>NW_022145607.1:14681809-15346071 GCF_000002235.5 Strongylocentrotus purpuratus
TTATATTTTGTGATAGTAATGAGAATGCTTACTACCTTTAAGCCCATAATGTTTAAACAAGCAAAACCTTCGTCAATTTCTCTCAAAACTACATAACACGCAAAGCAAAAGCAAAGATTTTTAGTACAGAGTGCACTTTGTGACAGATTATCGTGTCAAGAGTAATCGCATTTCCCCATAGTTGTATAGTAAAAACTTTTTCTGGGTTGTCAACTCCAAATTGTTTTACAGGATAAGCTACTTGAGCGTTAATTCATGTAACAACAGAACAATTTCCTGTGTTTAAATTGAGAGTCTACGAACCTTGTGATTGATTAGAATCTTCGAGGATAATTATTGTTTTTTTTCCATTTTTTTTGGTAAGACTAAAGAGTGCCTAGGTGTATACCTAAACAAAAATTAAACAGTACATGGGCTATTTTTGTCATGACTGTTCCGAGTCTTTGGTAAAACACATTGGGGAGGATACAACAATGAAAGGATTTTGAAAGATTCTGATAAAAGTTTAACAATTAAAAGATTTACATTTTAACAATTAATTTTACTCGCTATTCTGAATTTTTGTACAGGTTCGTTATTTCCCTCACACACGCTGACCTGATTCGAGGAGGTGTGTGTGTGTGTGTATGTGTGTGTGTGTGTGTGTGTGTGGGAGGGGGGGGGGTAGTTGTATTTTATTGGTTAATATTTTATAATTTATAAGGTTCGCTTTCCGCGAATTCCATGAGCTGTTGGATATTTGGAAGGGAAAAACAGGCGAGTTATGTCCGAAAACTAGACGGTGGACCATTTCAGTTACTTACTTATGGACATGAGTCTCGGGTCGTAGCCAATCATAGCTCCTTCAGGTAGTCGTCGGCCCCCATGGTAGCATCGATGCTGTCACTAATCAGCCATTCAGCTGAGCTGGGAACTCCTACCTCGCCTGATATCGAAGAAGGGCAGGGGAGAGTGGGAGAAGGAGAGTTATGCAATGGAAGAGAGAGACAGAGAGAGAGAGAGAGAGAGAAAGAGAGAGAGAGAAGGAGAGAGAGGGAGAAGCAGGGTTGGGGCGGAGGGTGTGATGATGAGAGAGGAGAGAGGGCGAGAGAGTGGGGAAGGTGTGAGAGAGTGAGATAGAGAGAGAGAGAGAGAGAGGGGAGGGTGGAGGCAGAGTAGTGTGCGAGAGTGAGAGTAAGAGTAACATAAATATAATTCAAGAGCACAGTAAGTTAATAAAACAAGTAAACAGGGAAAAGGATGAGTTCTGGTTAAACGAAAGAAAAAATGTTTTGTGTAAAACTGTCTCATTTTCAAAGGTATTGTTCTTCAAATGCCCTGAATCTTTACAAAATAACATCATTACACATACCCATTTCTGTGTGCAGCGCCGTTGGCTATAGATGTGTTTTCCAACTATATTTGGTCGATTTCTCAAAATCTTGATGATTTGAAAAAGCTCAGCAAGGACATATGTTTCCGTATATACAGATAATTTACCTTCCTCACAATTTGTTTTCTCACATTAAATTTCATGACCGGAAGTCTACATTATATGCCACTGTGCCACGTTGTATTCATCACTAAATCCTTATTGAAAAGGCTTCAAGATTATTTAATTGTTTCCAGTGCAAAATTAATCTATAGAAAATGTGGAAAGGGTTGTAATAGAGCTAATGAAGATCGAAAATGCGAAATTTAAAACATTGGTTCGAATCTTATAAGATGGGACGAGAAGAACAGACGAAAAGGGGGTGACAAAAGGAAAAGAGAAAGGGATAATTAAAGGGCTTTCAATTTGCCTTACCGCTCTTCATGAGCATCCATTCACAGATCATCTCGCGTTCAGCCTGGATGAAATAGCGTCCGTCAGTCCACACAGCAGACAATGTGCTGGTAATCACAGCCAGACCTAGAACAAGAGAAGTGCATGGTTGTTGGTACTGATATTCTGGTATTGGCGGGAAAACATGTATCGAATATTTCCACAAATTTACTCTGAATGTTGAAGACTATATGCTGGTAAACGGATTTGACAACAACAAAATATTTATGTTTAACAAGTTTAAGCAGAAAGGGAAGAGAGAGGAATTAGAAAATGATGTCTATACCTGCCGATCCTGAGAAGCCACTGATATAGGGACGTCTTGCGTCAGGTGCAGCGATGTACTCACTCTGGAGTGAGAAAAATGATAATATAGAGATAATGACTGCTATGAGGGGAATAGTTGTTTTATAGTCTCAAGGGGATGTTGCATCCTGATAATCACCCGAGGCGTGCCGAGGGGTGATACCAGGATGCAACATCCCCGAACATTTTCACACTTTAACCAAGGCGCATTCCACAAAGAACATTTTAACACGTAAACCAATGGGTATCGCAGCATCTTTTCTATTTTCAGGTAACCGGAATTTTGAGAGATCTCACTCTTGGACTATTAACCGGTTTGGGTATTTTACGTTAACTTACGGGAATGGCTAAAATCATGACTCCAATTTCGACCAATCAGATGGCTGGATTTCTAAATTAAGGTATATAATATTTGTTAGTTTCATTGTCCGACAAATCTAAGATTTAAATCTCTGGTCATGAAATCCAATTGAAGAAAAACAAAAGAATAACTGTTGTTGTTTGGGTTTCAAATCAAATTGAACAAAATCTTGCTGGGAACCAGCCATTCTGACAAGCGACTTTTGAATGGAATAGAATGTAATCTTTCGAGATGAGCTGATCTTAAATACAAACGAATAAGATGTTAACCAACTCCAGAATACCAAACAACGTCCTTTACAACCATAAATGAGTTGCAAATCTTTTATATGCGAAAGGTCCCTGTGGGCCTTTATCTCTATTTCTCCTTTGTTGTATATGGATTGTTTATATATACAAGATTTGTTTGAACAGTTAACCGAAACAAAAAGATAAACCTAGTATCTATCCCGATTTGATAATTTCAAGCTTACTGGCATAATTTGTACATCAAATATTCATACAATCATTGTAACAACGTTTATACTTAAAGTTAAATATCCAAGCCCACAAAACTGATTGAATCATTTTCATTGTTACGTTACATTTATTCTTGGGAACCTACATAAACAATTTAATGATTTCGAACTTACTTTGTCAACAATGTTCCTCATTGTACAAACGATTGATATGAAATGTAATACATTCGAATCAATCAATCATTTGTCTTAGCCTTTAATCATATGTGATATATGGTAGTGTGACCATAATTCATGGTCGAACTATTCGACCTATAAAGTTCATACACATTTCCATATCTCACAAAAATCGGTAAGATTTTGATAATCTGATACCATCAATTAAAAGAGGAACCTAAATAACCCAGATGGAGATATCATTTTTCTTTGACATTGGGTGTGGAATCTTGAAAATATTAACAAAAGATCCGCAAATTATTTGCATCCGTTCAGCAACAAAAATATTGAGAAAGATCTAGGAATTTTCATATCGAGAGAAAATGTCATCAAAATTTTTAAGTAAAAATTTACAACAATTTATTGATAATTGGCTTCCAAATTATGCAATTAACTTATATTTTGATGGATCAGTATTTTCATAAATCAGCTATTAACTCTCGTGCGCGAATTCAGGTTTCTTTTTCACTTTTCTCACTTTTTCGTCAGTTGAAGCGCATTTCGATCTGAAATCGCGATATATCCGAAATTCTTCGACAATGCATCCTTGTTGCATCAATTTGTTGTCAAAAAGTTTGCCGTCCATCTTTAAACAATTGAAATGAATATATCTATGTAGAATATGAGAAATCATGGATCGAATATTAAATTGCTAACATTTGTTTAAATCTCCACGATTTTTGATCATCCCATCATACTTACGCCGTGGGCGTCTTCACTAGGTACAATGTAGGCGTCGTAGCCATACTGTGCCATGTATTCTCGGATCTTAGCCAGCTGTGCTGTGGTGTCAACTGTAGTGTCTGGATAATTCTGTGGGAGAACATAATCAAAACGAAAAATGATTTGATATCAAAAGAATTGAAAGGATAACAATTATGATGATTATCTACTAGTAGTTTAGTAGTTTTAGTACTACTATTACTGCCGCAGCTACTGGTATAGTCTGTGAATACTTTTACTACACAAAGGAAGTCGACGACTACTACTAGTACTGACACTATACTGTACGCTGGCGGCAACTACTACTGCTGCTGCTGCTGATACTATATTATCCCATACTTCTCCACTCGCTGGGGAGCATTCCAGCCAGGCGTCATTTTTTTTACAAGCGCACACTTGCTAATCTAACCACATTAGCTTTCGCATCCTACCGGGTACCCATTTAACACCTGGATGGAGAGTGGCAAATGTAGATCAATGTCTTGCTACTACCATTACTGTTGCTTTTACTTTTAGTACTACTATAATTATTTCTACTTCTACTATCATGACTGATGCTACTACTAGTAGCACTACTACCAAAAACATTATAACCAATGGCTGGTAACTTCTTGTTATAACTAACAATTCTTTTCTAAATTTCGCTTATGCCACCGTATGCTTAATATGCAACCTCCTATAAAGTACCTTTCTCTGATTCATTTTATTCATGAGCAGTTCAGTCTGTTTTGCTCAAGTCCGAATTTGGGTAGCATAAAACTACTACGACGGCATAGCTCCAAAATTTGTCAGAACTGTAAAGTGCCCATTTTCTAATGGCACACAATTTGTTTCATGTGTAAAAAGATACATACTGAACAATATTAGATATGGAAGCACTTCGTAAAACGTATTAATAGGGTAAATGGTAAATGGTAAATTGTAAAATTTGCTCAAATGGATAAGTCGATCACCTCGATATTCAGACCCTGCATGTATAAAAGAAAGCCCCAATTAGAATAATGTGAAGGCGTTTGTTTTCTCTCAACTTGCAGATCTTCCAGATGAACAGATAAAAAAGGGGCCTATTCATTGAAGGAAAACAAAAGTTTTCAATGATATTTATCTGTGTGTGCTTTGTGCCTACCGGCGGTGAAGCAGAGCAGTCTCGTTCCCTATCACCATCAGCTCGTCTTTCTCGAGATTTGGCTCTGCCACGGACGAGAGGAACCTCATCGACGTCGAACATTGCGATCGGTTCTGCCCAGCATGGTGACAGAACTATGGATATGAGAGAGAGGGAGAGAGAGAGAGGGGGGATTGGTTTTTATAAAAGGTATAATAAGCAATCGTGTAGCCAAGGGGCATAAGCGCCGGCCCGGCAAATCCCAATCTAGAATGCCTAATAGTTCTATAATGTATATTCTTCTTCTTCTTCTTCTATGACTAGGTATGCTGACCGTATTCAGTGATATTCCGTGTATCAGAATTTAAGATCTGCTATTCATACATCTGTAATAAACAGTACGGAAAAAGTAAACAAATAAGACAAAATTTTCAGTGTAAACGGGAACGGAGACCAAACATGGAGACACAACAATACTGTCTGGCAGAGAAAAAGGTAAAAATAGATTATTATAAAATAAGTATTATGAAGGATAGTATAGTATTTATTTTCCGTTTTAAAAACAAACATATAATACAAGTATACATAGCGTTAATGAAACGGCTGGATAGCCCATATTCAGCTGTGCCAGGCACGACACTGCTGGGATTCCATGGGGTCCAGGAATCATATACATAAATAAAAAACATGACGTATAATTATTTACTAAATTAAAGGATATAAAGTAGGTACAATACACAGTTATAAATGCTTAAACTCTACAAAATGGTAGTTGTGCAATACACAGTTATAAATGCTTAAACTCTACAAAATGGTAGTTGTGTGAAAGGACTGCGAAAGTCCACCCCCCCCCTCCCGAGTCTGGAATAGGTCAATTTATTGTCAAGGTCTGGGTGATTGAGCATGTGAGTAGAACAACGTTAATTCGCGCTTAAAACTATTCAGAGTTGAGGCATTTCTTACAATTACATGGAGATTATCATAAGCAACAGCTCCTCTATACTTAAAAGTTCTTTTAAATAATCCAGTATTAGGCTTAGGCGTATAAAGTCTTCCACCAAAGCGTAAGTGGTATTCGTGCACATAGATATTAAAAAGGTCTGAATTGTTAACAGGGGTCATCTCATTAAGTGATTTAAACATACTGTATAAGTTAGCAAATGCTGATTTCTCCTGTCGTGTAACGATTCCCAGTTAAGGGCATTGCTAATTTCTGAATTGGGTATATGAGAGTCACGATTGATATGTAAAATCAAACGCCCAGCATGATTTTGGAGCTTTTGTAGTCTTTCAGTTAAATATTTGCAGGCCGAACCATATACAACATCTCCGTAGTCGAAGTGGGGAAGAACAACTGCATTATATCCTAGTTTTAATATAGATTCATTCAAGGTGCTTCTTAATCTACCAAGAAAGCTTACCATTTGTCCTATTTTTTTCACCATCTTATCAGTGTGAATTAATGCTCCATTTAATTTGCTCATCACAAATGACACCTAAGTACTTGACATTTTCCACTTGTTGAATTTTGCTCTGACAGAGGGTGACATTTAAGTTTTTTTTCTTTTGACAACATGTATCGACTACCAACAAGCATACAAATTGTTTTTTCAAAATTTACACTAAGTCTATTTTCCTTCATCCACTGGTGTAAAAGAAGTAGGTCACTGTTCAGAGTCGACTCAATTTTGCGTACTGAGGTATCGGAGGAATATATCACTGTGTCGTCTGCATATAACTTTAGACTGCTTGATTTAAGATATTTGGCAAGATCATTGAAGATAATGAAGCTCGAAAGACAGTTATTACATTTTTTGGTATACTGCTAATCTTACAGGTGTCCAGAATATAACAAAGTTAGGACGATGACCCCCCCCCCCCCCTTTTTTCGGGGGGGGGGGGGTCATGATTTATCTACTGAAGACCGAGATAATGTAAAGGATAAATGAGAGCATACTGGGTCGAATGACAGAGCTAGACCGAAATTGCTTAAATATGACTGACGAAAGTACAACAAGACCTCTTTGGGTCATGATGATATATTTTCGAAAATGTATATTATAGAAAGTTCTTCGGCATGTTTGGAGCAATTTGGACACTGCAAGCAATGTGGTTCTAAAGGTCCCCCGTCCGTGTCAACAATGTGCATCTGGGATTAATCAAGGGATTTCCTTTAAATCAGGGAAATCAGGGAACCGCCTCTTAAAGGATACTGTATACATTGCCTCGTTATTTACCCAGTATCATATGCATACAGTGTATCTAATGAATCGGTAATTAAAAAGGTTTATGGCAATAGGAGTGCTGAAAAGGAGGGGTGGGATATTGAACAACTTGGACTCCGATGTAGCCATCATGTATGCGTTCTGAGTTCGGCCATCGTGAGTTGAGTGATTTCAGTTGCCTTGTTGTTTTGTGAGGCAAACATACTTGGAATTTATGTAAGGCGCAGTGCCAGCCTTGTATTGTCTTTGGGTCTATGCACACGTGAATATAGTTGTACATGAATATTGATTTAGATTTAAAATCTGAAAATATTGTTTTTGTTTAAGTATGAACATGACCAAGGAGCGCGTACAGTAGAGTGTGGTAAACAAGACTAGTTGTTATATACGTGCACTTCATACAATGAGTTCAAAAGTCATCGTACAAAAACAAAACAAAAGTTGTATTTGCTTTCTTCAAAATAGCTAGAAGCGTGTAAAATATCTTCAAAATATTTCAATATGTTCTTTAGATTTTATGTAAACTTTCATCGCAGCCAGTGGTCAAATTTGACAATTTGTTTACAGAGTTAGAACGGAAATGTACGTTTCAAGTGTAAATTCATAAAATAAGTACAAACATAATCGTACAACGGAACTCTTTGCTCTAACACCGCCTGAAGTAATAATATGAGTTATCATGGGAATTAAGAAACCGTAAAATAAAACAGGGTGCCAGGATACACCCTAAATACCCTTGCAATGATCTTAGTGCGCGTTATCCTATCTCATTTTAAATCTTTATAGGTCGCCTAAAATACACAATAAAGAAGCCCGTATATATGGTTACCGCCCCTTTTAGTCAGGTAGCTAAGCGTCAAAATGATCAA
Organism: Strongylocentrotus purpuratus; assembly: GCF_000002235.5. NCBI lineage: Eukaryota > Metazoa > Echinodermata > Echinoidea > Camarodonta > Strongylocentrotidae > Strongylocentrotus > Strongylocentrotus purpuratus. The sequence goes on from NW_022145607.1 coordinate 14,689,876, forward strand.
TTATCGTTACACGGCGGACAAAAGCGCCATTTTTGGTACAGGGCTTTTTAGGACCTTCTGAACGATGTTAAGGTTGGAGCCCCCAACAAAAAATGTATATAGGGGTGATTTGGGGGCGGGGGCGTCGTACCGGAGCCCCCATATCATATATCATGTAAGATCCCATTGGTTTGACTTTGTGGTTATACGACAGCCTGCTTTTGTAGAGTGCGTCCTTAGAACCTACTGCAAGATAGTGCCCCCTGGCAACAATTTCATATAAGGGTGTGGGGCGGGGGCGTCATCCTGGAGCCCCCAAATAATATATAAGGTAAAATAACATTGATTTTTTTTTTCGTGCACAAATGCAATTTCTGGTACAGAGCCTTTTAGGACCTCCTGAACGATGTTAGGGTTGGAGCCCCCAACAAAACATTTATATAGGTGTGATTTGGGGCGGGGGTGTCGTACCAGATCCCCCGTGTTAGATATCATGAAATATCACATCGGTTTGTGGTTATATTGGTACAGAGCTCTCTTAGGACCTACTGAATGAAATTAAGGAAGGAGCCCCGGCAAAACAATCACATAAGTGTGAAGAGGGTCGGGGCGTTTTTTCGGAGGCCCCACGTTGAAGTCTTGGAGGAACTCACACCACCGTTCTTTGCCTTGGATTATGTAAACTACTCACGGTGGATGCCAGTCCACATCAGAGATATGAAGTCCCTACCCGACACTATCAAGGATAAGTTTGAGAATTTTTTTTCATTGGGTCCTTTCCAAGACAAGTTACACTTTCTCTGCAATCCCATTTGATCAAGCTTATGAGCAGGAAAACAAGATTGTGAAAGGTTCTGGTAGAGCTGTTGGGCTCACAGAAAACCCTGTGGCTTTTCGTCGATGGATGCTTTCGGGACAAGAGATGTCCAGGCTGCTAAAGCAATTCGAAGAATAATACCTTTTTGATGATGACACAGAGATCCGGGAGAACTTCCAGCATCATGAGCAGGGTCTCTCAACACAGAAGACCTTCCAGCGACAGGTTGTCAGCCTCTCCGATACCATCAGACGAATGGGCAATCCCTTCTTGGATGATTTCTCAGATCTAGTAACTCTTGACAGTCGCAACTGCGTGGATGAATCAGTGGTAGCCGCATTGCACACATTGGAGGGTACAGGCAGGAAACAGTACAAGAACTTTGTCAGGAATGTGCTTGATGTTCGCAGCCACTCCATCCATGACCCAATCAAGAGAAATTCTCTAGCACTATTCAGTTAACCTAAACAGAAGGTAATATCTAAGCAGGGGAAGAAGATCAAAGTGCTTCAAAAGAACGTGGCACTCTTCGGCCAGCTGTACATATCTTCATGTATGTAGAACCGGAATGGTGACTTGGCAGAGTTCTTTGCACATGAGATACAGTCCTTCCCTCCTTCCCTCTCGGACTTTAACAAGCTTCATTTGCCCAGCACGAAGTCGGACCTGCTGAAATGTCTTGAGCAACCTGGTCAATCAGAGCCACCTTCAACCTATGACTGCAAAGTCCTGGATGGTTCCGTCATCGTACACTGTCTGCCCACTACAAGCGTCAGCTCCTTCCATGAGTATGCAGACCGGGAATTCATCACATACCTGGAGAAGCAGCTTCAGGACGCCACGAGGTTGGATGTTGTGTGGGACACATACATTCCAGATAGCTTGAAAGAATCTCCCCGGGAAAAGAGAGGCAAGGGTGCGCGCAGGAAAATATCGGGTGAGACCGAACTACCAGGCAATTGGATGGACTTTCTCTGTGACCCACTCGGCAAGAAAGACCTGTTTGCTTTTGACTTTCAAGATTGAAGATTTCAACATGCCGCCAGCCAAAGCTGTATATGTCACATCCGGGAAATCTGTGGCATCCATTGGTACTGGCATCCCCATGCAAAACTGTAATCACAAGACACCAGAGTTGTGGTTCATGTGCTACATTCTCTGAAACACTGGGGAAAGACTATCCTTGTGCGAACTGCGGACACAGATGTTGTTGTAATCCTTGCTGGCACATTCCATAATCTGATTTCAACTCAACCTTTGGCTGACATCTGTATGGCCTTTGGCATGGGCAGGAATTACAGGTTTTACCACATCAACGCCGTCTACTCGAGCCTAGGGCAGCAACAATCACGTGCATTACCCATGTTCCATGCATTTTCAGGTTGTGACACAACCTCTGCTTTCAATGGCAAGGGCAAGAAGTTAGTTTGGCAGGCCTGGCAGGTCTATAAAGACGTCACACAGACATTTGTGTCTCTAGCCGACCATCCTTTCCAGATGCTGGAACCCAACGACGACTCGTTCCTAAAGCTCGAGAGACTGACTGTTATCCTATATGACAAAACCAGTCCTTTGAACTCCGTCAACAAGACAAGACAAGAACTCTTCTGCCATAAGAATCGAGCAATGGACAAACTGCCACCCACCAAGGATGCACTACTCCAGCATGTCCGCCGTGCAGTGTATCAAGCGGGAACCTGGACGACCTGCACTCAAATACAGCCAGTGGTTCCTTCTCCAAAGAACTTTGCCTGGACCAAAGTATCAGAGTCTTGGGTACCAGTGTGGATGACAATTCCAGAGATTTCCAGATCATGTCGTAAACTTAACAGATGTTCATGCAAAGGAGGCTGCTCCAACTGCAAATGCGGCAAAGCAAATTTGGACTGCTCACCACTTTGCAAGTGCATTTGTACTCCATAGAACATTGTAAACTGTAAGTGATGTTATTATTAGACATCACTTAACATACCACATACTCTTTTTCTTTTACACTGCAATCCATGTCAACCACATGCAATAGTCTAATTTCCGTGATGTGAGATAGTCATGAAAATTAAGATTTTATTTTTTGCTGAAGCGCAAGTTTTAGTTATTAAGAACGAATGAATATTTAATAAAATGGGTGATACACTTTAAAGGTAAAGACCAGTTATGGTCAAGCGATTGCATTGTGAAAGAAACGTTGTGGAATCGATCAGAAAAGGTTGATCATCTAGCATCTAGCATCTGCACGTTTCTGGAATCATCAAAATGATAAGAAATTTGGCCCATTCTTCGTAAAGTTACAAGCACTATACACAGAAAGATGTATATGGGATTACCCTATATCTCTCACAAACCATGAGAGAAACAAATTTACCAAATATATGAATTAGTGGGCGGTTTCCCGGCAAATTTGTTATCATCATGTATTAGTCAAAACATATTCTTTCACATGAGAGCTTCCATTTCATTTTTTGAAATTGGGGCGTTTCCAATACTGGTCTTTACCTTTAACTTCAAACCAGTAAAGCAGACACTGATCCGGGGAGGTGGTGGTCAACGCGACCCCCCCCCCCCATGGGTTATACATGGTATGGGGTAAACGCTTGGAATAAGTGCTAGAAAGCATACTGCGCATATGATTTTATTTAGTTCATTTCTTCTGTGAAAAAAATCTGATGGGCTTGAACCGCCTCCCCCCCCCTCCCGCCTTCTTAAACAAATCTGGGATCCGCCCCTGGAGAGGGTGGATTTTTATTGAAAGTAGAATAAAAACGGTATATATAATAATTAAAAAATGTTTTGTTACTTTTATAATGTCCAATTATCTAAGAGTCACACATTTCAATGATTACTTTGATGAAACTGCTTGTAGCTAGTTCCATTTGTAGTATTGCAATTTATCCAAAATTGGATTAAGTTCGATCAGTGGCCTCTACACATATATTTCGTAACCATTTTAAACTTTTTATGATTCTCAGGAATGAGTGGATTTATGTCACAAATGTCGGCTAACTTGAAATTCTGTGTTTAACATGATTTTTTTCAGAAATTCTGAAAGGCTCCTAGGCTATGATTAGTTGATAGTAACGCTTAGCCACCTGACATGAGCGTGTTCTGTTGTTAGACTAATTACTGGCAACATTCTACCCCAAGAGTATGCAAAGTATTAAGGTTAAACAAAATCAACGCGGGGGGCTCCGAAACAACGCCCCGACCCTCTTCACATTTATGCGATTGTTTTGCCGGGGGCTCCTTCCTTAATATCATTCAGTAAGTCATTAGAAAGACCTGTACCAAAAAAGGCTGTCATATAACCACAAACCAATGTGATATTTCATGATATCTAACACGGGGGCTCTGGTACGACACCCCCGCCCCAAATCACACCTATATAAATGTTTTGTTGGGGGCTCCAACCCTAACATCGTTCAGTAGGTCCTAAAAGGCTCTGAACCAGAAATTGCATTTGGGCAAGAAAAAAAAATCAATGTTATTTTACCTTATATATTATTTGGGGGCTCAAGGATGACGCCCCCGCCCCACACCCTTATATGAAATTGTTGCCAGGGGGTCTTACCCTACTATCTTGCAGTAGGTCCTTAGGAAGCCCTGTACAAAAACAGGCTGTCGTATAACCACAAACCAATGTGATCTTACATGACATATAATATTGGGGCTCCGGTACGACGCCCCCGCCCCCCCCCAAATTACAACTATATAAAAAAAAATTGAGGGGACTTCAACCTTAACATCGTTCAGATGGTCCTAGAAAGCCCTGTACCAAAAATTACATTCGTACAACAACAGATCAATGTTATTTTAACTTATATTTTATTTAGGGGCTCCGGAATGACGCCCCCGCCCCTCACACCTTTAAATTATTTTCTTTGCCGAGTGCTTCTAGGCTATTATCGTTCAGTAGGTCGAAAGGAAGTCCTGTACCAAAAATGGCGCTTTTGTTCGCCGTGTAACGATAATTTCGCTAAGCCACCTGACTATTTTAGTCAACACTGAAACATAAGACCAGAAAAGTCGTGCCTGTCGCCAAAAATATATAAGTTCTCTTTTCAGTATTAAAGCTTATCTGCCGTAGTTTACAGGAGGGATAAGACTGCCCTGCAAGGTTACTAGACAGGTGGTTATCTCATCAACTCAGCTCTCAGTTAACATAAGAAAAAGAGGATCATGGGGGACCAATGGTCACCGATTAGGCATTGTTTGTTATATAGAGGGCGCAAGTAGCTACAAGTACTGCAGTGGGCCTTTAAAGCACGTTCACGAATTGAAAAGTCCTTCATGTAATATGAGATAAAATATGACCTTGTAAAGCGTGTTTGAATGGTTACAGTATATTATTACACTTCAGTCAATGCCATGTCCCATGGTGTCATTTCACAAATAAAAACGTGATGCGAAAGCGTCATGGACTCTAGAATTCACCTCTTGCTTTGAAGGTGTCACATTTAAGACAAACATTCGAGGTATATATTCACTCCCACACAGCCCCTCCACATAATATGTATAAGGTGGCCACTGTTAGACCATTAAGCAAGCATTCTATTAGAGGGACCGAAACGAAAATTGCTTTTTTATTTTGTAATCATTTCCATTTTTTATATTGAGTAAATGAAGAATTGTTGGCATCATTAGAATAAAAGAAAATGCTACTCTTTACATTTTTTTGTAATATATATGAGACATCATGATGGTTAAATGATGTGAAGGACTTGTAAATTGAGGATAAATGACCTTCAGCGCAGTGACTTCGGCCCCTGAACTTTCCAGTTACGAGGGACCACTAAGCCAACAATGCCATCACGCCTAGTTCTTTTAGGCCTATAGAAAAAGTTGTGTCAATGTTGTAAATAAATATATGAAATCCAGATATCAGCCACTGCAGCCAAAGGGTGGGCAGGTTTACGTTCTTTACACCTGCCCCCAAAACACTCGCGTGTTACGAACGTAAGCCCTCTATTAATGTGTTGTATCAACCCCCCCCCCCGAAAACGTATCGACACATCTTCACCTGTTATCAATTTAACATGGATGATTATCGGGGAAGGGTGTTCCTATCTAAACTCTTTGATACCCTTTCGCACAGTTCAACAACACAACTTAAGTGTAATTATAGGAGCAAATTGTTCTATCGACTTGTATTTACACATGAATACGTGATCTTTGCACCGCTTGATCTATCATAGAATTAAAACTGGAACACAAACCCTCTTTCTGATGATATTCAGTAAAATATGAAATCGACAGAAGTGTACTGCAGCTGTTACACATGACACGACAAGCACCGTCTTGGGTATTGTGGTCAAAGTGTAAATGACAGATTACAAGATCCTTATGTAGTAGCTGAAGTTACCTTTGTTTATCGTGTCCAAGGTTTTGACATTAATTAGAGTCATTAGACATGTTTCAATTCTTGGCACAACCTGCACCATCAGGCAAAGTTAATAGTTGAATTTTGCTATTTAATAACATCAAGTATACCTATCTAAAACTGAATAAAGATCGTTTTATTTAATGATGTTTGTAGTGCACTTGTACTTCAGTACTTGGCAGGTAATAATATTTGTTATAACCTTGATAACTATGCTTAAAATTGGTATCACCCAATCTATCTACGCATGCAAACAATTGATATAATACTTCTTGCTGAGTTGACGCCTGCGGAAAATATGAAAGATTGTAAATGTGTCGTTTATCTAGGCCTACGATTTTGTCGTGTGTATTATTATTTGTTTGAACAAAATAATTATAAGAATTCTAATACATTTGTCATGTTGATGTGTGCCCTTTTTTCAGGCGATAGGGTATTGATATTATATGTTTCATCGCTTTCCTGGCTTTATCATGTATTGAAATGACACCATCGAAACGCAACATAGGTATACCATGTATATACGTATATACCCGAGTTCTCTTTATAGATATTTCGTTCTCCTTTTTCCTTCGTTAAGCAAACGACCCCAGGGCATATCATAACTGATCGTCATCGCAATACCGAGCGGCCCGTGTGGAAAACTCCATTGGATCTCACCATGACCAATCCGCCCCTGCTAATATGAATATTCAAAACGCTGCAATAGTTCTTCTTTATCGGTTTATATTTACGCTTGCGTGGTACAAATTGTGAAAACAATATTGGCTCACAATCTTCCTTCAAAGATTGCGGTTCCCATTACTATGTTTGTGGTTTGTGGACAAGGTACACGTATGATTACGTAATTGAAGCATAACTAATGATCAGAACCAATGTGCAATGATAAAAAAGTAAACATATAATTATACTAATTAAATAGAAATGTCACGTGTTGGTTGGTTAATCACTTGACAACAATTTATGTGATTACAAATGTTAAATAAGCTTAGATTTAAGATTAATAAAAGGACAATTATGATCATTCAAATTGATACAGAACGTCCCCCCCCCTCCTAAAAGGGTCACCTGTTTGTTGTCTTTATTAAATGTTTGTGTGTGCGTTTGTGCGTTACTGTACGTTCATAGTAAGTTAGTTAGCTTATAGTTAGGTAGGTAGGTAGGTAGGTAGTTTGTTGGCTGGTTGGTTAGTTGGTTAGGTGGTCAGTCAGTTAGCTAGTTAGTTAGTTCGTTCATGTGTTTGCTTGTCCGGTAAGCTCGTTATTAAGGTGAACAAAACCGAGAAGTTTGATCAATTTTCCCTTCTTAAAACTTTCCCTTTTTGTTCCTCTTTAAGAATTTTCGGAAGGCATTTTATCAAGGGTTCCTCCGATACCCTGATATACTGTTGGACAATTATGGTTACAGATCACTAGATTAAATTAGCTAAGCGATACGATAGGGTCATTCGTATGGTACGAATAATGCGGCCGCGAAAAGTTTCAATAACGTTTTTGTGGCCTCGAAAAGGTTCAATAACGTATCCTTCATCACCATACAGTTTGTGACATGTAATCGAAGTTAAAGGAATAAGGCAGAAGTCTGTTGGCCGAGTATAAAATAACGTTCTTTTTTATGCCCCGTTATGGATGTTTCAGCCTCTAAAAGGTTCAATAACTTTTCTTCCATCACCGCGACGTTAGGAAGTGAAAGGACACAGACAGATGTTTATCGATTTATTAAATAAGCTTTACAAGAAGTTGCATCTGTTTCTCTATTTCAGGATATTCTGGCCTCTAAATAGGTTCAATAATATTGATTACAAAATGGACAAAACAGAGGTCAGTTTTTGTTTTGTTTCAATCAGCTTGACATAGATTCATATCATTTCTCCCTTTATGGACATTGTGGTCTCTAATATAGGTTTAATGACATAAGCATGAATTTCATCATTGTTACAGGAAGTTAAATGAACTGGACATAAGAAACAAAAAGAGGTCAATTGGTCAAGAAATGGACACTGCAGTCTGTAATATTGATTACAAATGGCCTCTAAAAAGTATAATAACGTTCATATCATCGCCAGTACGTTCATGGTAGTTAAAAAAAGTGAAATGATGTAGAAAGTAAGTTTATCGTTATACGAACAATATTATACAATTGTGTTTGTATTTGTTATATCGTTTTAATATATACATGTAAGTATATATATATATATATATGCAATCTATAAGATTATATTAAATTATTTCATTATCCCTCCCCTTCCCCCCTCTCTCTCTCTCTCTCTCTCTCTCTCTCACTCACTCTCTTTGGAATTCTAAAGCCCAAAATCTTAAAGATATTATACTGGAGCTGGTTTACATTACCATTAAGAACCGTTTAAATTGAGATATACTCTTAGTTCTATTTATTTGTAACTCTCAACATTGGGACCAACTTGGGAAAGCGGAGTATTAAGTCTGATCTTGATTTTCCACTTTCAGCCGATATTTGCATTCATTGTTTAAATTATATCTAGTTTATTGGTTTAGACATATCAGAGTGTAAGAAAACAATCGGGTCGAATTATCAGGAGAGGTGATCTATTTGTTTTTCAACATCTTTTAAATCCATCGCGGAAACCGATTGAAGGGCAAGAGCCATGGAAACAAATTGATACGGTTAAAGGGAAGAGCCCTTCCGATGGGATTACAGGGGTGTTGCGTTTTAATGAAATCATTGTTTTCGGCAAGTTTGATTCAACAAAAAGCACCCCAATGTATCTTTTTGTATGTGTGCTACTTGCACCAGGGAATTACAATTTCCAATGAACGTATAGACATGACTATATATTCCCCGTATGTATACGTGTTTGCGAACATGTATCTGTCGTCTGTTTCGTAATTAGCCCGCATTGATAGTTTACATGAATGTTCGTTCATATGAATGATTTTCTTTCCAGCTGTCTTTTATCTGGGTTAACATTTTGAAGAAGAAAAAAATGTACAAACTCTATGTCGTCTGTCTGTCTGTATCTCCCTCTTCCTTCCTCTTTAGTTATCGTTCTTATTTCCTAAGCTCCTCTCTTTATGATTGACTTTGCCTGTCTATTTGTAACTTTGTCGCCTGTCTGTATGTACATCTCTATACTCTCATTTCTCTATCGTCATATATTCTTTTATCATTTTCATCTCTTTACCATTTTACCATGTTTACAGTTCTCTTCAAATATTTACCTTTATCTATAAAACGTGTATCATACCTTTATGATTATTTCTTTCTTTTTCTCTCTTTCTCTCTTTCTCTTTATTTCTTTCATATAGCAATGGATCAATATATCTATATCTCGCTCTGCATTTTCAAAGATGGAATAGAGATCTAGTCATGAAGCTACATTGTCAAAGAAATGTCAGTGTCTGGAAACATTGGGAAAGTTAGATTATGTAGTACATGATAATTGTTGTATTCTACGAGAATTTGGAGTCACCCAAATAAAAAGAAGTTGATTCAGTTGTTAAGAGTGACATGCAGAGCAAACAGAAATAAACAGAAATTGGTGTTTGGGACTAGTAACACATGTGGCATGAAAGTTTGGTCCAAGATTTCAAGCTGTTTTTCATCATGTCCTAGTGAGAGCAATCCTTCAGTCAAGAGACATTTCCGCTATGATATTTTAAGACTTCCAAAAGATATTGAAATAACGAGAAAAAGCACAACATTACTTTTCACCTTTACGAATACTATAACTCAGCCTTCTCTTTAATCTACAGTATAGACTGGCGCCTCTTCCTTTTTTTTTTTTACCTGTTCACTGTTTGCTACATTTTCGGCCGACTTACGCGCCTTCATGACAACCATGGCCAAATAAATAATTAACAGCTTTTAAGAGCCTACCTGTCAGTATCGCAACGTCTGATTAACATAAATGGACAATTGCCTGGCATAGGAGCGTAAGCTGTCTCACTCTCATTGCCCCCCCCCCTTCTACCTGCCAATAGCAATTCTAGAGGGAGCTTAAGGGGGTCAAGCCTCCCCCCGGAAGATGTAGCGAGTGCGAGGCCCAACGTAGAAAGTGAATGCAAGAACCCCCTCACCCCAGCTCCCACCAAAGAGACTTTTCTTCTAGGACTGCCCCTACCCCCTCCTGCTCCGACATTTCTTACAAATATCGCCAGCCTTTCACAGTGGAGATTAGAAATCTCGGAAAGCAAAATTAAAAATAAAGTCTACATAGTATAATTTTCTGCACAGAAGTTATTAGAAAAAGCACCGATGGTAGGGTTGACATTAATTTGCAGGTCAAGAAATTCGGAATCATTCCTCCAAATTAAGAATTGTTGGCAGTTATACTCTACAAAGATTTAAATCCAGTGTATAATAATTCAAGCATATTTTCCATGGGAGAGAAAACGACAGGAAAAAAGTTCATTTCCTGGCTTGATGGAAATTTATATAACATCTGTAGAATGTGAAAAACAGCCAGGGAGGCTGTTCAGTAAAAATAAAAGGAGAAATGAAAAAAATGGTCGAAATGCAATTCGATTAAATTTAAAGTGAATTACTGTATAATTATCATTTTCTTATCTTCTCATACAGAGAAGGCCTATGGATTCACACATTCATAACATTTAGAAAACACGTTTATCATATTCACAGAAATCTTTTTAATATTTCTGTCTTTCTCGTTTCACATACGTGCTAAATTACCGGAAATTGTTATTTGTATTTGGGAATTAACAATTCACCTACGGGTATCGCGCATACTAGCATGATATAAACAAACAAACAATATATATATATATATATATATATATATATATATATATATATACATATATTTACATATAAATGCCTGTGCATTTTTATAATTGCTACACTACATCGATAACAGATACCCGTCTTCAAAATATCAATAATATATTATAATTATAAATTATAAAGTACTATAATATTATGATATATGCATAAAATTTTAAATACAATATTTAAGCACAAGGAAATACTTTATTCACAAATACATACATGTACGTTCTGAGACGTTTGCTTGCGTTTAAGAATGCCTATCTGGAAATAAGTCCAAAATAGTAGCAAACTAGAAGAAAAAAAGTTAGCTCAGTGTTCGTGTCGTACTTTAAAACAATTATTGTTGAGGCTCTGTGGGATTAAAGTGACATATGTCTAGATTTGATAAAAGAATGATGTAAAGGAGGAATTGGATATAGTTATCTTAGTTACAACTGCAATCGTCATGTAATTGTGTAATATATTATATCAGATTCAAATACCTTATCGTGAAACTTTAACTCATGGGTTTATTGCATCTGGTAGGGAATTTGTAACTTTTGATTACTTTATTAGTAAAATTCTTTCAAGGGTTATTCCAATCATGGGGAAACTCGCAAATAAGCTTAATGGCCCATTATCTCCTTTAATGACAGAAGATACATTATTTTGAGCAGATTAGTTAGGACTACTTTATTCCTACCTTTTCAAGCATTGGACATGAGACAGGTTAATTTACGAAGCTTATGCAAAAGAGGAAATGACGTATATTTAATTAAAACGTCTTGTAACCAAATTTATTGTGAAAGATATTTGTACCTATAAGTAAGAGCGAGCAGGGGGGAGAGAGAGAGAGATGGGGGGGGGGGGGGGGGGGAGAGAAAGAGAACTTTGTGTATAACGCATGTAAACGCAACGAATTTCTTCTTAGACCGATACATTTGAACCCTGTTTTCACGAAGTGACGGTAATGAGGAAAATCGCATATAATTTCACTTTTGATTTTTTTGCATTGTTGGACATCATTCACTAACATCTTGAACCTCACTTTCAGACCGTAATAACATCTAATTATGTCACTATGGTGATGACGTAAACAAGAAAATACCTAGCAAAAGGATTTCATGTTTTCACGAAGTGACGGCCAAGTACGCGCTTAACAGCCGTCAATTCGTGAAAACATCGTTTGCTCTTTTCCTGCTTTTAATATTTTCACGAAGTGACGGGCGTGAAAATTTCGCAGTTTGGAACAGTCACAGGCCATGAAAAGGTGAGTTTTTAAATATTTTTGTTAGGTAAATTAATATGGTAGACTACACTCTTTTTATTCATTCTGATTCTTTGTAAGCCATAAATAAATCCATGAGCACGGAAATGTGTGAAAATACACCGCCGTTCCACATATCGCCCCATATACCTTTTTTCATGTAAGTGAATAAATGAGTGAAGTATCATGTGATCCAAAAGTAAAAAGATCAACTTATGTCTTAACAAATATACATCTAGACTAAATAACTTGAGTGGAGAGTCTTTCTTATTTAGCTCCATACCAAATATTAATGCTATAAGGTTCTTTTTATATGTGCTTAGGTTATAAATTTGAACAAAGTTTTACAGAAAGTTAGAAAGTAGATCGAGTTTTACTTTTATTTTTGCATTAATTTACTATTTAGCTAATTATAAATTTAATTTAGAGTCTAGAACTCTAGTTACTCTACATCATCATTTTATAATTATCATTTTATGTCAGCCACTACTCATCAATCTAGAATCTAGAGGTGAGTAGATCAGGATCTAGACCAGACTGAGACCTTTCTTGTAAGGCGCGCGTGCCTGGGGTTTAAGAAACTTCAGGGCTCCAAGCCCAAGGTCAACATCAACATGGCCAAGGGCAAAGGGAGTTATGAAAATTATCATCATGCTGAGCTGGGATGTAGGCCCTCCTGGTTACATGTTAGGGAATTCAATGATTTGCCTTTCAAGGAAAGAAGGACATGAGTAAACATTTAATTAAAAAATGAAAAATGAATAAATGGTACCATCCGAAAAAAGGAATACTTTTTTGTTGAGCCTGAAGTAATCATGAGTATTCTATCTTGTGGGGAACAATGTCCACATGTTTAGCTTAGTTTCTCTCATTATCAGTACTCTGTGTCTGTTATATTCAAAGGCAGCACTGTACCCTTGGTCCCTCACCCTATACAAAAATTATTTTAAACAATTTTTCTTGATACCAGCAAATGTTGCCCAATTCCACTTCGTATTTGAAAAAATTTTCCAAGCAAGCACCATACCAGATCATGTACATGTCTCACTACCTACACTTCAGTGGTAATGAAATTGTGATGATGTTTTTGCTTTCACTTAGTTTCAGATGCAGTATATACAATTTGCACTTATATGAAGGAAGCACTGGGAAAGTACATCTACTTTTCAAGAATGCCACAGGCCAGAAACAAATCCAGGTGAGAATAGTTTCATGATCTGTTAAACAAAAATCACACTTTAGCAGCAAAGTACCAAGCACACTCACTTCGTATGTGCATTGGGGTGGTTGTTGTTTGGTAGGGGCAATTGGAAAATTCTATTTTGGGGGTAATAGGGGCAATTGAAAACTTCTGTTTGGGGTCAGTTATGCCTAGTAATTAATTTGATGTGCACAAGATAATATTGGATTCATTTCCTTACCTCTGCTTGCAAAAAAATGAAAGAAAATAACTTGTAATTATTTCTTTCATTCTACAAAATTAGATGTGTGAAGAAACTTGAAAAACTTGTCTTGAAGGGCATGCGTGAGAAACTAGACTCAATTACATTGATCGTTTTGACAATGCTTCAGTGTTTCAATACCTCAATCTTTCTTTTATACTGTTTGATTTTAAACATTTTGAATATCATAAATAAAGCAAACTCCACTCATAATTTTAATTGTGTGTACTAGTAATCGCAATGAAATGGATTGATCATAAAATCAATGAATTGATTTAAAGCAAACTGGTAACATTTTCCATTAGTTCTGAAACAATGAACTGAATGGTCGTACATGTGTCAGTTTTCTGTTACAGTATTGTAATGAACTCCTGCAAACATAAATCTTTTATATTCAAATGTATAACTCAGAAGAGCTATTTATCAGGTATACCTACCTCAATCAGTAATGCATATTAGAGTTTTCGATTCCAGTTCCATGAATCCTGATATCGTATCTTTGTATTGAAGAATTTGTTTATCTATTTTCTTTAAATGTTTGTATTCACAGGGGTTGATGCCTTAATTAGAACATGAATATAAGTTACATTTCCACAATTGGTTTTTCTCTCAAAACACAATGTTACTAGTTCACATTTAATGTTTTAATTTGTTACTTCTATAGTCATTCTCATCATAATTGTATTTGGTACTTCAAACTATCCTATAATCATACAATACAGTGCGTCCCAGAAAAAACGTAACCGAGAAGTATCGATGTTTTATCATAATTTAATCACAACCATAATTAATGAATGATACATATTTGGAAAGCTCAGAGTCTCCCCTTTCAGTTTATGCTACTCACGTGATGCATATTTTACGCATGGGTGATTAACCGCAATTTGAAGAGAGGAAACCAAAAAGTCATTTGGCGGGCAGTATCTGAATTTCAAGGAGAAAATCACATTTTTAGAAAGTTCAATTTCTGCCTTTTCATATGACACCTCAGTCAGGAAAAATGAGCCAGGAATAACAAAGTTCTGTTTTTTTAAAGGAATGCTTGCATTTCCATAATTTGATCGAACGGGTTCGTTTATACCGGCTTCTTGCCGTTGCAACGAACGGAATTGACAAAAGACTTAACTCCATTTCGTTGACGATCAGCCATGCACAAAGAAGACGAAAGACCTGATGCCTGGCTGATCTTCAACGAAATGGAGTTAAGTCTTTTGTCAATTATGTTTGTTGCTACGGCAGGTAGCCACTGAAAACGAACTCGTTTGATCAAATTATGGAAATGCAAGCATTACTTTAAACAAACAGAACTTTGTTATTCCTTGCTCAATTTTCCTGATCGAGGTATCATATAAAAGGGCAGGAATTGAAATTTCTAGAAATGTGATTTTCTCCTTGTCTTTTTTTCTTCTGTGTCTTCTCGGTCTATAAAGAACACAATACTTTCTCTATTTTTGCCTTGAAAGGTTTAGATATATATATATATATATATATATATATATATATATATTTATATTCGTATATATTTTAACAATTATGTGGCTCCGATTAGTTGTGAGCTGTCGAAGCACAGTCATATATTTTAGTTGGTGCTAATATTTCTTTTAAAAACCTCATACATTTGAAATGTTCCTCTTTGAGAATAAATTACACTGCATACATGATCGGCAATTACTTTCCTAAACGCAACATCTCTGAATAAAACGTCGCATGAAAACTTACCCAGAATACAGCATATGGATAAAAGGAGCGACTTCATTTTTGTTACCGGACTTGGAGAGGGAGGATCCAATAGTGACAACAGACGAGCAATCCCGAATCCGTTGTCTATTCAGTGGCGGATCCAGGGGGTGGGGGGGGGGGGAAGCGCCCCCTCCCCCCTTGAAAAAAAAAATCATGTAAAGACACGTGATTTTTTAGGTTGCCCCCCCCTCCCCCCTGGCGCCCAATTGGGGGGGGGGGGGGGTGCAAATTTTAAAATTTCGAGGACCAAAAAAAAAAATGTGCTCACTACCCCCCCCCCCCCCCCCCCCCCCACTGAGCGACTTTTCGGCCGGCGCGATTTTCAAATTTTCGGGAGCATAAAAAGTTGGACCCCCCCCCCCCCCCCACCCCTAAGAAATCCTGGATCCGCGCCTGTGTCTATTATTGGATTTGACGAGTTGGTGGCTTGTTAGCCTTCTGACTAGGTCAGTCGGCCATCCGCTTAACCGTGATTCGTGTCTACGCAGACTGAGCTGAGTTGAACTGTTACCACATGGTATTAGAGTTAGTGTAACACTTTAGCAGGTAACATCAAATTCTGTACAACTTTGCAGGAATTATGAATATGTCACGTATGCCATATCTGTGAAATGTAAACGTTAGCACTAAGCAGTGTCTTAGTATTCAAATTATGCAATGAAACCCGTTTACTTTCTAGACTTCACTGTCAGACACTATTGAGTGACTGACTTGCTTCTATTTTCGTTTGTAATAACATACATAAAAATGAGCTGTAAAGGGTACATGGAAATCAGTCTATTTAATTAAACGAGCGCGCTCACTAAATTTAATTTGACAACTAACGGTCGTTATTTTCCCACATAAAGACATTTTAAGCCCTTTTGTTTTGAAGGAAGTTCTAAATTAGTATCGTCTTTCGAATGCCGTTGGAATTTAATCCTTTCATATTTTGGTCTGCAATTGAGACATATAGTTCCTATAAGGGTAAAGTGTCCGCCGCCTGCGTCTAGTGCATGAATATCAGTGGGTAAAGTTTCGCAGTCAAATTAATTTATTCATGCTCATGGTTTTATTTCAGGTTACATCATACCTAAGGTTGCTTTTAATGTTCCAAATAAGACTAAGTTATGTCTCTCACACAGGCAGATTTTACCATTTATCAATATTTACCCCAAAAATGAGTTAAATTATTTGACTTTTTTCATTTGATCTTTTCGTAATGACAGAGACTTCCTTAATCATTTAAGACCCGTATGTTTATCTTCGTTGTAGCGTTATCATAGAACTCATATTATCCTTCTAACATCTGTCCAACTTACCAAAGCAATACGTCATAATTATCTATGATACAGGTGCTGCATTTTCGTGTATGTATACATTGCATATGCACACTTTGGAATCAAATAGGATGTAAACTGCAAAACTGCAAATTATATTTGAAATAGTTTTCTTTCTTTTTCTCAAAGCATTCAATCATTAGTATTTAGATGTACATGTTTATATTTGTATATATGCTATGTTTACAAATAATGTTTTGTAGCGTAGTATACATGCTGTTAGAACTGACAATATCTTATACAAGTATAGTGTTGATAGTTTTACTTAAGCATTTTTAGTTGTTCTTTAGTAAGATACAGCTATGTCTTTTTCTTTCTTTTTTAAATGTTTTAGTTGTAAGATATCTTTGTACCATTTATCTGAATTTCTTCCATGTCCCAGGTGGGGCCGTCTAAGAAATAAAGCAAACCGTTCAACTTTTCAATATTTTATGCATATCAATATGTTGTACATATTCAAACATATATAAATCAATACATGAAAGAAAATTGACAATACATTGGAAGTCAAACAACAATAGCTGCTCATATTTTGTATCGTATATAAGACACCGGAAGCCTTGGTAGGCCAATCAATGATCGAGTAACATCTTATTCATTATAATGTTGGTTTTTTATGTGTGGCAGAATCAATGTAAGATTATGAAATGCACATACCCAAGCTACAGGTAGGATGTATTTACAATATCTCATGCATGTTATTGTTATGGTTTACACAATTCTTTGTTGTACACCGGCTAGTCTGCGCTGCACATACTCTATTTTGTCACTTGCACAATATTCCATGAAGCTTTGAGCCTAACCTAGATTACTGATCAGTCTCTTGCGATTGTTGATCTGCAGCACAGGGCCTATGGAGTGCAGTTATAGACAAAGAAGTCTTCATAGTCTCATATTTCAGACACACTATTACGTATTACGACAGAAATTAATCCAACTAATACATAAAAGATCATTTAAATAATAACATGAAGGCTATCGGACGAAATTAAGAATTGAGGGTGTATAAACTACTTGAGAGAAATAAATGTTCAAAATCCTAAGGTATTTGTGAGTCTTTTTATTTTACAAGCACATTTGCATCAGGCATTTTCAAGTAGAATATTGTTCTTTAGCAAAGAACAAGAAGAATCTGTGGTCGCAATCAACAGGCAAACCATCCATTTCAACTTCACTGTGCACAAGCTACAAGCAGACCTATACCTTGTGTGGAATTTTCCAGACTCAGTATTTCAATTTCCGTTTAATATGTCCATCTTGAACAAAATGTCTTTACAATATTAAATATGGTCGTTATAGTATGACTTACTACCAACAAGGGGGAACTATATATGAAATGTCGATTATGCTCACTGACGAAAATGATACTGGGACGCACTCTGTGTCTTTGTATGACAATGAACGACCTCTTTGTTTCATTTTCCAACAATATGCATCGCCTGCATAATATTCTAATGAGTGCTAGATATATCCGTTACCATACTTTTAAGATACTTTATAATTAGCTTCTCTTCGCGAACGAAGATTTAAGAGGGTATTACTCGGTCTTCCTGGGGCCCCGTTTCACAAAGCCTTTTTTCAATGACAAATGACAAAAACCAGTGACGAATCTGTTGATAACCAATCAGAAGACAGGACTTCAGTAGCTTATAACAAAGACTGTCATTTGTCACTGATGACAAGCTTTGTTAAACGCCCCCAGTGGTCTGTGCAAGCCCGCCGGTGACTTGGACATACACATCTTGCCAGGTATATTTTGCCAGGGGTAGATCGGAGAAGATGCAGATGTTGTATTATTGTTCTGATTTTGTCAGCGCTGTCTCTTCTCAACTAGTTATTTTTTTTGTATTAGCCTCACAAGACTGAGAAACCTTGGTGAACTTACACCATTACTAAACTGATAGTTCAGCGGGTACATATTTATGTGTAATTACGAGTAAGTGCAGTTGCATATTAATACCAAACAATTCACAATCCCCTGCGATCTACGACATAAAGAAAGAAGACTTGTAGTACTGAATGGTAATTCAGTTGACGCTAAAACAATTCATCATCATAATTATTCATCATATACAATGTATATACATGTATGATTAAAAAGGGTCAATAATCTTGTTAGTTTTAAAAATATTTGGATATTTTGTGTCTTTCTCTTTATCTAAATGATACACAGACATTTACCCCCAAATATGTCATTGGTTGGTTTTCCCTGATCAAAAGTCATTTAATAATCACTTGATTCTATTGTAGAAACATGGCGACAAATGACGTCATAATGACGAAGATGAATGACGTAACTAGAGGGGCGGCAGCTCCCGTTTGAGGGTCAACGTACTTTGTCTTCATCTCCACCCATTCCTTCCCCCTTTGTGATAGCTCAGGTTTGATGACGGTATTGATTTGTTCGTTGTAAGTATTGTACCATTCGATCTGAAGAGAGAGGGAGAGAGAGAATCAAAAACGAAAGGTACTGTGACGTAATAAAGATATGATACGTGACGACAATGTGAGAAGAAAAAAATAATAATAAAGTGTAAAAGAGAAGGAAAAATGAATCATCGACACATTGGTAGACACCAGAAGAAAAGATTGAAGAGAAACAAACAATATCAGGAGACAGGCAAACAACAAACCAAAACCATTCAAAAAAGAGGAAAAGAAGAGTAAGGGGACGGAGCAAATTGAATTCGAAAAAGATAACTGCCCCTATGGAAAAAATGCTGGTAAGGGTGTCCCATCCCGCAAATGGTAAATAATTTAAATAGAATAAACACACCTCCTGTGCCTCCTTCCCCAATCCTCCATATTTGTGGTCTTTGTTCTCATTTGCATCTGAACCATCTAGTAAGAATACCCCCCCCCCTCCCCCTCTCCATGAAGCAAGAACCCCCTGGTTAATTAGGCAGACAACCAATACAGACAAACCATGCAAACAGAGAGGCCAAATAGCAAAATAGGTGATGAGCTGACATTAACTGCGACAACTGCTTCTTGGACTTTAATTCGTCAAAAGCTAAAGGGTTGGGGTTACAATTGGGTTTTAGGTTAGGGTTAGAGTTAACCAAGCGCGTAGCCAGGATTTCATTTTAGGGGGGCGGTAGTGAGCACGGGAAGCGTGCGAATCATTTACAAAGCGCTCCCTAGGGGGGGGGGGGCGTGGGTGCAGGGAGGGGGGGGGGGGGGAGAGACACACACGTACAAACATAGAGACGACAGGGGATGGAGAAAGTGATAGGGGTGTCTTACCTGCTTGGTGGTCATGAGGGTGAAATCGATCAATGTTGGCTCAAAAGGCACCATTGAGATCATCTCAAACGTCATGTAAGTGTAGTCGTTGAATTGGTGCTGAATAGTAGAAGAAAAGTATTCATGAATTAACTAGATTAGAGCAATTATGAAGATTGAAACAAAATTATGGCCTTTAGAAGATAGTAAGAGGACATACTTCCTAAAAGCAACAGCAGGAAATATACGTAAAAAGGAACACTTATCAAAGGGCAATGATAAGATAAGAAAAAGGACACTAGCAACATTACCAAGAGCAATTTATGCTCATTGACAGAGGCACTTATCAAAGGTAAAAAGGTGCATTAATTTTTTTTAAAGGGGAAGGAGCGCTTATTACAAAAGGAGATGGGGTATTTATCAAAAAGGAAAGCACTCATTAGACAAAAATAAGGGGCATGTGTCAACGTTAAAGGGGCACCTCTCGCACCTGGAAAGAAAGTATTTATAAATTAAAAAACAAAACTATATTAGAGCAGTGTTTTAACAGTGATATGGATTTATAAGTTATGGTCGTCTTGTGAAAGCGGTTTGTGACTCATATCATTTTTTTTTTTTACCAAAACAGCAAAAGGCCTATATGTTTGTTTTTTGTATTTCGAAATTCAACAACATTCCAAATTCAATTTTCGTATTTATTTTGTGGTTTTAACATTTTCTTGCCTTTTCTTTTCTTTTCATATATTTTTTTTCCTTTTTTTTTCGTTACCTTTTTTCTTCCCCTCAATGTTTTCCCCTTTCTTATCTTTACATTCCCTTCCTTTCCTTTTGTTCACCTTCTTTTTCCATATCTTTTTTTTTTCCTTTCGCTTCCTTTCAATTCATTTCCTTTCCATTTCTGCCCTTCCTTTCCTTCTCTTTTATCTTCGTTTTTTTAATGTTCTCCTGTCTTAAATTTGACTTTTGTTTTTTCAGATGCAGAATATAAATTTGATTTAACGAAAAGCTGCTT
This sequence comes from Strongylocentrotus purpuratus, assembly GCF_000002235.5. Taxonomy (NCBI): domain Eukaryota; kingdom Metazoa; phylum Echinodermata; class Echinoidea; order Camarodonta; family Strongylocentrotidae; genus Strongylocentrotus; species Strongylocentrotus purpuratus. Next base: position 14,710,794 of record NW_022145607.1, read on the forward strand.
CATATACCTCTGTCGCGGCCTCCTTAGCAAACATGACATTTTCAATTCTAATTCCGAATTCTCCATCCTCGTAGTAACCAGGCTCTGAAAGCAGCAAAAGAAATTTGAAGAAAAATATCAAGTTTAGTTCATATAAGTATCTAATACCGATTCAGATGAGTTTAGATGCTACATTGTATCCTCCGTCACACTGAGAATATTTCACTATAAAATAGATTGAGAGACTTTGGCCTACCATCAATCAGTAAAACACCAAAGGTTAATGGATATTTAGTTCTTCAACGAGTTCTAGGAACATTTCTCTTTACCATACAATTTTAAAATACACATAAATTCATAGCTCAATACAAATCATTATTTATTTTCTAGAGGCCTTCAAACTTTCAAAGTTGTCAAAGTAATGTCCATCCACGACAAACTGATCATGCAGACTCACCCGGAGTCATTAAAATGACTCTGCATCGACTCCGAATCGACGGAATCCTGGCCTTCATGCTAATATGATATATTTAGCATCAATAAAAATCGAAAAATTCAGTTCTTAAAAGCTTTTAGAATGACGTTATACAAACCTACGATGGTGAACAGTTCTTCAAATTCTACTCACCATCAGAAAAGAACATGCCAGTATAAATAGGGTCGTGTCGGGAGCTGTAACCAAGACTAATACTCGCTGGACCTATGATATACAGAGAGGATATACAGATTTGTACTAAATAACGCCATGTTTTTTTCTTCCTATTTATACCTACCGTCTGAGAAGAACATGTTTTGATGAATAGGTTCGTGAGCAGCACTGTAGCCGAGATTAATGCGACCAGGACCTGGTGGGGAAAAAAGACATCAAACAAGCGATGGGCACCAATGATTTTTGCAACAAATATGAAAAGCATGATGAAGGTATTGGGCCTAGTTTTTGAATGAATCATCTATGCCCTGTGAATGATAAGTATCAGTGATTTGCAGATCTTGTAAACATGCATGCTTTGACGGCTTACGCTCTTTCGACAGTTGCTCCGTGGAAATTTCTTAAACATAACCCAAAACTAATTTGAAACCTAATTGCAACCCTAACCCTATATTTTTGAATAAATATAGGTTTTCCCGTTCAATTTTGCAGTTTGGCTATTTGGTTTAATGATAAGAGCATTCCCATCCACAATAGTTGTGATTGCCACGGCAAACTTATCGTTATTCATGCAACAAGCTCTTCAAATGAGTCGTGCATGTATATTTGTATAAGGAGCATGCAATTGAATGAATGGTCAGTCCATTTCTTTTTCTATCGTTCTACGTTGTTATCAGTGCAGACAAACAAAACATCTTCAAATGAGTCGACTGAATTAAGTAAATGAGCGTGCAATTTTAAAGGGGTGGGCATTTGAAATATCTTTTCCCTCGTGCGAATTCATCATATCCTTCCATTTTATTGTTTTCAAACGAGTCTTTCACATATAAACTGGGAGCATACCATTTAATAAATAGGCATTCAAAATAAGATGCCGATTGCCTCGGCTTTCCTTCAGTAATTTAAATGTTTTAAAGAACAAGCTTGTTTTCGATAGGGGCATTATATTTAAGAAACATGGTCCATGACCAAGTATTTTGAGTATGTACCGTATGTAGGCCTACCATGCCCATTTTTCATCAAATTGTGTTCATGATCACTTCACACTAACTATCCCCTAAAGGCCCCATATCAACATGGTGAAAATGAAGGGGAAAAAGGATGTTAACGTGAAGAATAAAAGCCGACATGTACCAGCCATGAGGTGTAAACAAAATTAAGAAAACATGCAAAATGTCATGCAATTATTTGAAATTGAAACTCCAGAATGTATAAAAAGAATATTGATGTAAACAAACAAAGAAATGAACAGTCATACTGTTTTTGTAAACATCATACAAATATGACAAGTTTCAAAATCTGATGACTTTGTATATGAAGCAGCGAGCAATCCCATGAACAAAAAAGGGATAAACATGATTAATGACACATCCAGCGTATGCGCGGTATGTTTCTTACACGCACACGAACTCGCGCACGCACACACGCACAACACACATATATACACGCACACACATACATATATATATATATATATATATATATATAGTATAGAGACAAAAGACACAAACACGCACACAGCGCATAAAAAACATACGGAATCCATGAAACCAAATGAACGAATCAATAACTTGAATTCCCCCAAAATGTAATTGATTGCCCAACAGGCTCTTCATGTCTTCTTTTTGATAATTTAAGATATCGTGAACGCGGGTGGAATGAAGATTACGAGTACAACGATAATATTCACATTTATTCTTATTACATGTTCTAAAATGTACATTACTTTACTTATTTTTTCATGTACATATATATTGATGTAATTACTTTTTCATTTATCATTCTATCACTCTTTATTTTCATGTATTTATTTACTTAGTGAGTTATTTCTCTTATACATTCATTCATTTTTGTGATCAAATCTTTTAGTCATTCATGTTATTCCAGCAATAATCTTTTTTAGTTTTGTTAGTTTTTTTTTCCTTTCCTCCTGTGTTTATCAGTATTGTTAATTTATTAAAACATGATATATGTATGGCTATCATATTAGTCTTTTTTCTGGAAACAGGTTCGAATGGGCTTTTGTGTATCAAATCAAATTTCATATCAAATCAAATCAAATTAATTCAAATCAAATGAGAACAAATCAAATCACATCACATCAATTCAAATCAATTCAAATCAATTCAAATCAAATCAAATCAAATTCAAATCAAATCAAATCAAATCAGATCGAACCAAAACAAACCAAATCGTATTAGATTGAAAAGAATCTATTCACATATTACCTTCATGGACATTAAGGAAGTGACCAATACCGTGTCCAGTACCATGGCGGTAGTCCAGACCTCCCTCCCATAGGGGCTGACGTGCATGGGCGTCAATTTCACGACCTTGGTGGATGATTAAAATGATAATAATAATAATAATAATAATAGTATGTCCATTTATATAGCGCAGCTACTATATGCATTATACTCCCCTGCATTATACAACGTATCACAAAATTACTCCGGCTGTAGCTTAGCCGCCATGATAAGCTGCTAAAGCATTCGAGGAATTTCCTCCAACCGGGTACCCACTTAATTCATCACACTGGATGGAGAGTGGAAAATAAAGATGAATGTCTTGCCAAACGACAGTGGTGGGATTCGAACCGCGAACCATGTGATCAAAGTCAGGACACGTATCAACTAGACCACGACACCTCTACAAAATGGACTATATATCATTAGGATTTAAGGCAGTATAGAAGAATTATTGGGCCAAATTACCAGTATTTTATAAATGTAATCAATAGGCTGTTCCTTATGGCATTGTGTTTATGACTTTTTATAGATTAAAGTTAACAACTGAACATAGAATGACGATGTTGCATTAAATTTATGCAAAGTCGGGCAGCCCTGGATCTAAACGTAAAGCACATCACATAGAGGGCTCAATCTGGACATTGTTTCACAAATCTTCTTGTCAATAAAAAATGCAAAATTTCTATGACTTATTTGCTCTCAATCTATCACATGCAGCGATTCAGGTAGCATATAGCAGTGATTGCAATTTGTTATTGTTTATGAAACAGGGCCCTGGGTGAGGAACTCTTTTACTAGGGACTTTTAGATTGAGTGGACGAGAACACGACGAACGCCGACTGACCATGCGTGTCAACGTACTCAACTGCCCATGTTGACTACAATTAGAAATCTTTTAGATTTCACTCGACGGTATACATGCATGCAGGAAGTAACACTATGAACATGACAGACAAGAAAGAGGACAAAATATACAGTTCCTCATTCTACCCTCAACAATAGGCCATTTTCGTAATGTAACCAAATTTAATGCATAGGTAGATCTAGCCATAATGTTTGTCCAACCTGGCAACAACTAATGTATGCAGTTCGGACTATGTCTATTGAAATACTATTATTCTTATCAGGTGAATGAAATAATCTGTATTTAGGCACTTCACAAAGACTTTTGCATTAAATTTGGTTACATTACGAAAATGGCCTATTGCTGTGGTAGAACATCCCTTCACTGCTATATAAAAATGTGTAGAACAGGTGAATATGCATGTGACACCTGTTCTACACATTTGTACATAATAGCAGGGAAGGGATGTTCCTTTGTCTACCTGAGGAACTGTATATTTTATGCGCACGCGGCATATATACTAGTACCGTACTAGATTTAGGAAAATCAAGGTTGACGCATTCTCTATCGCCGACCGAGACGACGTGACGCATGCGCAGTGCCTTAAAATGACGTCACACGTTGCAGTCAAAGCTGTTAACGTGCAAATCTAAAAGTCCCTAATGCCAACTTACCATACACTCCCGTCCTGAAAGTGGCCAAGACCAAATTAATATGACCCATGAGTACCCTCGTATAGGCTTCCTACAACATCATTAAATAATGAGAAGGAGACAAGAAGATAAAATAAGATTGAACATCAAATCAGTGTATAAACTTCTTATAATATCATTCACAAATAGGAAGAGTACAAAAGAATAGGCAAAACATACGTTTATATAGCAGTGCATAGGCGTAAACAAGACCATGAAGTACAAGAGAAGGAGGTATTACAAAAAGATGCTTTATTATAATCAAATTGATCGAAGAATGAAAACATTTCGACCAATGCTCGAAAAAGTTGTACGGATCTTATCTCAAAACCTAGTTTTTGCCAACGATTAGTGATAATCAGACACGAGTTCTCGTTTCGCACCATACATCGCGTCTAAGGTGCCCAAGTAGGCCTACAAATAAAATGCATCCGTCCCCAAAATGATACCAGCTTAAAATAGAAATAATTCTGCCAAGGAAGTATTTTTAACTCACCTTCATAAAATTTGTTGGTTCTCCAAAGTGGAAAGAACGTGTGATGTCACAGGTTCCCTGACTGCAAAGAAGGTGAATAAAAAAAATTGAAACTATCAGCATCTACAGGCCTTTCACCGGGGCATCGCTGGAGGGGTGTAGAGTCGGAAGTCGCCCCCTTCTAGGTATTATGTAGGCAAATTATGTAATTCGCAAATCTTTCTTCCACGAAATGCAACTAACGGTCTTTTTTTAAATTAAATGTACACACCTATCTTGTCAACAAATTTGGTCCGAACAACCCCCCCCCCCCCCTATTTGCAAATGGTGACACCTTGTGACAATGACCTAACAAAAACAATTTTGATATCAGATAAGATGTCTCTACATCATCGAGTTTTCACAAGTCTGGGGAACATTTTGTGAAGGAGCAGAGCGGCCGAGCAATGACGTGTGTGTGTGGAGGGGGGGGGGGGGGCTGTTCCCTGCCTGTTGACGTCCCTGGATTTACTTACAGGTACTGTCCACCAGAATCAAGTAGGAAGATTCCTTGGTTTGTGATTGGTATATCAGTCTCATTAGATGACCTGTAAGGGAGGTAGAAAACAAATCAACCTATAATCTTGGAAAATAACAAAACAGGAGGCACAATTATTTCCCCTATCCACAGGGTTCTTTATTTAGAAATCTCATATAACAGTAACAAATAAATGTTAATATTTATATACACAATGGTGAAAACGGCCAAAACAAATTGGGACAGAGAAATACAAAAATGACAAAATGAAAATGTTGGTACATGTGATCTATCCGTTTCTTTCTTATTACTATATCTTATTATTTTTTTATTCTGGACTCCACACATTCAAATGGGACTACGTGTCTACGTCTGTGTATTCGATTCCAGCTGAAGAGTTTGTAATCTCGCAATTGTTTAAAAATATTTGAAACTATAATACCTTTGGTTTTGTCTCAAGGCGCACTTTTGTTTATTCAATTTGATGTTTATTAATATGTGAGGTTTAAGGGGTACTATAAAGAGGGACGAAAGAGGGGCGAGAGAATGGAAGGGGGTAATATGGTTAACGATATAAGGCCACGATTGCGGTGAAAGGAAAAGACAAAATATTAAACAGACGAGGGAAATACAAAAATCTAAACAAATGTCTTATGATTGCATCAGTGAATCCATGGTATCATTTTGTTCTTACGTATAATGAATAACGGCTCCGTTCGCCCCAAATGATGAGATCGTTCCAAAACTGAGACCCTTGTTGGTTGGGTGTACGCTGAAACAAAATAAAAAGTAAAGTGATGTATAACAAATTAAACTCATTCATTGTCTCATGAGCCATCTATGCATTCCACATAAACCTTCGTCATTCTACCAGACCGGCTCCAAACCGACGCCAGACACACCGACCGATTTTTAGCCATGTAGTGTTCGTTTGATCGGTGTGTTGTGGGTCTGATGGCAGTATCATCGGTGTGACTTGGTTATTACAAAACCTTTTACCGAAATACATTATATCTACAATAGGCCTACATTATTAAATGCAACAAAAATAATGATTGCAAGTTTTAATATTAGCAATGTTCGGTTACATTATTATCAACTCTGTTTCATTTCGGAGGTATTATTTTCAAATTTCACTCTAGGAAAAATATAGGATTAACTTTGTCGTCATAACAAATATGTTTTTTTAAAGATTTTGAGTATCTAAAATGGTATTCAATTTGAGAAATAAAGACATGAATGTACCTGCGAAAATATATTGCCTGTTGTTCAACGATGAGCTCGCTAAGAACGCTTTTATCTCCAACTGCGGGGTCCTGTTGTAAATTGTAATGAAGAGAAATGAACACATTAATACACTGTTAGAACGGTGTTTAAAATATCACTGTTTAAAAGAATGTTGTTTAAAAAAGTAAACAACGTTGTTCAAAATCGAAAAATCAGTGCTCGATTGACTTAAACAACTATGTATTAAAAGACAAAAATATTTAATTAAACAGAGTTGTTTAAAAAGTCCCGGGGGCGTCGTTGATATTTTCTCGATACGCGATTGCTATTTGCGCACACACATGCGATATGCACAAAGTACGTACATAATACATGCATGCAAGCATGCAGTGCTAGTGTGTGCAGTGCAGTGCAGACGAAAATGGCGGAACAAGGGCAAGGCGACGACTTGGTTCTTTTCGGCTTCGCCGATGGGTTTTAGGTGAAGTTATAGAGACAAATAATAATGTTGTCTGTCACTGCCATGAATATGATGAACAAATGTTGAAGTAAATTGGCAACAAGCTCTGCATGTTGCAGTGTATAAATCGTTGTGATTATTGCAGGAGTGGTTCCAGTAGGTCATTTCACAAATTCAAACAACCAGATAATAACCATTAAACAGTTAAACCATTTAAGCAACTCCTTTTAAACAACCCAGTTGTGCAGTAATACTGAATAAACAACGGTTGCTTAGTAATTTAAACATTATTGTTTAAAATCTAAACAACTTGCTTTAAACAACCGAGTTGTGCAATTTTATTACTAAACAACTGTTGTTTAAAAGGTTTTCTAATTTTTAAACAACTAAGTGTTCAAAATGTAAACAACCTTAATTTGTTTAATTTTTAAACAACGTTGAGCGATTCACCGGTTAACTCGGGGTTGTTTAAAATTTTAAACAACTTGTTTATTTTTTTTCTAACAGTGTAATGCAATATAATAAAACAATAATATAGCCCGGTGCACATTGCACGACTAGAGAAATGGTAATTAGATTAGTTGTAGAAATCTATTTTTTTTAAGTTTTATGATGATTTTTTTTTGATTTTATTGATTTTATTTCGATTATTAAGATTTAACAGGTTCATATCAAATACTGTTGTGAATTCTTCCAAAATCAGATAGCAGTCGGCTACTCCCACCCCTCCCCCCTCTCTCTCTCTCTTCTCCCTCCCCCACGCACGTCGAGTGGTAAATACCCACCCCCAAAAAAGTGTTTGAAATCAGGCCAGAAAAAAAGACATTTGGCTACCTCCCGCACCATTTTCCGAGTAAAACCGGTGCCAACCCATTATATTCCAATGCCTGCCCCTTACAGTTTATGGACAGGGAAACACAATTGCAACAAAACCTGATAGGATTCCGGTTTTCTAGGTACTTTTCAGGACAAACAAGAGTGTCAGAACAAAATTCGATATAATATACTTACGTCTAAGCTATCCATGGTCTCCTGCAACCATCCACCAAGCTCACACAGAGAGATAGAATCAAGACGCTGTAAAAAGAAGAAGATTGGGCGATTGATTCATTGATTGATTGGTTGACAGTATCGTTGAATAATATGTCTAATGGTTGGTTGATTGATTTAATAGTTGACTGACTGGTTGGTTGAAAGATTGCCTATTAGTTTAATTGACTGACTATTTATTGATTAGTTGATTGATTGATCGATCGAGTGATTGACTGATTGATTGTTTAATTGATTGATTATTTGATTGACTGATTGATTGGCTATTTGTTTGCTTTGAATTGTTGTTTGGTTGATTAGTTGTTGATTGATTGATTGGGTTTTTCCAAAATGTTTATTAAGACTTTAAAAAAATTTACGTTGTTTTGCTGTTTTTGTTTTAATGATATCAATAAAATCGTTCATTAAGGAGCGCTTACCCAAACAAAATAAGAATGTGAACAAAATATATAATTCGCATTAAGTTACTGAGGTTGAAGGGATCCTTTGAAAGAGCCGAGACAGTTAAATTCTCTGATGAAAAGTGGAATATTGTTCCATGTTTTCCGAAGCCACTATAAAACGTTTTACGATTAATGAGATCCTAGATTTGGGGATAATTAGCTCATATTTGTAAGTAATGTTGTTGAGCGTAGGGGTGAAGGTGTTAATTAATTTTGTTCAGCTTTGCTTTGGTCTGTCTTACATGTGCTTCCTTCATTCCAGCCACTTCGGTCGGGTTCTTCTGTGACTTGATAAGGAGGATAGGTGACGCCTCAATGTAAGCCTTGTCCTGAAACACATCAACAAAAAATAGATGGAAATTAGGATGGGATAGACACATGAGCAAAAGGTGACAGGATAATAATAGTAATACAAGTTGCAATTCATATAGCGCCCTTCCACTTGATGATAAGTGCATAAATATGCCATCCACGAATCAGTGTTAGTGTGTGAATAAACAATTAGTGACACCGTGAATTCGATGAAAATACATGATTATAGATATTTTAAAAAAATTAAATTTTGTATGAATTGTTCTATATACTGTTGGTAATGATTTCAGTTGAGGAGGGAGTCTGTTCCAGAGTTCATATTAAATGCACTTACCATCCACTCTCTAATAGGAGTCAATTTTATTATCATTATTGTTGAGTAGAAGTAGTAGTACTAGTAGTAGTAGTTGTAGTAGTAGTAGTAGTAGTAATAGTAGTAGTAGTAGTAGTAGTAGTAGTAGTAGTAGTACATGTAGTAGTGGTAGTGGTAGTTGTAGTAGTAGTAGTAGTAGTAGTAGTAGTAGTAGTAATTTTAGTAGTAGTAGTAGAAGTAGTATAGTAGTAGTAGTAGTAGTAGCAGTAGTAGTATTTTACGATTACACATATTAGTATTATAACTATTAACATTAATGATTAGGCCTATCATAATAAAATTATTATTATTATCACTAATATTATTCGCAATAATAATTTTTATTTTTTAAAATAATTATTACGATCATTATCGTACCTCTGGAATTGAGGTGTAGATGAAATAACTTGAAATGTCGCTGAACCAGATCTTTTCGTTATCACCATTAGCTAGGGTAGGCAGCTCCGTGGCAAACAGATCGTAGTCCTTCACAGTAGCGCATACTATAGGGCAAACAGATAGATGCCAAATTGTCATTAAATCATAATACGGGTGCTGTTTGAGATTTAGAAGGAACTGGTTAGTATCAAGATACATCATATGACACATTATTAAGAACGAAATGAACCTTGTGGATTCCTATACAAAAAACAACATTCGTGCGGATCAGGGTAGTCCTTCTAAAAAATGGTAACTAATTATCAAACTAACTAACTATCTAACCAACCAGCTAACTAACTAAATAAATAGATCAACTGAAGAACAACAAATCTATAATTAAATGTATGATTTTGAAGCAAAAATGGTACAGGAATATACAACTTTCATTGGCTGGGGTAATCATAACATGAAGTTCCAACCTTCGATAAAGATTGGCAAGTTTAATTCTGTAAATAAGAGAGGGGGATCACACGGTGCATTGTATGGTAAATTTATAACATTGTTTTACTTTGCGTTTAACGTGCGATTATAAAATACGCTTACAAAACAGTAGTAATATTACACAGAACACGGTCGCGAAGGCTTTCGAAACTCAACTCAATGCAATTCCAGTAGCATTATTATTATTAATGACGTATTCCATAATCCGAACATGATTTTATATGGGATATACAATTGGGTTGTGAATAGGCCTTGAGGTGATTTGCCGAAAGGCTCTGCGATCATTTAAAAGTCTCAGTTCTATGTGAATATTATCTTAAGCTATGGTCACAAATCAGAGCGGCGACCGACCGATTAGTAGCCTGCTCGGTCGCCGCTGGAATTTAGGCATCGCCCAGCGATTTTTTGGGGGAGAAGTTGAGCAGGCTGTAGAGCCCCAGCGATGCCTGGGCGGCGCCCTGTCGATTTCCCGTCGGTCGCCGGTCGATTTTAGGTCAAAACTGGGCGAAATCGCGGAGCTTTTCCGCGCATTGTCCCGGCAGTGACCGACCGGTGACCCACCGATTCCCTAGCAGTCTCCCACCGGTCGCCGGCTGATTTTAAAGATATTGCACGGCGGCCGGCCAGTGATCGACGGGGCTCCAAAATACGCTCGGTGCCCGGCCGTTCACCGCCCGAGCACCGAACTAATATAGCGTTCGCCGCCGAGCGATTTAGGTCCAAAATCGAAGCCGCTAGGTCAAAGACCGCCGACCGATTTCGGACTCGCCGCCCAGTGACCTACGGATCTCCAAGTGGCGACCGAGCGGCGACTGCTCGACAGCCTTTGACCTAGCGGCTTCGATTTTTGACCTACATCGCTTGACGGTGAACGCTCGACTAGGTCGTCGCCCGGGCGGCGACCGCCCGGTCACCGAGCGTAGTCTGGGCGGCGAGTGAAAATGAGCAGGCGCCGCCCGAATTTTAACTCCGCGCTTAAACTTCAGCAGCGACCGACCGATGCCTTAAAAACAAGCGGTGCCTGGGCGGCCGCCGCTCGGTGGCCGGGCAAAATTGGCCCAAAACTCGCCGCTCTGCCGCCGGGCAGGCTACTTTTGGGTAATGTGACCATAGCAAAACGGTCACACAGGGAGGTATTCCGAGTAAGAGTACAGCTCCCCCCCCAAAAAAAAAAAAAAAAAAATGAAAAAAAATGAAGAAAAAAAATGAAAAAAATAAAAATAAATAAATAAATAAAACAAAATGAAAAAAATAAAATAATAATAATAATAATAATAATAATAAAATAAAATTAAAAATAAATAAATAAATAAATAAATAAATAAATAAAATAAATACACAAAATATTAAATTAAAAAAATAACAATTCCTCTTCAAGTCTTACTGTCAGTGCCGCAACTGTCAACGTTCAAGTGTGTCCGGACTGCAGAAACGGCATCAATTCTTCCAGCTTTGTCATAAGCGTAGAGCCTACAGAACGAATTTTGATTAAACACATGACATAATTATAACATACTTTTTGTTTTAAAGTACCATGAGCGCAGAGAATGAACGGGCCCTGTTTTTACTACAACTCTACAACTATTGAGAAGAAGAAACAAAAGGGGAGCTATCTCTCTTTTTCTCTCTTTCTCTCCCACTCTCTCTGTCTCTCTTTCTTATTTTCTCGTTTTATCTCTTTGTTATGTTAAGCCATATCAGGACAATTATCCCCGGAAAACTACCCCCCCCCTTTCAAGGACAAGGGGGTAATTTTCCTCGGGGGTGGTTGTCCACGGGGACCGGTAATTTTCCACGGGGGGATTTTCCGGGGGGGGGGGTAATCGTCCTTGGGGGGATTGTCCCGCTGGTAATTGCCCGGGAGGTAATTGTCCCGCTGGTAATTGTCCGGGAGGTAATTGCCCAGGGGGTAATAAAACCGACATTTTGCAATGAAATAAACACAAACTGACAACTATGCGATGTATCTTGCGAGGTCCCCTCCCAGTGGCTTATACTAAAAAACTTTAGAAATCTATATTTTCCCTGAAGAACATTTCCAATCATACCTTTACTCTAAACAAAATGCAACTATGTTTGTATACAACCCTTCTATTCTGTCAACACAAAATAAGAAAATGAAAGGTTATGAATAGTTATGTACTGAGTAGATTGGAGAGGAGTTCGCAGTATACGTCACAGTGTTGCCAATTTGTTTTTCACAGATGACAACTTCAACATTTCATAACTTTCCTATTTTTAATTGGAAATTTCTCAAACATTCACTAATAATACTATTTAATACTATTCCCTATTGTAGTATTTGTCGTAGGGTTATATAACCGTTATAGTTTTCATCGGTAGACTCTATTTATCATATGAATATAACCATTTTTTTCTTTTTAGCATTCAAAAAATGATAATAAATTTACTTACCTGACGTCGTTCAATTCAACGACGGCGTATGCAATGAACATAGGATTGTAGGGGATATCCTCCCCACGCATGTTGAATAGCCCTAGAGAAACGGGGGACAAAAGTAGGGGGAAAAAGCAAGAGAAAATATAAAAAGCCTGGTGTAAATAAATACGTCAATTAAAGTTCGGAAACTTTGGTGTTAAAGATAAAAGCATGTACCTCACTGTTTACCCTCTCTAAATGTAAGAGAGTGGAAATCCATTCTTTTAGGGGTCATATTAGAATCTTTCTTTTTGGGGGAATGGAAATCCACGCCAACAAAATTGTTGAATGCCATGTACAAGGAATAAATGCAAACCACTATTTAGGTCGGAGTGGATTCCACTATAGTCTGGAGTGGAGTCAAGTCTAACTCCTTTAACAAAATCGTTTTCCACTCCTCCCCAAATTCGCGAGAAAAAAAAATTGGTGACATAATTTCAGTTAAAATTTAGCATAGTGTGAAAGAGGATATCATTCAAGACACATTTTTGTCAAATTCCCACCCCCCCCCCTCCCCAAAAAATAAAATAAAAAATAAATAGATAAATAAAAAAAAAACATATAAACAAAATACATAATTCAGATTTTGTGTTGTAGCCTACGCAAAACACCTTAACTTTGTATTATTTCGTGAATATTTGAGTTCAAACACATTTTTTTTTTAATCCTTGCAGAAATGTGCCTTAAATGAAACCCTCTTTCACATTTATGATACAATTTAAATAAAATTTGACCATCAATCTAGGGGGCTCCCAACTCTTTAGAGGGGCTTTAAACGGGGATCTGCCACTTTCAAACGATCCCTTAAAACATACTTCTTCCCTCAGTAATTTAATATGAGTTTAATATTTATCTTCACATTCTGTTATTTTGCAAGCGCTTTGGTCCATTTTGTTGATAGCGCTCTTAAAAGACGGTTACGAATTAAGTGTGGCATATGTGTGAGACCACCAACGAAAACCTTTGTTGGCATTGAATAATAGGAATAAATTGAATTGAGAGAATCCGTTCAGATTCCTAACTCGGTTTCTTTCTTTTGACAAACTCAGAGGTCGTCAACAAAAAATAACATCGATGTACATACAAAAAATAGCATTTAATGTTGTACTGCCTGTTGTCCTTGGGGTGCTTTAAAGATTACACGACCGCGAAGACTTTCGAAAAATCAAGTCAATAGTGATTTCCATATCTTATTGTACATCCCATATAAATTATATTCAGATTACGTAATTAATTACGTAAGGAATCGGACGAGGCTTTGGAAACCGGTTTAAATAAGTCTATTTTTCGAAAGGCGTTGCGATCATGGGGCATTGCGATCATGGGGCATATCGTATAAATGTGGATACACGTGAATTACTTACACGCGACTTCATCAAGTTTGGGGACGATGAGTTTAGTAGCTCCAGCTCTAGTCATCTCCGCCCTGATATCCGTTATCTTATCTTCCCACGACATCCCTGAAACACGTAGAGAAAGACATGGCAGTTTAGATATTAGTACATACATTAATAAGATGTTAAAGAGTAGTTTTACAACCCAACCTATTTATAATCAATGAGTAAAATGTTTGTAACGGAGAATTATGTGTCCAGCAAAATTTGGACATTTTTTGTTACCCAACTTGAGCAGTATGTTGATAATTTCAAGTAATTATTCTTCATTTTGACCGTAGTTGGACATTACACTGGTTGAGTAAAAATATTTTCAAAAAAAGGTCCAGAGTTGGAAGGACATATAGTTGCCATCCCGCTGTGCAAATCATTATCCAATATTTGTAGAGTGCACCGGTCCTAATGGTGGCCGTTGATCCTGCACAACTAGCGTAACAACGACTACCAAAAGACAATATTTCCTTCATAGTAATGAAGAAATCGAATCGCGATTATTTGGCTGAGCGTTTTGCGTGCGAACAAAGGGAGATAACAGCGCTTTCATCCCGAACATGAACGGTGGCCGAAAAAAGGGGAAATTCGATTTGCGATCCAAATCTCACTAAATTTTGTGTGTGTATATCTTTGCCTCTAGGCGCGTCAAATATTGCGCCAGCCGCTGACACAGTCGTGCGCCATGCAACTGACGGAACGTGTATTACCAGAGTACTCTGTATCAAGGACAAGTAGGGGCATGTCCGGGTAGCCGGGCTGTGTGCCGAGAGCATTCCAGGTCAAATCCACGAGGTTGGCTGCTGCGTTAGCTACCATAGTCAGGTTACGACCAGACTCTTCCAGCGAACTCAAGTAACTCTGAACCGTGCCTGGTTAATGAGAGGAGGAGAAGAAGGAGAAGAGAAAATCAAAATGAAGGTGTTCTACTGGTTGGAAGATACATGGTCTAGCGACAATTGCTCTGTGGTCAATATTGTGCACTAATTGAGTATGTTCATTTCAAACCCTTGACCAATCACTATCCGGAACCAAGCCCAAAGTCCAATTTCAACCATAAACCTTTGACATCCTTGCCAAATTAGTATCGTTGCACAGAAGGCCCCGGAGATGACAGTTGTTATCGCTGGGAAAGTTAGAAATAATCTATAATAATGAAGGAAATAATATTTTCCATCTTTAAGAGAGGACTCAAAATGAATATCATGGATTATCGTTCTCAAAAACTAATGCAAGAAGTTTATTTCCCTTCATTTTATTTATTCAACCATTTAAAAATCCCACATAAAATATAATTGTATACAAAGTAATACAGGTTAGGAGCCCAACAGAAGCAAAAGTTTGTAAACAGGGCCCCTTGAGTGAAAGCACACAACAATTAATTTCAAACTTTGTAGGCTACAAGATATCTTATGAAAACGAAAGAAACCTCCCACGAGAAAGAAGGGTTCAAAGTTATATTATGTGATAGATTATCGTTTCAAATGTGAACGTTACTACCTTTAAGCCTAAAATGTTTCTACAAGCAAAACCTTCATCAATTTCTCTCAAACTACATAGCACGCAAAAGATTGTGTAAAAAGCAAGGTTTTTAGTACAAAATGCACTTTGTGATAGATTATCGTGTCAAGAGTAATCGCATTTCCCCATAGTTGTATAGTAAGCAAATAACTACCGTTGCTGAAGGTGATGGGATAAAATAACACTTCCGAGGCGATCTGGATGTAGCTATCTTTCCGAAGCGAAGATGAGGAAAGATAGCGTATACATTCTGATCGACGAGGAAGTGATAGTTTGCCATCGCCTGAAACCAAAAGGTGATTATTTGCTTTATATTCCACATACATCTAAAACAATTTAACTACAAAAAGAAAAGGACGTGTATGCATCTACATGAAAGACACCAGGCCCAAACTACACCAAAAAAGTTAAAAGTTTAACCCAACCCCTTGAGGGTACGATGCGCGCATGTGTTTGCTTTAATTGAGCTCATTGGTAATGCGCGCTTAATTACGCATGTTTTAGTGTGCTTTTGGATAATCTTCAGTGAAAGTGCGTTGCCCTGTGTAGATAGTACCTCTTTCTTCAGTGAAAGTGCGTTGCACTGTGTAGATAGTAGTACTATCTACACAGTGTAACGAACTTTTTGCTTCTCCCATCAATAATGGGCGAACTATCTTTCATCACGTGATTTACTTTTGACGATTCGTAGAGCAAGATTGGAATATAATAAAAACTATTTCAGTGTTGTCAACTTCAAATTGTTTTACAGGATAGGCTACTAGAGCGTTAATTCATGTAACAACAAAACAATTTCGTGTTTTAGTTTGAGAGTTTATGAACCTCGTGATTGATTAGAAACTTCGAGGATAATCATTGTTTTTCCCATTTTGGGGTAAGACTAAAAAGTGCCCAGGTGTATACCTTAAAAAAATATATACAGTACATGGGATATTTTTTCATGTGTGTTCCGAGTCTTTGGTAAAACACATTAGGGAGGATAAAACAATGAAAGGATTCTGAAAGATTCTGAATAAAACTTTAACAATTAAAACATTTACTATAATTCAATTTGCTCGCTATTCTAAATTGTGTATAGGTTCGTACTTTTTCCACATATAATTATGCTGACCTGATTCGGGGAGGTGGGGAGGGGGTCGTAGTTGTATTTCATTTGTTAATATCTTATCATTTGTTAGGTTCGCTTTTCCGCTAAGTCCATGATGTTTGGAAGGGGATAAGAAGACGAGTTGTGTCCAAAGTCTAGACGGAGGACTATTTCAGTTACTTACTTATGGACATGAGTCTCGGGTCGTAGCCAATCATAGCTCCTTCGGGTAAGTCGGCCCCCATGGTAGCATCGATGCTGTCACTAATCAGCCATTCAGTTGTGCTGGGAACTCCTACCTCGCCTGATATCGAAGAAGGACAGGGGAGAGTGGGAGAAGGAGAGTTATGCAATGAAAGAGAGATACAGAGAGAGAAAGAGAGAAAAAGAGAGAGAGAAAGAAGGAGAGAGACAGAGGAGAAGCAGGGTTGGGGCGGAGGGTGTTAGGATGAGAGGAGAGAGGGTGAGAGAGAGTGGGAAAGGGTGAGAGAGTGCGAGAGAGATATGAGATAGAGAGAGAGAGAGAGAGAGAGATAGAGAGAGAGGGGGGAGGGTAAGGGGCAGAGTAGTATGTGAAAGTGAGAGTAAGAGTAACATAAATACTAATTCAAGAGCACAGTAAGTTCATAAAACAAGTAAACAGGGAAAAGGATGAGTTCTGGTTAAAAGTGAAAGAAAAAATGTTTTGTAAGCTGTCTCATTTTTATTGTATAAAATTAGAAAGGGATTGTTCTTCAAATGCCGTTGGCTATAGATGTGTGTTCCAACTATATTTGGTCGATTTTTCAAAATCTTGATGATTTGAAAAATACCTCAGCAAGGACATAACTTATGTTTCCATATAATATTATACAGATAATTTACCTTTCTCACAATTTGTTTTCTCACATTAAATTTCATGACCGGAAGTCTACTTTATATGCTACTCAAATAATATCCCTGTGCCACGTTTTTTTTTATTACGAAATAGTTATTGAAAAGGCTTCAAGATTATTTAATTGTTTCCAGTCCAAGATTAATTTACACCAATGTGGAAAGGGTTGTAATAGAGCTAATCAAGACTGAAAACGCAAAGTTTTAACATTTAAAACATTGGTTCGAATCTTATAAGATGGGACGAGAAGAACAGACGAGAAGGGGCTTGCAATAGGAAAAGAGGAAGGAATCATTAAAGGGCTCTCAATTTGCCTTACCGCTCTTCATGAGCATCCAGTCACAGATCATCTCCCGTTCAGCTTGGATGAAATAGCGTCCGTCAGTCCACACAGCAGCCAGCGTGCTGGTAACCACAGCCAGACCTAGAATAAGAAAAGAGCATGGGTGGAGGTACTGATATTCTGGTATTGGCGGGAAAACATGTATCGAATAGTTTACTAGTTTAAGAAATGTACTCTGAATGTTGAAGACTACACGCTGGTAACCGGATTCGACAACAAAAAACATATTAAACATATTAACTAGTTTAAGCAGAAGGGGGGGGGGGGGGGATTAGAGTATGGTTTCTTACCTGCCGATCCTGAGAAGCCACTGATATAGGGACGTCTTGCGTCAGGTGCAGCGATGTACTCACTCTGGAGGGAGAAAGATGATTATATTTGTTAGTTTCATTTTCCGGAAAAATCTAAACAAAATTAGATTGTATTAAACCTCTGGTCATGACATTCAATTAAAGAAAAAAAAATGTTGTAAGTTTGGGTTTTAAATCATATACAATTGCACAAAATCTTGCTAGAAACCAGCCATTCTGACAAGCGACTTGGAAGGAATATAATATAATCTTTCGAGATGAGCTGCTCTTACATACAAACGAATAAGATGTTAACCAACTCCAGAATACCAAACAACGTCCTTTACAACCATAAATGAGTTGCAAATCTTTTATATGCGAAAGGTCTCTGTGGGCCTAAATCTCTATTTCTCCTTTTTTGTATATGGATTGTCATACAAGATTTATTTGATCAGATAACAGAAATGAAAGAATGAACCTAGTACCTGACCTATCCCGCTCTGATACGTCCAAGCTTACTGGCTCGATGAACGCGTGATGTGTACTTCAAATATTCATAAAATCATTGTAACAACGTCTATACTTAAAGTCAAATCTCCAACCCCACAAAACTGATTGGATCATTTTCATTGTTACGTTATATTTATTCTCGGGATCCTACATAAACAATTTCATGATTTCGAACTTACTTTGTCAACAATGTTCCTCATTGTACAAACGATTGATATGAAATCTAATACATTCGAATCAATCAATCAATAGCCTTTAATCATAGGTGATATATGGTAGTGTGACCATAATTCATGGTCGAACTATTCGACCTATAAAGTTAATACACATTTCCATATCTCACAAAAGTCGGTAAGATTTTGATAATCTGATACCATCAATTAAAAGAGGAACCTAAATAACCCGGATGAAGATATCATTTTTCTTTGACATTGGGTGTGGAATCTTGAAAATATTGACAAAAGATCCGCAAATTATTTGCATCCGCTCAACAACAAAAAATATTGACAAAGGTCTAGGATTTTCATATCGAGAGAAAATGTCATTAAAATTGTAAGTAAAAATTGACAACAATTGATTGGTTGATAATTGGCTTCAAAATTCTGCAACTAACTTATATTTTGATGGATCAATATTTTCATAAATCAGCTGTAAACTCTCGTGCGCGAATTTAGGTCTCTTTTTTAAAGACTCTTTCGTCAGTTACAGCGCATTTCGATCTGACATCGCGATATATCCGAAATTCTTCGACAATAAATTCTTGTTGCACCAATTTGTTGTCAAAAAGTTTGCCGTCCATCTTTAAACAATTGAAATGAATAGATCTATGTAGAATATGAGAAATCATGGATCGAATATTAAATTGCTAACATTTGTTTAAATCTCCACGATTTTTGATCATTCCATCATACTTACGCCGTGGGCGTCTTCACTAGGTACAATGTAGGCGTCGTAGCCATACTGTGTCATGTATTCTCTGATCTTAGCCAGCTGTGCTGTGGTGTCAACTATAGTGTCTGGATAATCCTGTGGGAGAACATAATCAAAACGAAAAATGATTTAATATTAAAAGAAATGAAAGGATAACAATTAAAATGATTATCTATTAGTAGTTGAGTACCTGTAGTACTACAATTGCTGCCGCTGCTTCTGGTACAGTCTGTGAATACCTTTACTAAACAAAGGAAGTCGACGACTAATACTAGTACTGACACTAATACTACTGTACGTCGATGGCAACTACTACTGCTGCTGCTGCTGCTACTATTATACCATACTTCTGGTGCTGATGCTATTCATATTACTACTATATTACTACTAAGATTACTATTACTGTTATTACTATTAAAATTAATGTTATAAATACCATTCTTATAATTTGTGTATTAATATATTATTAATATTACTATTATTATAACAATTACTATAACTATTGATATTAGCACTACTATTACTATCTCTACTACTACCATTACTGTTGCTTTTACTTTTAGTACTACTATTATTATTTCTACTTTTACTACCCTGACTGATTCTACTATTAGTATTACTACTACCCCAAACATTCTAACTAACAATTCTTTTCTGAATTTCGATTATGCCACAGTATGCCTAATATGCCACTTTCTAAGTACCTTTCTCTGTTTCATTTTATTCATGAGCAGTTCAGTTTGTCTGTGTTGTTCAAGTCCACATTTTGGTAACCTAAAACTACTACGGCGGCATAGTACCAACATTTGTCAGAATTGAAAAGTGCCCTTTCTCTAATGGCACAACATTTGGTTCATGTGTAAAATGATGCATACTGAACTATAATAGAAATAGGGGCACTTCATAAAACGAATATAGGGTATTTTGTTAAGGTAAATTTTCATTGGAAAATGTGCTCAAATGGATAAGTCGAGCACCTAGATATTCGGACCCTGCATGTATAAAAGAAAGCCCCAACTAGAATTATGTGAAGGCGTTTTTTTTTTCTTCTCAACTTGCAGATCTTCCAGATGGACAGATAAAAATAGGGGCTTAATCATTGAAGGAAAACAAAAGTTTTCAATGATTTTTTTCTGTGTTTGCTTTGATACATACCGGCGGTGAAGCAGAACAGTCTCGTTCACCAACAGCTCGCCTTTCTCGAGATTTGGCTCTGCCACGGACGAGAGAAACCTCATCGACGTCGTACATTGCGATCGGTTCTGCCCAGCATGGTGACAGAACTATGGATATGAGAGAGAGAGGGAGAGAGAGAGAGAGAGAGAGAGAGAGAGATAATGAGAGAGAGAGAGAGATAATGGGAGAGAGGGAGAGAGATAGTGAGACAGAGAGAGAGAGAGAGGGGGGGGGGGGGAGCGTAGCCTATCCAAGGGGCACACGCCCCTGCCCGGCAAATCCCAATCTAGAATACCTTAGGCCTAAAACGTATATGCCACTAAGTGATAGTGCCCTAAAGCATTCATACTCCGAAGCAGGCGCGTACGCAGGATTTTTTCAAGGGGGGGGGGGGGGGTTAACATTTATAAATCGGGCCGAAAATTTCGCTAACGACTCAGCCAGCCGCTGGATAAGCGGGGGGGGGGGGGGTGGAAGAGGACACTTTTTTTTGGTCCCAACAAAAATCGCAACGACTCAGCCGAACGCTGAATAAGCGGGGACGGGGGGGGGGGGGGGGGGGGGGGGGGGTAAGGTCATCTTTTTAGGTCAGCCATGGGAATGATTTTTTATTTATTTTTTATTTTTTTATTTTTTAATATTAAAAAGGGGGTTTTAGGGGGTGATGGGGGGGGGGGGGGGGTTACACAAAAAAAATACCAACGGGGGGATTTAACCCCCAAACTCCCCCGCCCCCCTGTGTACACGCCTGCTCCGAAGTCACCTCAACTGTGACGGCCCTTGTCCTTTTCTTTTTCTTTTTTCTTTTTCTTCTTCCTTTTCTCTTTTTCTTTTTTTCTTCTTCTCCTTCTTCTTAGACGACCATAATCAAATATCTGCTACTCATAACTTAAGTTTGTAATAACGAGTAAGGAAGAAACAAACACAAATAGAACAATTTGTCAGTGAAGACGGGAAAGGAGACAAAATATGGAGACAAAACAGGTTATTACAATGTTATGAAGATAACCTCCGCCCCCCTTTTTTTTCTTCCAAAAAATCTAAAAATTCAACGAAAGTGCTTTAATATTACTGGCAAAGGTTCAACAAGTCCTCTGTGGGTCATGATGATATAAACTCTGTTTCGTTGACAATCAACCGTAGACGAAAAACTTCATGCATGGCTGATTGTCAACGAAACGGAGTTAAGTCTTTTGTCAATTCTGCTTGTTACTACGGCAGGCAGCCAGTAAAAACGAATTCGTTAGATAAAATTATGGAAATGCAACCACTAATATAAACAAACATAACTTTGTCATTCCTTGCTCATTTTTCCTGATTGAGGTGTCATATGAAAGGGTAGAAACTAAACTTTCTAGAAATGGGATTTTCTTTTTGAAATTCAGATACCGTCCGCCAAATGACTTTTTGGTTTCCTCTCTTCAAATTGATTTGAATCACTCATGCGTGAAATATGAATTATATGAGTTTCATCAAATGAAAGAGGAGGATCTGAGCTTTACAAATGTGTGTCATTTATCAATTAGAATTGTGATTAAGTTATTATAAACCTTACACAATTATCGGTTTCGGTTTTTTGGGACGCACTGTATATACGAAAATGGATAGTATAGAAAGCCCTTTGGCATGTTTGGAGTAAGTTGACACAGCAAGCATTCTGGTTCTAAAGGTCCCCCGTACGTATAAACAATTCGGAATTCTGTCAACTTTGAGGTGATCGCGTTTAGTTGAGCTTTCCGCCATATTTGCTAAGGCCTTTGTGAAGTCCAATACTTTGGGCATCTGGGATTAATCAAGGTATTTCCTTTAAATCAGGGAACCGCCCCTTAAAGGATACTCTATACATTGCCTCGTTATTTACCCAATAGCATAGCATAGGCAATTAGGCATATCTAACGAATCGGTAAATTGGAGGTTTATGGCAATATAAGAGTGCTAAAAAGGAGGGGTGGGACAACTTGGGCTCCCATATAGCCATGTATGCGTTCAGCCATCTTGAGATGAGTGATTTCAGTTGCTTTGTTGTTTTGCGATGTAAATATACGTGGAATTTATGTAAGGAGCATTACTAGCCCTGTATTGTCTCTGGGCCTATGCACACAAAGAATATAGTTGTACATGAATATTGATTTAGATGTACGTAAGATATGAACATATTGTTTTTAAGTATGAACATGACTACGGAGCGCGTACAGAAGAGTGTGGTAAACAAGTAGTTGTTACGAGCACATTCATAAAATGAGTTCACAAGTCATCGTACAAGAACAAAACAGAAGTTTTGTTCACTTTCTTCAAAATAGCTAGATGATTATAGTAAAACTATCGTGTGAAATATCTTCAAAATATTTCAATATGGTCTTTAAATTTTAAGTTAACTTTCATCGCAGCCAGTGGCCAAATTTGACAATTTGTTTACAGAGTTAGAATCGAAAATGTACGTTTCAAGTGTAAATTCATAAAATAAGTACAAACATAACCGTACAACGGAACTCTTTGCTCGAACAACGCCTGAAATAACAATAGTTTTAATGAGAACTAAAACACTGTTAAATAAAACAGGGTGGAAGGATATACCCTGAATACTCTGGCAATGATATCAGTGCGCGTTATCCTATCTAAGTTTAAATCTTTAGAGATCGCCTAAAATAAACAGAAAAAATTCTGTATATATGGTATCCGCCCCTTTTAGTCAACACTAAAACAAAACACCAGACAAGTCGTGCCTGTCGCCAAATATATAAGTTCTCTTTTCAGTATTAAAGCACGTTTACGAATTGTCAAGTCCTTCATGTTATATCAGATAAAAGATGACCCTGTACAGCGTGTTTGAATGGCTACAGTATATTACACTTCAGTCACTGTCATGTGCCATTGCGTCATTTCACAAATAAAAACATGAGTTGAACGCGTTGCGTGAATACTAGTGTCATGGACTCTAGAATTCACCTCTTGCTTTGAAGGTGTCACATTTAAGACAAACATTCGAGGTTTATATTCACTCCCACATTGCCCCTCCACACAATATGAATAAGGTGGCCACTGTAAGGTTGGACCATGAAGCAAGCATTCTAAACATCAAAATATATCAAATGAGGGACCGAAACGAAAATTCCTTTTAATTTTCATTTTATATATTGAGTATATTAAGAATTGTTGGGATCATAAGAGTAAACAAAATGCTACTTTACACATTACTTTCTAAAAAGATACATGGTTAGAGCTTCGGTGTTGGTGTTCGAAAAATGAGTATTGTTTGTGTTTATTTAAAATCCTGAAAAACAAGCAAAACCCCTTTGCACAATAAATGAGTACAAGGCTTCACATGCACATCAACCGAGAGACCCACAACCTCAAAGCCTACAATATGTGAAGGGCTTGTAAATTGAGGAAAAATGTCCTTCAGCGCATTGACTTCGGCCCCAAACTTCCCAGTTACGAGGGAACTTGTCTACCACTAAGCCAATAATGCCATCACGCCTAGTCCTTTTTATGCCTATAGAAAAAGTTGTGTCAATGTTATAAATAAATATATGAAATCCAGATCGGCATTGCATGATAGCAGCCAAAGGGCGGGCAGGTTTACGTTCTTTACACCTGCCCCCCCCCCCCCCCAAAAAAAAAAACACAAGTAATCGCATGCTACGAGCGTAAGCCATCTATTAATGCGTTGTCTCAACCCCCCCCCCCCCCCCCTCCCGGAAACGTATCAACACGTCTCCACCTGTTATCAATTTAACATGGATGATTAGTCGGGGAAGGGTGTTCCTATCTAAACTCATTGATACCCTTCCGCACGATTCAACAACACCACTTATTGTAATTATAGGAGTGAATTGTTCTATCGAATTGTATTTACACATGAATACGTGATCTTTGCACCGATTGATCTATCATAGAATTAAAAATGGGACACAAACCCTCTTTCTGATGATATTTAGTAAATTATTAAATCTAAAGAAGTGTAATACAACTGTTAAACATGACACGACACGCACCGTCTCGTGTATAGTGGGCAACATATCAATGAAAGATTACAAGACCATTATGACAAAGCTCAAGTTACCTTTGATTATTGTGTCCAATGATTTGACATTAAACCATCAAGCAAAGTTAATAGTTGATCTTTGCTGTTTAATAACATCAAGTATACCTATCTAAAACGCATGAAACGTCGTTTTATTTAATGATGTTTGTAGTCCACTTGTACTTCAATACTTGGCACATATTTATATTTGTTAGAATCTTGATAACCATGCTTAGCATTTGTATCACCCAATCTATCAAAATGCAAACAAGTGATACCTTACTTCTTGCTGAGTTGACGTCTGCGGAAAATATGAAAGATTGTAAATGTGTCGAATGTCTAGGCCTACGATTTTGTTGTGTTTATTACTATTTGGTTGAACAAAAGAATTATAAGATTTATAATACAGTTGTCATATTGATGTGTGCCTTTGTATCAGGCGATAGGGTATTGATAATATATATTCCTCGGGTCGTTAGTGGCATGATTTCTTGTGACTATAGTGTCCGATCATTAATAAAAATGCAAAAGCTCTAGCGCAGTTTTGACAAGAAAAAACAATCTTTGGATGAGAGGTGTCTCTTCAACCGTTTCTCTTGTGTTAAAGATGGTTACCCGCAAGGTCACCATAGCTCACCTGATACACTACCTGAGTGGGTTCTTACGGATTACCCGCTGCAATAAGGGAGTTTACAGATAGCACATGGTACAAATGACCCGAAATATCCACAGATCTTTTACACATGGAGAATTTCCACTTTGAGCATCTTAGAATAAGAACTGCCAAAGTCCTAGATGTGCTTCATGAATACCTTTTGTTTGACCTCTTGAAAATATTACTTCCACCTGCGTATCATAGAATGTACCGTGGTGAATAAATGAATAATGTTACATAACTTTCATGAGCGCATATCCAGTATTTACCTCTGTGGGTTTTACCATTTTGGTACAAATGACCTTTATCTGCCCATGCGCAGATTGTATCTGTAAACTCCCTTATTATCTGGTGTCAGCCGATCATTAAAGCGCCTTTTTGCTCCCCTATTGCGTTTGACCTGGCACAGTTATCGAACACAATACCCCCACTCTCAAACATAACACACACCCACGCACACAATGTTTATGAGACATGTATATAAATTGAAAACATCTGTGAGCGCTGTTGTAATTGTTTACTTAACTCAGACCTCATTTATCATGAAAATATGATTGACGTGTTTTTCAGAGACCTGGCTATATCATGTAAGGGACACCATCGAAACACAACAGAGGTATATCATGTATATAATTAAATACTCGAGTTCTCTTAATAGATGTGCTGTTCTCTGTTCTCCTTTGTTGATCAAACGACCCAATGCCATATCTTGACCTATACCGTCACAGCATTACCGAGCAGCCGTGTGAACAAAATCCATTGGATCTCATAATGGCCAATTCGCCCCTGCTAATATGGATATTCAAAACGCTGCAATTGTTCATATTTATTGGTTTATAATTACGCGTGCGTGGTACATAATTTTCGCTCACAAACTTCCTTCAAATTATAAGCTTGCGATTCTCATTACCATGTTTGTGGTACGACATGGTACACGCATGATTACGTCATTGAAGCAAAATTAAGGACCAGAACCAAATTGCAATGATAAAGAACAGCAAACAAATTAATAATACTAATTAAACATAAATGTCACGTCGTCGATAGGTTAAACACATGACAACAAATTATATGATTACAAATGACAGTTATGATCATTCCTCCGATACCCCGAGATACTGTTAGACATTTATGGCTACATATCACTAGTTTAAATTAGCTAAGCGATACGATAGGGTCATTCGTATGGTACGAGTAATGCAGTCGCGAAAAGGTTCAATAACGTTTCTTGTGGCCTCGAAAAGGTTCAATTACGTATCCTTCATCACCATAAAGTTTGTGACAGGTAATCGAAGTTAAAGGAACAAGGCAAAAGTCTTTTGGCCGAAATAGTGAACAACGTTAATTTTTGTTCTTCTTTATATATGCCCCGTTATGGATGTTTCAGCCTCTAAAGGGTTCATTAACTTTTCTTCCATCACCGCGACGTTAGGAAGTTTAAGGACACAGACAGATTTTTATCGATTTATTAAATAAGCTTTACAAGAAGCTGCATCTGTTTCTCTATTTCAGGATATTCTGGCCTCTAATAGGTTCAATAAAATTGTTTAAAAAAATAGACAAAACTGAGGTCAGTTGGTCTTTTTATGTAAATTCAGCTTGACATAGATTCATATCATTTCATCCTTTATGGACATGGTGGCCTCTAATGGTTCAGTGACATAAGCGTGAAGTTCATGATTGTTACAGGAAGTTAAATGAACTGAACATAAGAAACAAGAAGGGGGTCAATTGGTCAAAAGAATGGACACTGCAGTTTGTAATATTTATTACAAATGGCCTGTAAAAAGTTGAATAACGTTCCTGTCATCGCCATTACGTTCGTGACAGTTATTAAAGGAAGTGAAATAATGTAGAAAGTAAGTTTATCGTAATACGGACAATTATATAATTATTTTTGTATTTGTTGTATCATTTTAATATATGTATATATGCAATCTATAAGATAGATAGGATGATTTCACCCCCCCCCCTCTCACCCCCTCCCCCTCTCTCTCTCTCTTTCTCTGGAATTCTAAAGCCGAAAATCCTAATATTATTATACTGGAGCTGGTTAACATTACCATGAATAAACGTTTAAATTGAGTTATACTTATAGTCATAGTTCCATTTCTATATTTTATTTTTTCTCTCTCCAACTGGGAAAGAGGGGGTATTGAGTATGATCTTGACTTTCCACTTCCAGCCGATATTTGCATTCATTGTCTGAATTTTTGATAAGATAAATTATATCTAGTATTGAAATGGGTTGATACATATCAGAGTGTAAGAATACAAGCGGGTCGAATTATCAGGAGAGGTGATCTCTTTGTTTTTCGACATCTTTTAAATCCATCGCGGAAACCGATTGAAGGGCAAGAGCTATGGAAACAACTTTATACGATTAAAGGGAAGAGCCCTGCCGATGGAACTACAGAGGTGTTGCATTAATGAAATTATTGTTCGAAACAACAAAAAGCACCCCAGTGTATCTTTTTGTTTGTGTGCAAAACATATACTTACACCAGGGCATTACAATTTTCAATGGCCGTATAGACATGACTATATTCCCCGCATGCATACGTGTTTGCGAACATGTATCTGTCGTCTGTTTTGTAATTTGCCCACATTGATATAGTTTACCTGCATGTTTGTTCATATAAATGATTTTATTTCCACCTGCCTTTCTATCTGGGTTAACTTTTTGAAGAAATAATTATATGTCGCCTGTCTGTCTGTATCTCCCTCTTCCTTCCTCTTTAGTTATCGTTATTATTTCCTAAGCTCCTCTCTTTATGATTGACTTTGCCTGTCTATTTGTAACTTTGTCGCCTGCCTGTCTGTACATATCTATACTCTCATTTCTCTATCGTAATATATTCTTTCATCATTTTCATCTCTTTACCATTTTACCATGTTAAAATTCCTTTCAAATATTTACCTTATATAAAACGTGTATGATATACCTCTCTGTTTTTTCTCTCTCTTTCTCTTTTTTCTCTCTTTCTCTTTGTTTCTTTATTTCTTTCATATATATAAGGATCAAAATAATTATCTATATCTCGCTCTGCATTTTTAAAGATAAGATTGTCAAAGAAATTCAATGTCTGGAAACATTGGGAAAGTTTGATTGCATGGTTCATAATGGTTGTTTTATACTACAAGAATTTGGAATCAACCAAATGAAAAGAAGTTGATTAAGTTGCAGAGCAGACATAAATAAACAGAAATGGGTGTTTAGGACTAGACACACATGTGGCATGAAAGTTTGGTCCAAGATTTTCAACTGCTTCTCATCATATTCTAGTAAGAGCAATCATTCAGTCAAGAGACAGTTCTGCTATGATATTTAAAGACTTCTAAAAGACATTGAAATAAGGAGAGAGAGCACACAGTAACTTTTTAGCTTTAAGAATACCATAACTCAACCTTCTTTCTTTAATCTGGAGTACACACTCTGTCACACTGGCACCTCTTTCTTTGTTTTTACCTGTTCACTGTTTGCTACATTTCCGGCCGACTTACGCGCCTTCATGGCAACCATGGACAAATTAATGATTCACAGCGTTTAAGAGCCTACCTGTCAGTATCGCAACGTCTGAGTAACAACTGCCTAACAAAGTGAACCGTGAACTGTCTCACTCCCCTTACCCCCCCCCCCCCCCCCCCCACCCCCACCTGCCAGTAGCAGTTATTGAGAGAGTTTGAGGGTACTGTCAAGCCTCCCACTCCAGAATTAAACATGTTGCGAGTTCGAGGCACAGTGTAGAAAACGAATGCAAGAAAAGCACCGAAAGTAGTGTTGGCATTAATTTGCAGGTCAAGACAATCGGAATTATTCCTCCAAGCTAGGAATTGTTGGCGGTTATACTCTACAAAGATTTAAATCCAGTGTATGATAATTAATGCACATTTTTCATGGGAGAGAAAATGACAGGAAAAAAGTTTACTTCCTGGCCTGATGGAAATCTATATGTACATCTTTAGAACGTGAAAAACAGCCAGGGAGGCTGTTCAGTAAAAATAAAAGGAGAAATGAAAAATAATGTCGAAGTGCAATTCGATTAAACTTAAGTGAATTACCTTATAATACCTAATACCTAATACCTAATAATACAAAAGTATTATAAGATTATGATATATGCATGAAATTTTAAATACAATAAGCACAAGGAAATGCTTTATTTATGAACACATACATGTACGTTTTGATACGTTTGCTAGCGTTAAGGAAGGCCTATCAGGAAATAAGTCCAAAATAGTAGCTAACTAAAAAAAAAAAATAGTTAGCTCAGTGTACGTGTCGTACTTTTAAACAATTTGTGAAGCTCTGAGGGCTTCAAGTGACATATGTCTAGATTTGATAGAAGAATTATGTAAAGGGGGTAAATCGTTATAGTTATCTCAGTTACAACTGCAATCGTCATGTAATTTTGTGATATATTATATCAGACCCAATATCTTATCAAGAAACTTTAACTCATGGGTTTATTGCATCTAGTAGGGAATTCTGAACTTTTGCTTACTTTATTACTTAAATTCTCTCAAAGGTTATTCCAATCATGGGAATACTCGTAAATAAGCTTAATGACCCCTTATCTCCTTTAATGAAAGAAGATGAATTATCTTGAGCAGATTACTGCTTTACTCCTGCTTTTTCAAGTGTGGGTAAACATAGGACACGATAATAAACATGAAACGGTTTAATTTACGAAGCTTATGCAAGAGAGGAAATGACGTATATTTAATAAAAATGTCTTGTGACCAAATGGATTATGAAAGATATTTTTAATTATATAAGTAAGATCGATCGAGAGAGAGAGAGAGAGAGAGAGATAGTTAGGGGGACAGAAAGAGAACTATATGTATAATGCATGTAAACGCAATTAATTTCCGTTTGGACCATACATTTGAATTGAATTGAATTGAATTGAACTATGTTAGGGCATGTGAGGGCAAGTCCGAGCCATATCGTCTTATACGTTTAATAACGACCACATCTAAGATTTAGTGATTAGATAACTGTATCAAACTGATATTCCTAGTAGAGCTTGGGTCAGACAAAGAGCCAGGTAAACTAGTATTCCACCATGTCTACGTCAGTTTATATTCTCGGTTCTACTCAATTATACAACTCTATAATACTTCACAATGTACGGGACGTAATCAGCGCTCAAAATACACGGGGGCGATGGGCGATTCGCCCCCGTGAGCTCCATAATCGCCCCCATCATGTTGTCCACGGGGGCGATTGCAAAATTAAAAATCGCCCCCGTGGAATTATAAAATAAAGATTCTCAGCGAATGGAATAATATTGAAAAGGATGCAATTCATAATTGTACTCTATAATTCTCACTTAACATATTCTCTCTCTCTCTCTCTCTCTCTCTCTCTCTCTCCTGTCTTGCATAAAGAAAATATGAAAAAAATATTTTGCCTTGATTAAGAAAAATTGAAAATGTTATCAGTATTAAACAGGGAGAAGGAAAGGGGAGGAAATTAATCAAAACAAACACTGAAGAATCCAATTCAGTGTTCTTTCGTGATGCATAAGAATGAAAGTACATTAAAAGGTGAAATAATAAATTGAAGTGCGATGATAAATCAATTCTTTGACGTTGATTGATTGAATAAAAAATAATGAAACAATATGGTCTGAGGGTCATTATATCTTCGAATATTAGAAAGTTCCATCCACCATCGTGTTGTTGAACAATATTTGCAATTTAATTTTAATGCGGTGACATGTCGGTTACGAGTAGAAGGTCATATCAGGCTTCTATATTTTATAATACTATCAACAGATATCTGGATATAGACACTTCGTCACATCAAGCTACGAGAAAGTATATCATCATCTCACAGAATTCTACTCGAACACCGCATGGAAATTCTTTTCACCCTTTTTTTTCTTCTTCTTCTCTTTTGGTCCCATTTAGCTCTCCTTTTTTCCTTTTCCTTCCTTCTCTTTCTTTTTTTTTTTTAGCGGGGGCGGGGGAGGCAAAGGCCTTTTGCCCCACCCCCATCCGCAACTTGTTGGCGGGAAAATTGCAACTGCATGATATCCCCCTTCTTTTCTTTACTTCTTCCTCAATTTTCCTTCCCTTTATCTCCTCTTTTCCTTTTTCTTTCCATTTCCTTCCTTCCTTCTCTCTTATTTTGTTTTATTGGGGGGAGGCATCAGCCTGGGAGGCAAGGCCCTTTCGCCCCCCCCCGATCTCCTTCTTCCCCCTTTTCTTTTCTTCTTCCTCTTCTTTCTTTCCCTTTCTCTCCTCTTTCCCTTTCCCTCTTTTCCTTCTCTCTCTCTCTCTCTCTCTCTCTCTCTCTCTCTCTTTTGGGGAAGGGAGAGGGGGGGGGGGCAAAGCCCGCTCACCCCCGCTGGAGGAAATTAATCAAAACAAACACTGAAGAATCCAATTCAGTGTTCTTTCGTGATGCATAAGAATGAAAGTACATTAAAAGGTGAAATAATAAATTGAAGTGCGATGATAAATCAATTCTTTGACGTTGATTGATTGAATAAAAAATAATGAAACAATATGGTCTGAGGGTCATATATCTTCGAATATTAGAAAGTTCCATCCACCATCGTGTTGTTGAACAATATTTGCAATTTAATTTTAATGCGGTGACATGTCGGTTACGAGCAGAAGGTCATATCAGGCTTCTATATTTTATAATACTATCAACAGATATCTGGATATAGACACTTCGTCACATCAAGCTACGAGA
Source organism: Strongylocentrotus purpuratus (assembly GCF_000002235.5). Classification (NCBI taxonomy): domain Eukaryota; kingdom Metazoa; phylum Echinodermata; class Echinoidea; order Camarodonta; family Strongylocentrotidae; genus Strongylocentrotus; species Strongylocentrotus purpuratus. The sequence continues at coordinate 14,742,871 of NW_022145607.1, forward strand.
AAGTATATCATCATCTCACAGAATTCTACTCGAACACCGCATGGAAATTCTTTTCACCCTTTTTTTTCTTCTTCTTCTTTTTTGGTCCCATTTAGCTCTCCTTTTTTCCTTTTCCTTCCTTCTCTCTCTTTTTTTTTTTAGCGGGGGCGGGGGAGGCAAAGGCCTTTTGCCCCACCCCCATCCGCAACTTGTTGGCGGGAAAATTGCAACTGCATGATATCCCCCTTCTTTTCTTTACTTCTTCCTCAATTTTCCTTCCCTTTATCTCCTCTTTTCCTTTTTCTTTCCATTTCCTTCCTTCCTTCTCTCTTATTTTGTTTTATTGGGGGGAGGCATCAGCCTGGGAGGCAAGGCCCTTTCGCCCCCCCCCCGATCTCCTTCTTCCCCCTTTTCTTTTCTTCTTCCTCTTCTTTCTTTCCCTTTCTCTCCTCTTTCCCTTTCCCTCTTTTCCTTCTCTCTCTCTCTCTCTCTCTCTCTCTCTCTTTTGGGGAAGGGAGAGGGGGGGGGGGGGGCAAAGCCCGCTCACCCCCGCTGGAGGAAATTAATCAAAACAAACACTGAAGAATCCAATTCAGTGTTCTTTCGTGATGCATAAGAATGAAAGTACATTAAAAGGTGAAATAATAAATTGAAGTGCGATGATAAATCAATTCTTTGACGTTGATTGATTGAATAAAAAATAATGAAACAATATGGTCTGAGGGTCATATATCTTCGAATATTAGAAAGTTCCATCCACCATCGTGTTGTTGAACAATATTTGCAATTTAATTTTAATGCGGTGACATGTCGGTTACGAGCAGAAGGTCATATCAGGCTTCTATATTTTATAATACTATCAACAGATATCTGGATATAGACACTTCGTCACATCAAGCTACGAGAAAGTATATCATCATCTCACAGAATTCTACTCGAACACCGCATGGAAATTCTTTTCACCCTTTTTTTTCTTCTTCTTCTTTTTTGGTCCCATTTAGCTCTCCTTTTTTCCTTTTCCTTCCTTCTCTCTCTTTTTTTTTTTAGCGGGGGCGGGGGAGGCAAAGGCCTTTTTCCCCACCCCCATCCGCAACTTGTTGGCGGGAAAATTGCAACTGCATGATATCCCCCTTCTTTTCTTTACTTCTTCCTCAATTTTCCTTCCCTTTATCTCCTCTTTTCCTTTTTCTTTCCATTTCCTTCCTTCCTTCTCTCTTATTTTGTTTTATTGGGGGGAGGCATCAGCCTGGGAGGCAAGGCCCTTTCGCCCCCCCCCGATCTCCTTCTTCCCCCTTTTCTTTTCTTCTTCCTCTTCTTTCTTTCCCTTTCTCTCCTCTTTCCCTTTCCCTCTTTTCCTTCTCTCTCTCTCTCTCTCTCTCTCTCTCTCTCTCTCTCTCTCTTTTGGGGAAGGGAGGGGGGGGGGGGCAAGGCCCGCTCACCCCCGCTGGATCCGCGCCTGCATCTACCTTATATCTACTAACGTTAGACCCTAATAATGGATCTAGAAGATTGATTGACCTGGTCTCAGTGACGGGTAAAATTTTTATGTTCTCAATTACCTGGTCTAACCATGAAAACCGTCTAATGTTACTTTAGATTTTCAAACAGTAACAGTTACGACCTAAATTAGGCCTAAGGCCAAGGGCTGTACTCTACATTTTAATAACAATTTAACGTTAACGTTAGACTTAACTTAAACTGTTATTTCTCTGTGATACAAGTGGGAAAGGAACACTTCTTTTTTCAAAAAAAAGAAAGAAGAAATTTCCCCCTTTTTCCCCCCTTCTTTTTTCCCAAGGGGGGTGGGGGGCGGGGTGGACCCCCTCCCCCCTTGATCCGCCACTGATCACGGAGATAAAATTATAAAGCTATGTAACAAGTAAATTTCTAAGAGGGAGAATGCCGACTTAAATAAATGATAATGATAAAATACCAAGGAATTTAGGAGTTTCATCCAAAGAAATTTGTATTAAAATAAGAGCCCCCGTCAGCACTAAAAGAGCCCCCGTGAGAAGGTTCACGGGGGTTATTTTTTTTGGAAGATCCCCCGTGGACAAAAATTTAATTTAAGCCCTGGACGTAACCCTCAGCGTGGTCGTGACTGTCTGCTAGGTGTGGGGTAGTTCGGGCAATCATAATCTTCAAATCCTCTGCATAACATTATTACTCAATTTCTAGGTTTTAAAAACAATATCCATGTACTAACAGTGAAACCGCAGAGCTGCCTATGATATTTGATCTGACCAGACGCTAAAGGAGTCCCAGGCACCCCATTTCCTCCATCCCTTTTTTCAGCCTTTGATCAAGTGTATATGACCACAGTAACGTCACGACTTATAGCTCATAGGGACTAAAAGTTTAAAGCCTAGGGCATTGACTGTGAGGAAAAAATTGTACTTAGTTTTTTGTTTTCAAGAATATGTAAAGCCCACATGTCCGTAACACCTTTGCAAACAATTTGCTTTCAGCGAATATGAGGTGGAAGGTTATAACCTTTTACACTTGCTGGAAAGGAGAGCCGAAAACTCCGTAGTAGGTTACAAGAACGTGGACAAAATATCAACATTTAATCCAACAAATGTAATAATGCAAGGGGGAATACATTATCCATAATTCTCCATACACAGAAATCTCGCAAAACCTTTGAAAAAACTCTCAGAATGTATACATTCTGTTTATAATATTGTTGTTAAGCACAACGTAATTCCAATAACCTGTTATTAATGAATGAATACAATTCTTAGAATCCATTCTGCGTCCATTACTTGTTGATGGGCAAGCATCGGACAAGCTTTCAGGTTGTTAAGAACAACCTTTGTTTAAAAGTATGCATAGCATTTGAAGAAGTTAGTAAACAGGACTATTGAAAATAAATATGAGAATGCGGTATATAGATATATGAGACATTACTCTGATTACGATCAAACAAACAGTGTTTGATGTCCCATCACTGGTACGATAATTATATTATCGTAAGTACGTTTTCTCATAATGCATAAGTGAAACAAAGGTGTCGTGTTCTTCAGGAAATCATTAATAGGCGTTGATAAATCCTGGCACGTAGAGCTGCTAATCAAGTGCCCCTCAAAACTAAAGGATTTCCCGCCTTTTATGATGACTTATCCATATCCGTCGTGATTCGTCATATTGCTCTCCTCTATGAAGCGCTCAAGCAGTCAAGCTTCACAACAACAACAGAACCCAACACATAAACTTGAACACGCATTAATGAAAATGTTTGAGCTCTGCAGGAAGGATATCATAATTCTTTTGTCTGAACTCTGAACGTCAGGTTAACCATTTTGTCGTTTATGCTGTTCGTAGGGAAGGGAGACACCGGTGAGAGATATTCATCGATATCGAGAAGTAGTAAGAACACTTGACGAAGCACCACCGTCAAACCTGCTACAGTACTCACATAATAGAAGGAAAAACCTCTCTATAAAGAACACAATTTTTTCTCTATTTTTTGCCTTGAAAGGATAAATATATATATTTTGTAGTTTGTAGATATATGTGTGTGAAATATATTCGTATATATTTTCACAATTATGTGGCTCCAATTAGTCGCGAGCTGTCGAAGCCCATGCAGTGAAATATTATATGTTTAATATTTATTTAAAAAATCTCAAGATTTTGAATTGTTCCTCTTTGAGACTATATCACACTGCATACATGATCGGCAATTACTGCCCTAAACGCAACATCTCTGAATAAAACGTCTCATGAAAACTTACCCAGAATACAGCATATGGATAAGAGGAGCGACTTCATTTTTGTTACTGGACTTCGAGAGGGAGGATCCAATAATGGCAACAGACGAGCAATACGTACCGAATCCGTTGTCTAATATTGGATTTTGCACCTTGCGCACTTACAACACGAGTTGGTGGCTTGTTAGCCTTCTGACTAGGTCAATCGGGCAATCCGATTAATCGTGAGTCGTGTCTACGCCGACTGAGTTGAACTGAGTTAGTGAACCCCTTTTGCAGCCAACCTGTACAACTTCGCAGGAATTATGAAAACATGAATGTCACGTATGCCATTAGTATTCCTATAGTATTCAAATTATGTAAGGAAACCCGTTTACTTTCTAGACTTCACTATCAGACATTTTGAGTGACTGACTTGCTTCTATTTTCATTGGTAATAACATACATACAATGAGCTGTAAATGGTACATACAAGTCTATTTAATTAAACGAGCACGCTCGCTAAATTCCATTTGACGAAGAACGGTCATTATTTTCCCACAAAAAGACATTTTACTAAAGCCCTTTTGTTTTGAAAGAAGTTCTAAATTAGTATTGTCTTTCAAATGCCGTTGGAATTTAACCCTTTCATTTTTTGGCCTGCAACTGTGACATAGTTCCTATAAAGTTATAGTGTCAGCCGTCTGCGTCTAGTGCATGAATTTACCGTGAAAAGGGTGCATTAATGAAAATGTAAAGGGGCACTTATTAGCAAGGAAACGGACATTTATACATGTATAAAGAGCGGGAGGGCACTCATTAGAAAGGACAGTGGTCAGATGTCCAAGTAAAAGGCGATATTTACCAGATTTGAAAAGGGAGACATATTTTTCTTATTCATTTATTCATTATTTATATGTTTCACATATCTTGAAAACATTGCTCATTCATTACACAAATTGGGTGTCAACGTGGTCCTTTACAAAGGTAGATTTAAAAAGAATATATAAGTATACAAATGAAACGAAGCATGCGGAGGAAAACAGTATCAAATTTTATTTCGCAAAAGTTATTAAAAAACAATAGAATAAATAAAGAGGTTGGGCGCAAAAAAAGAAAGAAGGGTGGGGTTATCTGCCTTTGAACCTTTTTGGTGTATTATTGTTCTACCTCCAAATCCTCGTTTACTGTTATCATTACTAATGTAGTCTCTTAAATTTTGCAATAATCCGTTGCCTACGGGATCCGGGTAGTCCTTAAAGGGATCCGGTAACTTTGTCTTAGATCCTTTAGAAATAATACTTGATTTAGCTCATGCTGCAATGATAATTATTAACCTTTAGGTCAGTCAGCAACTCCATGACTTTTACAACCCGATCGCCTGTCTGATTATCAAGATATTTATGATTGGAATTACAAATTTTGAAAACCGTTCGCCGATCGGTTTTCACAACACTACAGTCTATTGGGGAAAACGAGTATGGTAAAACCGGTCACTCAAAGATTTTTACTTTTTTGAGGCACTTCTTGATCATTTTGAAGTGCGATTTTTTTTAGGGCTTCAATATTACACCATAATTATCACAGACACTCGTAACATGTAGGACCGTGTATTTCAGATTTAACATTGTTAAACGATCCCTTTAAGCCTGTGGGAATAAGATAATTCAGTATTCAGTGGGTAAAGTTTCGCAGTCAAATTAATTTATTTATGTATGTTTATGATGTTACTTCAGGTTACATCATACCTAAATGATACCGAGTTGTTTTTCATGTTCCAGGAAATACTAGGTAATGTCTCACACACAGGCAAATTATTTTATCACTATTTATTCATTGCATTCTATAGCTTTTTTCGTTTTATCTTTTGGTAATGGCAGACACTATATTATTCATTTAAGACCCGTATGTTTATCTTCGTTGACCGGTAGCGTTATCATATAACCCATATTAGCCTTCTAACATCTGTCCAACTTATCAAAGCAATACGTAATAATTATATTGATACAGGTGCTGTATTTCCGTGTATGTGTACATTGCATGTGCACACTTTGGAATCAAATACATGTAGGATGTAAACTGCAAAACTGCAAATTATATCTAAAATATTTTTTTCTTCCTGAAAGCATTAGAGCCTTAGGTTTTACATGTTCATGTAGATATTTCATATTTGATAGTTGTTTACACTTTTATACAATTATAGAGTTGATAGTTTTACCTCCGTCTTATGTTGTCATTGTTGTTCAGTTGATGAAATCTTGCCTTCAATTTACGTGTGTTGTTTGCTACCAAACAACCTTTCTTCAGTAACAAGTGTTTTTCATTTTTGTCTTCAAATATCTTTGTACCATTTTATCTAAATTTTTTCCATGCCCCAAGTGGGGCCGTTTAAGAAATAAAACAAGCCTTTCAACCTTTCAATATGTTATTTCATGTGTTGATTTATACATATTCAAACATGTATAAATCAATACATGAAAGAACATCGACATTTCATTGAAAGTCGAACAACACTAGCTGCTCATATTATGTATCGTATATAAGGCACTGGAAGCCTTGGACGACAAAGGAGTTCATAGTCCTACTTGTTCATCAGTGTTGCATCAATGACCAAGTTACAGCTAGTTCATTATATATATTTTGTTTTATGTCTGGCAGAATACACGTATCATTATCCAATTCACATACCCAATCTACAGGTAGAATGTATTTACAATATCTCATGCATTTTATTGTTGTACCGGCTAGTCTGCGCTGCACAGACTCTATTTTGTCACTTGCACAAAATTCCATTAAGCTTTGAGCTTAGCCTAAATTACGGACAAGTCTCTTGTTGTTGTTGAGCTGCAACACAGAGCCTATGAAGTGCAGTTATAGACAATGAAGTCTTCATAATCTCATATTTCAGACACTTTATTCCATATTACGACATAAATTTATGATCTGTTCCTGATAACTACCACAAAACCATGTACAGAACATGGTATTCCTACCATTTTTTTTCCATGAAGGAAAACAATTATTCATTATACATTACTCTCCTTCTAGCATGAACTGAGACGACCCAAATCCCCCCTCTCTCTCTCTCTCTCTCTCTCTCTCTCTCCCCTATGGGGACATGTGTATGAGACCGCGTTATGGGGACTTGGACTTGCCGTGGGTTATTAAAGCAATCTCAACGTAGGATATGTAAAGCCATTCGAGGCGAAACTATATATCATTATATATCATTTGAAATACGAAATACATTCAAATAAAAACAAAATTAGTCTGTCTGTACCAGACCGTGGTGCGCGGACATTTGTCCCCGTAGCCCGGTATATATCCCCATAGCCCGGTATATATCAATGTCCCCATAGCCCGGTATATATCAATGTCCCCATAGCCCGGTATATATATATGTCCCCATAACCGGTGTATATAAATATACCCTATCAAGCCCAAGCTATTATGGTCGAAGGGCAGGGACGGCCTAGCGACTTCCAAAGTGGGGGGGGGGGGGGCACCAAGAAAAAAGGGCACTTTCTAGAAAAAGAGCATGTGTCAGTACAACAAAATAATCATCAGAGGTGAAAATAGGGCATTTCTTACAACTTCAATGGGAGGCACTCACCAGGGATGAAAAAAGTAATTCATGAGAATAGGAAAATTGGCATTTGTCGATGGAAAAAGGGCCCCCATCAGATTTTGATAGGGGCATTTAAGGTGAAAAGGGCATTTATGAAAAGGGGATAGGTAGGTCCCTTATTAGAAAGGAAAAGGGGCACGTATCATTGGTAAAAAGGGAATTATCAAAGGTAAAAAGAGGCACTTATCGCACCTGAAAATAGGCAAAGACCAGATATAAAAAGGGGCACTTATGTGAATAAAAAAGGGGCACTTATAATAAAGGAAAATGTGCATTATTTTGTTGAAAGAAAATGGGCACCGATCAGATTTTAAAAGGGGCATTTATCGGAGGTGAAGCGGGCACTTATCTGAAGTTAAAAGGAGTAACTCCTCGTACCTGAAAAAGGTCATTTACCAGAGATGAAAAGGGGCATTTATGATAAGGTGAAGGGGCTCTTTTTTAATGGGGGCGCTTATTAGAAAGGTAAAGGGGAACATGTGAAAATATTTGCGCCTATCCGAGTTAAAATGGGGGTAGCTATTTAAAGGGGGAAACTCTTACAAAGGAAAAGGGGCACTTGTCACAGTAACAGAGGCACCTCTCAGATTTGAATAGGGCAATTATCCAAGATGAAGAGGGCACTTATCAAAAGTGAAAAAGGGCACTTCTCGTACCTGAAAAGGAGCACTTACTATAGAGATTAAGAAGGGCACTTATTAGAATGGAAAATTGACACTTTTTGCAAAGGAAAATGGGAACTTGTCGAAGGAAAAGTGGCACGTGTGAAAATAAAAGGGGCACTTATCACAGATGAAAAGGGGAAGGGTCAATTTGACAAATTAATAGGGACACTTGTCAGGTAAGAGGGGCACTATTCCTATGTAAAAAAGGGGCACTTTTTACAAAGTTAAAGGGGCACTTTTCCTATGTAAAAAGGGGCACTTTTCGGGTGCTTGAAAAAGTGGAGGCACTAATGAAATTGAATGACGATCGTTTGGAAATGTATGGGCAAACCTGTAATTATATACAAATATCGTGCGCATACTCCAGTGGCGTACCCGGGGGGGGGGGGCTGGGGAAAAAACGTGTAAAAACACTTTAATTTTACCTGTTTTTGGAGATGGACCCCCCCCCCACCCCTTGCGCTCAAGGGGGGGGGGTGCAATTTTTCAAATTTTCGAGGACCAAAAAAAGAATTGTGCTCACTACCCCCCCCCCCCCCCCCCCGTGGTGCGCGGACAATTTTGTCCCCGTAGCCCGGTATATATCAATGTCCCCATAGCCCGGTTTATATCAATGTCCCCATTATATCAATGTCCCCATAGCACGGTATATATCAATGTCCCCATAGCCCGGTATATATCAATGTCCCCATAGCCCGGTATATATATATGTCCCCATAACCGGTGTATATAAAAAATACCCTATCAAGCCCAAGCTATTATGGTCGAAGGGCAGGGACGGCCGAGCGACTTCCGAAGTGGGGGGGGGGGGGGCACCAAGGAAAAAGGGCACTTTCTAGAAAAAGAGCATGTGTCAGTACAACAAAATAATTATCAGAGGTGAAAATAGGGCATTTCTTACAACTTCAATAGGAGGCACTCACCAGGGATGAAAAAAGTCATTCATGAGAATAGGAAAATTGGCATCTGTCGACGGAAAAGGGGCCCCCATCATATTTTGATAGGGGCATTTAAGGTGAAAAGGGCATTTATGAAAAGGGGATAGGTCCCTTATTAGAAAGGAAAAGGGGCACGTATCATTGGTAAAAAGGAAATTATCAAAGGTGAAAAGAGGCACTTATCGCACCTGAAAATGGGCAATGACCAGATATAAAAAGGGGCACTTATGTGAATAAAAAAGGGGCACTTATAATAAAGGAAAATGTGCATTATTTTGTTGAAAGAAAATGGGCACCGATCAGATTTTAAAAGGGGCATTTATCGGAGGTGAAGCGGGCACTTATCTGAAGTTAAAAGGAGTAACTCCTCGTACCTGAAAAAGGTCATTTACCAGAGATGAAAAGGGGCATTTATGATAAGGTGAAGGGGCTCTTTTTTAATGGGGGCGCTTATTAGAAAGGTAAAGGGGAACATGTGAAAATATTTGCGCCTATCCGAGTTAAAATGGGGGTAGCTATTTAAAGGGGGAAACTCTTACAAAGGAAAAGGGGCACTTGTCACAGTAACAGAGGCACCTCTCAGATTTGAATAGGGCAATTATCCAAGATGAAGAGGGCACTTATCAAAAGTGAAAAAGGGCACTTCTCGTACCTGAAAAGGAGCACTTACTATAGAGATTAAGAAGGGCACTTATTAGAATGGAAAATTGACACTTTTTGCAAAGGAAAATGGGAACTTGTCGAAGGAAAAGTGGCACGTGTGAAAATAAAAGGGGCACTTATCACAGATGAAAAGGGGAAGGGTCAATTTGACAAATTAATAGGGACACTTGTCAGGTAAGAGGGGCACTATTCCTATGTAAAAAAGGGGCACTTTTTACAAAGTTAAAGGGGCACTTTTCCTATGTAAAAAGGGGCACTTTTCGGGTGCTTGAAAAAGTGGAGGCACTAATGAAATTGAATGACGATCGTTTGGAAATGTATGGGCAAACCTGTAATTATATACAAATATCGTGCGCATACTCCAGTGGCGTACCCGGGGGGGGGGGGCTGGGGAAAAAACGTGTAAAAACACTTTAATTTTACCTGTTTTTGGAGATGGACCCCCCCCCCCCACCCCTTGCGCTCAAGGGGGGGGGGGGTGCAATTTTTCAAATTTTCGAGGACCAAAAAAAGAATTGTGCTCACTACCCCCCCCCCCCCCCCCCCCCCCCCCCCGTGGTGCGCGGACAATTTTGTCCCCGTAGCCCGGTATATATCAATGTCCCCATAGCCCGGTTTATATCAATGTCCCCATTATATCAATGTCCCCATAGCACGGTATATATCAATGTCCCCATAGCCCGGTATATATCAATGTCCCCATAGCCCGGTATATATATATGTCCCCATAACCGGTGTATATAAAAAATACCCTATCAAGCCCAAGCTATTATGGTCGAAGGGCAGGGACGGCCGAGCGACTTCCGAAGTGGGGGGGGGGGCACCAAGGAAAAAGGGCACTTTCTAGAAAAAGAGCATGTGTCAGTACAACAAAATAATTATCAGAGGTGAAAATAGGGCATTTCTTACAACTTCAATAGGAGGCACTCACCAGGGATGAAAAAAGTCATTCATGAGAATAGGAAAATTGGCATCTGTCGACGGAAAAGGGGCCCCCATCATATTTTGATAGGGGCATTTAAGGTGAAAAGGGCATTTATGAAAAGGGGATAGGTCCCTTATTAGAAAGGAAAAGGGGCACGTATCATTGGTAAAAAGGAAATTATCAAAGGTGAAAAGAGGCACTTATCGCACCTGAAAATGGGCAATGACCAGATATAAAAAGGGGCACTTATGTGAATAAAAAAGGGGCACTTATAATAAAGGAAAATGTGCATTATTTTGTTGAAAGAAAATGGGCACTGATCAGATTTTAAAGGGGCATTTATCGGAGGTGAAACGGGCACTTATCTGAAGTTAAAAGGAGTAACTCCTCGTATCTGAAAAAGGTCATTTACCAGAGATGAAAAGGGGCATTTATGATAAGGTGAAGGGGCTCTTTTTTAATGTGGGCGCTTATTAGAAAGGTAAGGGGAACATGTGAATATTTGCGCATATCCGAGTTAAAATGGGGGTAGCTATTTAAAGGGGGAAACTCTTACAAAGGAAAAGGGGCACTTGTCACAGTAACAGAGTCACCTCTCAGATTTGAATAGGGCAATTATCCAAGATGAAGGGGGCACTTATCAAAAGTGAAAAAGGGCACTTCTCGTACCTGAAAAGGAGCACTTACTATAAAGGTTAAGAAGGGCACTTATTAGAATGGAAAATTGACACTTTTTGCAAAGGAAAATGGGAACTTGTCGAAGGAAAAGTGGCACGTGTGAAAATAAAAGGGGCACTTATCACAGGTGAAAAGGGGAAGGGTCAATTTGACTAATTAATAGGGACACTTGTCAAGTAAAAGAGACACTATTCCTTTGTAAAAAGGGGCTATTTTTACACAGTTAAAGGGGCACTTTTCGGGTGCTTGAAAAAGTGGGTGCACTAATGAAATTGAATGACGATCTTTTGAAAAATGGATGGGAAAACCTATGATTATATACAGCTACCGTGCGCATACCCCAGTGGCGGATCCAGGGGAGGGGGGGGGGGGGCCTGGGAAAAAAACGTTTCTTTGGAAATGCCCCCCCCCCCTGGCGCTCAAGGGGGGGGGGTGCAATTTTTCAAATTTTCAAGGACCAAAAAAAAAAAAAGGCAGTGCTCACTACCCCCCCCCCCCAGAAATGTTCAGATTATAGAATCACGTTGCAAGAACACCGACGGAACCCTGAATGGTATCAGTTATTAAGGAATAACCACAATGCAATCTCAATGGGATTCCAGCGGGGAAATTTGAGCTCAGAAATGTTCCTAACATCGCCTTGCTGGGAAGGTCGCCACGTAGATCCTATATTTTGGCAGTAATCCGGAGTAATGGATATGCGGTATAAGTAGACAGTGGGGCATAGCCACCATACGCTCTTTAAACTAGAAACCCCCAAAAGAGCAATATTTCATAAGTGTATACGTAAGTTATGTTTTAATGTCATTCTTTATACGCCTACGCACAGGTTTTAAATGATCCGTGCCTTCAAAACATTCGATGATTTGTATTCAGTTACATGCAGCATGGATAAAGAATATCTACATGATCTAGATAAAAGAGTTATGAATGACCCCCCCCCCTCCCCGGGAGGGGAGAAAAGGGGAAGGCATAACAATTTGTTATGGATGGCTAGGGGTTGCCAGGGGGATAGGTCTTGATAAGGGGATATAACGTGTAAATGTTACCTTATTTGGTTCCAGGGTTTTAATTAGATATGAACAGAGAATGGGACTAGTGTCGGAAGGGGAGAAGGGGAGGGCATAGCAATGTTTTATGGATGACAAAGAGAAACCAAGCTGGGGGATATGTCTGGATAAGGGGATATAAAGTGTCAATGTTGCCTCCTTGGTTTTGGGTTTAATGATACCAATGTCAACATATTATTTACGTTTAGAATTGTGGATTAATAAGCTAAAGGGATGCCAGTAAAGTGTCAGATTTTCCCCAAAATGTTACCTCCTTGGTTGTAGGGTTTTATTAGAGGGGATAACAATGTGTTATGGATGGCAAGGTGTAACCAAGGGGGGGGGGGGGGGGGTAGATTACGGGATATAAAGCAGTATAGTTATGTTACCTCCTTGGTTTTGGTTATTTTTTTATTATAATGAACAGAGAATGGGACTAGAAGTATCAGGAGGGGAGAAAAGGGAAGGGCACAACAATGTTTTATTGATGGCAAAGGGTAGCCAGGGGGAAGGATATGTCTGGATAAGGGGATATAAAGTGTAAATGTTACCTCCTTGGTTGCAGGGTTTTAATTAGATACGAACAGAGAATGGGACTAGTGTCGGGAGGGGAGAAGGGGGGGGGGGCATTACAATGTGTCATGTATGGCAAAGCAGTATGTATTACCTCCTTGGTTTAAAAAAATAAAAAAATAACAGAGAATGGGACTAGGATCGGAAGGGGGAAAAGGGGAGGGCATAACAATGTTTTATGGATGGCAAGGGGTAACCAAGGAGGTGGGGGAAGGTCTAGATAAGGGATTTAAAACATTTTATATTTCCTCCTTGGTTTTTAGGAATTTTAATCAGATATGAACAGAGAATGGTACTTCTGCTGGGAGGTGAGAAAATGGGAAGGCATAACAATGGGGGGGGGGGGGGGGTGATAAAATATCTGAACTGAAAAGGTCGCCACGTAGATCCTACTAGATATTTCGGCAGTAATCTGGAGTAATAACGGATTTGTGTTATGAGTAGCCACCATACGCCATGTAATCTGGAAACCCCCCAAAGATCACTATTTCATATTTGTATACATATGTTTTAATTTCATGCTTTATACGAATACGCAAAGTTTGTCAAAGCAGCATGGATAAAGATCATCTACATGATCTAGAGAAATAGTTTTGAATGACTAACCCCCCCCCCCTCCCCGCTTGTGAGGAGTGTGGGGGGGGGGGGGTAACGCATATTTTAAAACATCAGAATGGCCTGGAAAGTCAACGAGCATTTTTCAGTTCTTAACATGTACCAACCTGGTTAAAACTTACTCAAGAAACCATACAATGGTTGGCAAAGAGGGGCCCGCTTATAGTCTCTTCAGGGGACACGGCAGCAAGGCCCCGTTGAGCCATTGAAATATTGTTGTCCAGAAATGTTAAAATTATCATATGCACGTCGCAAGAACGCCAACGGAACCCTAAATGATATAAAGAATACCAACATTGCAATATCTATGGGATTCACACAACATAGCAAAATGTGTTAAATATAATAAGTTATAATATCTCCACATCTTTAAGCACAATACATCTCCACTCCCTGGGGAGCAATCCTTCCAAGCGGCTCTTGGGCATTAAGAAGATAGTTCTCATGAAGGCTTTCACCTCCTACCGGGTCCCGATTTATATACCTGAATAGAGAGAAACAATAATTATGGATAAAATGTCAAGCTGAAGGGCAACAAGGCAATGGGAAGGGTTCGAACTCGAGCTCCTATTAATCGGAAAGCGTGCGCTCTACCAATCTTGACAAACAAATGTGCATAGCGCGAAATCCTGAATATACTGATCGACGTTCATGATCAAATATAAAATAGTAATCATATATATACAAAATGTCCCCATACCCCTGTCTAATACTGCATTAACTACAGTGCCCTCTTGTTTTGGAGTTGCAAAGTGCTAAAATAACGTAGGCATTGTAATAATTACTAAAGCCAATATTAGTTAACTATAAGTAATGATTAAAAGCTATGTTTCAATTTATATAGCGCCTAATATGGATGATAAGCGCTTTACAATGATATCATTAGCCCGGCCGCGCGTTTCCGTTTTACACCCTGCCCTAGGCTTTTCGTCAAGAAATTACACGAAACATGCTGTATCCGAAGTCTAAGTTTGTTTATATCGACGTCAAGAATAGCGAAGCCAAAGCTTATGTACAATTTCAATTGGGGATGCGAGGGTCTTCTTGTTCAAGACGGTTTTCCCGATATATTATTGTTTTGTTATCGCTGGGCTAAATTTTGCGAGCTGATCACGCATCCTCACGCTCTTAGAGTATTGCGTATTAATGGATAAAAATAAATGATACGACTAGGAAGATCAACTAGTATAGAGAGTTAGCTAGCGCTACGTGACGTTTTCAGAGTTCTGGTGGTGTGCAGAGCGCCGAGGCAAGATGTGGACGACTAGACTCCGAATACCAGTCGGTTTGTAAAATTTTATTGGAGAAAAGCCTAGGGCAGGGTGTAAAACGGAAACGCGCAGCCCGGCCATAGGAAACAATGCAAACCGGCACACATTTTGTGCACCATCACAACTCCCTGCGGAGCAATCCTCCTAAGCGACTCATGGGCACTAAAGTGCTAAAATAACGTAGGCATTGTAATAATTACTAAAGCCAATATTAGTTAACTATAATAAGTTATGATTAAAAGTTATATTTCGAGTTATAAAGCGCCAAATTTGGATGATTAGCGCTTTACAATGATATTATTAGCCCGGTCATAGGAAAAAATGCAAATTAGCACACATTGTGCGCATCATCTCAACTCCCTGGGGAGCAATCCTCCTAAGCGGCTCATGGGCATTTAGAAAATCTTTTACATGAGGGTTCTTGCCTCCTACAGGGTCCTCATTTATACACCTGAGTATAGAGCATCAATAATATTATTGTGGAAAAGATGTTTTGCTGAAGGGAAAAAAGGCGGTGGGAAGGGTTCGAACTCAGAATCCTATTATCGGAAAGCATGCGCTTTACCAATCTTGACAAGCCACATGCACATGAATGTGCATATAGCGAATTCCTGAACATACTTGTACAGCAAGTCGGTCAGAAGACCCCCTTGATCGACGTTCATGATCACAAATAAAATACTAATCATAATATATATACAAATAATGTCCCCATAGCCCTGTCTAATACTGGTTATCACAGTGTCCTCTTGTTTCAGAGTTGCAAAGTGCTTAAATAACGTAGGCATTGTAATAATTACTAAAGCCAATATTAGTTAACTATAATAACTATAATAAGTTATGATTAAAAGTTATATTTCGAGTTATATAGCGCCAATTTTGATGATTAGCGCTTCACAATGATATTATTAGCCCGGTCATAGGAAACAATGCAAACCAGCACACATTGTGTGCACCATCTCAACTCCCTGGGGAGCAATCCTCCTAAGCGGCTCATGGGCATTGAGAAGATCTTGTACATGAGGGGTCTTACCTCCTACAGGGTATTCATTTATACACCCGAGTATAGAGCATCAATAATTGTGGAAAATGATGTTTTGCTGAAGGAAAAAAAGGCAGTGGGAAGGTTTTTGAACTCAGAATCCTATGATCGGAAAGCATGCGCTCTACCAATCTTGACAAGCCACATGCACATGAATGTGCATATAGCACGAATTCCTGAATATACTTGTACAGGAAGGCGGTCAGAAGACCCCCTTGATCGACGTTCATGATCACAAATAAAATACTAATCATATATATTCAACTAATGTCCCCATAGCCCTGTCTAATCGTGGTTACTACAGTGTCCTCTTGTTTCGGAGTTGCAAAGTGCTAAAATAACGTAGGCATTGTAATAATTACTAAAGCCAATATTAGTTAACTATAATAACTATAATAAGTTATGATTAAAAGTTATATTTCGAGTTATATAGCGCCAATTTTGGATGATTAGCGCTTTACAATGATATTATTAGCCCGGTCATAGGAAACAATGCAATCCAGCGCACATTGTTTGCACCATCTCAACTCCCTGGGGAGCAATCCTCCTAAGCGGCTCATGGGCATTGAGAAGATCTTTTACATGAGGGCTTTCACTCCTACAGGGTCCTCATTTATACACCTGAGTATAGAGCATCAATAATATTATTGTGGAAAAGTGGTTTTGCTGAAGGAAAAAAAGGCAGTGGGAAGGGTTCGAACTCGGGCTCCTATTATCGGAAAGCATGCGCTCTACCAATCTTGACAAGCCACATGCGCATGAATGTGCATATAGCGCGAATTCCTGAATATAATTGTACAGGAAGTCGGTCAGATGACCCCCTTGATCGACGTTCATGATCACAAATAAAATACTAATCATATGTCCCCATAGCCCTGTCTAATCGTGGTTACTACAGTGTCCTCTTGTTTCGGAGATGCAAAGTGCTAAAATAATGTAGGCATTGTAATAATTACTAAAGCCAATATTAGTTAACTATAATAACTATAATAAGTTATGATTAAAAGTTATATTTCGAGTTATATAGCGCCAATTGTGGATGATTAGCGCTTTACAATGATATTATTAGCCCGGTCATAGGAAACAATGCAAGCCAGCGTACATTGTGTGCACCATCTCAACTCCCTCGGGAGCAATCCTCCTAAGCGGCTCATGGGCATTGAGAAGATCTTTTACATGAGGGCTTTCACCTCCTACAGGGTCCTCATTTATACACCTGAGTATAGAGCATCAATAATATTATTGTGGAAAAGTTGTTTTGCTGAAGGACAAAAAGACAGTTGGAAGGGTTCGAACTCGGGCTCCTATTATCGGAAAGCATTCGCTCTACCAATCTTGACAAGCCACAAGCATATGAATGTGCATATAGATCGACTTCCAGAACATACTTGTACAGGAAGTCGGTCAGATGACCCCCTTGATCGACGTTCATGATCACAAATAAAATACTAATCATATAAATAATGTCCCCATAGCCCTGTCTAATCGTGGTTACTACAGTGTCCTCTTGTTTCGGAGTTGCAAAGTGCTAAAATAACGTAGGCATTGTAATAATTACTAAAGCCAATATTAGTTAACTATAATAACTATAATAAGTTATGATTAAAAGTTATATTTCGAGTTATATAGCGCCAATTTTGGATGATTAGCGCTTTACAATGATATAATTAGCCCGGTCGTAGGAAACATTGCAAGCCATTGCACATTGTGTGCACCATCTCAACTCCCTGAGGAGCAATCCTCCTAAGCCGCTCATGGGCATTGAGAAGATCTTTTACATGAGGGGTCTTACCTCCTACAGGCTATTCATTTATACACCCGAGTATAGAGCATCAATAATATTATTGTGGAAAAGTTGTTTTGCTGAAGGAAAAAAAGGCAGTGGAAAGGGTTAGAACTCGGGCTCCTATTATCGGAAAGCATGCGCTCTACCAATCTTGACAAGCCACATGCACATGAATGTGCATATAGCGCGAATTCCTAAATGTAATTGTACAGGAAGTCGGACAGATGACCCCCTTGATCGACGTTCATGATCACAAATAAAATACTAATCATATATATATATATATACAAATAATGTCCCCATAGCCCTGTCTAATCGTGGTCAGCGTCCTCTTGTTTCGGAGTTGCAAAGTGCTAAAATAACGTAGGCATTGTAATAATTACTAAAGCAAATATTAGTTAACTATAATAACTATAATAAGTTATGATTAAAAGTTATTTTTCGAGTTATATAGCGCCTAATATGGATGTTAAGCGCTTTACAATGATATATTAGCCCGGTCATAGGAAACATTGCAAGCCAGCGCACATTGTGTGCACCATCTCAACTCCCTCGGGAGCAATCCTCCTAAGCGGCTCATTGGCATTGTGAAGATCTTTTACATGAAGGTTTTCACCTCCTACAGGGTATTCATTTATACACCCCAGTATAGAGCTTCAATAATTGTTGATAAATTGTTTTGATGAAGGTCAAAAAGGCAGTGGGAAGGGTTCGAACTCGGGCTCCTATTATCGGAAAGCATGCGCTCTACCAATCTTGGCAAGCCACATGCATATGAATGTGCATATAACGCGAATTCCTGAATATAATTGTACAGGAAGTCGGACAGATGACCCCCTTGATCGACGTTCATGATCACAAATAAAATACTAATCATATAAAAATACAAATAATGTCCCCATAGCCCTGTCTAATCGTGGTTACTACAGTGTCCACTTTTTTCGGAGATGCAAAGTGCTAAAATAATGTAGGCATTGTAATAATTACTAAAGCCAATATTAGTTAACTATAATAACTATAATAAGTTATGATTAAAAGTTATATTTCGAGTTATATAGCGCCAATTTCGGATGAGTAGCGCTTTACAATGATATTATTAGCCCTGTTATAGGAAACAATGCAAGCCAGCGCACATTGTGTGCACCATCTCAACTCCCTGGGGATCAATCCTCCTAAGCGGCTCATGGGCATTGAGAAGATCTTTTACATGAGGGCTTTCACCTCCTACAGGGTCCTCATTTATACACCTGAGTATAGAGCATCAATAATTGTGGAAAAGTTGTTTTGCTGAAGGACAAAAAGACAGTTGGAAGGGTTCGAACTCGGGCTCCTATTATCGGAAAGCATGCGCTCTACCAATCTTGGCAAGCCACATGCATATAAATGTGCATATAGCGCGAATTCCTGAATATACTTGTACAGGAAGTCGGACAGAATGATGACCCCCTTGATCGACGTTCATGATCACAAATAAAATACTAATCATATATATACAAATAATGTCCCCATAGCCCTGTCTAATCGTGGTTACTACAGTGTCCTCTTGTTTCGGAGATGCAAAGTGCTAAAATAATGTAGGCATTGTAATAATTACTAAAGCCAATATTAGTTAACTATAATAACTATAATAAGTTATGATTAAAAGTTATATTTCGAGTTATATAGCGCCAATTTTGGATGATTAGCGCATTACAATGATATTATTAGCCCGGTCATAGGAAAAAATGCAAATTAGCACACATTGTGCGCACCATCTCAACTCCCTGGGGAGCAATCCTCCTAAGCGGCTCATGGGCATTTAGAAAATCTTTTACATGAGGGTTCTTGCCTCCTACAGGGTCCTCATTTATACACCTGAGTATAGAGCATCAATAATATTATTGTGGAAAAGATGTTTTGCTGAAGGGAAAAAAGGCGGTGGGAAGGGTTCGAACTCAGAATCCTATTATCGGAAAGCATGCGCTTTACCAATCTTGACAAGCCACATGCACATGAATGTGCATATAGCGAATTCCTGAACATACTTGTACAGGAAGTCGGTCAGAAGACCCCCTTGATCGACGTTCATGATCACAAATAAAATACTAATCATAATATATATACAAATAATGTCCCCATAGCCCTGTCTAATCTGGTTACTACAGTGTCCTCTTGTTTCGGAGTTGCAAAGTGCTTAAATAACGTAGGCATTGTAATAATTACTAAAGCCAATATTAGTTAACTATAATAACTATAATAAGTTATGATTAAAAGTTATATTTCGAGTTATATAGCGCCAATTTTTGATGATTAGCGCTTTACAATGATATTATTAGCCCGGTCATAGGAAACAATGCAAGCCAGCACACATTGTGTGCACCATCTCAACTCCCTGGGGAGCAATCCTCCTAAGCGGCTCATGGGCATTGAGAAGATCTTGTACATGAGGGGTCTTACCTCCTACAGGGTATTCATTTATACACCCGAGTATAGAGCATCAATAATTGTGGAAAATGATGTTTTGCTGAAGGAAAAAAAGGCAGTGGGAAGGTTTTGAACTCAGAATCCTATTATCGGAAAGCATGCGCTCTACCAATCTTGACAAGCCACATGCACATGAATGTGCATATAGCACGAATTCCTGAATATACTTGTACAGGAAGGCGGTCAGAAGACCCCCTTGATCGACGTTCATGATCACAAATAAAATACTAATCATATATATTCAACTAATGTCCCCATAGCCCTGTCTAATCGTGGTTACTACAGTGTCCTCTTGTTTCGGAGTTGCAAAGTGCTAAAATAACGTAGGCATTGTAATAATTACTAAAGCCAATATTAGTTAACTATAATAACTATAATAAGTTATGATTAAAAGTTATATTTCGAGTTATATAGCGCCAATTTGGATGATTAGCGCTTTACAATGATATTATTAGCCCGGTCATAGGAAACAATGCAATCCAGCGCACATTGTTTGCACCATCTCAACTCCCTGGGGAGCAATCCTCCTAAGCGGCTCATGGGCATTGAGAAGATCTTTTACATGAGGGCTTTCACTCCTACAGGGTCCTCATTTATACACCTGAGTATAGAGCATCAATAATATTATTGTGGAAAAGTGTTTTGCTGAAGGAAAAAAAGGCAGTGGGAAGGGTTCGAACTCGGGCTCCTATTATCGGAAAGCATGCGCTCTACCAATCTTGACAAGCCACATGCGCATGAATGTGCATATAGCGCGAATTCCTGAATATAATTGTACAGGAAGTCGGTCAGATGACCCCCTTGATCGACGTTCATGATCACAAATAAAATACTAATCATATGTCCCCATAGCCCTGTCTAATCGTGGTTACTACAGTGTCCTCTTGTTTCGGAGATGCAAAGTGCTAAAATAATGTAGGCATTGTAATAATTACTAAAGCCAATATTAGTTAACTATAATAACTATAATAAGTTATGATTAAAAGTTATATTTCGAGTTATATAGCGCCAATTGTGGATGATTAGCGCTTTACAATGATATTATTAGCCCGGTCATAGGAAACAATGCAAGCCAGCGCACATTGTGTGCACCATCTCAACTCCCTCGGGAGCAATCCTCCTAAGCGGCTCATGGGCATTGAGAAGATCTTTTACATGAGGGCTTTCACCTCCTACAGGGTCCTCATTTATACACCTGAGTATAGAGCATCAATAATATTATTGTGGAAAAGTTGTTTTGCTGAAGGACAAAAAGACAGTTGGAAGGGTTCGAACTCGGGCTCCTATTATCGGAAAGCATGCGCTCTACCAATCTTGACAAGCCACAAGCATATGAATGTGCATATAGATCGACTTCCAGAACATACTTGTACAGGAAGTCGGTCAGATGACCCCCTTGATCGACGTTCATGATCACAAATAAAATACTAATCATATAAATAATGTCCCCATAGCCCTGTCTAATCGTGGTTACTACAGTGTCCTCTTGTTTCGGAGTTGCAAAGTGCTAAAATAACGTAGGCATTGTAATAATTACTAAAGCCAATATTAGTTAACTATAATAACTATAATAAGTTATGATTAAAAGTTATATTTCGAGTTATATAGCGCCAATTTGGATGATTAGCGCTTTACAATGATATAATTAGCCCGGTCGTAGGAAACATTGCAAGCCAGCGCACATTGTGTGCACCATCTCAACTCCCTGAGGAGCAATCCTCCTAAGCCGCTCATGGGCATTGAGAAGATCTTTTACATGAGGGGTCTTACCTCCTACAGGGTATTCATTTATACACCCGAGTATAGAGCATCAATAATATTGTGGAAAAGTTGTTTTGCTGAAGGAAAAAAAGGCAGTGGAAAGGGTTCGAACTCGGGCTCCTATTATCGGAAAGCATGCGCTCTACCAATCTTGACAAGCCACATGCACATGAATGTGCATATAGCGCGAATTCCTAAATGTAATTGTACAGGAAGTCGGACAGATGACCCCCTTGATCGACGTTCATGATCACAAATAAAATACTAATCATATATATATATATACAAATAATGTCCCCATAGCCCTGTCTAATCGTGGTCAGTGTCCTCTTGTTTCGGAGTTGCAAAGTGCTAAAATAACGTAGGCATTGTAATAATTACTAAAGCAAATATTAGTTAACTATAATAACTATAATAAGTTATGATTAAAAGTTATTTTTCGAGTTATATAGCGCCTAATATGGATGTTAAGCGCTTTACAATGATATATTAGCCCGGTCATAGGAAACATTGCAAGCCAGCGCACATTGTGTGCACCATCTCAACTCCCTCGGGAGCAATCCTCCTAAGCGGCTCATGGGCATTGTGAAGATCTTTTACATGAAGGTTTTCACCTCCTACAGGGTATTCATTTATACACCCCAGTATAGAGCTTCAATAATTGTTGATAAATTGTTTTGATGAAGGTCAAAAAGGCAGTGGGAAGGGTTCGAACTCGGGCTCCTATTATCGGAAAGCATGCGCTCTACCAATCTTGGCAAGCCACATGCATATGAATGTGCATATAGCGCGAATTCCTGAATATAATTGTACAGGAAGTCGGACAGATGACCCCCTTGATCGACGTTCATGATCACAAATAAAATACTAATCATATAAAAATACAAATAATGTCCCCATAGCCCTGTCTAATCGTGGTTACTACAGTGTCCACTTTTTTCGGAGATGCAAAGTGCTAAAATAATGTAGGCATTGTAATAATTACTAAAGCCAATATTAGTTAACTATAATAACTATAATAAGTTATGATTAAAAGTTATATTTCGAGTTATATAGCGCCAATTTCGGATGAGTAGCGCTTTACAATGATATTATTAGCCCGGTCATAGGAAACAATGCAAGCCAGCGCACATTGTGTGCACCATCTCAACTCCCTGGGGAGCAATCCTCCTAAGCGGCTCATGGGCATTGAGAAGATCTTTTACATGAGGGCTTTCACCTCCTACAGGGTCCTCATTTATACACCTGAGTATAGAGCATCAATAATTGTGGAAAAGTTGTTTTGCTGAAGGACAAAAAGACAGTTGGAAGGGTTCGAACTCGGGCTCCTATTATCGGAAAGCATGCGCTCTACCAATCTTGGCAAGCCACATGCATATAAATGTGCATATAGCGCGAATTCCTGAATATACTTGTACAGGAAGTCGGACAGAATGATGACCCCCTTGATCGACGTTCATGATCACAAATAAAATACTAATCATATATATACAAATAATGTCCCCATAGCCCTGTCTAATCGTGGTTACTACAGTGTCCTCTTGTTTCGGAGATGCAAAGTGCTAAAATAATGTAGGCATTGTAATAATTACTAAAGCCAATATTAGTTAACTATAATAACTATAATAAGTTATGATTAAAAGTTATATTTCGAGTTATATAGCGCCAATTTTGGATGATTAGCGCATTACAATGATATTATTAGCCCGGTCATAGGAAACAATGCAAGCCAGCGCACATTGTGTGCACCATCTCAACTCCCTGGGGAGCAATCCTCCTAAGCGGCTCATGGGCATTGAGAAGATCTTTTACATGAGGGGTCTTACCTCCTACAGGGTATTCATTTATACTCCCGAGTATAGAGCATCAATAATTGTAGAAAAGTTGTTTTGCTGAAGGACAAAAAGACAGTGGGAAGGGTTCGAACTCGGGCTCCTATTATCGGAAAGCATGCGCTCTACCAATCTTGAAAAGCCACATGCACATGAATGTGCATATAGCGCGAATTCCTGAACATACTTGTACAGGAAGTCGGTCAGATGACCCCCTTGATCGACGTTCATGATCACAAATAAAATACTATTCATATTATATACAAATAATGTTCCCATAGCCCTGTCTAATCGTGGTTACTACAGTGTCCTCTTGTTTCGGATTTCCAAAGTGCTAAAATAACGTAGGCATTGTAATAATTACTAAAGCCAATATTAGTTAACTATAATAACTATAATAAGTTATGATTAAATTTATAAAGTTATATTTCAAGTTATATAGCGCCATTTTGATGATTAGCGCTTTACAATGATATTATAAGCCCGGTCATAGGAAACAATGCAAGCCAGCGCACATTGTGTGCACCATCTCAACTCCCTGGGGAGCAATCCTCCTAAGCGGCTCATGGGAATTGAGAAGATCTTTTACATGAGGGCTTTCACCTCCTACAGGGTCCTCATTAATTTATACACCTGAGTATAGAGCATCAATAATTGTGGAAAAGTTGTTTTGCTGAAGGTCAAAAAGGCAGTGGGAATGGTTCGAACTCGGGCTCCTATTATCGGAAAGCATGCGCTCTACCAATCTTGGCAAGCCACATGCATATGAATGTGCATATAGCGCGAATTCCTGAATATATACTTGTACAGGAAGTCGGTCAGATGACCCCCTTGATCGACGTTCATGATCACAAATAAAATACTAATCATATATATACAAATAATGTCCCCATAGCCCTGTCTAATCGTGGTTACTACAGTGTCCTCTTGTTTCGGAGTTGCAAAGTGCTAAAATAATGTAGGCATTGTAATAATTACTAAAGCCAATATTAGTTAACTATAATAACTATAATAATTTATGATTAAAAGTTATATTTCAAGTTATATAGCGCCAATTTTGGATGATTAGCGCTTTACAATGATATTATTAGCCCGGTCATAGGAAACAATGCAAGCCAGCGCACATTGTGTGCACCATCTCAACTCCCTGGGGAGCAATCCTCCTAACCGGCTCATGGGCATTGAGAAGATCTTTTACATGAGGGCTTTCACCTCCTACAGGGTATTCATTTATACACCCGAGTATAGAGCATCAATAATTGTTGAAAATTGTTTTGATGAAGGACAAAAAGACAGTGGGAAGGGTTCGAACTCGGGCTCCTATTATCGGAAAGCATGCGCTCTACCAATCTTGACAAGCCACATGCACATGAATGTGCATATAGCGCGAATTCCTGAACATACTTGTACAGGAAGTCGGTCAGATGACCCCCTTGATCGACGTTCATGATCACAAATAAAATACTAATCATATATATACAAATAATGTCCCCATAGCCCTGTCTAATCGTGGTTACTACAGTGTCCTCTTGTTTCGGAGTTGCAAAGTGCTAAAATAACGTAGGCATTGTAATAATTACTAAAGCCAATATTAGTTAACTATAATAACTATAATAAGTTATGATTAAAAGTTATTTTTCGAGTTATATAGCGCCTAATATGGATGATAGCGCTTTACAATGATATATTAGCCCGGTCATAGGAAACATTGCAAGCCAGCGCACATTGTGTGCACCATCTCAACTCCCTGGGGAGCATCCTCCTAAGCGGCTCATGGGCATTGAGAAGATCTTTTACATGAGGGCTTTCACCTCCTACAGGGTATTCATTTATACTCCCGAGTATAGAGCATCAATAATTGTAGAAAAGTTGTTTTGCTGAAGGACAAAAAGACAGTGGGAAGGGTTCGAACTCGGGCTCCTATTATCGGAAAGCATGCGCTCTACCAATCTTGAAAAGCCACATGCACATGAATGTGCATATAGCGCGAATTCCTGAACATACTTGTACAGGAAGTCGGTCAGATGACCCCCTTGATCGACGTTCATGATCACAAATAAAATACTATTCATATATATACAAATAATGTCCCCATAGCCCTGTCTAATCGTGGTTACTACAGTGTCCTCTTGTTTCGGAGTTGCAAAGTGCTAAAATAACGTAGGCATTGTAATAATTACTAAAGCCAATATTAGTTAACTATAATAACTATAATAAGTTATGATTAAAAGTTATATTTCGAGTTATATAGCGCCTATTTTTGATGATTAGCGCTTTACAATGATATTATTAGCCCGGTCATAGGAAACAATGCAAGCCAGCACACATTGTGTGCACCATCTCAACTCCCCGGGAGCAATCCTCCTAAGCCGCTCATGGGCATTGAGAAGATCTTTTACATGAGAGGTCTTACCTCCTACAGGGTATTCATTTATACACCCGAGTATAGAGCATCAATAATTGTGGAAAAGTTGTTTTGCTGAAGGACAAAAAGACAGTTGGAAGGGTTCGAACTCGGGCTCCTATTATCGGAAAGCATGCGCTCTACCAATCTTGACAAGCCACATGCACATGAATGTGCATATAGCGCGAATTCCTGAACATACTTGTACAGGAAGTCGGTCAGATGACCCCCTTGATCGACGTTCATGATCACAAATAAAATACTAATCATATATATACAAATAATGTCCCCATAGCCCTGTCTAATCGTGGTTACTACAGTGTCCTCTTGTTTCGGAGTTGCAAAGTGCTAAAATAACGTAGGCATTGTAATAATTACTAAAGCCAATATTAGTTAACTATAATAACTATAATAAGTTATGATTAAAAGTTATTTTTCGAGTTATATAGCGCATAATTTGGATGATTAGCGCTTTACAATGATATATTAGCCCGGTCATAGGAAACATTGCAAGCCAGCGCACATTGTGTGCACCATCTCAACTCCCTCGGGAGCAATCCTCCTAAGCGGCTCATGGGCATTGAGAAGATCTTTTACATGAGGGGTCTTACCTCCTACAGGGTATTCATTTATACTCCCGAGTATAGAGCATCAATAATTGTAGAAAAGTTGTTTTGCTGAAGGACAAAAAGACAGTGGGAAGGGTTCGAACTCGGGCTCCTATTATCGGAAAGCATGCGCTCTACCAATCTTGAAAAGCCACATGCACATGAATGTGCATATAGCGCGAATTCCTGAACATACTTGTACAGGAAGTCGGTCAGATGACCCCCTTGATCGACGTTCATGATCACAAATAAAATACTATTCATATATATACAAATAATGTCCCCATAGCCCTGTCTAATCGTGGTTACTACAGTGTCCTCTTGTTTCGGAGTTGCAAAGTGCTAAAATAACGTAGGCATTGTAATAATTACTAAAGCCAATATTAGTTAACTATAATAACTATAATAAGTTATGATTAAAAGTTATATTTCGAGTTATATAGCGCCTATTTTGGATGATTAGCGCTTTACAATGATATTATTAGCCCGGTCATAGGAAACAATGCAAGCCAGCGCACATTGTGTGCACCATCTCAACTCCCTCGGGAGCAATCCTCCTAAGCGGCTCATGGGCATTGAGAAGATCTTTTACATGAGGGCTTTCACCTCCTACAGGGTATTCATTTATACACCCGAGTATAGAGCATCAATAATTGTGGAAAAGTTGTTTTGCTGAAGGACAAAAAGACAGTTGGAAGGGTTCGAACTCGGGCTCCTATTATCGGAAAGCATGCGCTCTACCAATCTTGAAAAGCCACATGCACATGAATGTGCATATAGCGCGACTTCCTGAACATACTTGTACAGGAAGTCGGTCAGATGACCCCCTTGATCGACGTTCATGATCACAAATAAAATACTAATCATATATATACAAATAATGTCCCCATAGCCCTGTCTAATCGTGGTTACTACAGTGTCCTCTTGTTTCGGAGTTGCAAAGTGCTAAAATAACGTAGGCATTGTAATAATTACTAAAGCCAATATTAGTTAACTATAATAACTATAATAAGTTATGATTAAAAGTTATATTTCGAGTTATATAGCGCCAATTTGGATGATAAGCGCTTTACAATGATATATTAGCCCGGTCATAGGAAACATTGCAAGCCAGCGCACATTGTGTGCACCATCTCAACTCCCTGGGGAGCATTCCTCCTAAGCGGCTCATGGGCATTGAGAAGATCTTTTACATGAGGGCTTTCACCTCCTACAGGGTATTCATTTATACTCCCGAGTATAGAGCATCAATAATTGTAGAAAAGTTGTTTTGCTGAAGGACAAAAAGACAGTGGGAAGGGTTCGAACTCGGGCTCCTATTATCGGAAAGCATGCGCTCTACCAATCTTGAAAAGCCACATGCACATGAATGTGCATATAGCGCGAATTCCTGAATATAATTGTACAGGAAGTCGGTCAGATGACCCCCTTGATCGACGTTCATGATCACAAATAAAATACTAATCATATATATACAAATAATGTCCCCATAGCCCTGTCTAATCGTGGTTACTACAGTGTCCTCTTGTTTCGGAGTTGCAAAGTGCTAAAATAACGTAGGCATTGTAATAATTACTAAAGCCAATATTAGTTAACTATAATAACTATAATAAGTTATGATTAAAAGTTATTTTTCGAGTTATATAGCGCCAATTTGGATGATAAGCGCTTTACAATGATATATTAGCCCGGTCATAGGAAACATTGCAAGCCAGCGCACATTGTGTGCACCATCTCAACTCCCTCGGGAGCAATCCTCCTAAGCGGCTCATGGGCATTGAGAAGATCTTTTACATGAGGGGTCTTACCTCCTACAGGGTATTCATTTATACTCCCGAGTATAGAGCATCAATAATTGTAGAAAAGTTGTTTTGCTGAAGGACAAAAAGACAGTGGGAAGGGTTCGAACTCGGGCTCCTATTATCGGAAAGCATGCGCTCTACCAATCTTGAAAAGCCACATGCACATGAATGTGCATATAGCGCGAATTCCTGAACATACTTGTACAGGAAGTCGGTCAGATGACCCCCTTGATCGACGTTCATGATCACAAATAAAATACTATTCATATATATACAAAAAATGTCCCCATAGCCCTGTCTAATCGTGGTTACTACAGTGTCCTCTTGTTTCGGAGTTGCAAAGTGCTAAAATAACGTAGGCATTGTAATAATTACTAAAGCCAATATTAGTTAACTATAATAACTATAATAAGTTATGATTAAAAGTTATTTTTCGAGTTATATAGCGCATAATATGGATGATTAGCGCTTTACAATGATATATTAGCCCGGTCATAGGAAACATTGCAAGCCAGCGCACATTGTGTGCACCATCTCAACTCCCTCGGGAGCAATCCTCCTAAGCGGCTCATGGGCATTGAGAAGATCTTTTACATGAGGGCTTTCACCTCCTACAGGGTATTCATTTATACTCCCGAGTATAGAGCATCAATAATTGTAGAAAAGTTGTTTTGCTGAAGGACAAAAAGACAGTGGGAAGGGTTCGAACTCGGGCTCCTATTATCGGAAAGCATGCGCTCTACCAATCTTGAAAAGCCACATGCACATGAATGTGCATATAGCGCGAATTCCTGAATATAATTGTACAGGAAGTCGGTCAGATGACCCCCTTGATCGACGTTCATGATCACAAATAAAATACTAATCATATATATACAAATAATGTCCCCATAGCCCTGTCTAATCGTGGTTACTACAGTGTCCTCTTGTTTCGGAGTTGCAAAGTGCTAAAATAACGTAGGCATTGTAATAATTACTAAAGCCAATATTAGTTAACTATAATAACTATAATAAGTTATGATTAAAAGTTATTTTTCGAGTTATATAGCGCCTAATTTGGATGATAAGCGCTTTACAATGATATATTAGCCCGGTCATAGGAAACATTGCAAGCCAGCGCACATTGTGTGCACCATCTCAACTCCCTCGGGAGCAATCCTCCTAAGCGGCTCATGGGCATTGAGAAGATCTTTTACATGAGGGGTCTTACCTCCTACAGGGTATTCATTTATACTCCCGAGTATAGAGCATCAATAATTGTAGAAAAGTTGTTTTGCTGAAGGACAAAAAGACAGTGGGAAGGGTTCGAACTCGGGCTCCTATTATCGGAAAGCATGCGCTCTACCAATCTTGAAAAGCCACATGCACATGAATGTGCATATAGCGCGAATTCCTGAACATACTTGTACAGGAAGTCGGTCAGATGACCCCCTTGATCGACGTTCATGATCACAAATAAAATACTATTCATATATATACAAATAATGTCCCCATAGCCCTGTCTAATCGTGGTTACTACAGTGTCCTCTTGTTTCGGAGTTGCAAAGTGCTAAAATAACGTAGGCATTGTAATAATTACTAAAGCCAATATTAGTTAACTATAATAACTATAATAAGTTATGATTAAAAGTTATATTTCAAGTTATATAGCGCCTATTTTTGATGATTAGCGCTTTACAATGATATTATTAGCCGGTCATAGGAAACAATGCAAGCCAGCGCACATTGTGTGCACCATCTCAACTCCCTGGGGAGCAATCCTCCTAAGCGGCTCATGGGCATTGAGAAGATCTTTTACATGAGGGGTCTTACCTCCTACAGGGTATTCATTTATACTCCCGAGTATAGAGCATCAATAATTGTAGAAAAGTTGTTTTGCTGAAGGACAAAAAGACAGTGGGAAGGGTTCGAACTCGGGCTCCTATTATCGGAAAGCATGCGCTCTACCAATCTTGAAAAGCCACATGCACATGAATGTGCATATAGCGCGAATTCCTGAATATACTTGTACAGGAAGTCGGTCAGATGACCCCCTTGATCGACGTTCATGATCACAAATAAAATACTAATCATATATATACAAATAATGTCCCCATAGCCCTGTCTAATCGTGGTTACTACAGTGTCCTCTTGTTTCGGAGATGCAAAGTGCTAAAATAATGTAGGCATTGTAATAATTACTAAAGCCAATATTAGTTAACTATAATAACTATAATAAGTTATGATTAAAAGTTATATTTCGAGTTATATAGCGCCAATTTTGGATGATTAGCGCTTTACAATGATATTATTAGCCCGGTCATAGGAAACAATGCAAGCCAGCGCACATTGTGTGCACCATCTCAACTCCCTGAGGAGCAATCCTCCTAAGCCGCTCATGGGCATTGAGAAGATCTTTTACATGAGGGGTCTTACCTCCTACAGGGTATTCATTTTTATACACCCGAGTATCAATAATTGTGGAAAAGTTGTTTTGCTGAAGGACAAAAAGACAGTGGGAAGGGTTCGAACTCGGGCTCCTATTATCGGAAAGCATGCGCTCTACCAATCTTGACAAACTGTCATTCAATTCAATTCAATTCAATAATGGTTTTTATTAAAAAAAACAATGCCTCGCAGCCAAAATGCTGAATTGTGCATGTTTACATGTATACATGAGCTTCATTACATAACATTATATTTCATTTGTTACAATCATTCGTTCAAACAGTATTGGTAACATTTAAGAGTATTCATGTGTAGCATTTAAAACCAATCACTATATATTATTTACATTTTTAAAATCTATTAAACTTCACAAGAGTAATAACAACAATTAATTAAAAGCAATACAATACATAACATACAAATAAGTAAAAGCTAATACTGAAATGATTGCACCTGTGTCGTTAACATTAAAAGTCAGCAAAATGTTGCTCTATGTTGCCTGTTCATCAACGGTAAGTACATAATTATGAATTGATGTCTCATGAACATGAATGTGCATATAGCGCGAATTCCTGAACATACTTGTACAGGAAGTCGGTCAGATGACCCCCTTGATCGACGTTCATGATCACAAATAAAATACTAATCATATATATACAAATAATGTCCCCATAGCCCTGTCTAATCGTGGTTACTACAGTGTCCTCTTGTTTCGGAGTTGCAAAGTGCTAAAATAACGTAGGCATTGTAATAATTACTAAAGCCAATATTAGTTAACTATAATAACTATAATAAGTTATGATTAAAAGTTATTTTTCGAGTTATATAGCGCCTAATATGGATGATAAGCGCTTTACAATGATATATTAGCCCGGTCATAGGAAACATTGCAAGCCAGCACATTGTGTGCACCATCTCAACTCCCTCGGGAGCAATCCTCCTAAGCGGCTCATGGGCATTGAGAAGATCTTTTACATGAGGGGTCTTACCTCCTACAGGGTATTCATTTATACTCCCGAGTATAGAGCATCAATAATTGTAGAAAAGTTGTTTTGCTGAAGGACAAAAAGACAGTGGGAAGGGTTCGAACTCGGGCTCCTATTATCGGAAAGCATGCGCTCTACCAATCTTGAAAAGCCACATGCACATGAATGTGCATATAGCGCGAATTCCTGAATATACTTGTACAGGAAGTCGGTCAGATGACCCCCTTGATCGACGTTCATGATCACAAATAAAATACTAATCATATATATACAAATAATGTCCCCATAGCCCTGTCTAATCGTGGTTACTACAGTGTCCTCTTGTTTCGGAGATGCAAAGTGCTAAAATAACGTAGGCATTGTAATAATTTCTAAAGCCAATATTAGTTAACTATAATAACTATAATAAGTTATGATTAAAAGTTATATTTCGAGTTATATAGCGCCAATTTTGGATGATTAGCGCTTTACAATGATATTATTAGCCCGGTCATAGGAAACAATGCAAGCCAGCGCACATTGTGTGCACCATCTCAACTCCCCGAGGAGCAATCCTCCTAAGCCGCTCATGGGCATTGAGAAGATCTTTTACATGAGAGGTCTTACCTCCTACAGGGTATTCATTTATACATCCGAGTATAGAGCATCAATAATTGAGAAAAAGTTGTTTTGCTGAAGGACAAAAAGACAGTTGGAAGGGTTCGAACTCGGGCTCCTATTATCGGAAAGCATGCGCTCTACCAATCTTGACAAGCCACATGCACATGAATGTGCATATAGCGCGAATTCCTGAACATACTTGTACAGGAAGTCGGTCAGATGACCCCCTTGATCGACGTTCATGATCACAAATAAAATACTAATCATATATATACAAATAATGTCCCCATAGCCCTGTCTAATCGTGGTTACTACAGTGTCCTCTTGTTTCGGAGTTGCAAAGTGCTAAAATAACGTAGGCATTGTAATAATTACTAAAGCCAATATTAGTTAACTATAATAACTATAATAAGTTATGATTAAAAGTTATTTTTCGAGTTATATAGCGCCAATTTGGATGATAAGCGCTTTACAATGATATATTAGCCCGGTCATAGGAAACATTGCAAGCCAGCGCACATTGTGTGCACCATCTCAACTCCCTGGGGAGCAATCCTCCTAAGCGGCTCATGGGCATTGAGAAGATCTTTTACATGAGGGCTTTCACCTCCTACAGGGTATTCATTTATACACCCCAGTATAGAGCATCAATAATTGTTGAAAAGTTGTTTTGATGAAGGACAAAAAGACAGTGGGAAGGGTTCGAACTCGGGCTCCTATTATCGGAAAGCATGCGCTCTACCAATCTTGGCAAGCCACATGCATATATGAATGTGCATATAGCGCGAATTCCTGAATATACTTGTACAGGAAGTCGGTCAGATGACCCCCTTGATCGACGTTCATGATCACAAATAAAATACTAATCATATATATACAAATAATGTCCCCATAGCCCTGTCTAATCGTGGTTACTACAGTGTCCTCTTGTTTCGGAGTTGCAAAGTGCTAAAATAACGTAGGCATTGTAATAATTACTAAAGCCAATATTAGTTAACTATAATAACTATAATAAGTTATGATTAAAAGTTATTTTTCGAGTTATATAGCGCTTAAAATGGATGATAAGCGCTTTACAATGATATTATTAGCCCGGTCATAGGAAACAATGCAAGCCAGCGACATTGTGTGCACCATCTCAACTCCCTCGGGAGCAATCCTCCTAAGCGGCTCATGGGCATTGAGAAGATCTTTTACATGAGGGGTCTTACCTGGGTATTCATTTATACTCCCGAGTATAGAGCATCAATAATTGTAGAAAAGTTGTTTTGCTGAAGGACAAAAAGACAGTGGGAAGGGTTCGAACTCGGGCTCCTATTATCGGAAAGCATGCGCTCTACCAATCTTGAAAAGCCACATGCACATGAATGTGCATATAGCGCGAATTCCTGAACATACTTGTACAGGAAGTCGGTCAGATGACCCCCTTGATCGACGTTCATGATCACAAATAAAATACTATTCATATATATACAAATAATGTCCCCATAGCCCTGTCTAATCGTGGTTACTACAGTGTCCTCTTGTTTCGGAGTTGCAAAGTGCTAAAATAACGTAGGCATTGTAATAATTACTAAAGCCAATATTAGTTAACTATAATAACTATAATAATGTATGATTAAAAGTTATATTTCAAGTTATATAGCGCCAATTTTGGATGATAAGCGCTTTACAATGATATATTAGCCCGGTCATAGGAAACATTGCAAGCCAGCGCACATTGTGTGCACCATCTCAACTCCCTCGGGAGCAATCCTCCTAAGCGGCTCATGGGCATTGAGAAGATCTTTTACATGAAGGCTTTCACCTCCTACAGGGTATTCATTTATACACCCCAGTATAGAGCTTCAATAATTGTTGATAAATTGTTTTGATGAAGGTCAAAAAGGCAGTGGGAATGGTTCGAACTCGGGCTCCTATTATCGGAAAGCATGCGCTCTACCAATCTTGGCAAGCCACATGCATATGAATGTGCATATAGCGCGAATTCCTGAATATATTTGTACAGGAAGTCGGACAGATGACCCCCTTGATCGACGTTCATGATCACAAATAAAATACTAATCATAATATACAAATAATGTCCCCATAGCCCTGTCTAATCGTGGTTACTACAGTGTCCTCTTGTTTCGGAGATGCAAAGTGCTAAAATAATGTAGGCATTACTAAAGCCAATATAAGTTAACTATAATAACTATAATAAGTTATGATTAAAAGTTATATTTCGAGTTATATAGCGCCAATTTTGGATGATAGCGCTTTACAATGATAATATTAGCCCGGTCATAGGAAACAATGCAAGCCAGCGCACATTGTGTGCACCATCTCAACTCCCTGGGGAGCAATCCTCCTAAGCGGCTCATGGGCATTGAGAAGATCTTTTACATGAGGGGTCTTACCTGGGTATTCATTTATACTCCCGAGTATAGAGCATCAATAATTGTAGAAAAGTTGTTTTGCTGAAGGACAAAAAGACAGTGGGAAGGGTTCGAACTCGGGCTCCTATTATCGGAAAGCATGCGCTCTACCAATCTTGAAAAGCCACATGCACATGAATGTGCATATAGCGCGAATTCCTGAACATACTTGTACAGGAAGTCGGTCAGATGACCCCCTTGATCGACGTTCATGATCACAAATAAAATACTATTCATATATATACAAATAATGTCCCCATAGCCCTGTCTAATCGTGGTTACTACAGTGTCCTCTTGTTTCGGAGTTGCAAAGTGCTAAAATAACGTAGGCATTGTAATAATTACTAAAGCCAATATTAGTTAACTATAATAACTATAATAATGTATGATTAAAAGTTATATTTCAAGTTATATAGCGCCAATTTTGGATGATAAGCGCTTTACAATGATATATTAGCCCGGTCATAGGAAACATTGCAAGCCAGCGCACATTGTGTGCACCATCTCAACTCCCTCGGGAGCAATCCTCCTAAGCGGCTCATGGGCATTGAGAAGATCTTTTACATGAAGGCTTTCACCTCCTACAGGGTATTCATTTATACACCCCAGTATAGAGCTTCAATAATTGTTGATAAATTGTTTTGATGAAGGTCAAAAAGGCAGTGGGAAGGGTTCGAACTCGGGCTCCTATTATCGGAAAGCATGCGCTCTACCAATCTTGGCAAGCCACATGCATATGAATGTGCATATAGCGCGAATTCCTGAATATACTTGTACAGGAAGTCGGACAGATGACCCCCTTGATCGACGTTCATGATCACAAATAAAATACTAATCATAATATACAAATAATGTCCCCATAGCCCTGTCTAATCGTGGTTACTACAGTGTCCTCTTGTTTCGGAGATGCAAAGTGCTAAAATAATGTAGGCATTGTAATAATTACTAAAGCCAATATTAGTTAACTATAATAACTATAATAAGTTATGATTAAAAGTTATATTTCGAGTTATATAGCGCCAATTTTTGATGATAGCGCTTTACAATGATAATATTAGCCCGGTCATAGGAAACAATGCAAGCCAGCGCACATTGTGTGCACCATCTCAACTCCCTGGGGAGCAATCCTCCTAAGCGGCTCATGGGCATTGAGAAGATCTTTTACATGAGGGGTCTTACCTGGGTATTCATTTATACTCCCGAGTATAGAGCATCAATAATTGTAGAAAAGTTGTTTTGCTGAAGGACAAAAAGACAGTGGGAAGGGTTCGAACTCGGGCTCCTATTATCGGAAAGCATGCGCTCTACCAATCTTGAAAAGCCACATGCACATGAATGTGCATATAGCGCGAATTCCTGAACATACTTGTACAGGAAGTCGGTCAGATGACCCCCTTGATCGACGTTCATGATCACAAATAAAATACTATTCATATATATACAAATAATGTCCCCATAGCCCTGTCTAATCGTGGTTACTACAGTGTCCTCTTGTTTCGGAGTTGCAAAGTGCTAAAATACGTAGGCATTGTAATAATTACTAAAGCCAATATTAGTTAACTATAATAACTATAATAAGTAATGATTAAAAGTTATATTTCAAGTTATATAGCGCCAATTTTGGATGATTAGCGCTTTACAATGATATTATTAGCCCGGTCATAGGAAACAATGCAAGCCAGCGCACATTGTGTGCACCATCTCAACTCCCTGGGGAGCAATCCTCCTAAGCGGCTCATGGGCATTGAGAAGATCTTTTACATGAGGGGTCTTACCTGGGTATTCATTTATACTCCCGAGTATAGAGCATCAATAATTGTAGAAAAGTTGTTTTGCTGAAGGACAAAAAGACAGTGGGAAGGGTTCGAACTCGGGCTCCTATTATCGGAAAGCATGCGCTCTACCAATCTTGAAAAGCCACATGCACATGAATGTGCATATAGCGCGAATTCCTGAACATACTTGTACAGGAAGTCGGTCAGATGACCCCCTTGATCGACGTTCATGATCACAAATAAAATACTTTTTATATATATACAAATAATGTCCCCATAGCCCTGTCTAATCGTGGTTACTACAGTGTCCTCTTGTTTCGGAGTTGCAAAGTGCTAAAATAACGTAGGCATTGTAATAATTACTAAAGCCAATATTAGTTAACTATAATAACTATAATAATTTATGATTAAAAGTTATATTTCAAGTTATATAGCGCCAATTTTGGATGATTAGCGCTTTACAATGATATTATTAGCCCGGTCATAGGAAACAATGCAAGCCAGCGCACATTGTGTGCACCATCTCAACTCCCTGTGGAGCAATCCTCCTAAGCGGCTCATGGGCATTGAGAAGATCTTTTACATGAGGGGTCTTACCTCCTACAGGGTATTCATTTATACTCCCGAGTATAGAGCATCAATAATTGTAGAAAAGTTGTTTTGCTGAAGGACGAAAAGACAGTGGGAAGGGTTCGAACTCGGGCTCCTATTATCGGAAAGCATGCGCTCTACCAATCTTGAAAAGCCACATGCACATGAATGTGCATATAGCGCGAATTCCTGAACATACTTGTACAGGAAGTCGGTCAGATGACCCCCTTGATCGACGTTCATGATCACAAATAAAATACTAATCATATAACAAATAATGTCCCCATAGCCCTGTCTAATCGTGGTTACTACAGTGTCCTCTTGTTTCGGAGATGCAAAGTGCTAAAATAATGTAGGCATTGTAATAATTACTAAAGCCAATATTAGTTAACTATAATAACTATAATAAGTTATGATTAAAAGTTATATTTCGAGTTATATAGCGCCAATTTTTGATGATTAGCGCTTTACAATGATATTATTAGCCCGGTCATAGGAAATAATGCAAGCCAGCGCACATTGTGTGCACCATCTCAACTCCCTGGGGAGCAATCCTCCTAAGCGGCTCATGGGCATTGAGAAGATCTTTTACATGAGGGGTCTTACCTGGGTATTCATTTATACTCCCGAGTATAGAGCATCAATAATTTGTAGAAAAGTTGTTTTGCTGAAGGACAAAAAGACAGTGGGAAGGGTTCGAACTCGGGCTCCTATTATCGGAAAGCATGCGCTCTACCAATCTTGAAAAGCCACATGCACATGAATGTGCATATAGCGCGAATTCCTGAACATACTTGTACAGGAAGTCGGTCAGATGACCCCCTTGATCGACGTTCATGATCACAAATAAAATACTATTCATATATATACAAATAATGTCCCCATAGCCCTGTCTAATCGTGGTTACTACAGTGTCCTCTTGTTTCGGAGTTGCAAAGTGCTAAAATAACGTAGGCATTGTAATAATTACTAAAGCCAATATTAGTTAACTATAATAACTATAATCAGTTATGATTAAAAGTTATATTTCAAGTTATATAGCGCCAATTTTGGATGATTAGCGCTTTACAATGATATTATTAGCCCGGTCATAGGAAACATTTCAAGCCAGCGCACATTGTGTGCACCATCTCAACTCCCTGGGGAACAATCCTCCTAAGCGGCTCATGGGCATTGAGAAGATCTTTTACATGAGGGGTCTTACCTGGGTATTCATTTATACTCCCGAGTATAGAGCATCAATAATTGTAGAAAAGTTGTTTTGCTGAAGGACAAAAAGACAGTGGGAAGGGTTCGAACTCGGGCTCCTATTATCGGAAAGCATGCGCTCTACCAATCTTGACAAGCCACATGCACATGAATGTGCATATAGCGCGAATTCCTGAACATACTTGTACAGGAAGTCGGTCAGATGACCCCCTTGATCGACGTTCATGATCACAAATAAAATGCTATTCATATATATACAAATAATGTCCCCATAGCCCTGTCTAATCGTGGTTACTACAGTGTCCTCTTGTTTCGGAGTTGCAAAGTGCTAAAATAACGTAGGCATTGTAATTATTAGAGAAGCCAATAATAAGTTATGAATAAAAGTTATGAATAATACTCATGTTTCGATTTATATAGCGCCTAATATGGATGATAACCAATTCTAAGCGCTCTACAATGATATTGTTAGCCCGGTCATAGGACACAATGGAAAACAGCACACATTGTGTGCACCATCTCAACTTTCTGGGGAGCAATCCTCCTAAGCGGCTCATGGGCATTGAGAAGATATTTTACATGAGGGCTTTCACCTCCTACAAGGTCCTCATTTATACACCTGAGTATAGAGCATCAATAATATTATTGTGGAAAACTTGTTTTGCTGAAGGAAAAAAAGGCAGTGGGAAGGGTTCGAACTCAGAATCCTATTATCGGAAAGCATGCGCTCTACCAATCTTGACAAGCCACATGCACATTAATGTGCATATGGCGCAAAATCTGAATATACTAGCACAGGACGTCGGTCAGATGACCCCCTTCATCGACGTTCATGATCACAAATAAAATAGTAATCATAATATAATTATACAAATATTGTCCCCATAGCCCTGTCTAATACTGGTTACTACAGTGTCCTCTTGTTTCGGAGTTGCAAAGTGCTAAAATAACGTAGGCATTGTAATAATTTCTAAAGCCAATATTAGTTAACTATAATAACTATAATAAGTTATGATTAAAAGTTATATTTCGAGTTATAAAGCACCAAATTTGGATGATTAGCGTTTTACAATGATATTATTAGCCCGGTCATAGGAAACAATGCAAACCAGCACACATTATGTGCACCATCTCAACTCCCCGAGGAGTAATCCTCCTAAGCCGCTCATGGACATTGAGAGGATCTTTTACATGACGGCTTTTACCTCATACCGGGTCTTCATTCATACACCCCAGTATAAAGCATCAATAATATTATTGTGGATAAATTGTTTTGATGAAGGACAAAAAGGCAGTGGGAAGGGTTCGAACTCGGGATCCTATTATCGGAAAGCGTGCGCTCTACCAATCTTGACAAGCCACATGCACATGAATGTGCATATAGCGCGAATTCCTGAATATACTTGTACAGGAAGTCGGTCAGATGACCCCCTTGATCGACGTTCATGATCACAAATGAAATAGTCATCATATATTTACAAATATTGTCCCCATAGTCCTGTCTAATACTGGTTACAACAGTGCCCTCTTGTTTCGGAGTTGCAAAGTGCTAAAATAACCTAGGCATTGTAATAATAACTAAAACTAATATTTGTTAACTATAATAAGTTATGATTAAAAGTTATGTTTCGATTTATATAGCGCCTAATATGGATGATACGCGCTTTACAATGATATTATTAGCCCGGTCATAGAAAACAACGCAAACCAGCACACATTGTGTGCACCATCTCAACTCCCTGGGGAGCAATCCTTCCAAGCGGCTCATGGGCATTGAGAAGATCGTTCACATAAAGGCTTTCACCTTCTACCGGTTCCCCATTTATACACCTGAGAGCAGCAATAATTATTGTAGCCTATCTGATATGCGTCGAGCTCTATGGCAAGTGCACTAATCGCGTTTAAGGAGACTGACATCGGCTGACGCCCGCGCGGATGTCAGTCTCCATAAACGCGATTAGCCACTATATGCCCTTTCAGCTAGAAACCCCCAATATCTCATATTTTCAGACATATTTATACATAGTTTTAATTTAATGCTTTATACGTATACGCATGATGATGTTGAATATATATAACAAGTTCCAATTGGTTTCACGAAGTTACGTCTTTAGCTAG
Organism: Strongylocentrotus purpuratus; assembly: GCF_000002235.5. Lineage (NCBI taxonomy): Eukaryota > Metazoa > Echinodermata > Echinoidea > Camarodonta > Strongylocentrotidae > Strongylocentrotus > Strongylocentrotus purpuratus. The sequence continues at coordinate 14,783,368 of NW_022145607.1, forward strand.
TCTAGCCTAGCTGGAAAATTTGGGTCTTTGGGGGCGTCTGGCGGCTACACCCCACCACTTAAAAAGTTTGGCACAGTCATTCGTTTGTCCTTTAGATATAAATAACAAGTTCCAATTGGTTTCACAAAGTTACCTTTTCAGCTAGCCTAGCCGGGAAAGGTCGGATCAACATCATCCTCATCATGGTCACCATCTTCATCACCCTCACCATCACCATCATATTCTTCCTCATCACCACTACCATTTTCATCCTCAATATCATCATTATCATCACTATCATAATCATTCTTCATATTTCATCATGCCGACATGTTAGTCATAATAAACCAAAGTAGAGAACATGAATGTGCTGAATTTAATATAAAAAGGTTTATTTTGTACGTTTACATGAACTAAAGTTAGATTTTCAAATACACACATCAATTTGTATCTGGTTAGTTCACGAGTATGTAAGTACTAATAAGCCTATGATATTAATTCCATCCATGATAAAATGCCTTACTAAGAGTTCTGGTGTTGGCGGAGGCATAACAACTGTGAACAAGAACGTTGTGGCCCGAATTCACAAAGCAAGGTTTAGCTCAGACCAAGGTTTAAGTTTAAACCTCCTTTTGTTTCGCCAAACCTCCTTTTGTTATTTACAAGGTTTATAAATAACAAAAGGAGGTTTGGCGAAACAAAAGGAGGTTTAAACTTAAACCTTGGTCTGAGCTAAACCTTGCTTTGTGAATTCGGGCCTGTATGTTTAGCTAGATCATTGCAAAAAGCTGGACATTAAACATAACGATTGCTGAGTATGTAAAGTTTGTCTTGCCCCATGTTGTATGAGTTTGTACTTTGTTGGTATTATATTGACAAATGTATTTCGAAAATACTGAAATATGGTTTACTTAGTACAATTACCCGGTAAAGATTAAACTATGTGTTTGTACTACATTTTTATTCTGACATTTTGAACATATATTTATACAAACATTTTCAAGGAGAGATCAATTCAATACACATGCAGTACCAGGGTTGCCAACTTTGAGCCAGAGGTGAGAGTGAGACACTGCGAGGGAGCTAAGCGACTGAGCGGGGGAGGGTGTGGGAGAGGGTGGGAGGGGTGTGTCCCCCTCCTACGGTAGGGAGCTTTTTGCAATTTTGGACTTGAAATTGTGCAATCTGGTGCATATCTAGATATGAAATTGAGGCTTAAGATTAACTATATCTGGGTAAGGGTGTTTATGATTTGATCGACCAGAAATTTGTAATATATTTTTCACGAAGAAAACAAATAATTGACATATGCACCCCAATACACACACATGCAAATATTATTGTATTTAGTGTCATATGCAGTTCCAACATAAACCATATATGCAACATTATGTATGATCCAACAACATACAGCCAAGAATGAGTCCCGAGGGAGCGAAGCAACATAGGGCTGGGGCAGAGCCAGAGGGGGAGGGGGTTACCTCCCTCCCACGGTAAGGAAGATTTTGCATATATACTTGACATGGTGCAATTTGGTGCACGTCATGCCATACATGTGTCAAACGTGAAACAGGAGTTTTCAACAGGAACTGTATTTATCTCCACAGGTCAATCACCAAATAAACTGCACACAGATTGTGATTGAACAATGGTGCAAGCAAATACTAAACAAAATATCTAGGACTTATAAAACTTATAGCTAATATGTAATTTTCATTGTCAATTTTCGAGAACTTGTTCGTGTCAAACCTGAAAGAAATGTTGTCCATACAATATCTTTATGTCAAAACTCCAACATTGTAGTAACATTATGCTAAATCAAATTAAACACATTTAACCCTTACTGTACTGGGGGGGGGGGGGGCCTGGGAGGCACCCCCCCTCGACATTTTCGGAGATTGCGCCGCAACCGCTTGGAATTTTGAATTGTCGTTTCATGACTTTTTTTCCTCAAGTCTTACGCACATTTTGATACAATTTTCGTCAAAATCGGATATACCTGTAACGCGTTACATTACAATTAGTATGCGCATGTCATCAAAAAAAAAAAAAAAAATAAAATCCATCAAAATTTGCATAGACCAAATAAATTGTCATTATTAATCACATTTAAATAACTTTTTTGTGTTAGAAAAGAAGTTTCATATGAATAATGAGTTTCAACATTCAAAAAGTGGAGTTTGACACGTTTTCTGTAAAATGCATAAAATTAGCGCATTTTGCATAATTAATTAGGCTAACAAAAAAAATTTGCATATTCGGAAAAAACTAATTATACCATCTTGTTCCTTACGTAAATATCTACAAACATGCAAATTTTCGTGTTCATCGGACAATCGACGGCCAAGATCATAGGGGGGGGGGGCCTCCCAGGCCCCCCCCCCCCCCCCCCCAGTCAGTGGGTGCTCAAAATAGCCCAGTACAGTAAGGGTTAATGGCTGCTGTGTAGTTTAAGGAAGGGATGATTTCTACACACACGTTTTTCATTTGTAGAATCCAAATACCGGTAACAGGTGTTCGACCTGACATTTTATTTGAATATTGAATTCGTCCCCATCCATCTACGAGAAAATATTCAGACGATGTAAATGGTGGACATTCCCTTGAGAGGGGTAGTACAATTTTGGTAGAGCTAAGCTTTAGTTACCATAAAACAACAACACTACAATCTAATAGTTATTATTTCACCATGCTTGAAAGTTATAGAAAATTACGAAGACTATGGAAAAAAAATAACCTGTTATCATTCAAAAAGAGCCATTGAAACACAAGAAGGCGCTCTAAAAAAAACATTGGTTTGAACCATTTTTCATACAAAGTTATGCTTGTGATGTTGTGTTGAAATAATGATGATATAAAGAAATCATCAACAACTTTTTAAAAACCTCTTTTAAAAATGTTTGAAAAGTGTAAGCATTTTATTAATTTTTAGAAAAATCATCTTATAAATTTGGGGCCCAAATTTATTCTGACTGGATATATTTATTGATATTTCAGCTGTTTCAAAATTTCAAATTTTACACTTGATTTTCATTATCTCACAAACAAATTATTTTGTGTAGCACCCACTTTACCAAAACTGAACTACCTCTTTAAGCGATAGGAATTTAAACAAAAAGTGACAATGCTTTCCATTTACTGAAACTTATGGAAAACATACATTTCAATAACATTCAATATGGCCTTGATCATGTTGGTAATGGCTGTCTGTTAGGATCATGCACACCCCTGCTGTAATGTACATGAATTCTGTGGTGCTAGTGGCGACTAATCAAACGAAAGTCCACTCTACTGCTTTCCGCTTGAGGGAAACATCATTACTGGTTGTGCCATAGCAGGTTCTTTCATGGTTTTGAATAGATGGAATCCATTTGCATACCCACTTCAGTATTGATGTCCTTTCTCTGACGCATTGGGGTGATAAACTGTGTGGTTGACCCTATATCCATCGATACCTATAGGGCAAAAGAAAGAAAATGGGCATATCAGTGGCAATTATCAATGCATAAAGATAATACAAATGGTTGGGACTAATCTTCCAATTTGTCTTTTAGACGAAAAAGATTGACCCTGATAAGCACTCTATCAACAACAAAAACATATGCAAACTGGGAAAGGTAAGGCCGATATTCATTTAATCCTAAGAATCGTAAGGGGTTGAGGAGCAAGAGATCATCTTCAGTTGAAAATAATGACTCCGCTATCAAGCCAAAATTAACATGCACTGAATTAATCTGTAAACTCAACTTTGATGGTAATTCATCAACCAGATCCTGAGAAATCATAATTACAAGCTATTTTAGAATGATTACTGTAACCTTGACCTTTGACCTCATGACCCCAAGATTGTACCACTACATTGGCTTCATAAAATTCAGGTACCAGGTGTGATTAAAATCTGACATTCATTTCTTGAGTTTTTACAAATAAAGGCCATTTCGCACCTATAAATTCTGTGACCTTGAACTTTTACCTCATGACCCCAAAATGGTAAGGTACGTAAGTCCCCTAAGATACATTCAGGTACCAAGTTTGATTGAAATCTGATATTCAGTTCTTGAGATTTTGCCATTATAAACAGTCTTAGCATGTATTTATAATATACCGGCAGTCATATGACCTTGACCTTTTGAACTTGTGTCCCCAAATTCTGACCAAATATTTTCCCCTCAAGAGACATACAGGTACAAAACTTGATGATATTTTGTCTAAATAATGTGATCACAGTAATACAATATGTTTGTAAATATATATAAGCCCTGAGACATTTTATCTAAAGGCCTCCAAAATCCAAAAGATACACATATTACTGGTAATGTGTCAACTGGTTCTTATGATATTGTACACCTTAGCAGTTATCATAAAGCCTTGTGACCTTTTATTCCATGATCCGAATATCAATCATATCATTGTCACCCACAATGTGGGAACATACCAAGTTACAAATTGATCCATCAACAGGTGCTCTAAGATATCACAAGACTCTTCATGGGACAAAATCTCTCAAGGGTCCCGACACATGTGATGAGATATATCTGGCAAAATCTTACCCAACATTTAAGGATGTTTCACAGCCTCTTCACATTGACATGCATCCTGATGCTAAGCTGGTCTAAGTGCTGGTCTAAGTATGTGGTTGTTCAAACTGCCTCTCAATCAAATGCTGCACAGGTATGGTACTGTAGTAAACAAATACATGTAAGAAGACAATAATACAAAAATATCAAAACATACACAAAATGGCGTTCTGCATTTATGCATTGCTATCATAAACATAAATTATATTTCCTCTAAGCTATCAAGAAGTATCGGTGAGTTGTATAAATTTAAAAAACTTTTCACATCTCAAGATATTGTGCTATATTTATAACGCGATTATATTAACACATTTAAATTATTGCAATGAAATATGGGGAAATACATACAAAGCTCATTAAAAATGATTCTTGCTCCAGAAACGTGCCATACGTATAATATCAAACAGTAAAATTTGATACCCACTCACTTCCCCTTGTTGTAAAGTTAAAAACTCTTTCCTTGTTTCATCTGGTAAAACTGAATATATTAATTGTTATGTTTAAATTTCATAGGGGTATCCTCCCTGAAGTATTTGATAATATGTTTAAGACTAATATTTTTTTCATACATATCCCACAAATCAATCTGTCATCAACTCATCTTCAGCTCAATCGGTAAGGACAGCGTGTTACTAATAGGACTTTGGATTTGACGTGAGGGTTTGAATCTCAGTTTATTCAGTTTTTTGCCTTTATAAATAGTGGGGCAAAGCAATAAATAATCGAAGTCCAATTGTTTGTGACCTCTTTTTATGTATGAAAGTGAGTTCATACTGGAATCTGGGCTCGCTGGGGTACGAAAAAATAAGACCCGGCCTGAAACGACCTAGCCGATTGGCCTTCCTAACATCACAATAAAAGAATTTGCTGAAAATGATGACATTCTGGGAGAAACGAGTCACTGTGTATGGCACCAAGTGATGTGAGGATGATAAGATGCATTTCAGTGTTTTCACAAAATCAAGGAGGGGTACAATTTGTGAAAATCTTACCCTGCATTTGGAGAGGTTTCACAGCCTCTTCACATTGACATGCATCCTGATGCTAAGCTGGTCTAAGTGCTGGTCTAAGTATGTGGTTGTTCAAACAGCCTCACGATCAAATGCTGCACAGGTTTGTTACTGTAGTAAAGAAATAAGAAGACATTTATACATAATAACACAAAAATATATACACAAAATGGCATTCTGCATTCATTGCTATCTTAATATGAGCACTGGTTTCTCTTACAGCACGGAAAGATCAAGATGTTAATTTGACACATGTTCATTGGCTATTACACTGAATTTTAGTTTTTCTAGAAGAATTAATCATGTGTAACCATGTGTCAAAAAACCGTATACACGTCATACAGTAATTTGTTGTAAAATCTGACACAAATTATTGCTGTATTAACCAGGAAAGCAGAGTTCTTTTTCAATGAAACTTTCACACATCATACGGACATATCTAACAATAGGTGAATAGGTGAATAGGTGAACAGTTCATACTGGAATCTGGGCTCGCTGGGGTACGAAAAAATAAGACGCGGCCTGGAACGACCTAGCCGATTGGCCTTCCTAACAACACAATAAAAGAATTTGCTGAAAATGATGACATTCTGGGAGAAACGAGTCACTGTGTATGGCACCAAGTGATGTGAGGATGATAAGATGCATTTCAGTGTTTTCACAAAATCAAGGAGGGGTACAATTTGTGAAAATCTTACCCTGCATTTGGAGAGGTTTCACAGCCTCTTCACATTGACATGCATCCTGATGCTAAGCTGGTCTAAGTGCTGGTCTAAGTATGTGGTTGTTCAAACAGCCTCACGATCAAATGCTGCACAGGTTTGTTACTGTAGTAAAGAAATAAGAAGACATTTATACATAATAACACAAAAATATATACACAAAATGGCATTCTGCATTCATTGCTATCTTAATATGAGCACTGGTTTCTCTTACAGCACGGAAAGATCAAGATGTTAATTTGACACATGTTCATTGGCTATTACACTGAATTTTAGTTTTTCTAGAAGAATTAATCATGTGTAACCATGTGTCAAATAAACCGTATACACGTCATACAGTAATTTGTTGTAAAATCTGACACAAATTATTGCTGTATTAACCAGGAAAGCAGAGTTCTTTTTCAATGAAACTTTCACACATCATACGGACATATCTAACAATAGGTGAATAGGTGAATAGGTGAACAGTTCATACTGGAATCTGGGCTCGCTGGGGTACGAAAAAATAAGACGCGGCCTGGAACGACCTAGCCGATTGGCCTTCCTAACAACACAATAAAAGAATTTGCTGAAAATGATGACATTCTGGGAGAAACGAGTCACTGTGTATGGCACCAAGTGATGTGAGGATGATAAGATGCATTTCAGTGTTTTCACAAAATCAAGGAGGGGTACAATTTGTGAAAATCTTACCCTGCATTTGGAGAGGTTTCACAGCCTCTTCACATTGACATGCATCCTGATGCTAAGCTGGTCTAAGTGCTGGTCTAAGTATGTGGTTGTTCAAACAGCCTCACGATCAAATGCTGCACAGGTTTGTTACTGTAGTAAAGAAATAAGAAGACATTTATACATAATAACACAAAAATATATACACAAAATGGCATTCTGCATTCATTGCTATCTTAATATGAGCACTGGTTTCTCTTACAGCACGGAAAGATCAAGATGTTAATTTGACACATGTTCATTGGCTATTACACTGAATTTTAGTTTTTCTAGAAGAATTAATCATGTGTAACCATGTGTCAAATAAACCGTATACACGTCATACAGTAATTTGTTGTAAAATCTGACACAAATTATTGCTGTATTAACCAGGAAAGCAGAGTTCTTTTTCAATGAAACTTTCACACATCATACGGACATATCTAACAATAGGTGAATAGGTGAATAGGTGAACAGTTCATACTGGAATCTGGGCTCGCTGGGGTACGAAAAAATAAGACGCGGCCTAGAACGACCTAGCCGATTGGCCTTCCTAACATCACAATAAAAGAATTTGCTGAAAATGATGACATTCTGGGAGAAACGAGTCACTGTGTATGGCACCAAGTGATGTGAGGATGATAAGATGCATTTCAGTGTTTTCCACAAAATCAAGGAGGGGTACAATTTTTGAAAATCTTACCCTGCATTTGGAGAGGTTTCACAGCCTCTTCACATTGACATGCATAACAAAAAAAAATATACACAAAATGGCATTCTGCATTCATTGCTATCTTAATATCAGCACTGGTTTCTCTTACAGCACAGAAAGATCAAGATGTTAATTTGACACATGTTTATTGGCTATTACAATGCTGTCTTTCTATTTCAATTTAGTTTTTCTAGAAGAATTAATCATGTGTACCATGCGTCAAATAAACCGCATACACGTCATACAATAATTTGTTGTAAAATCTGACACAAGTTATTGCTGTTTTAACCAGGAAAGCAGAGTTCTTTTTCAATGAAACTTTCATACATCATTCGGGCATATCTAACAATGATTTTGGCATGGGATGAAAGACTCAAATGTCATTTTGGGCGATACCTGACAATTTCCAGGTGCACACCACTTGAGTCAAATCTTGTCAGTATACCAGGTCTCTACTTTTAACGGAAACACCACCCGTAATCAGGCGCGCCGGAAGCAGTTTGGGATTGGGGGGGCAAACATTCCAGGGGCTCACATTCCAGGGGCAGTGACGTAATGAGAAAAATTGTTCGGAAGGGGGGGGGGAGACGAAAAATCTGCATCACCACCAGTCTTACACGTTACATGCAGGTCCCGCGGAACGTTTTTCAAAGTGGATCAGGTAGATCGTAAATTGGCGTGGGGTCCAGGGCATGAGCCTCGGCAGGGGGTCAAGGGGCTGAGCCCCCGGAAGCTCAGGGGTTTTAGGTATTTAATTACGGTTATATGAGCATCCAGGGGCCCTCTGTAAGGCAATTGACGTGTTCCAAGGGGGGGGGGGAGCCCCCAGAAGCTCAGAGGTTTAATATTTAACTACGGTCAGATGAGCATCCAGGGGCCGTCTTAGGGCCCTTGGTGTGGTCCAGGGGGCAGAGCCCCCGGAAGCTCAGGGGTTTTAGGTATTTAATTACGGTCAGATGAGCATCCAGGGGCCCGCCTTAGGGCCCTTGGTGGGGTCCAGGGGGCAGAGCCCCCGGAAGCTCAGGGGTTTTAGGTATTTAATTAAGGTCAGATGAGCATCCAGGGGCCGCCTTAGGGCCCCTGGTGGGGCCCAGGGGGCAAAGCCCGGGAAGCTCAGGGGTTTGAGGTATTTAATAACGGTCACATGAGCATCCAGGGGCCCGCCTTAGGGCCCTTGGTGGGGTCCAGGGGGCAGAGCCCCCTGAAGCTCAGGGGTTTTAGGTATTTAATTAAGGTCAGATGAGCATCCAGGGGGCCGCCTTAGGGCCCTTGGTGAGGTCCAGGGGCAAAGCCCCGGAAGCTCAGGGGTTTTAGGTATTTAATAACGGTCAGATGGGCATCCAGGGGCCCGCCCTAGGGTTCTTGGTGGGGTTCCAGGGGGCAGAGCTTCCGGAAGCTCAGGGGTTTTAGGTATTTAATTACGGTCAGATGAGCATCCAGGGGCCCGCCTCCTTGTTGGGGTCCAGGGGGCAGAGCCCCTGGAAGCTCGGGGGTTTTAGGTATTTAATTACGGTCAGATGAGCATCCAGGGGCCGTCTTAGGGCCCTTGGTGTGGTCCAGGGGGCAGAGCCCCCGGAAGCTCAGGGGTTTTAGGTATTTAATTACGGTCAGATGAGCATCCAGGGGCCCGCCTTAGGGCCCTTGGTGGGGTCCAGGGGGCAGAGCCCCCGGAAGCTCAGGGGTTTTAGGTATTTAATTAAGGTCAGATGAGCATCCAGGGGCCGCCTTAGGGCCCCTGGTGGGGCCCAGGGGGCAAAGCCCGGGAAGCTCAGGGGTTTGAGGTATTTAATAACGGTCACATGAGCATCCAGGGGCCCGCCTTAGGGCCCTTGGTGGGGTCCAGGGGGCAGAGCCCCCTGAAGCTCAGGGGTTTTAGGTATTTAATTAAGGTCAGATGAGCATCCAGGGGGCCGCCTTAGGGCCCTTGGTGAGGTCCAGGGGCAAAGCCCCGGAAGCTCAGGGGTTTTAGGTATTTAATAACGGTCAGATGGGCATCCAGGGGCCCGCCCTAGGGTTCTTGGTGGGGTTCCAGGGGGCAGAGCTTCCGGAAGCTCAGGGGTTTTAGGTATTTAATTACGGTCAGATGAGCATCCAGGGGCCCGCCTCCTTGTTGGGGTCCAGGGGGCAGAGCCCCTGGAAGCTCGGGGGTTTTAGGTATTTAATTACGGTCAGATGAGCATCCAGGGGCCCGCCTTCGGTCCCTTGGTGGGGTCCGGGGGCAGAGCCCCCGTAAGCTCTGGGGTTTTAAGCATTTAATTACGGTCAGATGAGCATTTTTTATACCTTATTTGTGACATTGGCAGGTCACTTTTTTTTCTTCTCCGTCTTTCTTTCTTTTTCTCTTTAACATACTTTTTCAAAAAGGAGGGGGGGGGGGGGGGGGGGGGGGGAGGTCGAGCTCAGCCACTTTGCAGACCATGACATAAAGGCTTCTAAATAAGCGTATTTCGCCTGACTGTAATTTGGGAATTTCTTATTTTCCAACAAACGCATAAAAAGGTATGACTTACAAGAAAAATGGAGAAAAAATGCCGGAAAATCATGTCACAACATCAACATTTGTAAATCACTTGTTTCAAATAAGAAATACATCACCCCCCCCCCCCCCCCCCATCAGTACGCCAGCGTTCAGTGGCTCATGTCTTCTCACCCCTATAACAAAAAAAACGGACACGCTTTCCCATTCTCGCACAATATGTCCACGATATGCGCGTATCGCTATTATAGAGATCTCCATTGATAAATACCGTATAGGTGGCATGCGCAATGTTTATGAAATTTAATTCCTGTGAACTTTCCTTTTTCTTTGAATGGAATTGTATACAGATGATTGTATATGTGATTTAATTTAGGTTTTTATTATTGTTACGTTCTTTTGGATTAAAAATACAAACCATGTTTACTCCTTTACTGTTTGTTTTTGTTTTTTTGGAGGGGGGGGGGGCGTTTTGGGGGGGGGGGGCAAAAATGCGTTTTGCCCCCCCCCCCCCCACTTTTTTGACTGGGGGGGCAACTGCCCCCCCTGCCCCCCCACTTCCGGCGCCTATGCCCGTAATCAATAATCTTACAAATGAGTTTTAATCACGGAAGTGGTTTACGGTACACCATGTGTAAAGTCCTCGAGGGACTGAGGAAAGTAGATAGAAAATAGAAGTGAGATGGAAAGGCGAGAAAGTTTTCTTTCAAATGATTTTAGTAGTCCAGTCCATTCCACTAATAAGTTCAGAAAAAATAGTTTCCAGACTAATTGTATAATTTGAATACCCATTACAATACTACAGTAATTGTTCATGGGTCTGCAGATAGAGACTAGTCCATTGTCTAGGATGTACGCATCTACCATGCTTTGAATGTATTGGCGCACACACAATGTACGTTTACTTTGGGCGCTTGCCTTTACCAAACTATCTAGCCTTAGCTTGGCAAAGGGGTACGTGTTTCTCAAAAATGGGCCATTTTAGCTTTTTTCCATTCCCAGGGTTTTCAAGGTCCAAATTGAAATTAAGCAAACTCCCATATGAGCTTAGATTTAGGTTTCCGAGATATCAGGGGCCATATTACATAATTTGTATAGTACTGTATGGTACTGTAGATCTATACATCCACGTCCATGGAATTGTTGTTATAACTTAAGCGATTTACATGTTGTGTTGGGACGTATGTGATGCTGGCCTGGATCAACCTTACCTTAAAGGGCAATGAAACTGTGGCTTTCGGTTATTATTATTATTATTATTATTATTGTTTAGAGGGTGAACAGACATTTGATTTAATACATAACTTGGCAATTTTGGCCTCCTGGATCCAATAAATCCTTACGTGAACATAGTAACATACCCACATTATACTAATTCTTATGGCGGCAAAAAATGATGGGATAGGCCAAGTTCTTGTAAATTACCTGACATGCTTTGCAATCTCTGACGTACATGTACTGTATGTGCCAATGGTCGAACAGAAAGCTTTTCACTGATTTCGAAGCATCTACAACAAGTATTCAGATTTCAGACGATGGTTTCTTCAAGCATGTACATTGTAGTTGTACAGTGTCAGCCAAGCCCGAGGGCAAATTTTTTAATCAATTGCATGACGCGCAAAATCAGGTCTACAGTACGAGTGGCTTAGTAAAGTGTGCGCCTTATGCCCAGGGGTGGGGGGGGGGGGGGATGCACTCAGTCATAGATTCAGACCTAATGTAATAGTATAAGACGGGTATGTGCTGCTACTGCCTGCTAGTACAGTTAACCTTTTAGTTCTACAACCATGCGCGTAGCCAGGTGGGGGCGGTCGCCCCAAAAAAAACACCGTCCAAAAAAAAAAAAAAAAAAAAAAAAAGAAGAAAGGAAGAGGACGTAGGAAGAAAAAGGATTAAGAGTCGAGAACGGTACAACAAATTGTGTTCTTTCTTTAATAATCTAATTAAAAACGTCAAAGCTTCCGCGCTATGCGCAGAGGAAGGGGAGCTTGATTCAAACAATGATTAAGAGTTGAGCCGAGGACGGTACAACCAATCTTCTTCTTTCTCTAATGAAACGTCAAAAGAAACTGAATTTAGATAAGGATTAAGAGTCGAGTACGGTCCAACGAATCGTCTTCTTTCTCTAATAATTTAATGAAACGTCAAAGCTGCACCCATCCCCCTAGGGAGCCGCTACGCGGGCTTCGCGTGCTCACTAAAATGAAATCCTGGCTACGCGCTTGTCTACAACGGCTAGTGCAACACGGTAACTGCAAGTTTAGCTAGACTAGATCTAGAGACTAGTAGTAGTTCTAGATGGATCTACATCTAGTCTAGTATTGTTTAGTAGTCTATTCCTGTTTTCGACGCCTTTGGCGTCGGCGTCGGAGCTTCCTGGCCATGGACAGATGGAGTTCTAGATCTATAAAGAATTTAGATCGACAAATCTATCGCTTTCATATGGCCCCTCCTTCATATTTACCGCAGCAGCAGTCTTTCAGTTTGGTCGTTTCTAAATCTAATTCACCACAAAAAAAACACTAAAATAATAATATTAATAACTCATAAGACTATAAGAGCCAAAAGCAAAGGCAAAGGAAAAGAGGCCATGCATTGTTAACGATAGATTTGTAGGCCTAGAGGCTAGAGTCTAGATCTAGACTATATCTAGTTCTAATTTATCCTCCTAGTCTATGATAAACTAACAACACAGGGTAAAGTACATACCAGCCTTCGTCCAGCTCGTCGAGTAAGCTGCCTCGACATCGACGTCGACAGCAATCATGTCGATCCTGCAAAAATGTGCATGCATTCACGACACCGTTTGGCGTCCAGTCTAGTAGCTAGCTAGAGCCGCGAGTCGACCAGCCCGGCTGGCCGGCCCGGCCAAGGAGGCGCGCATCGCAGTCGGATATCCTGGTCGCTCGATCAAGCGAAAATCAATACTGTACGAAAATGTTAGAGTTTTCCTAACGTAACCCTAGCCAGCTAGCTAACCCTAGGCAGCTAACCCTAGATTGTTCATATTTCAACGCAAGTTGGCGCTTTTTGCCTTTGAAATCGAGAGTCCGTCATGATCTTTGGGAAGATCAATACTATTTTGTAAACTTTATTTAAAAACAGGAAAATGCGTTTCCAGTAAAATTTCCAGCGGATTTAAATTACAATTTACTCCTGCTAACTTGGTATAAAAGGGCAATCAATAAATCCAAGAATTGGAGCCGTCAGAAAGGGATTGTGTTACGGGGACATATACGAGTCCCCGTAACGCGGCAAGTCCCCGTAGCACGGGGATATACCGACAGAATGTCCGCGTAGCACTAGTTTTACATAAATATATATATATATATATATCTATATATATATATATATATCGCTTCTTCTAGATGACAAAGTTTACCTTATACTCCATATTAAACAGAAGTTCAGTTTGAAGAAGCTCCAACATTGCAAGCAGGCAACAGCGACCTTACACGATACTTTTGAAATGGTCATCTATTCTTATAACGCAAGCAAGTATATCTACTTTAATATTGTTTTTAGCTAATGATCTTTTTAACCAAGAACCAAAGTGATTTAATACCAAGGCATTACTTTGTGAGCGAAGTAATGTAATTTCTTGAGCAGCAATACATTTGACAATAATCCAACTATAAAATACATCAAAGATCAAATACATTATGCCATGAAGGCTATCGGACGACATCAAAAATTGATGGTGTATAACTACTTGAGAGAAATCAGTTTCATAATCCTAGTGAACATTCGAAAGGAAGAACTGGGTGATCTTCGGTCCATTTTTTTTTTACCAACGCACATAAACTGAAACATGTATTTGATGCTTTATATTAGGTTTAAATTTGTCGTCCTCAAAGTTATGAGCTGTGAAGGGAACTTTTTGTTGGTTAGGTTTCTGGATTTTTGCTTTGCCAGACCACCAGGTAACATTCATTATTTTCATAATAACTTTATGTTTAAGGTAGTGTATTACTTTTGCAACCAACATTAAAATATGTATATTGTTGTAGTAATTAGGAATATATCACGTATATCCTATCTGTGAAATGTAAACGTTAGCAGTGTCCTAGTATTCAAATTATGCAAGGAAACCCGTTTACCCCTCCCCCCACCCCCACTCCGAGAACGGACGGACCCCATGCGTGTTACCAAAATGTCCGGTAAAGGGTACTTTTCGTGCGACAAAGTCCGGCCCGAGATTTGTAAAAAAAAAAAGGAGGTGTAATAACTTTTTTACCCAGAGATTTCTTTAAAAAGGGGGTGTTTTTTTCTCTCATCTCTTTGGACTCCTGAGAAATTATTCCGAATTTAGGGGGGTACATTGAGCATTTTTCATGATTTAGGGGGGTCTCCAAGGCAGGAAAAGCCCGCGAAAAGCCCGCGAAAGGGGGGTTCGGAAATGTTGGCAGTCCTCAGATAGGGGGTGCTTTCAAAAAGAGGGAACAAGCATATGCGTACCCTAAATAACACTGAGTGGGGAGGGGGGCGGGCCCGTTTACCTTCTAGACTTCACTGTCGAACACTATTGAGTGGCTGACTGACTTCTTTCCTCGTGGTAATAACATTCGCTATAAAGGGTATTTAAGCCACACGGTCTACATCAATAACTCAGTTCTTGTAATGGCCAAAAATAATCTCAATATAAAAGTGCACTTCGCTTAGCCTGAACATTAAAAGATGGAGAAATTAATTAGTTTCCATACTTAAGAAAGGTGATAGCAAGTTTTCGTTTATTATAACTTTACCTAGGAGGTTTAATACAAAGTATATACAATACCTCATGCCAGGGGCGGATCCACGTAGCGATTTTTCCGGCCTGGCCCCCGCCCCCCCCCCCCCCCCCCCCACACCCAGCCCCCTAAAACGATTAAAAAAAAATAGGATAATAACGTAAAGTTAACCTTTATAAAACAAAAAACAAAAGCGCCCCCCTCCCGCTTATTCGCCGGCCGGCTGAGACGGCACTAAATGTTGTATTAAGATTTGGCTACCCCCCCCCCCCCCCTTGACGCCGGCTGGATCCGCTGACGGGTCAACAACAAAAATAAAGAATACAAAAATCAAAAAAATCTCACGAATTAGGTCCAAAAAAAAATAGTGGTCTCAACCCCCCCCCCCCCCCCGCCGCTTATTAACCAACGGCTGAGTCGCAACTAATATTTTCTCACGGATTGCCCCCCCCCCCCCCCCCCCCCCCCCCCTCTTCCCGCCGGCTGGATCCGCCACTGCCTCATGCATGTTTTGTTATGCTGTACCAAAAACAAATTGTACGTCGGCTAGTCCGCGCTGCACAGACTCTATTTTGTCACTTGCACAAAATTCCATTAAAGATAAACTTGAGTTCTGGTAATGCGATTTCATTGTGAAAGAAAAGGTGTGGAATGGATCAGAAAAATTGACCATATAGCATGTAAGTAATGGTGTGTAATCTTCTGGAGTCATCAAAATCATCATAAATTTGGCAGAGTCTCGGTAAAGTAACAATCACTTACACATAAAGATGTATATGGGACAACACACATGGTGTCGGGGCTAGTACTACGCTGATTTCCTTATCTTTCTATGCTCATTACTCAGCCAGTATACATTTTCTTCCAAAATTGTTTGGCACATGACATTTATTTGTAATCTTGAACATTCAGTGTAAGTTTCGTTAGATTCTGTGAGAATTCATTTTCTTTTTTTTACCAGAACTCAAGTTTATCTTTAAGCTTTGAGCCTAGCCAAGATTACTGATTAGTCTCTTGCCGTTGTTGAGCTGCAACACAGGGCCTATGGAGTGAGTGCACTATGAAACTTCAGCGTTTTCTTGTTATATTTCGTTGATGAGGGCCTTTTTAGAGCAATCCTCTTTGCAAGAGTTTTTTCAACTACGGTATTCTTTAAATAATGAGACAGCTCCACATAACAAAAACTCGTTTATCTTTACCAGGACTCACCTTTATATCCAACAAAAAATAATTAGCAGACATTTCCAGACAAAGCATCTCGAATTTCCTACTTAGAAAGAACCATAAAGATCGGTTTACTGATTTTGTCCATTAAACAAGACATTAGAGGTTGTGTTCGAATCAATATGAAAGTGCACTTAGCTTAGCCTGAACATGAAAGAGGGAGAAATTAATTAGTTTCCACACTCAGGCATGGTGATAACAAGTTTTCGTTAATGATTACTTTACCTTGGAGTTTGTATAGTTTGTTTAGGCACTTGACATGTAATGGCAGGACACCACTTCATATTTTTCTGTTTTGTTTTTCCCTTTCCTTTTTACTTTCAAATATGAAAACAAATCTTTCATTAATCATCTTTCGTTTATTCTAATTTTGATTATCTATAAATATTGTACATTATTACCGAAACTGGTTTAGATGTCATTATTTTGATTAACATTACCATTCAGCGAATCATTACTTGAGGTAAGAGATATGATATAGAGAAAGAAATATTCCCTGATTTCAACAGGCTCCTCCCTTTTTGTCAGGTGACATTTATTTGTAGCAAGAGGATGTTCAAACCGATCAAGAGATCCATCATTAATAACAGGCTTGTCGAATTATTGTTCACCATTCTATATATTCGACTTCCATTTCCAAGTTAGATACTATACAACGGCAACATGTTCCCTGAACGGATTACATCGGCTGTTAAGGTATTTTTAAGCCTTTTTATTTTACAAGCACATTTGCATCAGGCATTTTCAAGTAATAATTTGTTTTGTAACACAGAACAGGAAGAATCTATGATCGCAATCGACGGGCAAACCATCCATGTCAACTTTACTGTGTACTGTAAAAATACACCAAAAAAAAAGGTTACAAATTCATGTACTGCACACTGAAATGGGTATATGGAACTACACAAACAAAGTTCAGTTCAGTTCGTTTTATTCAAAAGCACACAAAGCATGATATAATCTGTTACATGAAAAAGAGACTGGTAATAGTACATCAATCAACATATTCTAACTTGATTACATCATAAACTGAATGATTTTAGGACCCCCTTTAGAGGCTAAGCTTGTGAGCGGGGCCCTATAGTAAACAAAATACATACATTTACAGTAAAAAGAATGTCAGCTTTTTCTTGTTATATTTCGTTTAAGAGGGCATTTTAAGAGCGATACTATTTTTGCAGGAGATGTTTCAACTAGGGTATTCTTTCAATAATTATACACAAGTAATGACGAAGCTCCACAAAGAAATCTTCCATCTTTACCAGGACTCACCCTTATTTCCAACAAGTAATAATTAGCAGATATTTCCAGACAAAGCATCTCGAATTTTCCTATTTAGAAAGTATCATAAGAGATCAGATTATTGGTTTTGTCCATTAAACAAGACATTATAGGTTGTGTTCGATTCAATATGAAAGTGCACGTCGCTTAGCCTGAACATGAAAGAGAGAGAAATTAATTAGTTGCCATACTCAAGAAAGGTGATACAAAATGTTCGTTTATAATCACTTTACCAAGGAGGTTGTATAGTTTGTTTAGGTACTTGACTTGTAATGGCAGGACACCACTTCATCTTTTTTGTCTCTGTCGCTTTCTGTTTCTTTTTTCCCTTTACTTTTTACTTTCAAATATGAAAACAAATATTTCGTCAATCATCTTTTCTTTATAATTATTGTTTACCTAGAAATCGTGTACATCATTACCGAAACTGGTTTAGGTATTATCATTTCCATTAGCATTACGATCCAGCGAATCACTACTTGAAGTGATAGATATGATAAAGAAAACAATTATTCTCTGATTTCAACAGGCTCCGCCTATTTCTTCAGGTAACATTTATTTGCAGCAAGAGGACGAGTATTAGGATCAAGAGCTCCATTTATAATAACAGGCTATCTTGTCGACTTGTTGTAAACCATCCTATATATTCTGCGTCCATTTCAAATTATATTTGGGAGTATTCGACGGCAAAATGTTTCCTGAACGTTTTACACCGACTGTTAAGGTATTTTTAAGCCTTTTTATTTTACAAGCACATTTGCATCAGGCATTTTCAAGTAATTGGTTTTGTAACGAAGAACAGGAAGAATCTGTTATCGCAATCAGCGGGCAAACCATCCATGTCAACTACACTGGGCACAAGCAACAAGCGGACCAATACCTTGTTTGGAATACTCCAGACTCAAAATTTCAACTTCCGTTTAATATGTCCATCTTGAGCAACATGCCTTTAAAATCTGGACGTTATAAATTGACTTACTACCAACAAGCGGGAAATATAACTGAAATGTCGATTATGCTTACTGACAAAAATGATACTGGGACGCACACTGTGTATATGTATGAACGTGGACGACCTCTTTGTTTAATTTTCCAACTGAATTTAATAATCAAAGAGACAAAGCCTATTTGCGAAACATTCTTCGACAAGAAACATGGGAGATTACAGATGTCGTGCCAATGGTTGCAGGTGAACGATGGGGACCGAGCAAGACTTTTCGCAGGGGATCAGGTGTTGTATGAACATGAAACTTCTGGGATGAATTTGGATGGTCAATATAATATAACCAACAAATATAGCATATATATTCGTCCTGAAAAGCTAAATGATGGAAGCACTGTTCCAACCATGTGTGAAGTTATTTATAGTAAAACAAACAGGAGCAAAGCATGCCGGTTTAGTACAGCACCTGGCGATTTGGTTCAGAGCAATTTAACTAAATCCGAGAATGCAACATTTAATTGCTGTAATACATCGTGGGTCATTGTTGATGGCAGCTCCCTAAAAAGGATTATTTCTACTAAGAACATTACTGCAAGTTTTCTCATTTTTCTCTGCGGTGAAGAGGGAGATGACTCAAATATGCTTGTAATAAAAAGCATACGGTATCTGAATGTTGACATACAGGAAAATTTTTCCATTTCCATTTTAACGAACGCATCTGGAGACGCAAATGCTCCCAACTATTCTAGCGACGGTTCTCAATGTCAAATTCTTACCGTTTACATGGATATTTTTTTAAAAGGACGTTCTCTATCCACTACCGTTACACCAGCGACGTCAATTACAACAAGTTCGGATGAGTATACCAAAATCAGTAATTATGCACATTTCGATGAGAACAGCAATGGAAGTGTTCAAAATATCTTGATTACCATTGTTGTGATTACAGGTTTTGCTTTTGCATTGAGCATAGGTGTTCATTTCCGCAATTACCTGCGCGAAATCCGAAGAATAGAGCGATGTGACCTTAGAAGCCAGAGGAACATCAATTCCCGAATGAATTCAGCTACAAACCTTGGTAGCACCGTTGTAGAATCTGTTGAAATGACCGCGTCATCTGGGGTCTCTCGACCGAGCCGAGATGTCTCCTCATTCCAAACATCAAACAGGGAAGAACCTGATCCGAATCGAGCAACCATGCCCCCATCAGTCTCCTGTTCGGAAAATCAAACGAGCGTCCCGATACTTCCTGCAAGGCAGGAGTTGATGTGCAGGCCTTTTGCCCATACGAAGCACACGGTCAAAGAACAATCTCTTACTGCAGGAGAGTGTCCACCCACTACTGATTACTCTGAACATCATTATGAGCACACTGCAAGTGCAGTCGTTCCAAGCGCACCTAGCCTAGACAATACTTATTGGTCTTTAGATGATGTCGAAGGTGGTACTGCAAATACAAAGGCAACCGATTCTCAAGTTTCAAACCTACTACATTATCACCAGAAAGGCCCATTCGACCCATATTCAGTAAGCAAGGCGTGCTCATCTTCAGCAGGTACTCCAAAGACATCACCAGAACTTCCTTTAACCGACATGAGACCTAATCAAAGAGCAGAGGTGGAACAACTTTACGCCAAACCAGACATGAGCCGAAAGACTAAGATAATTACGCCCTCGGAGTCGGCTTATGATGACCCGAGGCAACCTGGTGAAGACTTCTGGCAAAGGGTTCGAACTCAAAAGTATGACCTATAGGCATCTGTCTTGAACAATGTTGCCATTCATGCTGACTTATCAACAGGGTATGATGTCAGTGGAGTCTTTAATATTCATTATACACGTTGTACACGAGGCGTTGGTTGCGTGACGTAGGTCTGCGTCAGTGTATGGTAACGCTTTTCATGCGTGAAGCGAGAGTGATATGGTATTTGTTTTTTGGTATTTATTTCATTCTTCATAAAACAAAAAAACATATAAATACATACAGAGTATTTATTTAAAAAATGAAATTTGAAATACATAAATACATGTAAAAGGGTAACATTACAGATAATATGATTACAATTAACAAGGAAATTAGTTAAGAAAGCAAATTTATGTCAGATGTGGGGTCAACAAAAAGGGCATCTAGCCTTGTTGAACGTTGACCCCTAGAGAAAGTACGTAATTAACATCACATTAAGAATAAAAAGAAAGCAGGTGGAACAGTATTATCTGAAAATTGTATGCAAACATTACAAGATAAGCTTTCATTTACTGTTCAATGGGATTGTCTTGAAAAGCTGAATCACCTCATAAATCAATAAGGCCAATAACGCAACGTTATCGTTGCAAACGCCTTCATGTTTATGAATAAATTGCAAACTCTCGTAGACATGAATTATATTACTAGCGTGTCATAAAAAAGGGGAATAATATACAAAACTCAATATGATGAATCTTGCAATGATGGATAATAATTATTGTCACACATTATTATTGTAAAATGTTCAGAGTTATTTATCCAGCTCATTAATTATTTGTAATTAGTAGCCTGTTAGGAATGTAACGTATGATAATGTTGGATATAGATAAGATATGAATTTTAGATTTGTTTGAAAATGTTTGAGACTCAGCTCTCAAAAGAGGATTCAGTTTGAATAACATATTTATTCAAGTTATGTTCGTGGATTTTTAAGTATTGTGTGAATACAATATGAAATATGTTTGGTAAATAAGCATGATTAATACGCTTAAATAAATCAAACTTGAGTGCCTTTAGATAAAAGATAAAAAGAGACAAATGTTTCCTTGGATTTATGAGAGAAAATGACAACAATTTTTTCATTATCAATGAAAAAGAAATAGTTTGACTATTGACTAGAGGAGTTCTGTATTTTCAAGATATTTTAAAATGTGGTGTAATAAGAGACGCCACTGAAGAAAAGCATTGCAACCAATCCATGTCCAGTCTAGTGGTTTAAAACCTTTTTTGAAAACGCAAATACTTCATTCATATTCAAATAAAACTTACGCTGTAGTTGATGAAATACGCTACAAATCACTCTCTCACCATAAGTCATTATAATCTGTATCGAAATATTTGATTCTATCGTTGAAAATCTATTAAACCATTTACATCTAATTTTCAAATGGTGTATTTGCAGATTAGAGTTGTCATAATCAAATTTAAAGGTGATATATAGACACATATACGGCAAAAAGTTAGGATATCAATCATGGCATATATGTAATTATTTGTAATATTTGTAATTATATCTTTTTTCCTCTCCTAATCACTCCTTTTTTGGGGGAATGATTTTTTTTTTAAACCGTGTGGTTAGGACTTTTTCTGTTGATGTTGTTTATCTTTTTTTCATTAATACTCTTATTATATTTTTTTTTCGGGGGGTGGGGGAGAATTCCAGCAAGAGTACTTGGTTCAATATTATTCTTAGTTTGATTTAAAACCATTATGTGGCACATAAATATATAAAATTTTCTGTAATTTCAATCTTTAATCATATTGTATGTATACTTAATCTAGGCCAATAGGGCCATCGTGGAAAGCAGTTTTTTTCACTGACAATGCTACCCTGTAAAAATAAATCCACAAGTAAATATCACAATATTTAAAAAATAAACATAATATAAAATTGTGAAGGCCTGTTGAAATATATATTTGATGCTGTGTCATAAATGTATGTAACCTTGGATGTTTTAATAGTGCATGTAAATAAATAGAATAATAAGCATATAAATAAATAAATTAGCATCTATTGTGTAGGCCTAGTGAACAGGAAAAGCATTGACTAGCTTTTGCAATGTATAGGCTTCATTAACAGAATGTACATGTATATACTTCATTGTCGAACCGTAGGTCTATGTTACCTTTCACATTTTAATAATGCATATAAATAAATAGATAAATGAATTGATAAATGAATTATACATAAATGAATAAATATATGTCATAAAATATTGTGTAGGCCTACTAAATGTACAAAATATACCCCCTGAAAAAATACACCAAGAAGAAAAAACTACAAATGACGCAAGATATTCTTCAACTTTTCTGTACCAGCAATTGAAAATTGATTCCTTGAATATAAGAAGAAACAGACACACTCTTTAAATGATGTACACAATCTCAAATCGCAGTTGTCGTAATTACTTGCCATATATATTTGAATTTAAGCGGTGGAACTATAATATAACAAACTGAACATACAACTTTTCATTACCGAAATTAGAAATATGTTTTGAGAAAAAGAGTTCACCTACCATGGTGCTAAAGGTTAGAACTCAATCTCAGCAGAGTTCAAAGGTGCTTTATCATAATTATGTGATTTTCAAACGTAACCTAAATAAGTACATGGAATGGAAGAGACATTACTGAGTGAAGTTATTTCGTGTTTTCCCACTCATATCACCTACATGTATTTTCGTGTAAATATTTTATCCATTATTATTATTTTGTATATATGTAATCTTAATGACGAATGTCCTCGGGCTGAGGAAGGCCCCTGTGCTGAAATAAAAGAAATGAAATAAAATGAATTGCTGTGCTGTAGTTTTATGTAACCTTGGTAATTTGATTAATGCATGCAAATAAATGAATGAATAAATAAATACAAATTACAGCTGATGCCTGACTCATGATGTGTACATTATTAGAATTCTGGAGAAAAAAATAGCATCCAAAATCCTTTACGTACACATACAGCGTTAACAAAAAAAAAGGGGGGGGGGGAGGTATCACACAAACAGTCTTAAAAATATATTCGTGAAATCGAGGACCCATCGTGTTTCTTACTGACTCATATAAATGCTCATTTCTGGGTTTTATTGTACATATTAAATGATTCGATCACTTGGAAAACGGCACTGAGGCTCGACAGATGTATACCATAAAAACATGAAGTGGGTTATTACTTTCTATACTCAAAGAAAACTTTATGACCGTTAGTGATTGTTTAAAGACTCCTACCTTGGGACTCTCTGATCCATTATTAAAAGTAAATGTCTTGTGATCACAAGACACTTTTTAATTTGTTTTAGCTTTTGATGTTCACGTATGAAAACAGATCTTTAGTGAAAGTACTTTCTTGCCATTTGATCTTTTCCAGGGTTACTTTAACCAATTTCGAACAACTATTATAATTGATTGTATCGGTTGATAAGTACTAAAGTTGATAAAATTGTGAAATTAAAATACAACATTAAGATATCAGATACAATATGTAAAGAATCCACAAAGAGAAGGGTTTCGGTTTAATGGGTTTTCGCAAAACGGTGGTACTAGTTAGCAACCGAATTAAAATTCCCTTTAATATATCTAATTTGTTATCTCGGCTAAAATAATGTTTTTTAAAATGTGGTAAAAACCGTTTGGCCACTCCCTTCTCACACAATAAGCTGACTGTGTTTGGAAGGAGAGGTATAGGAGGAATGAGATAGCCTTCAGTGCGAGAAATGTAATGGCATTTGTATATTCTGATTATTCATGATATTTAATTTCTTTTTTTAGGCGTAATACCAAAAAACATCAGTAAAGAAAGAATATGTTACAAATAATCACAGAGATTCATTCAATTTAAGCATAATCATCATATTCATCATATCAATATTCAGATATCATGTAAGGACCTCATACTGAATAAAAAGGAGAATTGATAGATGAACAATTAATGACCACGGAGAGTCTCTTATTTACATCAATTTATCATTTTTAAGATAAGAGGGTCGTGAGAGTATTATTCCTATGTCTGTGACAGAACAAAACGATTAATGTGATATAAAACTTTCGGTTTCAGGGTAAGATATGTTAAGTGTGCCATTGTGAATCAAACTCCGCCCAGTTTGAGAATTGATAAATGCTTATGACAATCAAAACATGGGCAGGTCGATTGCACAGAACGAGGCGATTTCCATCAGACGCCATTTTATGCATTTCACTTTCGTTTGCATTAATATTGGGCTCATCTGTTATATCATTCCAGTTCACTGTGTTTACCTTTTCAATAACGTCCATACCGTGTTACCCTTTAAAAGCTTTAATATTCCATTTACTCGTCATCTATTTCTCTAGAGGTTAACAGACTTTGCATGTAACACTCTCCACCCTTAGATATTCGACGGTTATTTCGATTGTGACCAGACGTTTGTTCGGGCGAAAGTTATACTGCTAAAAGACCGATATGTGGAGAAGGCAAAGTTTCCTCAAATGGAAGGTACTGATATTTTCTTTGATTCTAAACACATTTGTTCGACAAACTTCGCCTGAAGATAGTCAGTGTGAATACAAATTTAAATCAGTCGAGGTACTGAATGGTCAAGATGCATCCGTCAGATTTCATCTGAAAAGTCCCTTACTGGAAAACCAAACACTTATGTGGGTGGCACCGCATACATCATGGAGTATGAACTGCAACAGTTCTCTGCAATGTACAAGTAATGAGTCGTCTATCAGTACACGTTATAAGTTGACTGAATTGTTCAAGAACTACACGTTTGAAGTACTGATTAGACCTGCCCAAGATGACGATTCTGGACAACACTTCATCGTTCTTTATGAAGGGACTGACAACAAGTGTACACTACTGATACTTTATTTGACCGTTATCGAAAGCAGTAATAGCACCTGCACCACGCGTCTCGACAGAAAGAAAGGGAAGATTCAACTGTTTTGTCAGTGGACACAGATCAGTAACAACGAGCATGCAGAGTTCCTAGCTGGAAATCATTTTTTACTTGAAGATCGGGCTCCAGACCGTATGCTCGACGACAATCTTAACCTGACCCACGAATCCAGTGTTTATATCGACATTGAAGATATGGTTGATGTCGACTATGTTTGTGTTGTTTTTCATGGAAAAAGCAATGAAAGCAAAAGATGTAATTTCCTCACACCGCAACGCCATTCGGTAAAGTACAATCAAAGTGTGGAAACAAAGCTTAATTGTTGCGTTACGAGTGAGAACACTTCAGTTGCATGGTGGAACAATGCTAGTGGCGAGGTACTGCCGTATAGTCTCCAAACTATGGGAATTCTATTCCTATGTCTTGAATATAATAATTCCCCGATGTCAAAGATCAACAGGATTGAGGTTTTAGACTTGACAGAGTTCGAAGGTAGACACACTTTAACTTTAGCTAAATCCTCCAGCATGAGCAAACAACATATCGATTCGACTGACGAACTACGATGTCAAACCATCAGCGTGAATAGTACACTTGATCCACGGGCAACTACAGATGGGCCACCTGAAGGGAAAGGTTTCCTCTCGACAAGTAACTATATGCATTCGAAACAGTCGACAAATCAAAGCGACAACACAGATTTGGATGATAGTAATGTGATGCTTATATCAGTAGCAGCCGTTGCGACGTGTTTAGCTGTCAGCATTGCCATCAACTGTATCGGACTATGCTACTACAACTTTTCACGAAAAAATGCATATCTTGTGAGAGAGCATAGTTCAACTTATGCTCTAACGAGTTTAGCTGCAGCGGAAGACAACGTTGATGATTCAAGATCTCATGAAATGACGACCTTTTCACGGCACCCGCCTCGACCCAGCATGGACACCAATGTCCGTTCAGCAACAATTGACACCAACCTTTTGGATCGAGAGGGGATACAGTCCAGTAACGAAGATCGAGCTAACCCTCGAACCCGCCAGGTAGTTTGTGACATGGAAGAGTCCAATCCTATCGTCGAAGGCCCAGTTCAAGGAGATGGTACACGAGATATGTGCTATGACGAAAGCGTTGGAAAGCGAGTTGTCGATCATCCAGTCTCGGTGACACCGGATATAGACAGCGCGTATTCATCAGTGGCTGACGTCAAAGGCGCTACAAACTTTACCAAGAAAACAAACCAATTTTCGATGCTGTCGACCTTTCTATGTCCACTTCAATCATCCGAAGACCACGATGGAGATGGTCTCGATGTTACCAAGATCGAAACCTCACCTTCCCTAACCTACAAAGCTCGGAGCTCCAGAGGTGATTCTGTAATAAGAAGCACTAATCAACCTGCAGCAGAGTTGGAAGTCATGTATGCCCAACCAGACATGACCCGGAAAACCAAGAATATGGGAAAACTGTCTGCAACCGTCCTGCAAAGTTCCCAATATCCCAATCGTGTACCAGATCAACTGTGTGGAAAGGGTTCAAGTGATCTGACAGAAGATCTTCGCCAAAGCAATATATCTCCACTTGATCACTTCTACTCACCTATACCAACTGATGACCACACAGGCCGCATGTACGGCGATGATGATTTGGCCCATACAAGGGAGTCTACATGTGGTGCCGAACTGTACATGAATTCATGTGTCCATAGATTTGAATAAATACACACTTCAATAGGATAGGATATGCAATTTATGTCATATCTATTAAAAAAAAAATAAAAAAAAAGTTTGTATCCTTTCATGAGCGAGTAGAAGTAGTAGTAGAAGTCTATATATAGATGATAAATGATTATATCAAATGCGTAAATCCTTTTTTTTTAATAGAAGCATATTTATCCATTACAACATTGTATAAGAGTAAATATAATATGTAGTGATATATAAATTAATTGTATTATCAATTGAGGAAGTATATTCCAATAATCAAAAGACTTGTAAGACAATAAAATTGTAATCTTAGTTGACATGGCCTTGGACATGATATTTTCGCTTGTTATTCAGTTTCGAAAGAAGGATTATCTATGAAAATGCTCTATCAAATTTGAAACAGCCGAGTGGAATTACTTTTTCCTTCAAGCTAAACTTAGCCACACCTACTTTTCCAATAATGAATATGCATGAACAGTCTTCAAAGAGTTGGCGTGTAGCACAGACTTCAGAGGCAATATAAAACAAAAAGAATGTCGTGAATATTTAACGATTGGTAAGACGTGACGTACTATCACGAATTAGAGGTTATGGAATGGGAAGTGGGAATCTATAAATACAATATGAATGGAGCTAGGATAATGTGAACCGTTTTACTGGTCCCAGGCCTCTGAAGCAATTTAAATCCTGAACATGATTCTATTACAACTTGCATTTTACCCTCTACACTAACGCATGAAGATATAATATGTGTACAGTATCATTTGTATAGCACATATTATTTTGTACAGATGTCTTGTCCAACTTTCTGTATTCTTTGCTTGACCTCTTTCTTTATTACAATTTTTTTCTCTCTTTCCCTCTTTATAGTTATGTTACATAGATTATGATATGCAATTTATACGTATATGTGTATTGTTATGGCGACCTTATCACAAGCCTCGCGCTGTTCGGAAGTTCGGCCCTTTCATCTATTGTAAATTATATATTCACTATATGTTCATTTTATATAAGAAGGAAATGGATATATATATATATTTGTTTTAATTGACTGGTGGGTGGTATCATAATTGAGAAGTTATACAAATCATTACTGGGATTGGGATGATAAAGATGATCGTTAGGCATTTGTGAAAATTGATTATTTGTGAGAAAGCTTGCGTAAACATGTTTACCTAAGTATGCAATTCCTTCTCAAAAAATGGCGATGGGTAAATTGATGTATACGATGGTAGCGAGAGTAGCTGTATAAGTTGAGTTGGTTTTTGATATAACATGTTTTTTAATGTGATTTATTTTACTTCTATTGATACTTGATCATTATCATCATCATCACGATTATCACCATCTTTCAATGTGAGGCGAAATGTATCATTTGGTTGTGTCCAATGATGGAAGGTTAATGGACGATCTACCTAACAATTTCAAGTTATAAGTTTATTGTTCTGTTTCGGTTGTATTAAGCTTTGCTATGATTAATTGATATGATGAATAAATCAATAACAATAATATTATCCAATTGACGTGTCTTTCCGGGATTGTGTGCATGTGTGTGTGTCTTTAATTAAATGTCCCTTATCCTGATTAATACATATAATTCAAACAGTTTTGATTTTATAATGGACAATTTTTAAAATGTACACGTAAACCACCACTAGTTTGTATACAACACCTTAAACACCGACATGTGCAATGAACATGAACATGTTAAATTAATTAATTAATGATGACCATAGCATTTTCGATTTCCTATGTAGCAACAACTATTAATCGATCATTTAATAATAGGGATTAGCTGTTTTATCATCCACCACTCCCAAACACAATTTTTTTTTTTTTTTTTTAAATAGTTATTTTTTTATTGATTCCAAACAATACAAATTAATTTGAGAAATAAAGTACAGTTGTTTTTCCTGGACATGAATTCAAAACATGTATATTACATGAATTGTACAATTGATGAAAACAAGAATGAAATCAGTTGTATCATAAAACAAAACAACCCCATCCAACCAAAACACACTACTACCCCCCCCCCTCCCCACCATGCGACACACAGACCACCCGACCACACTTAGACCACACTCTGTTCCTAGCCCCCTTCAGAATACCCCAAATTGGAGCGACAGACAAACAGAAACAATATATTTAAAACATTTTAAAACAAAATCATTTAAACGAGGCTACAATAGCCACAATAGTCCAGTCCAGTCCAGTAGTCCATACACGCACGCGCGCACACACACACACACACACACACACGCACACACACTCAGATTATTGGGGGTAAACTCATGCTTAACATATTTCAATATATAATACCGCAGGCCAGCTCACCAACAAATTTATATCTTATAAAGTTCCTTCATGTTACGAAGATACTGTTCATTTAAGTGTGCTACTTCCTCGTCATCCGCTAAAGTGGATATCCATGAAAAGGAAAATATACATTTTAGCTCCTAACATTTGCCAGACTTTAATAATTAATTAGAGCGAAGGAGGTTTTTCGAGGATCAAGATAACTTACAAGCAACAACCGAATGAATTTGAATACAACATTGCTATATTATACTCGAGTTTTATTAGTTTGTTGATACCAATGTTTTGAAAAAGCTGAATTCAAAACTCAGTAGTTTTTTTAGATCAAATTAATCATCCGGTCATAGTAAAAGATAAAGAAAAGGGAAACCTGTTAAAAGGGGAAGATCAAAAATTAATTGTGAACATTTGGTTCATTGATGGTGTTCACAAAGGTTTGTATAAAAAGCTTGTGATTCTGAAATTTGTGCAGACCAATACAAACTGTCTCAATGCAATTTCATCGCAGATGGCGTGCATCTGAATCCATGACAGGTTGAGGTATATTCAAGGGCACAAAAGCACCTCGAAACTCATGATGTTATTTCTCATCCATTTCATATGTTTGCACATGATCTAATAAGCACATTGTACACATTTGTAACTGATATGTTTTCACCAATAGAATGCAGGAAGTATTTGCAATATATATTAATATATGAGTGCCTCTATGAGTAAATAATAAATATAATTCCAACAAATGACGTTTACAACAGAAATTTGAGAATCATGTACATGAAATGAAATGCATCAAAACTGTTTGGAAAAAGACAATGCATTATGAGAACTTGATAATATTTTTGTGATGGAATTGAGGAAGGGAATTACGTTTAAATTGTTGGGAGGCATAACTCTTGTGGCATGATTTGTGTACGTTCCTGGATTAGATTCTAGAGCAATCGGGAAACCACAAGGATGTGATACTGAGCTTCACTAAGATTCATAAATAAATAAAATTAGAAATAAATAAATAAATTAATACAATTCGAGGAAACAGTTTGATGTCACCTTCGGTTTAATAATAAGGACACCACGAGCGTTTTGTATGAAGGTAAATCGAACGTGGCGTCACTAATATACTAACTCCTTTCAAGGAAACATCCTATCTCATCTATGCCTGAAATTATTCCAATGATAAAATGAGATACGCCTAGTTAGCGTTGAAGGCGGTTGTATTGAATAAAACCGCCTGTATCGCTGACGACACTCCGCCCTTGAAAACACTAATCGATTTGATTCGCCCATTTCTTCATCTGGCTAGGTTACAGTGCTTCATTCCCGCCAATTAAGTTCCCGCCCCCACTTGTCATCATTTCATCAATCATTTACAGTACTCTATTTCTCTGTCTCCATTTTCTGTTTTGTTTTTAATATGATCGAAAGTAAGTGGAGCAAGAATTTTCTAAGCTACTCTCTACTGAAAAATAAAACTTGTAGATATTATTGAACTTCCTCAATTATATTATTGTGATTGCGGTGACTTAAATACACGACACGTACTTCATACGAGTGGACCGTGTGTGTAACGACTAAGATATCGATTGTATTGACAGTGGACTCTTACAAAATGTCTCCAAATATTGTGTATTTCACTAGGCGAATGATTTTGTCGTTTCTTATTTTGCCTATTATTTTCCACGTCACCTTGTCTGATGACAAGCTATATTGGTGCAAGAAGAAGTGATCGAAGTTTGGAGCGGACAGAATATTTCCATAAGTTTTGATTTGGAAGATCCATTGCTACACGTTCAAACGTTGATGTGGAGAAAGGGAGAATCAATATGGATAAATCCACACGATCAACCTTTAGAATACGACGGTTATGGAGATTTCGAAGTTGATCGTTACAGATTGACTGAAGTCAGTAACGTTACCTTTGATTTGACTATTGAATACGCGGAGCAGAATGATTCAGGACATCATGTTGTTACAGTTAACCAAGGTGGCCAGCCACTCTGCCTAGCTTTCCTGCTGAATTTAACCGTCGAAACTCCAGAACCGATATGTTCAACACAACTCAACAATGAAAGCAGAAAATTACAAATGTCTTGTGAATGGCTGCAAATGAACGAAGGAGATCGAGCACACTTTGAAGTAGACAACGAAATCCTGTATGAACATGAGATTCCGGAACTGAATTTTAACGGTTCCTTTAATATGATGCATCAATTCAGCGTATACGTTGGTCTTGAAAAGATACTTAGGGAAATCACGGTACCTAAGAAGTGTATTGTTACTCACAGGAAAGGAAAAGCGAGAGAAGTGTGTGAATTCCCCGTGGTCGCACCTCATCCTATTGAATATACGCATGGTGAAAATGTGGACTTTGAATGTTGCGTGGCCAAGCCAAGCAAACCCATCTTACTAGTATACGACGGTGATGGCAATGAATTATCTGTCGATTCTAAACGGAATTACAATGCAAGCAAAGCTGGAGACGCTGATTGTATCCTTTTCTTCCCCTGCGGTTCAAACGAAGCACCGTCAGAGATTACTATTCTGAACATGAACAGTTTTTATGTTAAAAAGCACGCAAAATACGAAAGTTTAACGGTACCGCTACGTGTTGCAGACCCAAAGCTTATTTACGTTAACAATTCAATAGAAGATGAGCTATGTGAAGTCATCACGGTGAATTTTACAAGACTTGATTCGACGTTAAACAATCAGGAGGGGTTCTCTCCAGAAAGTATGATCGACCAATCATGTATCCATACTAAGGAACCAGTACCAAGCAGTTCTCCATGTTATCCATGTAACCAAGGCGGTATAACGGCAGAACACCGAGCTATATTCATAGCAGTGGCTACAATAGCAGCATTGGGGCTTGGGTGCGTCGTTGGTTCTTGCATTACAAAATATTATTGCAGGTATAATATCCCCGATAAAGACAAGTATCATGTCAGAAGGGATATGGGAAATGGTCCTCAGAGAGGTTCAACGACAACGGATGACGATAATGCAGAAGCTCTAGCAATGACCTTCACAGCTCAAACACCCAAACAAAATACAGATCCCAGGTCCACGATTGCGCGTAACCAGCACCCAACAGATAAAGAAGAGCCTTTTCTTAGACAAGGTGCAATGGGGACATTTCCTGGACCGCTAGGTGGACCACTAAACGTGCCTTCGCAAGGAAAAATGGTGAAACATGACAATGACGGTCCGGGTGTTCGAAATGCGTGCACGGCAAGTGCCAAGACACAGTGGCCAGACAGCACTTATTGTTCAATGGACGATGTTGAAGGCATCCCTTCGAGTGCACATAGCCATGGATCTCACAGTATTAACCAGTCACGTCTATCATCGGGTCAAGAGAAGACATCAAGAGACGACTTTATGGCTACAACTCACTAATTCCAGACTTGGATGCACTTTATGCAAAGCCCGACATGAGCCAGAAAACCCAGAACATGGCCTCTGTGAAGTCAGATTATGATGACCCAAGGATTCCTTTAGATGACTACTTTCAAAGCATTCTCGTTCCGGAGGATAGCCTACATCCACGTGCACTGAGCACCGATCAAGATTATTATGCCTACGACAACAACCTAGCAAGTCCTACCGATGAATCGACAAGTGGCGGTGATTTGTATATGAATACGCTTTGATTTGAACAAGAAGTACGGTTGCAAATGCTGTCATGTTTTCCTTGAAAAATAATTCAGAGACAAAATACTCCGGCAGTGATTTTTAAACCAAAGAGAAAGCTTGATCCTGCCATATATATATATATATTAGGGGGGATTCTAAGGTCATTCTAACATACCATCAAGACAATAAGTGATGGCACAGATTAACATAACAAGTTTCACATTCAGAATATCTGCCTCTAATATTGACGTTACCTCGTATTAATACTCTATTTGTAAATTACATTTAACTTATCTATTTTTTACCAATCTTTTGGTTTACTGATCTAATCAGGTTATACATCGTGATAGAAAAATTCCACCTCTGTATTAAAATGTTGGAAATATCTATCATAAGGGTTAAATTAGTTTTGTCGACCATGTTGACTTTCTTGCTGAATTACACTACTAAAATATTTTTAATCCCCTGGTTAATTCTAGAAAATTTAAGGGGAGATTTCTTTTATTGGTTTTAAGATGCAATTTAGTTGAATAGAGAAAGAATATGTTTTCTGACGAAGATGCGTACCATATGCGAATTGGGTATATTTTAATGCTAATTATAAACCGAAAGTAATTTAGGGTGATATGCACGATTTTAACCATGCTCCTATTGTTCTGATGGTTCTCGAAACCTCACTCTTTAATGGCAAGCCTTTTGTAGGTTCAGGTTTGAAAGTAACAAAACACATCTGGTTTTAAAGATGACAGGAAATTAACAACCATTAAAACATAGTTTGAAAAAGTCAGGGTAGTGAGTCAAGTGAGAGCAACTTTGGACAATAGTATTTAATTTCTCCACAGTGCCTTCTTGTGAATCACCGTTTCTCTCAAAGATGAACAAAAACGGGAAAAATGGATTAGCACTTTCACTCACCAACACGATCACGGAAATAGTGTGAAGGGTTTAATTTTCTAAACAACGGCTCATTCTCTTGGGTGGTCATTCCCTTCGTTGCCTTATGAGTGACACTGTCTATCTTTGCCCTTCACCCATTGGCTATTGTCACTTCTAGGTTTGGCCATTGTGGTTTGAAGGCCGGTCAAAGTAGCAGACTTTGTGAAGCCCCTCCTCTTTTACGCGGGTATGTTGTCTCTGCTTTCATCATTCCAAACCGACCATGATAATCAAACAGTGGCTTTTATATAGCTAGTTTCACAATACCTCCTGAAACGTTGAATAAGAGCTCTATCATTTAGTAATTCTGAATTAGTTTTATGTTAACGGACTTTATACCGCCGCTACTTTTAGAAGAAAAAAACTTCAATTACTAGCGTTTACTCTCAACTAACAGCATAACACTTCTTCAAAATGATCGCCATGTCTCGAGGAAGCTTCGCTGTTGTTGAACGGACATTATTTGTGGTCTTTTTTATTTTGCAATCTTTTATCCAACTGACTTTTACTCAAGATGATATTTTATGGTGTAACCAGCAACAGCAAGATTCAAGGCATGAGGTGAATGGACAAAATATTTCTCTCAGGTTTAACCTGAAAGAGACAAGTGGTATTCCTCAGTCACTTGTGTGGACAAGGGGAGAGTTAGTATGTGAAAAACTAAAGAATCGTACTTTGGAATGCATTACCAACGCATCTCTTGATAACAGTCGTTACACGTTGAGTCAGATCAACGGGACCCAGTTCGAGATGACCATTGTGTTTATTGAGCAAAACGATTCGGGACAGCACGTCGTCACAATTTCTCAGGAGTCACAACCACTATGTACCATTGTTATCCTGAACTTAACCATTGAAGGTACAGCACCTATTTGTTCTACACTCTTCAATAGACCAAGCGGTAAATTACAGATGTCATGCCAGTGGTTGCAGGTGAACAAAGGAAATCGAGCACAACTCGTGGCAGGAAAGCAGGTGCTATTTGAATATGAAACGCTTCGGATGAACTACAAAGATGATTTTGATTTATCAAATAAATTAATTGCATACGTTGCTCTAGAAAACATATTTAACGAAGAGATCATGCCGAGTAGGTGTGCTATATCAAATGACAGAGGGGTCATAGATGGAACATGTACATTTCCTACAATACAATCACTTTTCATTGGAAAAGAACAAAATCAAAGTGCTTTTGTTGACCGTTGCAAGGTCAAAGACTCAAAAGTAGCATCCTGTTGGTACGGTACTGGTGGTAATCTACTCCCATTCAATTATTCTAACGAGATTTCTTTGGTAAACATCAAGCAAATCGTTCTTGTCGGTGGAAACGAAACAAATCATTATCAAGACATTGTCAATGAACAAATACAAGAAGATGTTAAATGCAATTCTTCTGAAGGGGTAAACAGCTCCATCATCATCGTATATTGTGAAATGTATCCGTGAAGGCTTCATCAAATGAGAAAGACATTGAAACTCATACGACAGTGCTCTATTCAGTAGTGGGATTATCAGCATTTGCATTGATTTTCAGCATTTGTGGTTGTTGCGCCAAATGTCACCAAAACCTTCGCATAAAAAGTGAGATGAGTCACAACATTGGCATAGTTAATAGTAATACGACAGCAGTGATTGATGAAGGTGCAGAGTCTGTAGATATGACTGTCCTATCGACACACCCTTATCAACTTGATAGGGTTCCTGAGTTTCCCCAGTCTGCACCCCATCAGCGCCAACTAGACAAGAATGACAGTTGCACCAAGCAAGGGGTTTTGTCGTTATGTCCTGACCAGCGAGACAGGCCTCCATCCCTGCCTTCACGGCGTAATTTGGTAGCGTTGGATAAGAAATGTACCGTTCATCGTAAAAATCTCTGTGATAAAAACACTGTCGAAATGCGTACATGGGACACTGTTAATGAAGCGACCACCATCGGACAGCACAAGGCGGATGCAGTCCTTCCTACAGCATCAAACCGGGACAGTACATATTGTACAGTCGATGATATCCAGGAGAATTTGATGGCTACCAATGTCAAACGCTCAGATTCAACACGTGTCTCATGTTCCGTTACAACGACTGAGGATCATGGGGGGCAGCACGATTCTTTTAACATGAAGGAACCAGCTTCACGACCAGTTGATCCCAAGGGAGGCGATTCGTTGAATGATAACACTAACGAGGGGCTTATAACAAACACAGACTCCCTCTACGCTAAACCTGACATGAGCCAAAAGACAAATAGGATGATGCCTCTGGAGTCGGAATATGACGACCCAAGGGTCCCTGGGGAAGAATTCTTTCAAAGCATCCTCGACAAGAAGAATAGCCACGAGCCACATGCCTTGGAAGATTGTCACATTTACGGTAACAGCGCTAACGCTCAATCTTTTGGATCGACTAAAGGTGGCGATGTGAAAGGAAAGACCCGGGTAGCACTTGTCAGTGAATGATCGTGTCTAACTCTCAGTATCTTTCTTTTTTTGTTGAGGTAACGTTGTTTTCATTCTTATACCGATTTCAGACCGATTTTACAATGTGAAGCACATATAAAATGATAGTGTAATCCTTTTCTTATGCTAATATTATGAACAGATTTGATTGTTTTAAGACTTTTCTTCCTTTCCGCTATACCTGTATTATTCATCAGTATCATAATCCATCAACAGATTAATCACAACAGGCAGTTAACAGATGTTAAGGTGTTAATGCTTATGTTCTAATAGTCTAGTTCTGCATGGAATGGTCAAAAACAATATTTAAAAAATTAATTTAAATCATTGGCATGTTTATGTACTGGAGGGTATGCAACCTTTGAGCACGATGACACATTTTCTGGCTTTCGTTTGCATCTTTTAAGGAAGTGATTTGTCTTTAAAATCTCCCCTCCCCATATGAGAGTAAACTTTACACCAAGGTTTTTGTATCGTAGAGTGGTACTTACAACATTGAATAGGCCATTTGGCACAACAGATGAAATAACAATCGATGTGTATGATCTGTGTTACCATTCTCACAAAGAAGCTCTATTCGAATACAAAAAGGATTATGCCAAAATTTGTCATTTATATTGTTGTTATTTTGAAATTACATATTAAGAAAGGTAGTAAAAGATTGATTAATTTGGTGGCAAGTTTATCAATTCTGAAAAAGACTCGAGACGATTTCGGTTTTGTGATAAGATGTCCTAAGTTTCTTTTACTGCAGAACTAGAAAGCTTTAGACCTCAAGATTTAAGAAAATTAATCAAATAAATTATGTTATGTTATTATTACCACAAGATGATTTATTGCTTTAAGTGTAGTAGATAGTCTCTCAAAAGATTCCACTTCAGACTCCGGAAAGGAAAACAAAATTCATGCTTTGATTCTGATCTTCAAGAAACTTAATCAATTCTGTTTTGAGAACACACTATGGTCAAGTGCTCTTTATTTTAATTACGCAATGCACGGCAAAAGGACTGGCAAGACGAGGTGCATTTATGTTTATTCTACCTGGAGATTCCGCTGTCCGGTAGAAGCTCGAGGTTATCAGATCTTGCGAGATTCGATGACAGTTTAGTCCGTAGTTATCAAGATTATGTGGAATTTGTTTCTTCAACGTTTCAAATAACATCTCCCATCTTTCAAAATGTTTCTAATGCCTGGTAGCCTCCTCTTGAAAACATTATCATTCTTTTTTGTGTGCAAGCTCTGATCAACCAGTCATTTGCTGAAGAGTTGTGTAATTACCAATGGGAAACAGTTCATGCTGTCGAGTATCAAAACATTTCGGTTCTTTTCCATCTTAAGGAACCATTATCCGTAAACGATACATTTAATTGGATCGAGACGGCATCGACATCTGGTGAGATGTGCTTAAGATACAAGTTGAAAAACAGATTCAACCAAACGGATTTTGAACTAATTATTCATCATGCTGAAGAGAAGGATTCGGGAACTCATCATATTATACTTTTTAATGGCACAACTGTTATCTGTACAGCTTTGATACTGGAATTGACTGTCGTTAGTGGAAGTCCAAAACTGTACAACATATTTGCGCAGAGAGAATCAGACTCTGCAGATGACATGTGAATGGTTGCAAGGCAGCATTGGTGATCTGACACAATTTTTGGCGGAAAATCGGGTTTTGTATAAACATGAGGTGACAACGGTGAATTTTCCGAATCGTTATACATTGCCTCATAAATTCAGTGTGTTTCCTGATATCCAAGACGTGATACGTAACAAGGGAGTGCCAAGCAAGTGTGTAATATCTAATGAAAGAATGAATGTGCGCAAGACGTGCGCTTTTCCTCCTATTGAACATCACACCATTCAATACAACCAAGATGTTTTAATATTTGATTGTTGCGTTAAACACGGGAGCATTCCTCTTTCATGGTGGGACAACGCTGACACCAGTCTGTCAAAAATCAGTGCCGTGAAATCGTACATAATAACTGAAGGCGAGTTCGTAGTTTTTCTTTGTGTGGAAGATGTTTCGGCATCTTTGATGAAACTCCATCGCATGATCACTTTACATTTTCAAGAAAGGCGCTACATTTTAGTTTCAGCTGATTGTCATGAAAAGTCAAGGAGACGAATCCACAGACAACGCAAGACGTCTAACGATCACTGTTAATGGTTCAGGTGTTGCTTCTTCTATTTTTTGAAATTTCAAGATAATGACTCCTCGTCAAATTGTGTCGTGAATGAAGTGACGAATACGACTGGCACTGCAATTGATGACGGAACTAGTGCCGAGAATACCCCTTTTCCATGCGTTAAGACAAAGCTCAAATTGATAACTCATCAATGGACAAAGTTACAGGGCCAACATCAGATGTGGAAACATTGTACGCCAAACCTGACATAAACCGGAAGACCAAGAAGCTAGTCGGCGTCCAAAATCAATCTCTTGAATCAGTCCCTGAATTAGACAAGGGTCACTTGTTTGGATGTCGGCCATGTGGAGAAAGAATAGTGCCCAGACATTCTCCTTCCAACTGGAAGTTTAGATGACCCATCTCTCCTTAATAGTGATCACATTTACAGCAACAGCGATGCAAATACTATCGATTCATCTATAAATGATGACGATTTATACATGAACACATCTGTCCACTCATTTAATCAATAGAGAAAATTCTAAGATGTCTGTTTTTATCATTTGAGTCAACATAATGTATTTGGTTTAGTAGTCTTTTTTCACAAATTGATATTTTAAACAGATGGATGATGGATGCACATGTTGTAATTATATAAAAAGAAGAAATATGAAGGAAAAAATAATAAATACAATTAATGTCTGCATTACAGTCTTCAGCGTCAATGGCGTGTGAAGCTGATGAAATATTATAATTTGTGATATATAACGACATAGGATATATTACATTTTAATATTAGGTCATATGATATAGCCATTAACAAACTTTTTCGATAACAGACGCGGTAATCTGCTTGATGCTACTGTTCCACCATTGAATGTACTACGCAATCAAACACAATCATTAGCAAGCTTAAAAATGACAAGTAGATAAAACTCCTTCAAACAAAATACAATACAAAATATATATCTACTGAGAGAAATAAATACCAACAGAGAGGGATAGTGACATGAAACTCAAACACATAGCTCCGTTAGTCTCATTTGACAACGCCCCCTATCGTCAGATTCAGCAGCCTAACATGTTAGCCTATGGAATTTTACCCCCAAAATCGTTAAAAATTCATTTTTTTGTTTAAACAAAAAGCACATCCACTTGACGTACGTTATCACTAGCTTTTTCATTGGAACACTCATGTCCCATTGACTTTTGAAAGTTCACCCACCGTAATTTGATCAAAATAGGTTGCAAGCTCGCCATTGCCTATAATACACGTGAAACAAGTCGAACTTTGGACTCAGTTTGCCAAGTGATTTTTAGATTATAGGTCAAGCACACGAAGGATAAGAAGCATGAATTATCATAGATCACTTCTGCTTGGTTCATTATGTCCATTTCATCCAACCCACCACCGTCATTTTTCCATTTAGTAAAAGCAAACATTTTGCCGAGGTAAGCAAAAACATGAATATTCATGATCACCATGGACTATTAAATTATTTACAGAGGGGTGCAATTGTGCACCACATCAAACTCCCCTACTTTAAGTCAAGGATTTCATTGTATTATGTAGTTTGGTAGGTTTATTTTAATAACTGTTTAATCATCAGATATCAATGATAGTTTAAAGATATGGAAAATGTTCTTGTATTTTATATTTAGCAAAGCAATCTCACATAGAAATTCACTACCAAGTGTCGTCTAATCCGCGATTGTCGTCTGCTATATACGTCCAGCGAGCAAAAATAAGACAACCGGAGCAATATGATAGCGGAAAACAATAAATTAGACTCAAACAGGAGTACAATTAAAACCAGTCGAAAGAGATAGAGAGGAGGCAGAGAGGTACGCAATGTTTTGTTATTATTAACAAATTTTTTTTTTCAATAATACTACTCTCTTTAAAACAAAATTACTCATTGATAACATTTTTAATACGATGTAGGCATGTCTATTATAAGAATTGGGATTGCTAGAAATATTTAATACTTATAAAAGCCTTTCCATTAGAAAAGTAAATCATCTAAATCATATGAATTTTAATTATTTCATAGAATATTAAAGATCTGAGGGATCTAATGGCAGGGGAGTTTTTTCGGGCGCGTATCGGACGAGGCGGAAAAATCATCTCGAGCAAGCCGAGGAGGGCCAACATGATTTCTTAAATCATATTACGGAAATAATTGTTTTAAACATTTCGGGGGATGTTAAGCTCCTAATGCCGCTTGAATGCAGATACAGTATGCTTCTAGGTATATCGTATGATTCGAGATGAGAGAAAATTAACCAATAAATCTCACCTTTAAAGCAATTCAACATGCTTCTTTGTAAATGAACACACATTACATGTACCAACAATAATGTTGACCTGATTGAGAAAGATTAGAGCCCAAGATGATTCGTGTTAGTCTTTTTGCTTGAACTTTGTGTAGCTTTTTAGTTGTATCTTCTTCTTTTTTTTTCTTCTTTTTTTACTTACGCCATTGGAGAACCAGTTTCACATTTCTTTAAGTCTTGCATGATGATCATGATAATGATACATTTATCATTGTTCATATTATTTTCAGCATCATTTGATAGGATGATAATTTAAGTTTTAATATTTTGTTTGACATGTACTAAATGATTGACAGATGATATACATAAGGGGTTGGAAATGAATTTCCCTTCAAATGTTTGGTATTTTATAGACAGAAAAATGTAAATAAGACCTGCAATTTTCCATCTATGATGCAACATACGATTCGGAACGAACAAACTGAACAGTTCGTACTTGAGCGTTGCGTCCCAAGTAAGCATATTCCCCGTACGTGGTGGTACAGTGCTGATGAAGAACTGCTGTCTCTCCACTTTACACACAAGTACCTTTTTTCTAATGTGTATCGCATCTTTTTGTTTTACGTAGAAGAGGATGACAAATCATTGACAAACGTTATCGTGCATAGCATGGACAAATTTCTTTGGGACAGCCGGTTTAGCAATGTTTCGTTTCTTGCGGAATCTAGTAACAACACACAACGGCAATCACATTCAACAGAAAATCCGCGATGCAACACTCTGACTGTGACCGTCAACGTCACAGCTTTTACATTAATTTCTACCTCTACTTCTACTTCTACTTCTACATCTACTTCTACTACTACTAATAGGCCTAGTCCCCCGTTTACCAACATGGCAACTTGGGTCTCCATAACCGGAGTAGCATCGGCACTTGGATTCATCATTGGTATTTGTTTTACAAAACTGTATGGCATGTGTAGAGAAAAATGTGAGACCTTGGGTCTTCGAAGTAGTTCAAAGACTGTAATAGGTGACGATAATATGGAATCCCACGAAATGGCGAGTATTTTGACCCAAACATCTTAACACTGTGAAGCTTCTCTACCCCATGGGGCTGTCTCAAATCAATCACTAGTAGATGGGTCACTATTTGATGATCCGCAGTGTGATTTCCTGCATTCCAGTCGGCGCAGTCAGTCACGCCTTCCCGCCTCTCGGGCAATGGTAAAGAAAGAGGGCTACTCTACATCACATCTCACAAACATCAGCAGTGCTAACTTTGCCTCTTCAAGAGTTCTTGGTAATTCTGGACAAATATATGAAAAATCTGAAGCAATTCTTCACAATGATGAAGGGAGCCGCAAGATACACGCTCCAAGTACAGCCATTGAAGGTGGGCCATCTCTGGAAATCACTTATTGTTCTCTGGATGATGCTGATGGCGCCACGACACCCATGAAACGGACCCTCCGATTTAGTGGCCACAAGAATTGTAAGAGTCCATCAAGTATCAGTGAGGGGACTCTATCACCTGTTACACCTCCATCGCTCTGCAGCATCGAGAGGTGTTACCAATCAGCCTGACCAATTCGGAGACAGAGCTCATATGGGTGATGACTGGAGAAATATGAGGATAGCATTGAATCAGACAAGTCGTGTTGCAGAAAGTGATGTTGACTCAGATGTCGTCGTTGATGGTCCTATCTACGGGAACAGTGCGAGCATTCTCAATCTTAATTACGAGTTCCCTGGAGAAGATGCTTTGCATGCGACATCGTCTGGTAGCCAATTTAATCATTAAAGACAGTGCGTGGCTACATGGATACATGATTTAAACTGCTTTTTTCTCTGCAGTGCAAAGTAAGATCACTCAAAGATTATTGTCCTCGCTATTGAAAGTGTTGATCTACGCAAACATCCACATATACAAAAGTTCAATATTGTTGGTACGTATCGAAGTCGCGAGACCTGTATACAGTTCAATAGAAGAACAATAGTGTAAAGTCATCGTGGTGAATGATAAAAGTCTTGATCTGACGTCAAATAATCAGGATGGCATCTCTACAAAAAAAATGTGTGATCTAACAAAACTGAGTCCCTACTCAGGGGACGTAAAATGCTCATAATAAGTTATCAGTATCTGAAGGAAGCTTTAAGAAAGCGGTGTCCATGGAAACGTATCTTATACAATACTAGTAGTATCAAGA
This sequence comes from Strongylocentrotus purpuratus, assembly GCF_000002235.5. NCBI lineage: Eukaryota > Metazoa > Echinodermata > Echinoidea > Camarodonta > Strongylocentrotidae > Strongylocentrotus > Strongylocentrotus purpuratus. Next base: position 14,826,023 of record NW_022145607.1, read on the forward strand.
ATAGCCCATGGTGTAAGCATTATATATCTTACAGAAGGCCTTAAATATACAGATTTGGAAGACAACATCAATGACAAAAGTAATAATATTGATGTCAAGGATTTAGGCCTACACTGTGAAGGAAAATATCTGGAATCAATTATAAACAAGTTATGATGTAAACATGAATAGGTTTGTACTGTCAAGTTTTGAAAAGACCAACAAATAAAAGAAATTGACTCAATTTTGCAGAAGGTCACATTCACTGCACACGGAAATGGGTTTATGGGACTACACAAAGAAAAGTTTGTATCACTGTGACACTTAAGATTTTTCTTGTCATAATTCGTCTACGAAGTCATTTTGTAGAGCAATCCTTTTTGCAGGAGATGTTTCAATTAGGGTATTCCTTCAATAATTATATACAAGTAATGAGAAATCCCCACAAAAAAAAATCATTCATCTTTACAATCACCCTTATATCCAACAATATATAATTAGCAGAAATTTCCAGACAAAGCGCATCTCGAATTATCCTATAATAGACAGTATCACAAAAGATCAGTTTTCTGGTTTTGTCCATTAAAAAACAAGACATTATAGGTTGTGTTCGATTCTATATGAAAGTGCACTTTGCTTAGCCTGAACATGAAAGAGGGAGAAATTAATTAGTTTCCAAACTCAATAAAGGTGATAACAAGTTTTCGTTTATAAGAGCTTTACCTAGGAGGTTGCATAGTTTGTTTAGGCACTTGACATGTAATGGCAGGACACCACTTCATATTTTTCTGTTTTGTTTTCCCTTTCCTTTTTACTTTCAAATATGAAAACAAATCTTTCACTAATAATATTTCGTTTATTTTAATTTTGATTACCTATAAATATTGTACATTATTACCGAAACTGGTTTAGATATCATTATTTTGATTAACATTACCATTCAGCGAATCAGTACTTGAGGTGAGAGATATGTTATAGAGAAAGAAATATTCCCTGATTTCAACAGGCTCCGCCCTTTTGACAGGTGAAATTTATTTGCAGCAATAAGATGACTAATAGGATCACGAGATCAATTAATAATAACAGAGTATCTTACCGTTTGAGAATTGTTGTCCTCAATCATACCTTCGACGTCCACTTCCAAGCAAGGTTAAAGACTACACGACAGCAAAATGTTTCCTGAACGGTTTAATCCGGCTATTAAGGTATTTTTAAGCCGTTTTATTTTACAAGCACATTTGCATCAGGCATTTTCAAGTGATAATTTGTTTTGTAAAAATAAACAGGAAGAATATGTGGTTGCAATCAGCGGGCAAACCATCCATGTTAACTTCACTTTGGACAAGCTACTAACACACCAATACCTTGTGTGGAATGTTTCAAACTCTGAATTTCAACTTCCGTTTTATATGTCCATCTTGAACAACAAGTCTTTACAATATGGACGTTATAGTATGACTTACTACCAACAAGGGGGAAATATATATGAAATGTCGATTAAGCTTACTGACGAAATTGATAATGGGAGGCACACTGTGTCTTTGTATGAACGTGGAAGTCAACTTTGTTTCATTTTCCAATTGAATTTAATAATCAAAGTGATAAAGCCTATTTGCGAAACATTCTTCGACAAGAAACATTGGACATTGCAGATGTCTTGTCAATGGTTGCAGGTGAACGACGGGGATCGAGCAAGACTTTTCGCAGGGGATCAGGTGTTGTATGAACATGAAACTTCCCAGATGAATTTGGATGGTCAATATAATATAGCCAACAAATATAGCATTTTTCTTCGTCCTGAAAAGCTGAATGATGCAATCAGTGTGCCAACCATGTGTGAAGTTATTTATAGTAAAACAAACATGAGCAAAGCATGTCGGTTTTGTACAGTACCTGGCGTTTTGGTTCGGAACAATTTAACTAAAGCCGAGCATGCAACATTTACATGCTGTAATACATCGTGGGTCATTGTTGATGGCAGCTCCCTAAAAAGGATTATTTCTACTGAAAACATTACTGCAATTTTTCCCATTTTTCTCTGCGGTGAAGAGGTAGATGGATCAAAGATGATTGTAGTAAGAGGCATTTGATATCTGAATGTTGACAAACAGGAAAAACTTAATATTATTTCAGTTTTAACGAATGCATCTGGAGATCCGAATGCTTCCAACTATTCTAGTGACGGTTTTCAATGTCAAATACTGACTGTTTACATGGATAATATTTCAAGAGGGCGTTCTCTATCCACTACCGTTACACCAGCCACGTCGACTACAGCAAGTCAGGAGAAGCAATTACCCGTTACACTTTCTACTCAGGGGACGGAAAATGCTTCTAATAATGTTTCAATATCTGAAGGAAGCTATAAGAAAGCGGCATCCATGGAAACGTATCTCATGGCAGTACTGGTAGTATCAACCATAGCCCATGGTGTAAGCATTATAGCATTCGTGTTTTCTTACAGAAGGGCTTAAGTGTATGAATTGGGTAGACATCAGGCTTGAAAGAAGGTGACAAGATTTTTTAACGATCATAACTAATGAAGAGACATAATTACTGAGACCGTCCTCCACAGTGACGGAATGCGTCTACAATGTACTCCCGAAATGCACATGAATTAGTGTATCTATAGATGTGAATAAATGCACACTTTAATAGGTTAGAATACACATTTGTTTGTAACATGTAAGAAAATATGTGACGTTTATGATACTGTAATGTGTTTGGTCGGTTACCTGACCAGGGATATGGCCACTTTTAACTCAATCTATTACATAAAATTGTTTAAACCGATGCTCAAATCTCAATGGCTAAGATTGCTATGAATCATTTATTAATGAAGTTGAATCTATTATATACTATTTTATTTGTAATCGTAAACCAGACTAGATATTAGAAAAACAATTATAGCAGACTATGACGGAGGGAGTTTGAGAATGTTATATTTACCATAAATTACTATATAGGACTCTGGATCGCACGGGGGATGAGATTGTTAAATACAGAAGAAGAAAAAAGGCAACTGGAAGTGTTTTATAGAATTTTATATGATGAAATTAAGTAATGATTTATTTTGTATTTGTAATTTAACAAGTAAAGAGCAATAGAAAAATATTAACAGCTCCTTTACAAAAGATATGTTAGTAGTGTGGAGTGATGTAACTGTTACTGAGAACCAAAGTGATCATTTTATTCATAATCAAATTATTTGGAATAATTCGTGTAAAATTCACAGTATAAAATAATGTACAATCATTTTAGATAACTGTAGATAACGACTACCTTGAAATTAAAGCATGCAAAACCTGTACAAATTATATAATGATCCCTTGATATAATATGGTTGCCCTTGACAAGCATGGTAGATGGAGTCGTATAATTTGATTATATCAAAATGCGTAAATATATTTTGAAATAGAAACAAATGTATACAATACATAATGTCATGTAGTCGTTACAAAATAATCGTCTTATCAATTGAAGAAGCTTATTTCAATAATCGAAAGACTTGTAAAACAATACAAACTGTAAGGTTTGTAGGAATGGCCTTCGACATGATGTATATGCCTGTTATTCACTTTCGTAAATGTGTTAGATTATCTACAATAGTGCTCTATCAGATATGAAACAGCTGAGTAAAAATAGATTATTCTTTCATACAAAACTTACCTTCTAATGAGATGGAGCCACGCCCACTTGTGTGAATATGAATATGCATGAACAGTCTTCAAAGTGTGGGCGTGGCGCACATATAACAAATAAAGTGAATCTCAGAGGAATGAACCTTAACGATTGGCAAGACATAGTTATTGTTAGAGGTATGGATCGGTAAAGTAAAATTATATAAGATATATCGTAACCATGTTCACCAGATAACAATGTATACAGGAGCGATAATGCTAATGAATGGAAAGGGTATCCTAATTGACACATTATAAACGTGATGACGAGGATCATGATTGTATGGCATTGGTGATTTTTTTTAATAATAAAGTTTGTATAATTAATGATAGGCTATGTCTAGCGTTGACTATGTTTGACGATAAATAATAGATGAATTGGTGTAAACAACGTTAAAGTTGTTGGACGAATTGAGCCGGGTTTTGATATAACATGTTGGTTTAAATGATTTTTTTTTATTTGAGACAGATTCCATCATTTGGTTGTGTCTAACAATCTAAAAATGGTGGATTCAGGTAGGATTTCGTAGCTAGACAAAGGACAGTTGCATACGTCATTGGGATTACTGAATCCTTATACAATATGAGTGAAAGAGATACAAACCTACTTTAACAGTATAAAAGCGGTGTTTCATGATACTGAAAAATGAAATGTATGACAACATTTTATAAGAACTTATAAGGATATTTGTCTTTTTCTGGATTCGGTTGTATTGAGTCTTGCTCTGAATAATAAATCGAGAAAAAAACGTACCCAAATTATATGTGTCTTTCATTTTTCTTCGCGTCTTTTGATAATAATTTTAAGGATCCTCTTTTCCGGATAGTGCATATCAAAAATATAATTCACACAAGTTCGATGTTATATCTATATGAGCTTCAAAATGCCTGCTTTGAGACCTCATGTACTGCCTAAGATGTAAAGTTCGTTTGGTTCCCGTTCGATTGACCCGTTCACACATACATGGAACAAGGTGAATGGATGCCTTCAATATCCTTAATACTGATATTCTAAATTTGAGTATGAAGGAACAACCAAAGAGTTAACCCTGCAGTCGGATTAATAACAATAACATAACGTTAAATAGGAATGATATAGGAAGGCAATAGTTTATCACTCAAGTTTTGAGGGTTAATAAAACCATAAATTAAAATACACCTGTGATATGTATTTATTCCGAATACCAAGTCACCAACGCAATAAGAAAATTATATAACTGATAAATGAATTGGCACATTTAAATATCATACAGTTATTGACTGGCAGGGGGTGTAAAATAACATTATTTGGACTCCTGAAGGGAGTTATATTTCCCAAGTGGTTATATTTAAAAAAAATGGGGTATTCCCAGGCGGTCTCCCATCCAAAAAAAAAATGGCCCTCGGTAATGGTGTAATGTGTGTCATTGGTGACATACAGTCCTCAAGAGGACGACATGCATTGATTAAAAATATATTCATTTCACCGGCCGGTAAAATATAACCAACCAGAAAAATATAACAATTTGGATCCTCGCAATTGATATCACGTGACGAGCTCTGGACCAATCACATCTCGGTATCTGTCTAAGCTATCTTATATATGTAGGTATATATATATAGTAGTAGTTATTAGTTGTGATATTTTATTCTCATGCCGTACTGTACACGTACTTTATAGGACCCCGTTGGAAATAAGCCTTTTCCGGCTTTCATGGGTTATCCTGTCAATGTATCTTCTCGTTCCATTTGCTTTATGTATGCATTCAATGTACTATACTTGACGAATAAAATCAATCAATCAATCAATCATATATAAAATATGGAAATGGAAAATAAGTAATGTAGAAGAAATAACCGTAGCAGTAGGTAAGGACGAAATTTAGAAGGGAGAATTTAAAACACAATTGAATAAGGAAATTTGTATACACAATAATGCATTGGTACCAATACCCAGAGTCACCCGGTTAAAATGCGTAGTCAAAATGCGTTGTCACCTGAGCAATTTAGTTAGCATAGCAAAAGTAATTTGTTTATATACATTTAAAAAAACAGAACATGCATCATTAATTAAAAATTAAGATTAGCATTGAATAAAAAAGGACTGGGAGGGCAAACAAATTATATTAGTTGTAAGAATTTAAAAGAAAAAACTTGAAGTTTGCGTTAAAAGCAATTTAACGATGGTGCTCCCTAAACCTCCGAATCCAAACCATTCCAAAACGAGGGACCGGTATACATGATTGTTTTTGCAGGGCAAAAACAGCCCGGATGACTACCAAAAATCTCTCTTTTTCTCTTGTTCGTATTTCTTATGTGTATTATTATACAAAACACAAGCATATCTTGACTATAGTGTTGCTTTTAAAACTTTGTTCTTTTTAACCAAGTGCCAATGCGATTTAATACCAACGGTTTACTTTGTAAACGAAGTAATGTCAATTCTTCGAGCTGCAATATATTTTACAATAATCTTACTGATACATAAAATATTAATAATACAAAATACAATGAAGGCTATCGGCCAAAATTAAACATTTATGGCGTATAACTACTCGAGAGAAATAAGTGTTCAGAATCTTGGTGTACATGCGAAACGAAGAACTGGTTGATCTTCAGTCAATTTTTTTTTTTTACCAAGGAACATACTGACATATGTATTAGATGTTTGGGGGTTTGAATTTGTCGCCCTCAAAGTTATGAGCTATCAAGGGAACTTTTTGTTGGTTAGGGCTCTGGGTGTCTGCTTTGCTAGACCACCAGATAACATTAAATACTTTCATAATAGTGTATCCCTTTAGCAGCCAACATCAAAATATGTATAACTTTGCAGGAATTATGAATAAATCACATATGTCCTATCTGTGAAATTTAAACGCTAGCGGTGTCCTAGTATTCAAATTATTAAAGGAAACCCGTTTACCTTCTATTCTTCACTGTCAGACACTTTTGGGTAGCTGACTGATTTTATTTTTTTTCTTCTCTTCATTGTAATAACAAACATACAATGAGCTGTTAAGGGTACATAAGCTACAATGTCTACATCAATAACCCAATTCTAGTAATGGCCAAAATTCAACTGATTGAATCTTTGCGCAGCACAAAACGTATGACCATGCGGTACAAGGGTCTGAAAATCAGACTACTTTAAACGACCGCGATGGTTAAATTTGCTCTGACAACTAACGGTCGTTATTTTCCCACACAAAGAAATGTTCAAGCCCTTTTGTTTTGAGAGAAGTTCTAAATTAGTATTATCTTTTAAATGCCGTTGGAAATTAACACATTTTTTTGGCCTGCAAATGGGACATAGTACCTCTCAAATGCTTTTGCCTGAAGTGAAGTAAGAAGTTGATTTTCATCAAGACATGCCTTGGGTTAGAGTCACGATAATACGCGTTTGCATGATAGAAAGCGGCATGTCCCTGCAAATATATAAAGTTGACTCTTCGTCAAGGCTCTAGGTCTACACTGTGAATGAAAGTGTCTGGAATCAATTAAAAAAGCTTTATGATGTACAAAAGGATTGGTGTGTACTGTGAAGTTTTTGAATTACCAAAAATAAAAGAAAATTACTCAATTTTGTAGAAGGTCATATTCACTGCACACGGAAATGGGTATATATGACTACACAGCAAACGTTTGTACCACTATGACACTTCAGCGTTTTCTTGTTATATTTCGTTGATGAGGGTGTAGTGACCAAATGTCACGATTCTAATTTTTATATGTATAATAATGTTTTATGCATTGAATTGTACATGTTTAATAAGTATTGCTTTTTTACTGTCAAGATGGCGGCAAGGGAGAATTAATTTCCCTTGCGTAGTCCGCTGTCTGGCTTTTCAGACGTGTCCCAACCGGCTCTGTCTGGCTTGTTAATATATTCTATTGTTATGCAGAATTGTCATTGTTACGTACAGCGCGTATACATGCATATTAATTTTGTGCGCTTGTTTTGACCAATCGCGCTACACCAGCGATTGGGGCTTTTTCTGATATTTCCATGTGGAAATCAGAGGGAATATTTATATCGGCACACACAGGTCGATACTGTGTTTTTGTTTACTGTGCCGGTCGAATTTTCGTCCAACATGGACTCGCCGACTTGGTCCCCGGACCTCTCCCGGGTGACTTTTCATTTGTGGAGAGACTTGTATCGCTTTTACTAGCACATACTTGGATTTGTCTTTTCCACTAACACTTATCGTTGTAGTGACACGATGAACGCCATCGTCACCACCTCGCCATCATCTGCTTCGTTGTAGTGACACGATGAACGACATCGTCACCACCTCGTCATTATCTATTGGGTTGTGTTGACACGATGAACGCCATCGTCATCACCTCACCTCATCATCATCGACTCATTATCTTTTCTACTGCCATCATCCATTGTGTTGTGCTGACACGATGAACGCCATCGTCATCACCTCACCGTCATCCGTTGTGCTGTGCTGGCTCGCTGATTATCGTCACGTCATCACCACATCATTGACATTATCTTCATGACCATCATCGCATTCATCGATTGATCGTCTCATCACTTTCATCGACAAGACCATCGTCTCTGTCATCATCGTCGTCTTCATCTGTGTTTCCGTCATCGTCGCTGTCTTCGTCATCGCCGTCTACGTCTTCGTCGTCGTCATCGTTTCGTCGTCATCATCAGCATCGTCATCGCCTGACCTCGGTAATGCTGATTTGGTTTGATCGTTGGTTTTTATCGAACGCTTTGCTGAACTAATTAACGATCCTTTTTGACTATCTTGAATTTGATTTTTGATGATTGACATTTGTTGTTTTGATTATTGATTATATTGTTGCATACATTTTTTGAGCGTGACAGAGATTATACCTCCGGGGTGTTACCTCGAGACGATTCCGTTTAATATGATCATTGTTATTTTCATGTAATTATTTGCCGTCTGAGGACGTTTTTCCCTCCAGAAACATAATGTGTAACTTTGTTACAAGACTGATTATACGGTCCTTGATATTTTGTGTTGATTATCTTTAATAAATCGTTGATATTAATTATATAACCCGATTGTTTGATAGTGCAGTTTATTCCTCGTGAGATCGTGAAGTTAAAAAGTACGACCCCCTCCAGGAGAGTTCTACAAGGGCATTTTTCCCCCCCTCTTTGAAAGGGATATTTTAACTAGGGAATTCTTTCAATAATTATTTACAAGTAATGAGAAAGCTCCACAAAAGAAACCAGGGCTCACCCTTATATCCAACAAGTAATAATTAGCAGATATTTCCAGACAAAGCATATCGAATTATCCCATTTAGAAAGTATCATAAACGATCAGTTTACTGGCTTTGTCCATTCAATATGAAAGCACATTTCGATTAGCCTTAACATTAGCTTATTTAGCTTATAATTGATTACCATAACCTTTCATGTATGTACCTTTCCTATCGCACTTTGTATAAATGTATCATGTATGTATTTAATCTTTTGCACAAGCTGCGCCTTAAGCATTTGACTATCAAGTGGATTTGGCGCCTTATAAATCATATGTATTATTATTATTATTATTAACATGAAAGAGGGAGAAATTAATTAGTTTCCATACTCAAGAAAGGTGATACCAACTTTTCGTTTATAATCACTTTACCTAGAAGGTTGTATAGTTTGTTTAAGCACTTGACATGTAATGGCAGGACACCACTTCATCTTTTTCTGTTTTTGATTTTCCTTTTCATGTTTACTTTCAAATCTGAAAACAAATCTTTCATTAATGATCTGTCGTTTATTTTAATTTTGATTACCTATAAATATTGTAAATTATTACCGAAACTGGTTTAGGTATTATCATTTCCATTAGGCATTACGATCTTGCGAATCACTACTTGAGGTGATAGATATGACATAGAGAAAGAAATATTCCCGGATTTCAGCAGGCTCCGCCCTTTTTGTCAGGAAACACTTATTTGTAGCAAGAGGATGATCATTTCGATCAAGAGATCCTTCATTAATAACAGGCTTGTCGAATTGTTGTTCACCATCCTATATATTCGACGTCCATTTTCAAATTAGATATAGTACTATACAACGGCAACATGTTTCCTGAACGGATTACACCGGCCGTTAAGGTATTTGTAAGCCTTTTTATTTTACAAGCACATTTGCATCAGGCATTTTCAAGTAATAATTGGTTTTGTAACAAAGAACAGGAAGAATCTATGATCGCAATCGACGGGCAAACCATCCATGTCAACTTCACTGTACCCAAGCAACAAGCCGGCCAATTCCTTGTGTGGAATTTTCCAGACTCTGAATTTCAACTTCCGTTTAATATGTCCATCGTGAACAACACGTCTTTACAATATGGACGTTTTATGTTGACTTACCATCAACATGGGGGAAATATTTATGAAATGTCGATTATGCTTACTGACGAAAATGATACTGGGACGCACACGGTGACTTTGAATGAACGTGGACGACGACTTTGTTTCGCGTTCAAATTGAATTTAATAATCAAAGAGATAAAGCCTATTTGTGAAACATTCTTCCACAAGAAACGTGGGAGATTACAGATGTCGTGTCAATGGTTTCAGGTGAACGATAGGGATCGAGCAAGACTTGTCGCAGGGGATCAGGTGTTGTATGAACATGAAACTTCTGAGATGAATTTGGATGGTCAATATAATATAACCAACAAATATAGCATTTCTCTTCGTCCTGAAAAGCTGAATGATGCAAGCACTGTGCCAACCATGTGTGAAGTTTGTTATAGTAAAACGAAAAGGAGCAACGCATGCCGGTTTCGTACAGCACCTGGCGATATGATTCAGAGCAATTTAACTAAATCCGAGAATGCAACATTTACATGCTGTGATGCATCGTGGTACGGTGTTGAACGCAGCACCCTAAAGAGGATTAATTCTACTGAGAACATTACTGCAAGATTTCCCATTTTTCTCTGCGGTGAAGAGGGAGATGACTCAAACATGCTTGTAATAAAAAGTATTGGATATCTGAATGTTGACATACAGACAAATCTTAATAACATTTCCATTTTAACGAACGCATCTGGAGACCCAAATACTTCGAAATATTCTACTGACGGTTTTCGATGTCAAATACTGACTGTTTACATGGATAATATTTCAAAAGGGCGTTCTTTATCCACTACCGTTAAACCAGCCACGTCGACAACAGTAAGTCAGGATAAGCAATTAACCGTCACACTCTCTACTCAGGGGATGGAAAATGCTTCTAACAAGGTATCAATATCTGAAGGAAGCTATAAGAAAACGGTATCAATTGAACCGTATCTCTTAGCAGTACTGGTAGTATCAACGATAGCCCATGGTGTCAGCATTATAGCATGTTTGTTTTCTTACAGAAGTGCTTAAAGCCCCATTCCACTATAGGCCTACAGCAACAATGCCTAAGAGGCACCCGTTGATCCCCCATGATGCCCTTTTTCTTATTTTGATTGAGAGCTGATTTGATGAGATAACCACCTGCCAGTGACCTTGCACGGAGTTCTAATCCCTCCATGCCAAACTTGTGCAGAGGGGCTTTAAGTGAACGGATTGTGTAGACATCAGGCTTGAAAGAAGGTGATAAGATATTTAACGATCAGAAATAAATGAAGAGACTGAGACCCCACCTCCACAGTGACGGAATGCGTCTACATGTGGTCCCGAACTGTATAAATGTGAATAAATGCACACTTTATTATGTTAGGATACACATTTGTTTGTGACATGTAAGAGAATATGTAACGTTCATGATACTGTAATGTGTTTGGTCGATTACCTGACCAGGAATATGGCCACATTTAACCCAATCGATTACATAAAATGGTTTAACCGATGCTCAAATCTCAATACTTCAGATTGCTATGATTTTTTTTCTTCATGAAGTTGAATCTATTATATACACTTTATTTCTAATAGTAAATCATACAAGATAAATAGAAAAACAGTTATGGCAGATTATGACGAAGGGGATTTGAGAACGTTATATTTACCATCAATTATTATAGGACTCAGGATCGCATGGGGGATGAGATTGTTATATACAGAAAAAAGAAGGCAACTGGAAATATTTTATAGAGTTTTATATGATGAAATTAAGTAATGATTTATTTTAGACTTGTAATTTAACGAGTAAAGAGCAATTGATGAAAATGAATAGCTCCTTTATTAAAGATATTTTAGTAGTGTGGAGTGATGTAACTGCTATTGAGAACCAAAGTAATCATTTTATTCATTATCAAATTATTTGGAATAATTCATGTAAAATTCACAGTATAAAATAATGTACAATTATTTTAGATAACTGTAGATAACGACTACCTTAAAAAATAAAGCATGCGACACCAGTACAAATTATACAATGATACCTTGATATAATTATGGTTGAACTTGAAAGGTATAGTAGATGGAGTCGTATAATTTGATTACATAAAATGCGTACATATATTTTGAAATAGAAACAAATGTATACATTACATAATGTCATGTAGTCGTTACAAAATAATCGTCTTATCAATTGAAGAAGCGTATTTCAATAATCGAAAGACTTGTAAAACAATACAAACTGTAAGCTTTGTAGGCATGGCCTTCGACATGATGTATATGCCTATTATTCACTTTCGTAAATGTTTTAGATTAATTACAAAGGTGCTCTATCAGATATGAAACAGCTGACTTAAAATAAATTATTCTTTCATACGAAACTTACCTTCTAATGAGGAGGAGCCACGCCCACTTGTGTGAATATCAATATGCATGAACGGTCTTCAAAGTGTGGGCGTGGCGCACATATAACAAATAAAGTGAATCTCAGAGGAATGAACCTTTACGATTGGCAAGACATAGTTATTGTTAGAGGTATGGATCGGTAAAGTAAAATTATATAAGATATATCGTATAAAAATGTTCACCGGATAACAAGGGATCCATTAGCGATAATGCTAATGAATGGAAACTGTATCACAATTGACACATTATAAACGTGATGACGAGGATCATGATTGTTTAGCATTGTTGATGGTTTTTAAATAAAAGTTTGTTTAATTAATGATAGGCTTTATCTAGTGCTAACTATGTTTGACGATGAATAATTGATGAATTGGTGTAAACAACGTTAAATTTGTTGGACGAAATGAGCTGGTTTTCTAAAAAAAAAATATGTTGGTTTAGGTGATTTTTAATTTCAGACTGATATCATCATTTGGTTGTCTCTAACAATTTGATAATGGTAGATTCAGGCAGGATCTCGTAGAAAGAGAAAGGACAATTTCATACGTCATTGAGATTGCTGAATCAATATACATTATGTGTGAAAGAGATACAAACCTACTTTGAAAGTATAAAAGCGGTGTTTGATGATACTGAAAAATGACATGAATGACAAAATTTGATAAGAACTTGTAAGGATGATTGTATATTTCTGGATTCACTTGTATTGAGTGTTGCTATGAATAATAAATCGAAAAAAACGTACCCAAATGAATGTACCTTCCATTTTCTTCGTGTCCTGTAATGGTAATTTAAGAATCCTCGGGCAATCCCGTTCACTCGAACAGTTTAAAATAATTCACTTATTTTGTTTTAAATTAACATAAGAACATTTCTGTATAACAATATTCTGAAGGATTTCTATAATGATAATAATAATATTTATTTTTTATATAGCGCTATGTCAGGGTATATGATATATTGTGTATGTAAATTTAATTTGATTCTTTGTACGTTTGTAAAATGTGAGCAAAACAAATTTTCAATATTGGACAATAAATTGAAAATGAAATGAAAAAAAAAATGAAAATAAAAATGATTTTATCATAATTGTGTATAAAAATCGACCGCAATGTTCAAGTATATAATACCCAATCTATACCTGAAATTATTTCCGGATAGGATTGCTATCATTCAACCCATTTGATAATGCATGTAAATAAGTGAATACATGACATAAATAAATAAACAAATATATATAATATTTTGTAAGTCGGGTGAAAGAGGCCACCATTCACACGCTTTTGTGATATATTAGCTTGCACACTTTGGAATCAAATATGATCTAATCTTCAAAAAAGTATGTCTTATGCTTATCACTATGTTACACATATTCAAACATGTAACTGAACAACAATAGCTACCCACAATATCAATATAATATATTCATGCTTAACGCAAGAAAGATTCTAGACTAATCCCAAGGGCACTGGAAGGTCTAGGTGTTCATCATCCTACATCCGTGTTGAATCAATGATCAAGTTACAGCTTATTCATTATAATTTTGTTTTTAGATTTGTGGCAAAATTTACATGCATCATCATACAATGCACATACCCAAGCTACAGGTAGGATTGATTATGTAAAATCTCTTGAATTGTTAATGTTATGCTGTACACGAAAATAGTTACACAAGATAGTCTGCGCTCCACAGACTCTATTTTGTCGCTTGCACACACTTCCATGAAGCTTTGAGCCTAGCCTAAATTACGGATAAGTCTCTGGCTGTTGGTGAGCTGCAACACAAAGCCTACGACGCGCAGTTGTAGACAATGAAAGTTTTCATAGTCTCACATACCAGACACTCTGTTACCCATCATCACGACAAAAGGGTTTGTACCTGTAATTACCACAAGCAATATATGAAACATAATATGCCTACCAGATTGTTGTATGATAAAAAAAAAACTTCCGGGTTTTTGAAAAAACATTATTCTCCCTCTAGCAAGAACTGGGACTGTCAAAATCTCTCTCTTTCTCTCTTTCTCTAGTCTCTATTTCATATGTGGATTACTATACCAAACGCAAGCATATCTTGATGTTAGTTTTGCTTGTATTAATGTTCTTTTTAAGTACCGATGCGATTTAATACCAATTGATTACTTTGTGAACAAAGTAATGTCTATTCTTCGAGCTGCAATATGTTTGACAATAATCCAACTAATCCATAAAATATCAAAAACATTATGCCATGAAGGCTATTGGACGAAATTAAGAATTGAGGCTGTACATGACAGAAATGATTGTTCAGAACCCTGGTGTACATTCAAAACGAAGAACTGATTGATCATTAGTCCATGTTTTACCAACGCACATCCTGATATTAGATGCTTATCATAGGGTTTAAATCTGTCGCCCTCAAATTAATGAGCTATCAGGTTGGGGCTCTGGGTTCTTGCTTTGACAGACCACCGAATAAAATTAATATATTTTGTATTAATAAATAGTTTTTGCTATCATTCCTTGTCTGAAGCGAAGCATGAATTTGATTTTCATTAAGACATGCCTTGGGTTAGAGTCATGATAATACATACAATGAGCTGTATCAGCTACACGTTCTACATCAATAACCCAATTCTTGTAATGGCTAAAATTAAACCAATTGAATCTTTGCGCAGCACAAAACGTACGACCATTTTGCACAAGGGTTTGTAAATAAAACTACTTATTTAAACGACCGCGATCGCTATCGACAACTACAGTCGTTATTTTCCCACAAAAATAAATGTCAAGCCCTTTTGTCTTGAGGGAAGTTCTAAATTAATTTTATCTTTCAAATGCTGTTGAAAATTAACCTGTTCATTCTTTTTAGACTGCAAATGGGACACCTTTTAAATTCCTTTGCCTGAAGTGAAGCGAGATGTTGATGAGCGCTTTAAGCACCTTGTAGGGTGGATATGTGCGCTATATAAATACCCAATTGTATTATTATAATTATTATTTCAACTAAGACATGCCTTGGGTTAGAGTCATGATAATACGTGTTTGCATGATAGAAAGCTGCATGTACCTGTAAATGTCAAGTTGACTACTCGCCAAGGCTCTATAGACCGTGGGCCGAGCGCGATTTTCCTTCCAGTTCGTTGCATAGATTCCGGTACAAGATTTAGATAATGTTAATAAAAAGATAAAAATACACAAATCCCAAATCAGCTTATTCCTGCGAATGAGTCCTTGTCGTTCGTATAAAACATAAGTTTAATTGACAAGTTATTTAAGAGAAATGTGCGTGAACGAGACCGCCAACTCTCCGTTCGTACACGTGTATAAACTCACCGTGCGACGAGAGTGAAACAGCACATTCTCCGTCTCCGTCGTACGAAGAAATTATGTAATCCATTCGAATATTTCCCAAAGCCAATCACATTTGCTGATGTAAATAATATGATTTTGCAAATATTAACTGCGAAAACTAATGAAAACCTCGTCAGGGTGAAAATATTTCGAAAATGAGGGGTCATAGCTACCATGAAACAGACGAGAAATAGCGCGTTGCCAATTTGATATTATTGTAAGGATCGTATGCAATTCTCTTGAATGTACACTGATCTGTGTAGAGATCAGTGGCTCCGTACTGACAAGACTCGAGTAAGTTTTGTGTAATTAAAACTTTTGATGAAAACATTTCTTGTATTAGCAATGCAATGGTAGTTCGAGAATAGGCCTACAGAATTAGAGTCCCTAACTTTGTAATTATAAAAAAGATATATGTATTTTTGTATTTCCAGTCTTGTAGTAGTTTTTACATGTTTTCAAATGTTTGAATTTTTTAGAAGTTTTAGATTTTTTTTTTTTTTTTTGGGGGGGGGGGGGGACACGCTTAATAAGGTATACGGGATGTGGGTGACTTTTCTTTCCTGGAGGAAGAAATATGAAAATGTTTATTCAAAATTACACTGCATTCACTGGCTTAAAAATTGATAACAGATTGCTGAGGTATATATGTGAAGTGTACAGAATGATAATGTATAATTTTATGTCGTCTGGATTTTGAAATCATGTGATGTTATTATAGTTATACAGAATGTTTTCATACATGTTTGGTTTACAGAAATTTTATTTGTCAGGACTTATACATTTTTGACTAAACAAATGGTAACAAGGTTTTATATCCTTTTCCATGTTTTCCCCTCTTCCTGTCAGATCTGTATACCATGCAGAAGCCGATACTTACAAGAAACACTCAATAATGTTGTTTAATAAGTAAAATACACAGATTTAAGAGCATATTTTCTGTTAGTTTTGTTATGTTTTGATGAACTGAATGCCCATCTACATGTATGTGCGAAGAACCATTTACTGGATGAGAATGTGAAATGAAAGATAAATGTCGGTATGTGAAGGCTTCCACTTAACCAAAAATAAATGAATATAAATAAATATATTTATAAAGGTTTACGGGGATCCGGGACGGGAATCATGTGCCGCCGGAATGCGTGATTTTTTCATGGATAAACCCGACATAAAAGGTCCTTGGCCTTTTCAGGTGTTTAATGAATTTTCCCGGCCCATCCCCTTTGGAGGAGGATTTTTTTTTCTTCAAATGAATGTCTCATATATACAAGTATATTTATATATTTTGGGTTAAGTGGAAGCTTTTGCATACTGACATTTATCTTCCATTTCACATTCTCATCCAGTAAATGGTTCTTCACACATTCATGTAGATGGGCATTCCGTTCATCAAAACATAACAAACTATAATAACATCACATGATTTCAAAATCCAGACGACATAAAATTATACATCATCATTCTGTACACTTCACATATAATACCTCAGCATGTATTTGTTATCAATTTTTAAGCCAGTGAATGCAGTGTAATTTTGAATAAACATTGTCATTTTTCTTCCTCCAGGAAAGAAAAGTCACCCACATCCCGTATACCTTATTAAGCGTGTTCCCCCCCCCCCCCCAAAAAAAAAAAAAATCAAACATTTGAAAACATGTAAAAACTACTACAAGACTGGAAATACAAAAAGACATATATCTTTTTTTATAATTACAAAGTTAGGGACTCTAATTCTGTAGGCCTATTCTCAAACTACCATTGCATTGCTAATACAAGAAATGTTTTCATCAAAAGTTTTAATTACACAAAACTTACTCGAGTCTTGTCAGTACGGAGCCACTGATCTCTACACAGATCAGTGTACATTCAAGAGAATTGCATACGATCCTTACAATAATATCAAATTGGCAACGCGCTATTTCTCGTCTGTTTCATGGTAGCTATGACCCCTCATTTTCGAAATATTTTCACCCTGACGAGGTTTTCATTAGTTTTCGCAGTTCATATTTGCAAAATCATATTATTCACATCAGCAAATGTGATTGGCTTTGTGAAATATTCGAATGGATTACATAATTTCTTCGTACGACGGAGACGGAGAATGTGCTGTTTCACTCTCGTCGCACGGTGAGTTTATACACGTGTACGAACGGAGAGTTGGCGGTCTCGTTCACGCACATTTCTCTTAAATAACTTGTCAATGAAACTTATGTTTTATACGAACGACAAGGACTCATTCGCAGGAATAAGCTGATTTGGGACTTGTGTATTTTTATCCTAATTTCTGGTTACCAAAAACTATGTACCACAAAGTCAGTCCAAAAAAAGAAAACTAAGCCCTAAAATCGCGCTCGGCCCACGGTCTACTAGGCCTACACTGTGAATGAAAGTCTCTGGAATCAATTAGGAAAGCTTCATGGTATACACATGAATTGCTGTGTACTGTGAAGTCTTGGAAATACCGAAAATAAAAGAAATTGACTCAATTTTGCAGAAGGTCACATGCACTGCACACGGAAATAGATTTATGGGACTACACAACAAAAGTTTGTACCACTATGACACTTCAGCGTTTTCTTGTTATATTTTGTTCATGAGGGTATTTTTTTTTAGAGCAATCCTCTTTGAAGGGGATATTTCAACCAGGGTATTCTTTCAATAATTATATACAAGTAATGACAAAGCTCCACAAAAAAATGTCATCTTATACTAGAGCTCACCTTTATATCCAACAAGTAATTATTAGCCTATATTTCCAAAGCATCTCGAATTATCCTATTTAGAAAGTATCATAAAAGATAAATTTTCTAATTTTGTCCATTAAACAAGCCATTAAAGATTGTGTTCGATTCAATATGAAAGTGCACTTCGCTTTAAATAGCCTTAACATAAAAGAAGGAGAAATTAATTAGGTTCCATACTTAGGAAAGGTGATATCAAGTTTTTATTTATAATCAATTTACTTTGGAGGTTTTATAAATTGTTTAGGCACTCGACCTGTAATGGCAGACCACCAGTTCATCTTTTTTGTCAGTGTCTTTCTGTTTGTTTTTCTTCCTTTCCTTTTTACTTTTACATATGAAAACGGATCTTTCGTTAATCATCTTTCTTTTACATTGTTTACCTTTGAATCTTGTACATCATTACCGAAACTAGTTTAGGTATCATCATTTCTATTAGCATTACGATCTAGCGAATCACTACTTGAAGTGATAGATATAACAAAGAAAAAAATTGTTCTCTGATTTCAACATGCTCCGCCCATTTCGTCAGGTAACATTTATTTGCAGTAAGAGGATGAGTATAAGAATCAAGAGATCCATTAATTATAACAGACTGTCTTGTCGACTTGTTGTATACCATGCTATATATTATATGTCCATTTCATGTTATATTTGGGACTATACGACGGCAAAATGTTTCCTGAACGCTTTACACCGGCTGTTAAGGTATTTTTAAGCCTTTTTATTTTACAAGCACATTTGCATCAGGCATTTTCAAGTGATAATTTGTTCTGCAACAATAAACAGGAAGAATCTGTTATCGCAATCAGCGGGCAAACCATCCATGTCAACTTCACTTGGCACTTGGCACAAGCAGACCATTACCTTATGTGGAATATTCCAGACTCAGAATTTCAACTTCCGTTTAATATGACCATCTTAAAAAACATGCCTTTACAATCTGGACGTTATACATTTACTTATTACCAACAAGGGGTAAATATATATGAAATGTCGATTATGCTTACTGACGAGAACGATACTGGGACGCACACTGTGTCTTTTTATGAACGTGGACGACAGCTCTGTTTCATTTTCCAATTGAATTTAATAATCAAAGAGATCAAGCCTATTTGCGAAACATTCTTCGACAAGAAACATTGGAAATTGCAGATGTCGTGTCAATGGTTGCAGGTGAACGATGGGGACCGAGCAAGACTTGTCTCAGGGGA
This sequence comes from Strongylocentrotus purpuratus, assembly GCF_000002235.5. Taxonomy (NCBI): domain Eukaryota; kingdom Metazoa; phylum Echinodermata; class Echinoidea; order Camarodonta; family Strongylocentrotidae; genus Strongylocentrotus; species Strongylocentrotus purpuratus. Next base: position 14,845,682 of record NW_022145607.1, read on the forward strand.
TCAGGTGTTGTATGAACATGAAACTTCTGAAATGAATTTAGATGGTCAATATAATATAACCAACAAATATAGCATATTTCTTCGTCCGGAAAAACTGAATGATGAAGGCACTGTGCCAACCATGTGTGAAGTTCATTATAGTAAAACAAACAGGAACAAAGCATGTCGGTTTAAAACAGTAATTGGCGAATTGGTTCAGAGCAATTTGACTAAATCCGAGAATGCAACATTTACATGCTGTAATACATCATGGTTCAATGTTGGTGGCAGCTCCCTAAAGAGGATAAATTCTACTGAAAACATTTCTGCAAGTTTTCCCATTTTTCTCTGCGGTGAAGAGGGAGATGACTCAAACATGCTTGTAATAGAAAGCATTGGATATCTGAATTTTGACATACAGGAAAATATTAATATCATTTTCATTTTAACGAACGCATCTAGAGACCCAAATGCTTCCAACGATTCTAGCCACGGTTCTCAATGTCAAATACCGACTGTTTACATGGATAGTATTTCAAAAGGGCGTTCTCTATCCACTACTGTTACACTCTCTACTCAGGGGACGGAAAATGCTTCTAATAATGTTTCAATATCTGAAGGAAGCTATAAGAAAACGGCATCCATGGAACCGTATCTCTAAGCAGTACTGGTAGTATCAACGATAGCCCATGGTGTAAGCATTATAGCATTCGTGTTTTCTTACAGAAGTGCTTAAAGCCCACTCCACTACTACTTAGCTACTTGCGCCCTCTATAGGCCTACAGCCAACAATGCCTAAGGCGAGGCGTCAACAATAAATATACCAGCCAGCGGCAGCTAACTGCACTTGTGCGTCCTGGCTGCATTTTTTAAATTAGCTCAGCCGGCTACCGCTGGCGGTAGGAAATGGCATTCAAAAGCATGCGCCGGCTGCCGCCTTTCGAATGGAAACCGAGCCTTAGATCCCAGCCTGGCGCAAGCCGGCTGGGTTAATAAGTGAAAAATAATTGCCCCAGCCAGGCTTCGGCCGTAATTGCAGCCTCGATGCGCCAATACGTGAGGCGGCAGCCTGCTGGTATCGATATTTTTGACGCCTCGCCTAAACAGTACCCGTTGATCCCCCATGATGCCCTTTTTCTTATTTTGATTGAGAGCTGATTCAATGAGATAACCACCTGCCAGTGACCTTGCAGTCTAATCCCTCCATGCCAAACTAGTGTAGAGGGGCTTTAAGTGTACGGCTTGGGTAGATATCAGGCATGAAAGAAGGTGATAAGATATTTAACGATCATAACTAAATGAAGAGTCTGAGACCCCACCTCCACAGTGACGGAATGCGTCTACATGTGGTCCCGAATTGTCATGAATTCATGTGTCTATAAATGTGAATAAATGCACACTTTATTATGTTAGGATACACATTTGTTTGTGACATGTAAGAGAATAGGTAACGTTTTTGATACTGTTATATGTTTGGTCAGTTACCAGACCAGGAATATGGCCACATTTAACTATATCTATTACATAAATGGTTTAAACCGACGCTCAAATCTCAAAAGCTAAGATTGATATCAATCATTCATCATGAAGTTGAATCTAGTATATACTCTTTTATTTGTATTCGTAAACCAGAGAAGATGAATAGAATTACAATTATAGCAGATTATGACGAAGGGGGCTTGAGAACGTTATATTTACCATCAGTTATTTTAAGACTCAGGATCGCATGGGTGATGAGATTGTCAAATACAGGAAAAAAAGGGCTGGAAATGTTTTATTGAATTGTATATGCTGAAATCAGGTAATTATTTATTTTGACTTTTAATTTAACAAGTTAAGAGCAATTGATGGAAATTAATAACTCCTTTATACAAGATATTTTGGTTGTTTTGAGTGAAATAACTTTTATTGAGAACCCAAGAGATCATTTCATTCATAATCAAATTATTTGGAATATTTCATGTAAAATGTACAGTATAAAATATTGTCCAATCATTTTAGATAAACTGTAGATAACGACTAACTTGACAATAAAGCATGCGAAACCTTTACAATTTTTTACAATGATACCTTGATATGTGGTTGCACTTGATAAGCATGGTAGATGGAGTCGTATAATTTGATTATATCAAAATGCGTAAACATATTTTGAAATAGAAACAAATTTATTTATTACATAATGTCATGTAGTCGTTACAAAATAATCGTATTATCAATTGAAGAAGCATATTTCAATAATCGAAAGACTTGTAAGACAATTCAAACTCATAAACTTTGTACGCATTGCCTTCGACCTGATAAATATGCCTGTTATTCGCTTTCTTAAATGTCTATTTTTTTCCTTGGGAAGATTATCTACGAGAGTGCTCGATCAGATTTAAAACAACCGAGTAGAATTAGTTTCTTCCTTCAAACAAAACTTACCCTATAATCAGACGAACACCTGAAGACGAAGCCACACCCACTTGTGTGGATATGAATATGTATAAACTATCTTCAAAGTGTGGGCGTGGCGCACAGATAACAACCAAAGTGAATTTCAGAGGAATGAACATTTACGATTGGCAAAACGTAATTATTATTAGAGGTATGGATAAGAGAAGTAAGTTTCTATAATATATATTGAATCCATGTTTAGCGGATGAAAATGGATACGGTATTATAATTGACACATTATAAACGTGATGAATTGGATCATGATTGTTTTGCGTTGGTGATGATTTTTTCTTAAATCTTGTTTATTAAATGGCAGACTACGTCTAGTGTTAACTTTGTTTGACGATGAATAATTGACGAATGGATGTAAACAACGTTAATTTTTTAGACGAATTGAGCTGGGTTTTGATATAACATGTTCGTTTTTATAAATATAAGTGATTTTTATTTTGAGACTGATTTCATTATTTGGTTGTGTCTAACGATCTGATAATGGTTCATTCAGGTAGGATCTTGTAGCAAGACAAGGGACAATTATATACGTCATTGAGATTGGTGAACCAATATACATAATGTGTGAAAGAGATACAAACCTACTTTTACAGTATATAAAAACGGATACTGAAAAATGACATGTATGGCAAAACTTGATGAGAACTTATGAGGATGATTGTCCTTTTCTGGATTCGGTTGTATTGAGTCTTGCTATGAATAATAAATCGAAAAATTTACCCAAATAAATGTGCCTTTCATTTGTCCTTGTGCCTTTTAATATTAATTTAAAGATCCTCTATCCCGGATAGTGCATATTAAAATATAATTTAAACAAGTTCGATGTCATATCTAGATAGGCTTCAAAATGTCTGCTTTAAGATTCGATGCGCTGCTTAAGATGTAAAGTTCGTTTGGTACTCATTCAATTGACCCGTTCACACTTATATTCGAATGAAACAAGTTGAATGGATGCCTTCAATATCGTTATTAATAATATTAAAATTTTGGTACGAAGGGATAACTAAATTAGTAACCCTGCAGTCGAATTAATAAAAATAAACTAACGTTAAATAGGAATGATTATAGGAAGGCAATGGTTTATTACTCGGGTCTTGAGGGTAAAAAAACCCATAAATTTGTATACACCTGTGATCTGTATTTATTCCGAATGTCAAGTCACCAACGCAATAAGAAAAGTATATAACTGATAAATGAGCACATTATATATATATATATATATATATATATATATATATATATAAATATGGAAATGGAAAAATAGGTAATGTAGAAGAAAAAACCGTAGCAGTAGATAAGGACGAAATTTAGAAGAGAAAATTTAAAACACAATTGAATAAGGAAATTTGTATAAAAACTAATGCATTGGTACCAATACCCAGAGTCACCCGGTTAAAATGCGTAGTCAAAATGAGTTGTCACCTGAACAATTTAGTTAGCATAGCACAAAGTAATTTGTTTATATACATTTAAAAAAAAAACAGAACATGCTTAATTAATTAACAGTTAAGATTAGCATTGAATAAAAAGGACTGGGAGGGCAGACAAATTATATTAGTTGTAAGAATTTAAAAAAAAGACTCGAAGTTTGCGTTTAAAGCAATTTAAAGATGGTACTCCCTAAACCTTCGAATCCAAACCATTCCAAAAAGAGGAACTGGTATACATGATTGTTTTTTTAGAGGGCAAAAAAAGTCCGGATGACTACCAAAAATTTCTCTTTTTCTCTAGTTTCGTATTTCTTATGTTTATTATTATACTAAACACAAGCATATCTTGACTATAGTGTTGCTTTTTAAACAAATGTTCTTTTTAACCAAGTGTCAATGCGATTTAATACCAACGGTTTACTTTGTAAACGAAGTAATGTCAATTCTTCGAGCTGCAATATATTTTACAATAATCCAACTGATACATGCAATATTAATAATACAAAATGCAATGAAAGCTATCGGCCAAAATTTAAAATTTATGGCGTGTAACTACTCGAGGGAAATAAGTGTTCATAATCTTGGTGTACATGCGAAACGAAGAACTGGTTGATCTTCAGTCAATTTTTTTTTTAACCAAGAAACATACTGATACATGTATTAGATGTTTTTGATTGGGTTTGAATTTGGCGCCCTCAAAGTTATGAGCTATTAAGGGAACTTTTTGTTGGTTATGCTATGGTCACATTAACCAAAAGAGTAGCCTGCTCTGCGGCCGAGCGACGAGTTTTTAGCCAATTTTGCCCGGCAACCGAGCGGCGGCCGCCCAGGCACCGCTCGTTTTTAAGGCATCGCTCGGTCGCTGCTGAAGTTTTAGCGCGGAGTTAAACTTCGGGCGGCGCCTGCTCACTTTCACTCGCCGCCCAGCCTACGCTCGGTGGCCGGGCGGTCGCCGTCCGGGCGCCGACCTAATCGAGCGTTCACCATCGAGCGATTTAGGTCAAAAATCGAAGCCGCTAAGTCAAAGGCTGTCGAGCAGTCGCCGCCCGGTCGCCGCTGGGAGATCAGTCGGCCACTGGGCGGCGAGTCCAACATCGGTCGGCAGCCTTTGACCTAGCGGCTTCGAATTTTGAGCTTAGTCGCTCGACGGCGACCGCTCTGAGTGTCTGCTTTGCCAGACCACCAGATAACATTAATTATTTTCATAATAGCCTTATGCTTAAAGGGATAGTTGAGTTCTTTTTTCAGAGGGCAAATGCCTTCAAAGTGCATGGTTATTGCTCTTATTCTTATCTATGACATTTATAGTGCCCTTTTAGAACCTAAAATTGCTGTGTAATTTTAGACCCCAAAATGTGTGAAATTTAGCAAATACTATCATACCAATTCAGCTCCACTTTAAAAAAAACACGGTGACCGTTAATTAATCATTTAATTAAAAATAACAATATATGAGCCGGCTAATTGTGGGTAATATAAGCAAAACGAAAATGCCAACAAAAAAGCCAACATCGACATTGGCTGAAATACGACGTACCTGTAAAAGGCGTTATTTCGTTTCTTTTCAACGGTTTTTTCAAATTTTTCAAAATATCTAATATTTGTGGTGGTACACAAATATTGGAAGTCGTTATATTTCAGCTGTCTCTGAACCGATTTCGATCAAACAAAGATGATTTTGTCATTTAAATAATATGTTCTTTCAAATTTGTCACTCAGCTTTTCATTATCTCACAAAAAAAATTTTATTTTGTGTAGCGCCCTCTGCAACAAAACTCAACTATCCCTTTAAGGTAGTGTTTCCCTTTAGCAGCCAACATCAAAATAAGTATAACTTTGCAGGAATTATGAATATATCACGTATGTCCTATCTGTGAAATTTAAACGCTAGCGGTGTCCTAGTATTTAAATTACTAAAGAAAACCCGTTCACCTTCTATTCTTCACTGTCAGACACTTTTGAGTGGCTGACCGAATTTTTGTCTTCTCTTCTTTGTAATAACAAACATACAATGAGCTGTAAATGGTACAAAAGCTACAATGTCTACATTAATAACCCAATTCTAGTAATGGCCAAAATTCAACTGATTGAATCTTTGCGCAGCACAAAACGTATGACCATTCGGTACAAGGGTCTGAAAATCAGACTACTTTAAACGACCGCGATCGTTAAATTTGCTCCGACAACTAACGGTCGTTATTTTCCCACAAAAAGAAATGTTCAAGCCCTTTAGTTTTGAGAGAAGTTCTATATTAGTGTTATCTTTTAAATGCCGTTGTAAATTAACCTTTTCATTTTTTGGCCTGCCAATGGGACATAGTACCTTTAAAATGCTTTTGCCTGAAGTGAAGCAAGAAGTTGATTTTCACTAAGACATGCCTTGGGTTAGAGTCACGATAATACGCGTTTGCATGATAGAAAGCGGCATGTCCCTGTAAATACAAAGTTGACTCTTCGTCAAGGCTCTAGGCCTACACTGTGAATGAAAGTGTCTGGATTCAATTATGAAAGCTTCATGATGTACACACGAATTGGTGTGTACTGTGCAGTTTAAAAAAAAAAAGTTTGTACCACTATGACACTTCAGCGTTTTCTTGTTATATATCGTTGATGAGGGCCGTTTTAGAGCAATCCTCTTTGCAGAAGTTATTTTAACTACGGTATTCTTTAAATAATTATATACAAGTAATGAGAAAGCTCCATACACAAACAAAATCGTTCATCTTTACCAGGACTCACCCTTATATCCAACAAGAAATAATTAGCAGATATTTCCAGACAAAGCTTCTCGAATTTCCTATTTAGAAAGTATCATAAAGATCGGTTTACTGGTTTTGTCCATTAAAAAAGAAATTAGAGGTTGTGTTCGAATCAATATAAAAGTGCACTTAGCCTGAACATGAAAGAGGGAGAAATTAATTAGTTTCCATACTCGAGAAAGATGATAACAAGTTTTCGTTTATAATTACTTTAACTTGGAGGTTGTATTGTTTGTTTAGGCACTTGACATGTAATGGCAGGACACCACTTCATCTATTTCTGTTTTTGTTTTCCCCTTTACTTTTTACTTTCAAATATGAAAACAAATCTTTCATTAATCATCTGTCGTTTATTTTAATTTTGATTACCTATGAATATTGTACATTATTACCGAAACTGGTTTAGATATCATTATTTTGATTAACATTACCATTCAGCGAATCACTACTTGAGGTGAGAGATAATTATGGTAAACAGAGAAAAAAAAATATTCCCTGATTTCAACAGGCTCCGCCTTTTTGACAGGTAACATTTCTTTGCAGCAATAAGATGATTAACGGGATCACGAGATCCATTGATAATAACAGGCTATCTTCCCGTTTGAATATTGTTGCACTCAATCATAAATTTTCGACGTCCATTTCCAAGTAAGGTGGTTTGAGAGTATACAACGGCAACATGTTTCCTGAACGGCTTACACCGACTGTTAAGGTATTTTTAAGCCTTTTTATTTTACAAGCACATTTAAATCAGGCATTTTCGAGTAATGATTTGTTTTGTAACAAAGAACAGGAAAAATCTGTGCTCGCAATCGACGGGCAAACCATCCTTGTCAACTTCACCGTGGACAAGCTACAAGAAAACCAATACCTTGTGTGGAATGTTTCAAACTCTGAATTTCAACTTCCGTTTAATATGTCCATCTTGAACAACATGTCTTTACAATATGGACGTTATAGTATGACTTACTACCAACAAGGGGGAAATATATATGAAATGTCGATTAAGCTTACTGACGAGAATGATACAGGGACGCACACTGTGGCTTTGTATGATGGTGGACGACAACTTTGTTTCATTTTCCAATTGAATTTAATAATCAAAGAGATAAAGCCTATTTGCGAAACATTCTTCGACAAGAAACATTGGAAATTACAGATGACGTGTCAATGGTTGCAGGTGAACGATGGGGACCGAGCAAGACTTGTCGCAGGGGATCAGGTGTTGTATGAACATGAAACTTCTCAGATGAATTTGGATGGTCAATATAATATAACCAACACATATAGCATAATTCTTCCTCCTGAAAAGCTGAATGATGCAATCAGTGTGCCAACCATGTGTGAAGTTATTAATGGTAGAACGAACAGGAGCAGCCTATGCTGGTTTCCTACAGCACCTGGTGATTTGGTTCAGATCAATTTAACTACAGCCAAGAATGCAACATTTACATGCTGTAATACATCGTTGTTCAATGTTGATGACAGCTCCCTGAACAGGTTTAATTCTACTGAAAGCATTTCTCCAAGTTTTCCCATTTTTCTCTGCGGCGAAGAGGAAGATAACTCCAATATGTTTGTAATAAGAAGCATTGGATATCTGAATGTTGACATACAGGAAAATCTTAATATCATTTCCATTTTAACGAACGCATCTGGAGACCCAAATGCTTCCAACTATTCTAATGACGGTTTTCAATGTCAAATACTTACCGTTTACATGGATAGGCGTACTAGTTCAAACGGACGTTCTCTATCCCCTACCGTTACACCAGCCACGTCAACTACAGAAAGTCAGGGTAAGCAATACAGTTACGATACACCTGTGTTAAGTCAACAAAAGGATCAAAACATCTTGATTATTATTGTTGTGATTACAGGTTTTGCCTTAACGTTGAGCACAGGTGTTCATCTCGGCAATTACCTGCGTAAAACCCGGAGAAGAGAGCGATGTGACCGTAGAAGCGAGATGAACATTAATTCCCGAATGAATCCAGCTACAAACCTTGGTAACACTGTTGCAGAATCTGTTGAAATGACCGCGTTATCTGAGGTCTCTCGACACAGTCGAGATGTCTTCTGTCGCCAAACATCGGACAGGGAAGAACCTGATCCGAAGCGAGCAACCATGCCCTCCTCAGTCTCCTGTTTCGAACGCCAAACGAGCGTCCCGATACTCCCTGCAAGGCAGGACTTGATGTGCAGGCCCTTTGCCTACACCAAGCACAATGCCAAAGAGCAAGCCCTTACTGCAGGAGTGTGTCCACCCATAGCTGACTGCTCTGCTCCAGGTGACGGAAACTGTGACCATCATTATGAACACACTGCAAGTGTAGGCGTTCCAAGCGCACCTAGCCTAGACAATACGTATTGGTCTTTAGATGATGTCGAAGGTGGTACTGAATATACAAAGGCAACCGATTCTCAAGTTTCAAACCCACTATCTTATCACCAGGAAGGCCTATTCGACCCATATTCGGTAAGCAAGGCGTGCTCATCTTCAACAGGTACTTCAAAGACATCACCAGAACTTCCTTTAACAGACATCAGACCCAATCAAAGAGCAGAGGTGGAACAACTTTATGCCAAACCAGACATGAGCCGAAAGATTAAGAGAATGACGCCCTTGGAGTCGGATTATGATGACCCAAGGGATCCTGGTAACGACTTCTGGCAACGGGTTCAAACTCAAAATTATGGCCTGTAGTCATTTTTGTTGAACAATGTTGCCATTTATGATGACTAATCAACAGAGGGTGCGTTCAAGCGACCCTTTTTTACCCTATAAACACGGTTTTTAAAGACGCTTTGTTCAAGCGATTTCAAGCGATTTTTCATCGGTCGTATAAATATACGTGTTTCAAAACGCAAACATGAACCGCTGAAAAAAATGCGTTTTGCATCGTGATTCTGCAGAATCACGGTCGCTAAAAATTACTTGAACGCAACGGAGATCTCAATCATGATTCTATAACATCATTATCGTGGCCTGCTTCCGATTGGGCCGACAGTCGACCGTAAACAAATTTAGAAAGCACGCGGTGAAGTTGACCTATACTTCCTTGGTCAAACTGCGCAGTGTGATAAGCAGTTGCCGGGCCTGAAATAGGCGAGAATCAGCGTTGATGAAAAATCGATTGAACGCTCTCCCGCATTGACCGTGTTTTTGTAACGGCGTTTTGATTTATGATTCATTTTTGCGATTCTAGCTTTAAAAAACGCTTGAACGCAACCAGAGTTTGATGTCAGTGGAGTCATTAATATTCATTGAACCTGTTGCACATGAGGCGTCAGTTGCGTGACGTAGGTCTGCGTCAGTGAATAGTGACGCTTTTCACACGTCATGCTAGAGTGATATCATCTGAAAATTGTATGCAAATTAAAGAAATTGCAAGATAAGCTTTCATTTACTGTTGTATGGGCTCATTGTCTCGATAAATTGAATCACTTCATAACTTAATAAAGCCTATATTATAGCAAGGTCATCGTTGCAAAACAAATTCGTGTTTTATAAATAAATTGCTTATTGCTGATTTCTTTATAGAAACTCTCGTAGACATGAATGCTTTCACTAACGTATCATAAAACAAGGGGAATAATATAAACAACTGTATATGGTGAATATTTTAATAACATATAATACTTATTGTCACACATTATTATTGTAAAATGTTCAGAGTTATTGATCCATCTTTGTTATTATTTGTAAGTAGTAACTAGCCTATTAAGAATGTAATATGGTTTTTTCCCCTCCACATTTGTTCGAAATGATGTTACCATTAAATCGTTTAGTTGTTTTTATGTATTCATGTGTCTTTTAAAAAAAAATTTTTTATTACAAAATATATATTTTTATTCTTCATAGAATTTTTTCTAATTTGGCCTTCAATTTTGATATATTTTTCTTAGATTACCTTAAAATCATTATTTGGTACATGTAAACTTTGTTCGGAAAGGAAATTTGATAAACAATTAAAACTGGATTTATTTGATGATAGGGATACCCGTAAGGGAAATAAACTCAGAACCTTCAGACAATTTAAAAATGCAATCAAGCAAAACAAAAATTATCTGATATACCAAATATAAATTTAAGAAAAAATATCACCAAACTACGTCTGAGTGCATAGAACTTACCCATAGAAAGGGGAAGATATAGGAGACCAGAAAAACGCCCCCGAATCTACGATTCTGTGAAGACTGTAATATGAATCTTGTAGGAGATAAATCCCATATAATTATGAAATGTCACAAATATAAAGATTTACGAGTACATTTTATTAAAAAAATTAGTAATCTGTAAGAAAATTTTAGGAATTTGGAAAGTCAAGAAAAATTCATTTTTATAATGAGATTAGACAATAAAGATGTAATACATATTTTTTCTTCGTTCAACAAAAACATAATTGCAGTGAGGGGTAATTTTTTCGATACTTTGTAATAACAAAGTAGAAATGTACAAACTTATGCTTTTGGTTTAATTCTGCAGTAGGTCGCAGTTATGTATAAGTATTGTATTGTATTGTATTTATTTTCCGTCATTTAAAAAATACATCAACATATATAAATATATATTTACAATTATAAAGACACACTTATAAAAAAAAGAAAGACGGAGGGATGGCCCTACTCAGCGTTGTTAGCATAACAATGCTGGTTTACAGAGGGTTCCCTATAGACATAGAAAACATGAAAATAGATATTACAAAAGTAAGGAAAACTTACAGCAAAATAAGAACTTACGATATTAATTACAAATTCGAGCAAAACAAGAAACAGGAGAGAAATATTTACGATATATATACAAGAGAGAAAGCTAGACAAGTAAATTATTTATTGAAAAAAAAAAGAAAAAAAAACTATTACGTCATTTATTTAAGGCACCATGTACCTCATTTACCTATTTTGTAGGGCATGAGTTATAATTTATTTTAAATAGAAAAGTGTTGTATTATGTTTTATATATCTAAATCCTCGGATGTATTATGGTTCATTATATTACTATATGCATTATGTCATGTTATTACTAAAAGAAAGAAAGAGTGTTTCTGCTGGTTATAATTTTACTTCTGTTTTGCTATAAACACCGAATTGTAAATTGATTTATACGGTATGTTTGCAAACAGAATGTTGATTTGTTACATTACATTGTAAATTGATTTATATGATATATATGTTCCCAAACAGAATATTGATTTGTTACATTACATTGTAAATTGATTTATATGTTTATAAACAGAATATTGATGTACATCAATGAACTTTAATAAATACAATACAATACATACAATACATGTTTATAGAACGTAGCAATATTTTTTTCTTCTGTAATTTCACATGGTCATTGTGGAAAGCAGTTTTGTAAATGGTAATGCTACCATGTACAAATAAAACTGCAAATGAATAAAATACATAAACAACCAAATATTGCAAAGGGCTTTGAATGGGTCAAGCATTGACTATTTTTTGTGATTTGTTCGCTTCATTTACAGAATGTTTATACTTCATCGTACCATTATTCTGTAACTTTGGACAAATCGATAATGCATGTAAATAAATGGATAAATAAATGAATAAACAAATGTTTAGTGAAAGGGGCCATGTGTATGTGCATGTGACTTATTGGCTTCATTTGCCATTTATCCCCTGAGAACACATCATGAACTGACACTATTTCTCTACTTTTGTTAAAACCAATAGCTAATGTAATTTCAAAAATCTTAGCGTATATTTTCAATCTAACGATGCAAACAGGAAATGAATACCGGTGTTCAAATTAATGTTGCAAGAGATCAGAGATGAGAAACTATACGCCATCTCAACACTGATTGATTGAAAACGGTCCAAAGTTGTTTAAGATGTAAGATCAAGCGAGTTGAATATAGTTTGTGGAATTCCACAGAGGACCATTTTACGCCCCCTTGTTTTTGCGATCTTTGTCGTTAACAAACTGAATTAACAAGTGCAATATATTGTGCTGATTGACCAAAAGTAAAAGTAAAAGATATAACGCTTGTATATACATGTAAGAATAATGTACAACTCAAACGGATAACCATTGCAAATATCTAGGTACATAAATTGATCAGGATCTCCATTGGGATGGGATCGTTATTTTTTTGTGAAAAGCTGTTTAATATAAAGTGTTTAAAAGCTATACCTCACTACAATCATAAGGAACTATATTTTTCAGAACATTGCAATTTGTGTTTTGTAAAACAATATTACAAAGTAATATTTTTTGTTAAGGTTCTTTGAAGAAGCTTTAGATAATTCAAAATTGGGCCTTTCGAATTGTACTACAAGTTGACGCAATATATTGCTTAACTCTTCTGTACCAGCAGTTTAAAAAGTGATTCCTTAAATATAAGAATAAACAGACACACTCTTCAAATGATGTACAAAATCTCAAATCGCAGGTGTCCAAATGACTTGTCACATATATATTTCAATTTAGGCGCTCGAACTATAAACATACTCAAAAATGTAATATTGCCGAAATTGAAAACGTGTTTTGAAAAAAAAAAGAGTTCAGTTATCATAGTGCTAAATGGTGGAACTCAATCTCGCCATAGCTCAAATGTGCATCATCATCATTAGTGATTTTCAAACGTAACCTAAATAAGTACATGGAATGGAAGAGACATTACTGAGTGAACTTTATTTCGTGTTCTCCCCCTCATATCACCTACACGTATTTTCTTGTAAATATTTCATTCATTATTATTATTTTGTAAATATGTAATCTTAATGATTAATATCCTCGGGGTAAGGAAGGCCCCTGTGCTGAAATAAAAGAAATGTAATAAATCAATTGCTGTGCCGTGATTGCATGTAACCTTGGTAATTTGGTTAATGCATGCAAATAAATTAATGAATAATTAAATACAAATTCACAGCTGATGCCTGATTCATGATGCAAACATTATCAGAATTCTGGAGAAAAAAATAGCATCCAAAATCCTTTACGTACACATACAGCGTTAAAAAAAAGGTGGGGAAGGGATCACACAAACAGTCTTAAATAATATATTCGTGACATCGAGGCCCCACCGTGGTTCTTACCGACTCATTTAAATGCTCATTTGTTGGTGTTATTGTACATATTAAATGGTTCGATCACTTGCAAAACTGCACTGAGGCTCGACAGATGTATACCATAAAACATAAAGTGGTGTATTACTTTCTATACTCAAAGAAAACTTTAGGACCATAAGTGACTGTTTAGAGACTCTTACCTTGGGACTTTCTGATCCATTATTAAAAGTAAATGTGATCACAAAATACTTTTTAATTTGTTTCTTGCCATTTGATCTTTTTATGGTTACTTTAACCAATTTCGAATAACTATTATAATCGATTGTATCGGTTGATAAGTACTAACGTTGATAAAATTGCGAAATTAAAATACAACATTAAGATATCCGATACAATATGTAAAGAATCCACAAAGAGAAAGGTTTTGGTTTAATGGGTTTTTGCAAAAAGGTGGTACTAGTTAGCAACCGAATTAAAATTCCCTTTAATAAATCTAATTTGTTATCTCGGCTAATTTCTCTAGAGGTTAACAGACTTTGCATGTAACACTCTCCACCCTTAGATATTCGACGGTTATTTCGATTGTGACCAGACGTTTGTTCGGGCGAAAGTTATACTGCTAAAAGACCGATATGTGGAGAAGGCAAAGTTTCCTCAAATGGAAGGTACTGATATTTTCTTTGATTCTAAACACATTTGTTCGACAAACTTCGCCTGAAGATAGTCAGTGTGAATACAAATTTAAATCAGTCGAGGTACTGAATGGTCAAGATGCATCCGTCAGATTTCATCTGAAAAGTCCCTTACTGGAAAACCAAACACTTATGTGGGTGGCACCGCATACATCATGGAGTATGAACTGCAACAGTTCTCTGCAATGTACAAGTAATGAGTCGTCTATCAGTACACGTTATAAGTTGACTGAATTGTTCAAGAACTACACGTTTGAAGTACTGATTAGACCTGCCCAAGATGACGATTCTGGACAACACTTCATCGTTCTTTATGAAGGGACTGACAACAAGTGTACACTACTGATACTTTATTTGACCGTTATCGAAAGCAGTAATAGCACCTGCACCACGCGTCTCGACAGAAAGAAAGGGAAGATTCAACTGTTTTGTCAGTGGACACAGATCAGTAACAACGAGCATGCAGAGTTCCTAGCTGGAAATCATTTTTTACTTGAAGATCGGGCTCCAGACCGTATGCTCGACGACAATCTTAACCTGACCCACGAATCCAGTGTTTATATCGACATTGAAGATATGGTTGATGTCGACTATGTTTGTGTTGTTTTTCATGGAAAAAGCAATGAAAGCAAAAGATGTAATTTCCTCACACCGCAACGCCATTCGGTAAAGTACAATCAAAGTGTGGAAACAAAGCTTAATTGTTGCGTTACGAGTGAGAACACTTCAGTTGCATGGTGGAACAATGCTAGTGGCGAGGTACTGCCGTATAGTTCCCAAACTATGGAAAAAAACATTTTTTTCCTATGTCTTGAAAAAAATGATTACACGAAGTCTACGATCAACGGGATTGAGATTTTAGACTTGACAGAGTACGAAGGTGGCCACAATGTAACGTTAGCTAAATCCTTTAGCAAACAACCTATAGATTCGACTGACGAACTACGATGCCAAACCATCAGCGTGAATATAACACTTGGTCGACGGCCACCTACAGATGGGTCAACTGAAGGGAATAGTTTTCTCTCGACAAGTGAATTTAACCAATCAACACAGTCGACGAATGGTAGTCAAGCGATGCTGATAACAGTAGCTGCCGTTGCAACGTGTTTAGTTTTTAGCATTGCTATCAACTTTTTCGTACTATGCTACTATAAATTTCTACGGAAAGATACATATCACGTGAGAGAGAATAGTTCAAATGATGCCCCAACGAGCTTAGCTCCAGAGGAAGACAACGTTGGTGATCCAAGATCTCATGAAATGACAACCTTCTCATCGCACACGCCTCGACCCAGCATGGACACCAGTGACCATGGGTTTGTCTCTAAACAGCACTCACCAGCAATTGACACCAATCTTTCGGATCAAGAGGCGATCCAGTCCAGTTACGAAGATCGTGCTAACCCTCGAACCCGCCAGGTAGTTTGTGACATGGAAGAGTTCTTTCCAGCAAACAAGATTTCTACTTGCAACAGTTATCCCATCGTCAAAGGCTTTGTTCAAGGAGAGGGTACAGGAGATGTGTGCACTGACGGTAGCGATGCAAAGCGAGTAATCGACCATCCTGTTTCAATGACACCAGATATAGACAACGCGTATTCCTCAGTAGCTGACGTTAAAGGCGCTACAAGATTCACCAAGACAACTAACCAGTCTTCGATGCTTTCGACCTTTCTATGTCCACTTCAATCCTCCGAAGACCACGATGGAGTTGGTCTCGATGTCACCAAGATCGAAACCCCACCTTCCCTTACCGACAAAGCACGGAGCTCCAGTGGGGATGCTGTATTAAGAAGCACGAATGGACCTGCAGCAGAGTTGGAAGCCATGTATGCCCAACCAGACATGGCCCGGAAAACCAAAAAAGTGGGAAAACTGTCCGAATCCATCACACAAACGTCAGAATATCCCACTCGTGTATCACATCAATTATGTAGAAAGGGACCAAGTGCTCTGACAGGAGAGGTTCGCCTTAGCAATATCTCTCCACTAGATTACTTCTACTCACCTGTACCAACTGATGACAAAACAGGTTGCATGTACGGCAATGGTGATTTGGCCCATACAACGGAGTCTACATGTGGTGCCGAACTGTACATGAATTCATGTGTCCATAGATTTGAATAAATACACACTTCAATGGAAGAGAAAGTATCTTTTTATAAGCGTAGTAGTAGTAGTAGTCTGAGTTGGAGTGGGAGTAGAAGTATAATGATTATTTGCATTATTGATAGTAGTAGGAGTAGTAGTAAGAGTATTAACATTGTTATCATTATTATTATTATCTTCGTTATTGTGAAAAGTTAAACTCCAACCACCTAATCACAAGGTCGGCCTTTTTTAGGCCAGTCTTGGAATCAAACAGTTTCTATAAATAGTTAAATCTCATTACCTCAGATTATTAAATGTATGAACATTGTTTTTTTAGTTTGATAAGATCGATTGTGGCTTATATTGCATGTTGATATTTGCTGTAGGGCACTGTGCTGTTTCATGAATTTGAATTTCCACATTATAGCCACATTATCAATGTCCAATCAGGTTAGATCTCTGTAGGTAATGACTTTCTTGAAAATAAAGCATGCTAAACTTGAAAAATTGCACAACGTTTAATGTCTGCACTTGATAGCATAGAAGATAGAGTCGAACATTTGATTATATTAAACGCGTAAATCCATTCTTAAATGGAAGCATATTTATCCATTTTAAAATTGTATAACAGTCAATATAATATGCAGTGATATATAAATAAATTGTCTTATCAATTGAGGAACTATATTCCAATAATCAAAAGACTTGTGAGACAATACAAATTGTTAGCTTTGTTGACATGGCCTTCGATATGATTTATTTGCTTGTTATTCAGTTTCGCGTTTTTGTTTAAAGAAGGATTATCTACAAAAGTGCTCTATCAAATTTGAAACAGCTGAGTGGAATTAATTTTTCCTTCAAACTAAACTTAGCCACACCTACTTTTCCAATAATGAATATGCATGAACGGTCTTCAAAGTGTTGGCGTGTAGTACATACTTCAGAGACAGTATACAATAAAAAGAATGTCGTGAATATTTAACGATTGGAAAGACGTGATTACTATCACAAATTAGAGGTAAGGAATGGAAAGTGGAAATCTAATAATAAAATATGAATAGAGCTATGATAATGCGAACCGTTCTTCTGGTCCCAGACCTATGAAACAATTGATATCCTGTAAATGATTCAAGTAAAACTTACATTTACCCCTACACTAACGCATAATTTGAAGATATAATATGTGTACAGTATAATTCGTATAGCACATATTATTTTGTACATATGTCTTGCCCAATTTTCTTTATTCTTTGTTTGACCTCTCTTCTTCGTTATATAGATTATGATATTCAATTTGTATGTATATGTGTATTGTTATTGCGACTTAATCACAAGCCTCGCGTTCGAAAGTTCACCCCTTTCATCCATGGTAAATAATATATTCACTTTATGTTCATTTGATATAAGAAGGATATAGATATATTGAATCTTAATTTTAAAATAATGACTGGTGGGTGGTAATTGAAAATTGAAATTGATAATTGAAAACTTATGAAGATCATTACTGGGATTGGGATGATAAAGATGATCGTTAGGCATTTGTGAAAATTGATTATTTGTAAGAAAGCTTGCGTAAACATATTTACCTAAGTATGCAATTCCTCCTCAAAAAATGTCGATGGATAAATTGATGTTTACGATGGTAGCGAGAGTAGCTGTACAAGTTGAGTTTGGTTTTGATATAACATGTTGTTTAATGTGAATTATTTACTTCTATTGCTACTTGATCATTATCATCATCATCACGATTATCACTATCTTTCAATGTGAGGCTTATTGTATCATTTGGTTGTGTCCAATGATGGAAGGTTAATGGACGATCTACCTAACAATTTCAAGTTATACGTTTATTGTTCTGTTTCGGTTCTATTGAGCTTTGCTATGATTAATTGCTATGATGAATAAATCGATAACAATAATCTTATCCAATTGATGTGTCTTTCCGAGATTGTGTGTGTGTGTGTGTGTGTGTGTGTGTCTTAAGTTAAATGTCCCTTATCCTGACTAATACATGAAATTCAAACAATTTCGATTTTATAATGAACAATTGTTTAAATGTACACGTAAACCACCACTAGTTTGTATACAACACCTTAAACAGCGACCAGTGCCCTGAACATGAACATGTTAAATTAATTAATTAATGATGACCATAGCATTTTCGATTTCCAATGTAACGACAACTATTAATCGATCATACAATAACAGGGATTATTAAAATGTAGCTGTTTTATCCTCCACCACTCCCACACACATACACACACACACACACGTGCGCGCGCGCGCACACACACATACCCTCACATATTCTTGGGGGTAATACTTGCTACACATATTTCAATATATTATACCGCAGGCCAGCTCACCAGCAAATGTCTATCTTATAAAGTTCCCTCATGTTACCGAAGAAAATGTTCATTTAAGTGTGCTACTTCCTCATCATCCGCTACATGTTTTTTTAGTGAATATCCATGAAAAGGAAAATAAACATTCTAGTTCCTAACATTTGCCAGACTTTAATAATTAATCAGAGCGAAGGTGGTTCTTCGAGGATCCAGATAACTTACGAGAAACAACCGAATGAATTTGTATACAACCAGCATTGCTATAAATACTCGAGTTTTATTATATATTTCTTGATACCAATGTTTTGAAAAAAAAGTTTTTTGAGATCAAAGTAATCATCCGGTCATAGCAAAAGAAAAAGAAAAAGAAAACCTGTTAAAAGGGGAACATACAAAAATAATTTTGAACATTTGGTTCATTAATGGTGTTCACAAAGGTTTGTATAAAAAGCCTGTGATTCTGAAATTTGTGCAGACCAATACAAACTGTCTCAATGCAATTTCATCGCAGATGGCGTGCATCTGAATCCATGACAGGTTGAGTTATATTCAAGGGCACAAAAGCACCTCGAAACTCACGACGTTATTTCTCATCCATTTAATATGTTTGCACATGATCTAATTAGCACATTGTACACATTTGTAACTGATATGTTTTCACCAATAGAATGCAGGAAGTATTTGCAATATATATTAATATATGAGTGCCTCTATGAGTAAATAATAAATATAATTCCAACAAATGGCGTATGTTTACAACAGAAATTTGAGAATCATGTACATGAGATGAAATGCAACAAAACTGTTTGGAAAAGACAATGCATTATGAGAACTTGATATTATTTTTGTGATCGAATTGAGGAAAGGAATTACGTTTAAATTGTGGGGAGGCATGATTTGTGTACGTTCCTGGATTATATTCTAGAGCAATCGGGAAACCACAATGAAGTTATACTGAGCTTCACTAAGATACATAAATAAATAAAATTAGAAATAAATAAACAAATAAATAAAATACGGGGAAACAGTTTGATGTCACCTTCGGTTTCATAATAAGGACACTATGACCGTTTTGTATGAAGATAAATCGATTGCGGCGTCACTAATCCATTCAAGGAAACATTCTATCTCATCTATGCCTGAAATTGTTCCAATGATAACATGAGATACACCTAGAGTTGAAGGCGGTTGTATTAAACAAAACCACTTTTATCGCTGACGACGCTCCGCCCTTGAAAACAATAATCGATTTGATTCGTTCATTTCTTCATCTGGCTAGGTTACAGTGCTTCGTTCCCGCCAATTAAGTTCCCACCCCCACTCGTCATCATTTCATCAATCATTTTACAGTACTCTACTTCTTTGTCTCCATTTTCTGTTTTGTTTTTAATATGATCGAGAGTAAGTGGACCAACAGTTTTCTAAGCTACTCTCTACTGAAAAAATAACTTGTAGATATTACTGAACTTCCTCATTATATTATTGTGATTGCGGTGACTTACACGGCACGTACTTTAAATGCGTGGACCGGTGTGTAACGACTTAGATATCGATTGTATTGGCTGAGGACTCTTACAAAATGTCTCCAAATAATTTGTATTTCACTAGGAGAATGTTTTTGTCGTCACTTATTTTGCCAAGTATTTTCCACGTCACCTTGTCTTATGACGAATCTTTTTGGTGTGGCAAGGTGCAAGAAAAAGTGATGGACGTTTGGAGCGGACATAATATTTCCATAAGGTTTTATTTGGAAGATCCATTACTTCACGCTCAAACTTTGGTGTGGAGAAAGGGAGAATCAATAAGGGTAGAACCACACAATCGACCCTTAGAATTCGACGGTTATGAATATTTCGACGTTGATCGTTACAGACTGACTGAAGTCATCAACGATACCTTTGATTTGGTTGTTAAATACACGGAGCAGAACGATTCAGGACATCATGTTGTCACAATTGACAAAGGTAGCCAGCCGCTGTGCCTAGCTCTCCTGCTTAATTTAACCGTCGAAACTCCAGAACCGATATGTACAACACAACTCAACAATGAAAGCAGAAAATTACAGATGTTTTGTGAATGGCTGCAATTGAACGAAGGGGATCGAGCACACTTTGAAGTAGACAACGAAATCCTGTATGAACATCAAATTCCGGAACTGAATTTCAACGGTTCCTTTAATATGACGCATCAATTCAGCGTATATGTTGGTCTTGATAAGATATTTGATGAAATCACGGTACATAAGAAGTGTATTGTATCTCACAGGAATGGACAAGCGAGAGAAGTGTGTGAATTCCCCGTCGTCACACCTCATCCTATTGAATATACTCAGGGTGGAAATGTGGAATATGAATGTTGCGTCGCCAAGCCA
This sequence comes from Strongylocentrotus purpuratus, assembly GCF_000002235.5. Classification (NCBI taxonomy): domain Eukaryota; kingdom Metazoa; phylum Echinodermata; class Echinoidea; order Camarodonta; family Strongylocentrotidae; genus Strongylocentrotus; species Strongylocentrotus purpuratus. The sequence continues at coordinate 14,866,838 of NW_022145607.1, forward strand.
AGCAAACCCATCCTACTAGTATACGACGGTGAAGGCAATGAATTACCTGTCGTCAATTCTACACAAAATTACAATGCAAGCAAAGAAAGAGATGCTGATTTTATCCTCTTCTTCCTCTGCGGTTCAAACGAAGCACCGTCAGAGATTACTATTCTTACCATGACAAGCTTGGATGTTATAAAACACGTCAAATACGAAAGTTCAACGCTATCTCTACATGTTGCAGACCCAAAACTTCTCAATACCAATTCAAGAGAAGATGAGCAATGTGAAGTCATCACGGTGAATTTTACAAGACTTGATTCGACGTCAAATAATCAGGAGGGAAACTCTACAGAAAGTGCGATCGACAAATTATGTGACCACACTCAGACGACAAGGACTGTATCAAGCAAAACTTATTCAAGTAAAGAATGCGGTATAATGGCAAAACACGAAGCTATCTTGATAGCAGTGGCTACAATAGCAGCCCTTGTGCTTGGGTGCGTCACCGTTGCTTGCATTACGAAATGTTATTCCAGGTACAATTTCCCCGATAGAGACCATTATCTTGTCAGAAGGGGTATGGGGAATGGTCCTCAGAGAGGTTCAACGGCAACGGATGACGAAAATGCAGGAGCTGTAGTAATGACCTTCACAGCTCAAATACCCCAACACACTGCAGATCCCGGGTCCCCAAGAGATGTACTTCACCAGCGCTCAACAGACGAAAAAGAGCATTTTGTTAACCGACGTGCAATGGGGCCAATGCCTGGACCGCTAGTTGGACCACTAAATGTGGATTCGCAAGGAAACATGGTGAAACATGACACTGTTGCTCCAAGTGAGCGAAATGCGTGCATGGCCAGTGCACATACACCATGGCAAGACAGTACTTACTGTTCAATGGATGATGTTGAAGGCATCCCTTCATGTGCAAATAGTCAAGTATCACACAGTATTAACCAGTCACATCTGTCATCAGGTCAAGCGAAGACATCGATGGACGACTTAGTGCCTACACGCTTACAGATTCCAGACTTTGATGCACTCTACGCGAAGCCCGACATGAGCCGGAAAACCAAGAACATGGCATCAGCGGAGTCAGATTATGATGGCCCGAGGGTTACCTTAGATGACTACTTTCAAAGCATTCTCGTTCCAGAAGATAGCCTACATCCATGTGCATTGAGCACCGATCAAGATTACCATGTCTATGACAGCAGCCTAGCAAGTCCTACCGATGAATCGACGGGTGGCGGTGATTTGTATATGAATACGCTTTAATTTCAACAAGAAGTACGATTGTAATTACTGTCGTGTTTTCCTTGAAAGGACATTTGGAGGCAAAATATTCCGGCCGTGATGGTTCATACCATAATAAAGTTTGATCATGCTTTTTCTTTTTTGGGTATCTAACGTCATTGGAACAAACCATCCAATCAAAAAATTATGGCACAGATTAATATATCAAATGTTTGCATTCATATAATTTGCCTGTTATATTGGCGTTACCACGTAATAATACTCTATTTGTTATTAACATTTTACTAATCTCTTCACTAAATTTGTATTATGAATCTTATCAGGTTAAACATCGTGATAAAAAAGTCCACTTCTGGAAAAGTTACCACGTAGTAATATTCTATTTGTTATTAACATTTTACTAATCTCTTCACTAAATTTGTATTATTAATCTGATCAGGTTAAACATCGTGATAGAAAAGTCCACCTCTGAAAAAGTTGAAAATACCTATCATTTTGGTCAGAGGACTTATGTTGACGAAGTTTACTGTCTTCCTGAATTACTACAGTAAAATGTTGTGTAAGCCCGTGAGTAATTCTAGACAATTTAAGGGGAGATTTCTTTTAGTGATTTGAAAATGCAATTCCGTCAAATAGAGAACAATATGTTGTCTGATGAAGATGAGTACCATATTCCAATTTTATAAAACCGAAAGTAATTTAGGGTGATATGGACGACTTTAACCATGTTTCTATTATTTTAATGGTTCTCGAAACCTCACTCTTTAATGGTAAGCCTATTGTAGGTTTAGGTTGGAAAGTAAATAAAAATCACATTTGGTTGTAAAGATGACAGGAAATTAAGCACCATTAATACATAGTTTGAAAAAGTCAGGGCAGTGACACAAAGGAGAGCAACTTTGGACAATAGTTTTTAGTTTCTTCAAAGTGCCTTCTTGTTATTCGCCTTTTCTCTCAAAGATGAACAAAAGAGGGGACAATGAATTAGCACTTTTACTCACCAACACGAGGAAATGTTGTGTAGGGTTCATTTTCTAAACAACGGCTCATCCTCTTGAGAAGTCACTCCCTTCGTTGCCTCATTAGTGAGACTCATTTGCCCTTCATCCATTGGCTATTGCCATTTCGATATTTAGGTTTGGCCATTGTGGTTTAGGAGGACGGACATAGTAGAAGACTTCGTGAAGCCCCTCCTCTTTTACGCGAGTATGTTGTCTCTGCTTTCATCATTCCAAACCTACCATGATAATCAAACATCGGCTTTTGTATCGCTCTTGCCACATTACAACCTGAAACGTGGAATAAGAGCTCCATCATTTAGTCATTCTGAATTCTCTTATGTTAACGGACTTCATATCGACGCTACTTTTAGAAAAAAAACTTCAATAAATAGCGTTTACTCTTAACTAACGGCATAACACTTCTTAAAAATGATCGCCATGGCTCGAGGTAGCATCGCTGTTGAACGGACATTTGTGGTCTTTTTTATTTTACAATGTTTCATCCAACTGACTTTTACTCGAAATGATACTTTATGGTGTAACCAGCAACAGGAACATTCAAGGCATGAAGTGAATGGACAGAATATTTCTCTCAGGTTTAACGTCAAAGAGACAGTTGGTAGTCCCCAGTCACTTGTGTGGACAAGGGGAGAGTTGGTATGTGAAACACTACAGAATCGTATATTGGAATGCATTACCAACGCATCTCTTGATAATAGTCGTTACACGTTGAGTCAGATCAACGGGACCCAGTTCGAGATGACCATTGCGTTTACTGAGCAAAACGATTCGGGACAGCACGTCGTCAAAATTTACCAGGAGTCACAATCACTATGTACCATTGTTATCCTGAATGTAACCATTGAAGGTACAGCACCTATTTGTTCTACACTCTTCGATAGACATAGCAGTAAATTACAGATGTCATGCCAGTGGTTGCAGGTGAACAAAGGGGATCGAGCACAACTTATGGCAGGAAATCAGGTGCTATATGAATATGAAACGCTTTGGATAAACTGCTCCAACATCATCGTTTATTGTGACAATGTATCAGTGGATGAGAAAGACATTAACACTTCTGGGAACAACGCACTTACCCAAAGTCAGTTAAGGACACCTGTGTCACCACAGTGCCCAACTGCTAAAAAACATTCCACAGTGCTCTATTCACTAGTGGGATTATCAGCATTGGCGTTGATGTTCAGCATTTGTGGTTGTTGCGCCAAATGTCACCAAACCTTTCTCATAAAAAGTCGGTACCGGTTAAGAGAAGAGATGAATCAAGACATCGACATGGCTAATACGGCAGCAGTCGTTGACGAAGGTGCAGAGTCTGTAAATATGACTGTTTCTGAGCCTCCCCAGTCTGTACCCCTTCAGCGCCATCTAGACAACATAGACAGTTGCACCCAGCAAGGAGCTTTGTCGTTATGTTCTGACCAGCAAGACAGGCCTCCAACCCTGCCTTCACGGCCTAATTTGCTAGTGTTGGATAAGAAATGTGCCGATCATCCTAACAATCCCTGTAATAAAAACACTGTCGAAATGCTTACATGGGATACTGTTTATGAAGCGAATACCATCGGACAGCACAATGCGGGTTCAGTGCTTTCTACAACATCAAACCCGGACAGTACATATTGTACAGTCGATGATATCAATGAGAATGTGATGGCTACCAATGTCAAACGGTCAGATTCAACACGTGTCCCATGTTCCGTTGCAACGACTGAGGATCATGGGGGCCAGCACGATTCGTTTAACATGAAGGAACCAGCTTCACGACCAGTCAATCCCAAGGGAGGCTATTCATTGAATGATAACACTAACGCGGGGCTTATAACAAACACAGACTCCCTATACGCTAAACCCAACATGAGCCAAAAGTCCAATAGGATGATGCCTCTGGAGTCGGAATATGACGACGCAAGGGTCCCTGGGGAAGAATTCTTTCAAAGCATCCTCGCTAAGAAGAAAAGCCACGAGTCACATGTCTTGGAGAAGGATCACATGTACGGTAACAACTCTAACGCTTAATCTTCTAGATCGACTACTGGTGGCGAATTTGTACACGAATGAACAGGGTCACACTTGTCCATTAGTGATCGTGTTCAAAACCTTTTGCATCTTATTGTTTTGCAGCAGTGTTACAGTTTGCAATCTTATACCTATTTTAAACCAATTGTACAATGTGAAACATATATAACTGAAATTGTAACCCTATTTTGATGCTATTAATTATGAACAGATTTGATTATTTAGAGATGTTTCTTCCTTTCCGCTATCCTCTTTTTTATTCATCAGTATCATAATTCATCAGCAGATTAATTACAACAGACAGTTACAAGATTTTAAGGTGTTAATGCTAATGTTCTAATATTCTAGTTCTGCACGGAATGGTAGACAAACACATTCAAAAAATCAATTTAAATCATTGGCATGTTATGTACTGGAGGGTTTGCAGTATTTGTGCATAATGACACATTATTCTGGCTTTTGTTTGCATCTTTTGAGGAAGTAATTTGTCTGTAAAATCTCCCCCTCCCCATATGAGAGTAAAATTTGCACCAAGTTTTTTGTATCGTAAAGTGGTACTAACAAATTGTATAGGCCATTTAGCACAACAGATAACAACAAATAACAATCGATTTGAATGATATGTGTTACCATTCTCACAAAGAAGTTGTCGTTACTATTGTTGTTGTCGTTTTCAATTACATATTAAGAAAGGTAGTAAAAGATCGATTAGTTCGGTGGCAAGGTTATCACTTCTGAAAAGACTCGAGACGATTTCGGTTTTGTGATAAGATGTCCTGAGTTTCTTTCATTGCAGAACTAGAAAGCTTTAGACCTCAAAATTTAAGAAAATCAATCAAAGAAATCATGTTATGTTATTATTATTTTTCAACTGCATGTCAAGTCCTACCACAAGATGATTTATTGCTTCAAGTGTAGTAGAGAGTCTCTCAAAAAAATCCACTTCAGACTCCGGAAAGGAAAACAAAATTCATGCTTTGATTGTGATCTTCAAGAAACTTGATCAATTCTGTTTAGATAACACTATGATCAAGTGCTCTTCATTTTTTATCACGCAATGCATGGCAAAACGACTGGCTTTCTGCATTTTCAAGATCAGGTGCATTTATGTTTATTCTACCTGAGATCAAACTGTAGGGTAGAAGCTCGAGGTTATCAGATCTTGCGAGATTCGATAATTGTTCAGTCCGTAGTTATCAAGATTATGTAGCATTCGTTTCTTCAAAGTTTCAAATAACATCTCCCATCCTTCAAAATGTTTCTTATGCCTGGTAGCCTCCTCTTGAAAGGATTACCATTCGTTTTCTGTCTGCAAGCTCTGATCAATCAGTCATTTGCTAAAGGCAATGTGTGTAATTACCGATGGGAAACATTTCATGCTGTCGAGTATCAAAACATTTCGGTTCTTTTCCATCTTAAAGAACCATTATCCGTAAACGATACATTTAATTGGATTGAGCCGGCATCGACATCTGGTGAGATGTGCTCAAGATACAAGTTGAAAAACCGATTCAACCAAACGGATTTTGAGCTAATTATTCATCAAGCTGAAGAGGGGGATTCGGGAACTCATCATATTACACTTTTTAATGGAACAACTGTTATCTGTACAGCATTGATACTGGAATTGACTGTGGTTAGTGGAAGTCCAAACTGTACAACACATTTCCGCAGGGAGAATCAGGCTCTGCAGATGACATGTCAATGGTTGCAAGGCTTCAATGGTGATCAGGCACAATTACTGGCGGAAAATCAGGTTTTGTATGAACATGAGGTGACAACGGTGAATTTGCGAAATCAGTATACATTGCCTCATAAATTCAGTGTGTTCCCTGATATCCAAGACGTGATACGTAACAAGGGAGTGCCAAGCAAGTGTGTAATATCTAATGAAAGGATGAATGTGCGCAAGATGTGCACTTTTCCTCCAATTGAACATCACACCATTCAATACCACCAAGATGACGTTTTAATATTTGATTGTCGCGTTAAGAACGGGAGCATTCCTCTTTCGTGGTGGGACAACGCTGACACCAGTCTGTCACCAATCAGTGCCATGAAATCGTACATAATAACTGAAGGCGAGTTCGTAGTTTTTCTTTGTATGAAAGATGTTTCTCACTCTTTGATGAAACTCCATCGCATGATAACTTTACATTTTCAAGAAAAGCGCTACAACATTTCAGTTTCAGCTGAACATCATGAAATCCCGGGCCAAGGAAACGATTCCACAGACAACGCAAGTCGTCTAACGATCACTGTTAATGGTTCAGTTGTTGCCCTTCCATTTTCTACTTCAACTACAACACAAGTTCCTTCTGCATTTTTGAAATCACAAGATAATGACTCCTCGTCAAATTGTATCGTGAGTGAAGAGATGAGTACGACTGCTACGGACGTTGGCGGGGAAACAAAGCAACCGCTAATCTACTTGTGGGTGACATCAGCAATTGCATTGCTGTTCAGCATGGTTATCTGCTTTGGAATCTGTTTCAGCAAATGTTACAAACGATTTATAATCAAGTATCAATATCGAGTCAAAAGGGAGCGATCACATGGAATCAGCATGAACACGATTCAATCAACAGATGGAGAGTCAGCTGACGCGGCAACCTTATCGTCTCATACTTCGGCGAATGGGATAGATCCTGAGCACGGCGGTATTACAGTTCACAGATCTCCTCCACGTAGGCAACGGATATATAATCCAGAACGTAAGGACAGTCTGCCAGAACTCCCTCTACGACGTGGATGTGTATATAAGAACGAGGTCCACATAGGCCATCCTCCGGGACAACAAGGAGATGAATATGGTGTAAAGGAAACGCGTGGGGAAGACACGGGGAGCGGGACCAGGAAAGTAAATACAAGTGCAACTATTTCCGGGGCTGTTGCGCAAAGTCTCGACAGCACATACTGTTCGGTAAGTGACGTTAATGACACCAATGACATTCCTGCAAGTGGGAACATTGTACCAGAAGCAGTAAAGGCCGCGACATGGATCGTCCAAACATCTGGTTACCAGGGCACTGTTCTTGATGAGGGAACTAGTGCCGAGAATACTCCATGCGTTAACCCGAAGATCAAAAAAGAAAACTCATCAATGGACAACGTTACAGGGCCTACGTCAGATGTGGAAACGTTGTACGCCAAACCTGACATGAACCGGAAGACCAAGAAGCCAGTCGGTGTCCCAAATCAACCTCTTGAACCAGTCCCTGAATTAGACAAGGATCTTTCTGATCGGGCAAGGTTCGCTTGCTCGGGTTTCGGCCATGTGGAGAAAAAACTGTGCCCAGACATTCTTCTTCCAACTGGAAGTTTAGATGACCCACCTCTCCTTAATAGTGATCACATTTACGGCAACAGCGATGCAAATTCCATCGATTCATCTAAAGATGATGACGATTTATATATGAACACATCTGTCCACTCATGTTATCAATAGACAAAATTCTAAGACGTCTGTTTTTTTACGATTTGAGTAGACATAATGTATTTGTTTTAGTAGTCTCTTCTTCGCAAATGGATTCTTTAATCTGTATTACAGATACATAATGGATACAGAACACACCGTTTATGCTAAAATTGTAACGAGATTAGTAATATGAAGGAAAACAAATATAATTATAACCAATGTCTTCATTTAGATGCATGTTATGGTCTTCAGCGTCTATGGTGTATGAAGCTAATGATATATTATAACGTGTGAGATATAAAGACATACGATACTATTGCTTAAGGTTTTATTCATTATATGATTATCATTTAGGAATCTTGGATAAGATTATTCTATCTCGCTGTGTTAATCAGATTGCAAGTTCCTTACTGTTTCACAGATTTGCGTTACATTCATCGCACCGTGGGGTATCGGCTAAATAGATAGGAGCTATGAAGGTTTTTTCAACGCTATAACCATTTCCTAATTCGTTTAATATTCAAATAAAATGCAAATCTTATTTAAGATATTTCTCTATATAGGGACGTCATCGTAAATATTTTTCTTCCGTCGTCGAGAAGAAATCGTTTTCCTCACGATTTTTTTTTTTTTTTTTTACAGAATGTGAGAACGCTCGAGAAATTATTTATGAGTGCTTGTCAAATTTAATCATTAATTTCTAGTTTCATTTCCTGCCGTCTTTAGTCCTTTCAAAGATAAAACGAATTGATGTAGATGAGGATGCTAGGTTTGTCTTCGTCAATTGTCAAAACTAAAGAAAGCCAGCAGATGACCTTCATATAGATTCCTAAAGTCCGCGCATAACAAAACCAGCTCCTTTGTTTTAAATTAGTGTTTGTCTAAATTAGTTTCCAAACGAAAGATGGGCTTGTATTGGAATAACCATAATTGCCTGAAGGATGTAAGCACTCACACAAGCAAATAGTCATTAATTTCACTGGCTCCGCCCTATTATAAACGAGAGTCATTCAAAACCATAGCACAGCCTCCATTCCCTTCAGCCAATTGCCTTTCTGATCGTATCACGTATCAAGCATCAATGACATTGATATTAAAAAACTATTTATATCCTTCGTTTCCATTCGTTCAAATACTTTAGAATATAAGCATACACGGTTCATTTTCTTAACTGCCACACTCCTCTTTAGTTCCAAATATATTCGTCGGAGAACGCTATTCCAAACTCTTTTTAGTATAGTCGTGAACCTCTTTTGGTACCTGTGCTGAAGACGCGGTACTAGGGCCAGCGTATCTATATCAAGCTAAGATAGTATGGAATCCTCTACCATGCCTCATAATCGTTTCGCGCTGAAATGTAATATTTCTCCAATTATTTTTATAATTTTTCAAGCTGTCTTCCAAATGACATTTTGTGAGGGTGGTTTATTCTGGTGTGGCGACCAGCAAGAAGTAGCATTAGAAACAGTCAACGGACGTAATTTTTCTGTGAGATTTGCTCTGAATGATCCATTGACTGAGATTCAATCATTAGTGTGGGCAAAATGGATAGATAATCGACTGTTGGACAATATCGACAGTACATCTGCTAATCGAGAACGTTATAAGTTGACAAAAGAGTCGGGAAATAATTCTATCGTCTTGGCTATTGCTTTTACTGAACTTAGTGATTCAGGAGAGCACGTCGTTAAAATTCATCATGGGACACAATCGCTTTGCGCCATTACAGTTTTCAATTTAACCATTGAAGGGACAGCCCCAATCTGTTCAACCCTCTTTGATCTAGATAGCCGAAGAGTACAGATGTCTTGTGCGTGGGTGCAGGTCAACTTAGGGGATCAAGTACAACTTTTGGCAGGAAATCAGGTTGTATATGAGTATGAGACTACGGAGATGAATATCGATGGCGATTTTAATTCAACCAACAAATTTAGCGTTTACCTTCCTCTTGAAAGCGTACATGATAATCGAGTTGCGCCAAGGAGGTGTATCATTTCTAATGGCAACGGATCTGTCAATAAGTCGTGTACATTTCTTCCAATACAGAACCAAACTCTGCTTTCTGAGTTTGAATGTTGCACCACAGAGGAAGCCGATGCTATCAAGTTTTGGTACAATAATGGTAGCAAATTGATTCCACTCATTCTTACTGACAAGTTATTCCTTAGCCATGTGGGACACTTTTCTTTTTTCTGCGGTGTACAGAGTGGAAACAACACAGTGTTATTGCATAGCATTGGAAATGTTAATCTTGCAGAAGGTAAACAGTACAACATTTCTCTGTCAGCATTAGGCCGAACTGAAGGAAGCAACAGTTCTAATGAGAATTTAAGATGTGAGAACATCTCTTTTGAGGTAAGAAACACTGACAAAGACATACAATATCCGGAGGAAAATCAAGACTTGAGCACGATGCCCGATAATACTGAAAGGATAGAAATTACTGTGACGCCAAAGGCTTCAAAAACGAATAAAGTCTCGACTTGGGTTTGGGCAATATTAGTGCTTTCTTTGATATTCTGCCTGGTAACTGGCTCCGTCAACTGTTACTATATGGTTTTAAGAAAATATCGACACCACTTTGAGAAAGAGATAAATGATGCTATGCAAATCGAATCCACGGTAGCGATTGGTGATACTCGTACACAGTCTGAAAATACTGGGAACTTACAATTACAAGAGCTTCAAAGCTGTCGGGATTCTGACCTTCGAGGAGCTACTGCTCTCCAGTGTTTAATAGGTGAGGGAAAACACAAACAAAACCAAGTCAGAAAGGCTCTCATTTTAAACAAACAAGATGGACCTCCAAGCCTACATTCGCAGCGCCAACATGTAGAGCATGAGAGCAGTTGTTTTGCTCATCGCCCTACTAATAACACTTCGGATCGTGAAGATCATAAAGGTACCATCGGATGCACCACCACTGGTTTTGACACTAACCCTGGTAAGCATATAAGACATGATCTTGCTAGTGCGCCATACCTGGACACTGTGTATTGTTCAGTTGACGATGTCAAAGGCACCTCTAAAGATATCTCGAAGGAACGCCGGCCTTCACATGCATCGTCTTTCCCATATCCCCATTCATCTTCCAAGGATCACTTCGATATGAGAGCATCAACGACGTCTCTTTCTTCGTTCAAATCAGGCGGTTCACAAGAAAATGCATCGATGGTGAGCATGGCGAGAGTTATAGGAGCAGACACAGATGTAGATGCATTGTACGCAAAACCGGACATGAGCCGAAAGACCAACAAAATAACCTCTTTAGGGTCAGATACCAACTCCGGTAGCTACCTCGGTCGCAACTCCGGTCAAGACACTTTCGTTCTAGAACATGGCTCAGAACCCCTGGTCCCGAACCATACTGACTTCTTTGGTAACATGATTGCTAATCCCAATGACGAATTGATGGATGGTGGAGAACTGTATATTAATGCACCCGCTCATTCTTTTTCATGAAGAACTCATTGTCCTTTGTCATTTTGTGTGTCTTCTTTAATCGTATCTGTCTAGGAAAAATACATTACTTATAAACATTTTCTCTGTAGAAAAAAAATGACAATTCGAGTAGGTTTACGTACAGTTTTGCCTGAACTAAATATTGAGTATTAACATATTAAACGACAAACCCTCTGAATGATAGCGAAATATTTTTAAATTAAATATAGCCAAGCTCTTGTTGTGTTTTCAATGTAAGTGAGAAATTGTGTTACATAATATTTGTTATTTACACTTAGCTGAATAAAATGACCAAGAATTATACAAGATTCTTACTGTGTGCAAATAATATAAGAACAGATGCTATAAGTGAAACTTCATTTAGATATTGATTGCTTCTGTAGGGTAGCTTTTATTTGTCTGTAATAATTTGTCAAGCTTTTCAGGTGTAGTGTGTACTTCGACAGATCACCGTAGCAAAAATCCCCCAAATATGGGTGTGTGCGTGCGAATGTATACATGTACGTGTGTGCGTGTATGGGGTGTGAGCGTGTGTGTGTTGAGTATGTGTATAAATACTTGCCAAGTTAATTATTATCTGCACATTGTGGTCATATTCGAAGTACTTTTTTGTAACCATTATCATGATTGTGAATAGACGAGAATGACATAAAAATAAATCTCTCAAATTGTAGCGCTACCTACTCATTACAGTCATACAATTATCTTAATACAAGCTTCCATTGATCAGGGTCCATATTCACAAAATCTTACTAAGCTAATTTTCAACTAACCACATAGGCTTTACATGTAGTTAGTTGACATCTAGGCTATGTAAGGTTTAGGATTATAAGCCCAGGTGTATTATGTATAGATGTAGCCTTACAAGTACGTCCCATTGTCTAAAGAAGAAACAAAACACGAAAGTTATGTGTAAATGTAGTGATTTATGTAGTCAATGTATTTGGCATCAACAAATATAAAGGGTCTATTCAAAGATGAATGGGCAAACATCACACAATCACGTATTAATAACCTTTGATAAATCCTGGTTTCGTGGTGTGATTTTCCCCCGATGTTTCCTCATACATAGTCGCAGTGTTCTTATGGTTATAATAGAAAACGATATGTCTCCATTTCAACCGACAAGAAATTGATTAATTTTGTGTAAATAGTATCGGGAAGTACTTATAGAATCTTTACGAGGCCGAATGAGAGGCTAATTAAATAATGTAACTTCTGGTTTCATTACAAATACTCTTGTAACGATATATAAACGGCAAAACTCTGTTAATCGGCGATTGTTTTGGAAACGTGACAACTGAGTTTGATAGGATAGCAGATGAAGTCGTATATTTTATTATACCAAATGCGTAAGTCTATTTTGAAATAGAAGCATATTTATCCATTTCAAAATGGTACAATAGCTAATATACGCTATGATATTTCAATTCATTGTCTTATCAATAGAATATAATCATTTAAAAAAAATTGTAAGACAATTTAAACTGTTAAGTTTGATAACAGGGCCTTGGACATAATATATTTGTTTTGTTCTTTTTGTTTTTTTTTAATTCTGAAGAAGAATCTTTTACGAAACTGCTGTATTAAATTTGAAACGGCTGAGTAGAAGTAAATTTTTTTTTTAAACAAAACTTACGCGTTAAGGAGCATAGTCACACCTACTTGACATGTGTTAATATGAATATGCATGAACGGTCTTTAAAGTGTGGGCGTGTTACACATACTACAGATACAATATCAAATAAAGTGAATGTAAGAGGAATAAACATTTACCTTTGGAAAGACGTGACGACTATCGAGAGCTAGAGGTATTAATCGGTAAAGTAAGAATCTATCAAATATATCGTGATACTGCTTAGCGGATAACAATTGACACATCAGTGATAATGCGAACACATAGAAAAATTAAGACAATTGAGACGTTATCAATGTCATTGGTAGGATTATGATAATATTGCATTTGTGATGATTTATTTTCTTTGTGTAAAGTGTTTTTAAGTTTATATGCTTATTTTCTACTATGTTTAACGATGCAAACATCATTATTACCCGTATCAGACATCTGAGCTGGTCATTTACAAAACCGTATTGCCCTAGTTTTCACTAGCAGTGGGAACGGAGGGGTATATTCTTTGTATTTTCCTTGGTCTCCCTGCGCGTATTGACTTTGCGTGTAGAGAAGAGTGAAATTATACCTTGGTATTTTCCACGGTCTCGCATATATCCGAGCATCTTGTATTGACCGCGCCGTATTTTGTCATTTTCATTGCGCATCTATTATGCGTACGAGAACCTGTGCACTTTGCGCGCACTCTATTGTGACGTAATAATCACACCAAATGCACACTGTTTGCAGTGTAACGAAAATTGTGTCAAGCCGCGGGATGCACAGTGCTGGTTTGACAAAGTTTGTTTAGTTCTTGAGATTGTCATGGTGGATTTCTGTATTTGCTCTAGATGTCTGATTTGGATAACAATACAAATATTGACTGGCTTTACTTTCGGGGGAAATCAGAAATATTGACCGCGCTAAGACCATATTGCCCTCGTCTTTCGACTCGGGGCAATATGATCTGAGCTTGGTCAATATTTCTGATATACCCCTCAAGGCCAGTCAATATTATATAATTATAGTTGTTGGATGAATCGAGCTGTATTTAGATATAACATGTTGGTTTAAGTGATTTTTAATGGGAGGCTGATTCCATCATTAGGTTGTGTAAAACAATTTGATAGTGATGGATAAAGGTAGGATTTCGTAGCAAAGAAAATAAAGTTTCATAAGTCATTGAGATTGCTGTTTCAATATTAATTTTATTTGTGAAAGTGATGCAATCTACTGGATGAGAAAAAACAGTGTTCAAAATACTGAAACTGGCATGTATGATCAAATTTAAATTAAAAAACAATTGAAGATGATTTCTGTTTTCGGTTGTACCGAGCGTTGCTATGATTAATAAATCGATAAAATCGTATCCAAATAATATGTGTCATTTCTTTTTCTTCGTGTCTTTTAATAGTAATTTAAGGATCCCCAATCCAGGATAACGCATATAAAAAATATAATTCAAACATGTTCAGTGTTAAAGTATCTGGATGAGTTTCAGAATGTCTGCTTTAAGACCTGGGGGGGGGGGGGGGCGTTTCATGAAACAATAAGTCGGTGATTTTCGCCGACTAATATAATGTTCACTGACAATTTAGTCAGCGCTTACTAAATTTGACCAATCACAGGCCTGGAAAATAGTCGGTGACAAAAGAATTGTCGGTGAACATGATATTAGTCAACGAAAACCACCGACTAATTGTTTCATGAAACGTTCCTCTGATGTGCTGCCTAAAGCCCCTTTCAAACCGGATCTGCGTAGAGTTGCGTAGTGTTGCGTACCGACTACGCCGAAGTTAAGCTGCGTACTCATGAATAAATTGATGCTTCGGCGTAGTCCCTGCGTAGGTTATGCGTAGGCTTGCGTACGATCGGCGTATAGTTACGTACCCTGTGCGTAGGCACCGCGTACCTTCGGCGTAGGCAATTGGCGTAGGGTTACGTACGGTTGCGTAGGCATGGCGTAGGGTAGCCTCTTGTCGATGCCCTCGCGCTGTTGGAGTCTCTAAATTCTGACGAGCGAAGCGAGTCAGAGAAACCGAGGCGCTTGCGCGGAGGGCCTCTTGACAAGTGATCTGAATTATATATTCATGAGACCCGATTTCCTATTGAATTATGCATGTCTAGACCGCAGCGATTGTGTGTGTGTACGTGTGTGTTCGGGATTGCCCAACTAGGCTAGTCTGCAAGCACAGACCCTAATTTGACACTTTATCAAAAAATCATTGTGCCTTGAGAGAAGCCTAGCCCAGCTATCTACTGGTACCTACTGGTTGTACCAATATAGGTCAGGAGCAGCTATAGTACGTGGCATATGGTAGTCTTATAGTGCACACTCTCTTTTACGACTGACCAGGGTTTGTGCTTGCAGACTACAACTAGGCGGCCAGTCCCGCTCTCACGGAGGGAATTCGCACAGAGCGGTAGATATTACGTCATAGTAGCTCTCTCTGATTGGATGACTTTCACCGAACTCTGCTGGGTCGGAATATTCGCCAAACAAAGTAAAACATAAGAAATTCAGATCACTTGTCAAGAGGCCCTCCGCGCAAGCGCCTCGGTTTCTCTGACTCGCTTCGCTCGTCAGAATTTAGAGACTCCAACAGCGCGAGGGCATCGACAAGAGGCTAGGCGTAGGGTTGCTTACGGTTGCGTAGGCCTGGCGTAGGGTTGCTTACGGTTGCGTACGGTTGCTTACTGTGGGAGAAAATGCCATGTAAAAATGCAATAGACGCTCGTAGGAGCCGCGAGTATAGCCATTGGCGCTTTATAAACATATATAATAAAAAAAAAAAAATATTTATTGTATAAATGAACTGTGCAGTGTACAAAGAATTGTACATGTTATTACATGTGAAGATAACTTGATCTTAGTATAATCATAACATTCTGACAAACTGTGACATCCAAGGGGCAGTGGGTCTCTTTTGCATGTGTGAAATAGGGCTGAAACGCCAATTTGCGTAAAATAGTGAGTGCAGAAAATATAACATTTATAAACCTGCCATAAGTTTTACTAGTAAAAAGTGGCATTTGGTACACGTTTTTGACCGTTAAATTTTCAGTTTTTTTAGTAGGTATTAGCAACTGCTGAGGTTATTTTGCAGTAATGTTAATTTGTTCAAGATTTTATTTTCCAAAAAATGCAGACATTTTTGTTGATGTACTACATTATTGTACTATGTATCATTGAAAAGGGTAATATATGAACTTTCTTTTGATAAACATTGCAAGGTCACGTGATGTGATTTGATAACTCAAAACGCCAACAAAAGAGAGCGCTTATTTTGATTTGTGAATAAATGTGGACAGAAGTCTGATATTTGTTGACCATATCTCTTTTTTTCACTCATTTGTAATATATCATTCCATAACAGTTTCCTGAAAGTTTGAAGACGATATCTGTTGTCCTTGGTCCGTAGCGTATTTGTGTGTGACAATGTAATGATATAAATGTTAGTCATTTATTAAATTTAAAGAAATACTTCTGACATACACACTCACTCAGTCTCATTAACAGAGTGAGAAAAAAATATTTCTTTCCTCATTTCAATTAAACAAAATTATATTACAAACATACAAACAGGACCACCAACGTACACACAAGCAAACAAACCGACTCAAATACATACAGATTTCCACAAAACATAATAAAATTTTCGCATGAGGCATCAGCTTATGAATCTTATCTCTGTTTATTATATCAACAGCCTGAGATGTCAATTATCACAAATTTAATAAACCATAACAAAACAAGACATGTCAGTCTGAAATACCTTGTAGTGGTACAAACAGAATAACAAGCAAGAATGATCAATGATCAATATCTGCCAAGTTTACATCCAGGTCCCAAAAAAACCTTTATACCAAAATGCTTCGTCGGACTGGCGTAGGGTAGCGTATTGTTGCGTAGGCTTGGCGTACATTTGCGTAGGCTTGGCGTACAGTTGCGTAGGCTTGGCGTACAGTTGCGTAGGCTTGGCGTACAGTTGCGTAGTAAAGTCTACGCCGAAGGTACGCGAAAAAAATTAAACATGTTTAATTTTTTGCGTTCATCTCGCGTACCCATTCGCGTCCCTCCGCGTACAGTTGCGTAGGGTTGCGTACGATCGGCGTAGTCGCTACGCAACTCTACGCAACTCTACGCAAGGCCCGGTGTGAAAGCCCCTTAAGATGTAAAGGTCGTTTTGTTCTCATATGATTGACCCGTCCACACATATAAACAAATGAAACAGGTTTAATGGATGCCTCCAATATCATTATTTCTGATATTTCAAATTTTCCGATGTAGGAGCATCAGAAGATTTCACCGTGCAGTCTGTTTATTGAAATTAATTAACCCGTAATAGGGTTCAATTATAGAAAGGCAATGGGATTTGAGGGATACACAAACCTGTATATTTTAATACACTTCTGATCATTCTGTGTTTATTCCGAATACCAGGTTACCTACACAAAAATGAAAGTATGTAACTGATAATAAGGAAGCACAAGGAAACAATATTCATAAGTGTGTGTATATATATATATATATATACATTTATTTCTGTGGTTTTATCACCTTGTTAATGAGCTTTATTACTATTGATTTCTGTTATATAATAACCAAAGCAACGTTAATTTCTATGTGCTGCTTTTTAATATTTTCATATCGACGTAAAATGAAAATAAACAAAATAATTAAGATACGATTATGCAAATACTTTATATAGTTGAAATCATTTTCGGAATTTTAATTACAGCATTTTTATAAGTGGAAGAGCTTCCTTTTATGTCTCCACTAATTATTTATCTGCAAAATGCACTAAATAATATAAAAAAATCATTTTCTCGATGCTAATAGTAATAATTTGAACAGAGAAAGCTCAAAAGTCATTTTTTACCAAGTCTTTATCCGATCGCTGCGAACAAAAAAAGAAAAAGAAAAACAAGTTGAAGAGTGACAGATTGAATGATTGAATACATTTGAACAGTTTTGGTTTTTTATGGAGTTCACGAGATAAATGATTAATGCATGGAAATTTGTAACCATTTTGTATGGAAGGTAACCCTGATAATAATAATACTAATAATAGTGGGTTCTAATAGTGGGTGATAATATTGCAAAAGACATTCATGAATGTAAAACGAATATGGAGTCTTTGTATAGTTATAAAACAAAAGGTTGTATAATAAGATCACGTGCTAAATGTGTCGAATTTGGAGAGAAAAATTCTCGTTATTTTATTAACTTGGAGAAAAGGAACCAACGACAAAAGGTAATCACTAAATTACTGACAGAAGATGAAAAAGTGTTAACTGATGCCAAAGATATACTTTTTGAAGAAATGTCTTTTTATGAGAATCTGTACAGTTCATGCAACCCAATTGATTGTAATATTACAGAAGATATGCTTCTTGCTCACACAAAGTGCCCTAAACTTGATGATGTTCAAAAAGATAGTTGTGAGGGTTTTATCACTTTGCAGGAATGTTTGGCTGTTTTGAAATCCATGCCAAACAATAAAACACCTGGCACTGATGGAATTCCACCCGAATGGTATAAATTTTTCTATAAGGATATTGGCCAAACTGTTGTTGATTCTTTTAATTATGCTTTTCAGCATGGAAAACTTTCTCCTGACCAACGGAGAGGTATTATTAATTTGATTCCCAAAAAAGGATAAGAATCCAACTTCTTTGAAAAACTGGCGACCTATTTCGCTCCTCAATACCGACTATAAAATGGTTTCTAAATGCATTGCTTTTAGAATCAGAAATGTTTTACATAATATCATTAGTGGTGACCAAACTGGTTTTCTTAAAGGTCGGTACATAGGTGAGAATATTCGCCTTGCACTGAATATGGTCGATCATTTATCTCGTAACAACATGCCTGGTATTATGTTTATGATCGATTTCGAGAAAGCTTTTGATAAATTAGAGTGGCCTTTTATCTTTAAAACAATGATTTTTTTTAATTTTGGCAAAGATGTTATTAACTGGGTGAATATATTTTACAATGATATTTCATCATGTGTAATTAATAATGGTAATGCATCTCCCTTTTTCAATCTGTTCTGCGGTGTTCGCCAGGGCTGTCCCCTTAGCCCATCTGTGGGGAGGTCTTAGGTATTGCCATCAAAAATGATATCAATATAAAAGGGTATTGAGATTTTGGTAAGTGAGTAAGTATCAACTCCTATGCTGATGATACAACTTTGTACCTTAAGGATGTTGCCTCTGTCCACCATGCTATTGTTGTTCTAGAAAAGTTTAAAATCTATTCTGGGCTGAAAACTAATCTGGACAAATCTGATATTATGCCACTAGGGTGCCTCAAACATGATCCTCCTGATATCAGTGCCCTTAAAATGAAGTTTTTTAATGGACCGGTGCGCTACCTGGGCGTTTTTTTCAATGCGGACCTCAGTAATCTTTTCGATTTGAATTTTATCCCAAAGTTCCAGAAGTTCAAGAATATTTTGAGAATATGGTCTTGTAGAGATCTAACTCCACTGGGTAAAATTGCAATAATTAAATCTCTTGGCCTTTCCCAACTTATCTTTCTTCTTTCAGTCCTCCCTGACCCCCTGCTCAATTCGTTAAAGAGCTCGATGCCGTGGTTTATAAATTCATTTGGTCTGGGAAGCCGGAGAAAGTTAAGAGACTCACTGTCATTGGTGATTATTCGGAGGGTGGTCTTCGTATGTGCCATATTCCTTCTCTTATTAAAGGCCTTAAAATTGCTTGGGTGAAGCGCCTCATTGACTCTAAAAATACTGGCAAATGGAAAATCTTCTTTGATTACAATTTGAGGCCCCTTGGTGGCAACCTCCTATGGTATTGTAATATGAATCCGTCTGAAAAAGGTATTGGCAAAATCAAAAATATGTTTGTTAGGAATACTGTCAGCTCATGGTGTTCAATTGCTTATAGAACAATTATCAATAACTTTCATGACCAGGTTATTTGGAATAACTCCTCTATCAGAATAAACAACTATACCCAATATAACCACAATTGGTATAACAATGGTATTAAATACTATAAGCATTTACTTCAGGATAATGGTAACACACTCACTTTTAATCAGTTCACTGTAAACTACCCTAGGGTGAAATGTAATTTTATGGATTATTTTTCTTTGGTCCATGCAATTCCCTCTTTTTGGAAAAAAATCTAAAATCGCTGTGGATAGAGCGAACCACAACAGTTGGCAGAATGAGTTAATTTGTGATATGTGTAAAGCTAGTAAAGTTTGCAGATTCATTCAAAAACTTTGTGTTAATAGTATTTTTAATATTATAAATTCAGAAAGGAAATGGGCCATCCACATGAATGAGGCAAATCTGGATTGGACTACTATTTACCGTCTTTCTTTTAAGGCAACTTTGTCCACTAAATTACGATATTTTCACTTTCAATTTCTCCATCGATATCTCCCTCTGAATAAAGAGTGGAATATGGAGCTGGTGGTTATATTTTGTACGTTTTTTCCCCCACCAGTTCCAAGTACAAGTACAGGCGAATAAATATGAGGAAAAAAAATAATAGTGGGTTCTTGTATAGCGCTCATATCAGTCAGATTTGACCCTCCTGGCGCTCCCGATTATTACCCTGGCTTTAACACGGCTGCCATACGGCGCTCTAGCGTTTCAAGGAATAAATTCCTACCAGGTAACCAATGAAAACGGTCTCACTAAATCTCGCCGCAGGTGGCGACCATCTGAATCCGCTGCGGGCAGAGTTCCATGTAGGAACACAAATACATGATACCAGCACCTCGAAACTCAAGATATTATTTCTCATCCATTTCATGTTTGCACGGGGTCTAAGTATTGCATTATATACACTTGTGCAAAGGATATGTTTTCACCAAATAGAATGCAGGCATAATTTGAAATATATTTTTTTATATAATTATGAGTCCCTCTTAAGAATAAAAGCTAAATATATTTTCAAACAAATCAAATTTGTTTGCAACAGAAATCTTAGATACATAAAGAAAAAATCCATTAACCCTAAACAGGCCTTAAAAAAGATTCACTCATTTGCATATTTAAGGTAATTTATGCAAAAAAAGGTCATAAAATTCACATTTTTACCCATAAATCATGTATTCTTCATATTTAAACATGAGTTTTCATTACATATATTCTTTAGTCATTTGGAATAATAATACCAAACGAAAATTGGAAGAGTAGCGTTATTTCTTATGTTATCTATTGATTTGATAATTTTTAATGCATTTCTTTGGTTTTTTTTAATCTATGTATTTTATTGCTTTTGTTGTTTTATTTTAATTCTAACTATAATTCAACTATTTTGAACGCCAAAATAAACACCCAAACTATGAACGAGACCAAACAACCAATGTTTTATCTTCTTTTTGGGGAAAAAATTACCATATGTTTTGTAGACAAATCATGAAAAAGGGCGATTTTGGGCTGACATGCAAAGACAAAAAGTCACGTGACTTTTTAACGGTAGGTCCGTTTTTCGAGAAATTTATTTCAAAAGATGTGCAAGACTCGGGAAAAAAAGTCTGCGAGCGGCAGGGCGCCATCCGTATGCGTTCCTGAACAATCAGAAAAATCGCGGAGGGGGGGGGGGGCATAATTGCCCTATTGAACCTGTCAATATAAAGCTGACCAATCGTCAAGGCTTTAGGCCTTCACTGTGAATGAAAATATCTGGATTCAATTATACAAACGTTATGATGAACACATGAATTGGTGTGTACTGTAAAGTTTTGAAAAGACCAAAAATAAAAGAAATTGACTCAATTTTGCAGAAGGTCACATGCACTGCACACGGAAATAGATATATGGGACTACACAACAAAAGTTTGTACCACTATGACACTTCAGCGTTTTCTTGTTATATTTCGTTGATTAGGGCATTTTTTTTTAGAGCAATCCTCTTTGCAGGAGATATTTCAACCAGGGTATTCTTTCAATAATTATATACAAGTAATGAGAAAGCTCCACATAAAAAGTCGTTCATCTTTACCAGGACTCTCCCTTATATCCATCAAGAAATAATTAGCAGATATTTCCAGACAAAGCTTCTCGAATTTCCAATTTAGAAAATATCATAAAGATCAGTTTACTGGTTTTGTCCATTAAACAAGGCATTAGAGTTTGTGTTCGAATAAATATGAAAGTGCACCTCACTTCTCCTGAACATTAAAAGAGGGAGAAATTAATTAGTTGCCATACTCAAGAAAGGTGATAGCAAGTTTTCGTTTATAATAACTTTACCTAGGAGTTTGCATAGTTTATTTAGGTACTTGACCTGTAATGGCAGGACACCACTTCATCTATTTCTGTTTCTTTGTTTTACCTTTCCTTTTTGCTTTCAAATACGAAAACAAATCTTTCATTAATCATCTTTCGTTTATTTTAATTCTGATTACCTATAAATATTGTAAATTATTACCGAAACTGGTTTAGGTATCAGTATTTCGATTAACATTACCATTCAGCGAATCACTACTTGAGGTGATAGATATGATAACGAGAAAAAAAAAATATTCACTGATTTCAACAGGCTCCGCCCTTTTGACAGGTAAAATTTATATGCAGCAATAAGAGGACTTATAGGATCACGAGATCAATTAATAATAACAGAGTATCTTACCGTTTGAGAATTGCTGTCCTCAATCATACCTTCGACGTCCATTTCCAAGTAAGGTGTGAGACTAAACGACATCAAAATGTTTCCTGAACGGTTTAATCCGGCTGTTAAGGTATTGTTAAGCCTTTTTATTTTACAGGCACTTTTGCATCAGGCATTTTCCAGTAGAATATTGTTCTGTAGCAAAGAACAAGAAGAATCTGTGATCGCAATCAACGGGCAAACCATCCATGTCAACTTCACTGTACCCAAGCAACAAGCTGGCCAATACCTTGTTTGGAATATACCAGACTCAGAATTTCAACTTCCATTTGATATGTATATCGGGAACAAAACGTCTTTGCAATCTGGACGTTATAGTTTGACTTACTACCAACAAGGGGGAAATATATATGAAATGTCGATTACGCTTACTGACGAAAATGATACAGGGACGCACACTGTGGCTTTGTATGATGGTGGACGACAACTTTGTTTAATTTTCCAATTGAATTTAATAATCAAAGAGAGAAAGCCTATTTGCGAAACGTTCTTCGACAAGAAACGTGGGAAATTGCAGATGTCGTGTCAATGGTTGCAGGTGAACGATGGGGACCGAGCAAGACTTGTCGCAGGGGATCAGGTGTTGTATGAACATGAAACTTCTCAGATGAATTTGGATGGTCACTATAATATAACCAACAAATATAGCGTTTCTCTTTCTCCTGAAAAGCTAAATGATAGAAGTAGTGTGCCAACCATGTGTGAAGTTTTTTGTAGTAAAACTAACAGGAGCAACGCATGCTGGTTTCGTACAGCACCCTGTGATTTGGTTCAGAGCAAGTTCGCTAAATCCGAGAATGCAATATTTACCTGCTGTAATACATCGTGGTTCAATTTTGATGGCAGCTCCCTAAAGAGGATAAATTCTACTGAAAGCATTCCTGCAAGTTTTCCCATTTTTCTCTGCGGTGAAGAGGGAGATGACTCAAACATGCTTGTAATAGAAAGCATTGGATATCTGAATTTTGGCATACAGGAAAATCTTAATATCATTTCCATTTTAACGAACGCATCTGGAGACCCAAATGCTCCCAACTATTCTAGCGACGGTTCTCAATGTCAAATTCTTACCGTTTACATGGATATTTTTTTAAAAGGACATTCTCTATCCACTACCGTTACACCAGCGACGTCAATTACAACAAGTCCGGATGAGTATACCAAAATCAGTAATTATACACATTTCGATGAGAACAGCAATGGAAGTGTTCAAAATATCTTGATTACCATTACTGTGATTACAGGTATTGCCTTAACGTTGAGCATAGGTGTTCATCTCGGCAATTACCTGCGCGAAATCCGAAGAATAGAGCGATGTAGCCGTCTATCCGCTACCGATACACTCTCTACTCAGGGGACGGAACATGCTACTAATAATGTTTCAATATCTGAAGGAAACTATAGGAAAACGGCATCCATGGAACCGTATCTCTTAGCAGTACTGGTAGTATCAACGATAGCCAATGGTGTAAGCATCATAGCATTCGTGTTTTCTTACAGAAGGGCTTAAGTGTATGAATTGGGTAGACATCAGGCTTGAAAGAAGGTGACAAGATTTTTAACGATCATAACTAATGAAGAGACATAATTACTGAGACCGTCCTCCACAGTAACGGAATGCGTCTACAATGTGATCCCGAAATCCTCATGAGTTAATGTATCTATAGATGTGAATAAATGCACACTTCAGTAGGTTATAATACACATTTGTTTTTAACATGTAAGAAAATATGTAACGTTTATGATACTGCAATGTGTTTGGTCGGTTACCTGACCAGGCGTATGGCCACATTTAACTCAATCTATTACATACAATTGTTTAAACCGATGCTCAATAGCTCAATAGCTAAGATTGCTATGAATCATTTATTAATGAAGTTGAATCTATTATATACTATTTTATTTGTAATCGTAAACCAGACTAGATATTAGACAAACGATTATAGCAGATTATGACGGAGGGAGTTTGAGAATGTTATGTTTACCATCAATCATTATAGGACTCTGGATCGCATGGGGATGATATTGTTAAATACAGAAGAAAAAAGGGCAACTGGAAGTGTTTTATAGAATTTTATATGATGAAATTAAGTAATGATTTATTTTGGATTTGTAATTTAACAAGTAAAGAGCAATAGATGAAAATTAACAGCTCCTTTATAAAATATATTTTAGTAGTGTGGAGTGATGTAACTGCTACTGAGAACCAAAGTGATCATTTTATTCATAATCAAATTATTTGGAATAATTCGTGTAAAATTCACAGTATAAAATAATGTACAATAATTTTAGATAATAATTGTAGATAACGACTACCTTGAAATTAAAGCATGCAAAATCTGTACAAATTATACAATGATCCCTTGATATAATATGGTTGCACTTGATAAGCATGGTAGATGGAGTCGTATAATTTGATGATATCAAAATGCGTAAATATATTTTGAAATAGAAACAAATGTATACAATACATAATGTCAAGTAGTCGTTACAAAATAATCGTCTGATCAATTGAGGATGCGTATTTCAATAATCGAAAGACTTGTAAAACAATACAAACTGTAAGCTTTGTAGGCATGGCCTTCGACATGATGTATATGCCTGTTATTCACTTTCATAAATGTTTTAGATTATCTACAATAGTGCTCTATCAGACATGAAACAGCTGAGTAAAAATAGATTATTCTTTCATACAAAACTTACCTTCTAACTGAGATGGAGCCACGCCCACTTGTGTGAATATGAATATGCATAAACGGTCTTCAAAGTGTGGGCGTGGAGCACAGATAACGAATAAAGTGAATCTCAGAGGAATGAACATTTACGATTGGCAAGACATAGTTATTCTTAAAGGTATGGATCGGTAAAGTGGGATTCTATAAGATATATCGTAACCATGTTCACCGGATAACAATGTATACAGCAGCGATAATGCTAATGAATGGAAACTGTATTATAATTGACACATTATAAACGTGATGACGAGGATAATGATTGTATGGCATTTGGTGATTTTTTTTTGTACAATAGAGTTTGTTTAATTAATGATAGGCTATGTCTAGCGTTGAGTATGTTTGACGATAAATAATTGATGAATTAGTGTAAACAACGTTAAAGTTGTTGGACGAATTGAGCCGGGTTTTGATATAACATGTTGGTTTAAGTGATTTTTTTTTTATTTGAGACAGATTCCATCATTTGGTTGTGTCTAACAATCTTTCATACGTCATTGGGATCACTGAATCATTATACATTATGCGTGAAAGAGTTACAAACCTACTTTAACAGTATAAAAGCGGTGTTTCATGATACTGAAAAATGACATGTATGACAACATTTTATAAGAACTTATGAGGATGATTGTCTTTTTCTGGATTCGGTTGTATTAAGTCTTGCTCTGAATAGTAAATCGAGAAAAAAAACGTACCCAAATTATATGTGTCTTTCATTTTTCTTTGCGTCTTTTGATAATAATTTAAGGATCCTCTTTTCCGGATAGTGCATATCAAAAATGTAATTCACACAAGTTCGATGTCATATCTAGATGGGCTTCAAAATGTCTGCTTTAAGGTTTGATGCGCTGCTTAAGATGTAAAGTTCGTTTGATACCCATTCGATTGACCCATCTACACATATATTCGAATGAAACAAGTTGATAGGATGCCTCAAATATCGTTATTACTGATATTCTAAATTTGAGTATGAAGGAACAACCAAAAAAGAGATAACCCTGCAGTCGGATTAATAAAAATAGAATAACGTTAAATAGGAATGATTGTAGGAAGGCAATGGTTTATTACCCGGGTCTTGAGGGTAAACAAAACATAAATTTAAATAAACCTCTGTATTTATTCCAAATGCCAAGTCACCAACGCAATAATGAAAGTATGTACTGATAATAAGGAAGCACATTGAAATATTTTTTTTGTTTTATACATTTTTTTCCTGTCGTTTCATCACCTTCTTAATGATTTTTGTTATCATTGATCTCCATCATATTTACCAATTACCAACATTTTCAGTGTCGACGTAAAATGAAAATGAACGAAATACTCACGAACATTTGCCAAACTTGATTTAGAATAAAATCAAAAACTAGGAAGTTCTAATAAAAACATGGCTGAAAACGTAGACAACTATTTTGAGCAGATACGAAAATGCAATTACTTTTAGTTGAAATGATGTTCGGAATTTGAAATACAACATCTCCATAAATGAAAAAGCTTCCTTTCATGTTATTACTTATTATTCTTCTGTCGAATGTATTAAAGAATTATACAAATTACTTTATCGATGTCTATATTTTAAACAGCGAAATTTCAGAATTCATTTGAGACAAATGTATGATCTTGTCGCATCGTAAGAGAAAGAAAATGAAAAATAAAACCTGTTGAAGAATTACTGATCAAAATTATTGAATACATTTGAATTTTGGTATTTTGAAGGAGTTCACGAGGGCGATGATCGATGAAAGGAAGTTGTGATCATTCAGTGTGGAAGGTTCGTGACCCGGATGTGCGTATCAATGAAAACTGCCTCTCTAAATCTAACCGCAGATGGCGTGCATTTGAATCCGATGGGCGCAGAGTTCCATGCAGGAACACAAATACATGATACAAGCACCTCGATACTCAAGATATTATTTCCCATCCATCATGGCACTGGGAAGCGGGGGTGCTGGGGGTGCTCGAAGAGATGTATCCCTCGAAGAGATTATTATTATTTTTTTTTAATATGATCAAAATTAATAATAGATAATTAAATAAATAAAACAAATTGTGATAATTGGTGACCCAAAATAAAAATGACAGACCTTACCCCCCCCCCCCCCCCCCAATACCGAACGACCAAATTTTCAAATTATGGGACACACAACAACAACAAAAAACTTCCGTTTAATAAGTCCATCGTAAACAACATGTCTTTAATATCTGGACGTTATGCTTTTAGTCACTTCCAACAAGGGGGAAATATTTACGAAATGTCGATTATGCTTTCTGACGAAAATGATACTGGGATGCATAAAGTGACTTTGTATGAACGTAGACGACCACTTTGTTCCATTTACAAATTGAATTTAACAATCGAAGAAACAAAGCCTATTTGCGACACATTCTTCGACAAGAAACATTGGAAATTGCAGATGTCTTGTCAATGGTTGCAGGTGAGCACGGGGATCGAGCAAGACTTTTCGCAGGGGATCAGGTGTTGTATGAACATGAAACTTCCCAGATGAATTTGGATGGTCACTATAATATAACCAACAAATATAGCATTTCTCTTCGTCCTGAAAAACTGAATGATGAAGGCACTGTGCCAACCATGTGTGAAGTTCATTATAGTAAAACAAACAGGAGCAAAGCATGTCGGTTTAGAGCAGTAATTGTCGATTTTGTTCGGAAAAATTTAACTAAAGCCGAGAATGCAACATTTACATGCTGTAATACATCGTGGTTTAATGTTGATGGCAGCTCTCTGAAGAGGATTAATTCTACTGAAAGCATTTCTGCAAGTTTTCCCATTTTTCTCTGCGGTGAAGAGGGAGATGATTCAAACATGCTTGTAATAGAAAGCATTGGATATCTGAATTTTGACATACAGGAAAATATTAATATCATTTTCATTTTAACGAACTCATCTAGAGACCCAAATGCTTCCGACGATTCTAGCTACGGTTCTCAATGTCAAATACCGACTGTTTACATGGATAGTATTTCAAAAGGGCGTTCTCTATCCACTACCGTTACGCCCTCTACTCAGGGGACGGAAAATGCTTCTGATAAGGTATCAATATCTGAAGGAAGCTATAAGAAAACGGCATCCATGGAACCGTATCTCTTAGCCGTACTGGTAGTATCAACGATAGCCCATGGTGTAAGCATTATAGCATTCGTGTTTTTTTACAGGAGTGCTTAAAGCCCCACTCAACTACTACTTATAGCTACTTGCGCCCTCTATAGGCTCACAGCCAAAAATGCCTAAGCGGTACCCGTTGATCCCCCATGATGCCATTTTTCTTATTTTGATTGAAAGCTGATTTGATGAGATAACCACCTGTCAGTGACGTTGCAGTCTAATCCAACCATGCCAAACTATTGTAGAGGGATTTCTCTCTTTTTTAATAACAAACATGTACATAACATGAGCTGTAAAGGGTACATGAAGATTTGTCTACATCAATAATCAATAATCTTGTAATGGCCAAATGGCCATAAAACATACGATCATTCGGTACAATGGTCTAAAAATCAGACTATTACTTACTGGCTCTATAGCTCTTAAGTCGATTTGACAACTAATAGTCGTTATTTTCCCACTTAAAGAGATTTTCAAGCCCTCTTTTTTTAAGGGAAGTTCTAAATTAGCATTATCTTTCGAATGCCGTCGGAATTTAACCTTTTCATTTTTTTGGCCTGCAAATGGGACATAGTACCATTAAGACATGCCTTGGGTTGGAGTCACGACAACACGTGTTTGCATGATAGAAATGTACCTGTATATAAAGTTACTACTCGTCAAGGCTTTAGGCCTACACTGTAAATGAAAGTGTCTGGAATCAATTATGAAAGCTTGATGATGTACAAATGATTTGGTGTGTACTGTTTTGAAAAATGTTGAAGTTTTGAAAATATAAAAAATAAGGTCACATGCACGCGGTAATGTGTATATGGCACTTCACAAACAAAGTTTCTACCACTATGACACTTCAGCTTGTTCTTGTCATATTTCGTTTATGAGGGCATTTTATAAGAGCAACATTTTTTTTCAGATGAGATTTCAACTTGGATCTTTTTCCAATACTGATATCCAGGTAATGATAAAGCTCCCCCAAAGAAATTCTTCATCTTTACCAGGAGTCACCCTTCTGTCCAACAAAAATAATTAGCAGATATTTCCAGACAAAGCATCTCGAATTTCCTATTTATAAAGTATCATAAACGATCAGTGTACTAGTTTTGTTCTTTAGAAAGCCATTAAAGGTTGCGTTCGATTCAATATGAGCCTTAACATAAAAGAGGGAGAAATTAATTAGTTTCCATAATCAAGAAAGATGATAACAAGTTTTCGTTTATAATTACTTTACCTTGGAGTTTGTATAGTTTGTTTAGGCACTTGATACTTGATTTACTTGATGTGGTAATCCCTGAAGCAGCTTTTCCAAGCTATACTGGGATGGGATGTGTTGTGACAGCAGGTGAAGGTGCAGACAACAAAAGGGTGTACAATTGCTTTATACAGTAAAATAGTGACGTGCAAGTAAAAATAATCATGCTGCTATATGGTTTACAGCATTCTGGAACCTACAGGAGGTTCCAACCCTCTGATGACAGGGAGGGCCGTCAACTGGAAAGCAGCAACTGATGGGGCAGTAACTGCAGTGAATGGTAGTTGATTCCAGATGCGAATGGTGCGGGGGTAAAATGAGTACTTGTAGGAGTCGATTGTTGCCTCAGGAACAGAGAGCTTGAGTGTGTGGTCTCTTCTGCTGATGTATGTAGCTTTGGTTATGAGGTGAGGAAGACAAATGTTGACTAGCTGGTGGTGTATTTTAAAGAGCATGGTGCTTTGTGCTAGAAGACGACGTGTGTGCAGTTTATCCCATCCCAGCTGGGAAACAAGCCCATGCACTTGACATGTAATGGCAGGACACCACTTCATCTTATTCTGTTTTTGTTTTTCCCTTTCCTTTTTACTTTCAAGTATGAAAACAAATCTTTCATTAATCATATTTCGTTTATTATAATTTTTATTACCTATAAATATTGTACATTATTACCGAAACTGGTTTAGATGTCATTATTTTGATTAACATTACCATTCAGCGAATCATTACTTGAGGTAAGAGATATGATATAGAAAAAGAAATGTTCCCTGATTTCAACAGGCTCCGCCCTTTTTGTCAGGTAACATTTATTTGTAGCAAGAGGATGTTCAAACCGATCAAGAGATCCATCATTAATAACAGGCTTGTAGAATTATTGTTCACCATTCTATATATTCGACTTCCATTTTCAAGTTAGATACTATACAACGGCAACATGTTCCCTGAACGGATTACATCGGCTGTTAAGGTATTTTTAAGCCTTTTTATTTTACAAGCACATTTGCATCAGGCATTTTCAAGTAATAATTGGTTATGTAACAAAGAGCAGGAAGAATCTATGATCGCAATCGACGGGCAAACCATCCATGTCAACTTTACTGTGTACTGTGAAAATACAAAAAATAAGGTCACAAATTCATGTACTGCACACGGAAATGGGTATATGGAACTACACAAACAAAGTTCAGTTCAGTTCGTTTTATTCAAAACCACACAAAGCATGATATAATCTGTTACATGAAAAAGAGACTGGTAATAGTACATCAATCAACATATTCTAACTTGATTACATCATAAACTGTATGGTTTTAGGACCCCCTTTAGAAGCTAAGCTTGTGAGCGGGGCCCTATAGTAAACAAAATACATACATTTACAGTAAAAAGAATGTCCGCTTTTTCTTGTCATATTTCGTTTAAGAGGGCATTTTAAGAGCGATACTATTTTTGCAGGAGATATCTCAACTAGGGTATTGTTTCAATAATTATACACAAGTAATGACGAAGCTCCACAAAAAAATATTTCATCTTTACCAGGACTCACCCTTATATCCAACAAGTAATAATTAGCAGATATTTCCAGACAAAACATTTCGAATTATCCTATTACGAAAGTATCATAAAAGATCAGATTACTGGTTTTGTACATTAAACAAGACATTAAAGGTTGTGTTCGATTCAATATGAAAGTGCACGTCGATTAGCCTGAACATGAAAGAGGGAGAAATTAATTAGTTGCCATATTCAAGAAAGGTGATACAAATGGTCGTTTATAATCACTTTACCAAGGAGGTTATATAGTTTGTTTAGGTACTTGACTTGTAATGGCAGGACACCACTTCATCTTTTTGTCTCTGTCTCTTTCTGCTTCTTTTTTCCCTTTACTTTTTACTTTCAAATATGAAAACAAATATTTCGTTAATCATGTTTTCTTTATAATTATTGTTTACCTAGAAATCGTGTACATTATTACCGAAACTGGTTTAGGTATTATCATTTCCATTAGCATTACGATCCAGCGAATCACTACTTGAGGTGATAGATATGATAAAGACGAAAATTATTCTCTGATTTCAACAGGCTCCGCCCTTTTTGTCAGGTAACATTTATTTGCAGCAAGAGGATGAGTATTAGGATCAAGAGATCCATTAATAATAACAGGCTACCTTGTCGACTTGTTGTATACCATCCTATATATTCTACCTCCATTTCAAGTTATATTTGTGACTATACGACGGCAAAATGTTTCCTGAACGCTTTACACCGGCTGTTAAGGTATTTTTAAGCCTTTTTATTTTACAAGCACGTTTGCATCAAGCATTTTCAAGTAATAATTGGTTTTGTAACAAAGAACAGGAAGAATCCGTGATCGCAGTCAGCGGGCAAACCATCCATGTCAACTTCACTGTGCACAAGCTTCAAGCAGGCCAATACCTTGTGTGGAATATTCCAGACTCAGAATTTCAACTTCCATTTAATATGTCTGTCGTGACCAACACGTCTTTACAATCTGAACGTTATAGTTTGACTTACTCTCTACAAGAGGGAACTGTATATGAAATGTCGATTATGTTTACTGACGAGAATGATACTGGGACACACACTGTGTCTTTGTATGAACGTGGACGACAACTTTGTATCATTTTGCTATTGAATTTGAAAGTCGAAGAGACAAAGCCTATTTGCGAAACATTCTTTGCCAAGAAACATGGGAAATTACAGATGTCGTGTCAATGGCTGCAGGTGAACGATGGGGACAGAGCAAGACTAGTCGCAGGGGATCAGGTGTTGTATGAACATGAAAGTTCTGGGATGAATTTGGATGGTCGATATAATATAACCAACAAATATAGCATATTTCCTCGTCCTGAAAAGCTAAATGATGGAAGCACTGTTCCAACCATGTGTGAAGTTATTTATAGTAAAACAAACAGGAGCAAAGCATGCCGGTTTAGTACAGCACCTGGCGATTTGGTTCAGAGCAATTTAACTAAATCCGAGAATGCAACATTTAATTGCTGTAATACATCGTGGGTCATTGTTGATGGCAGCTCCCTAAAAAGGATTATTTCTACTAAGAACATTACTGCAAGTTTTCTCATTTTTCTCTGCGGTGAAGAGGGAGATGACTCAAATATGCTTGTAATAAAAAGCATACGGTATCTGAATGTTGACATACAGGAAAATCTTAATATCATTTCCATTTTAACGAACGCATCTGGAGACCCAAATGCTCCCAACTATTCTAGCGACGGTTCTCAATGTCAAATTCTTACCGTTTACATGGATATTTTTTTTAAAGGACGTTCTCTATCCACTACCGTTACACCAGCGACGTCAATTACAACAAGTCCGGATGAGTATACCAAAATCAGTAATTATACACATTTCGATGTTCAAAATATCTTGATTACCATTGTTGTGATTACAGGTTTTGCTTTTGCATTGAGCATAGGTGTTCATTTCCGCAATTACCTGCGCGAAATCCGAAGAATAGAGCGATGTGACCTTAGAAGCCAGAGGAACATCAATTCCCGAATGAATTCAGCTACAAACCTTGGTAGCACCGTTGTAGAATCTGTTGAAATGACCGCGTCAACTGGGGTCTCTCGACCGAGCCGAGATGTCTCCTCATTCCAAACATCAAACAGGGAAGAACCTGATCCGAATCGAGCAACCATGCCCCCATCAGGCTCCTGTTCGGAAAATCAAACGAGCGTCCCGATACTTCCTGCAAGGCAGGAGTTGATGTGCAGGCCTTTTGCCCATACGAAGCACACGGTCAAAGAACAATCTCTTACTGCAGGAGAGTGTCCACCCACTACTGATTACTCTGAACATCATTATGAGCACACTGCAAGTGCAGTCGTTCCAAGCGCACCTAGCCTAGACAATACTTATTGGTCTTTAGATGATGTCGAAGGTGGTACTGCAAATACAAAGGCAAAAGATTCTCAAGTTTCAAACCTACTACATTATCACCAGAAAGGCCCATTCGACCCATATTCAGTAAGCAAGGCGTGCTCATCTTCAGCAGGTACTCCAAAGACATCACCAGAACTTCCTTTAACCGACATGAGACCTAATCAAAGAGCAGAGGTGGAACAACTTTACGCCAAACCAGACATGAGCCGAAAGACTAAGATAATTACGCCCTCGGAGTCGGCTTATGATGACCCGAGGCAACCTGGTGAAGACTTCTGGCAAAGGGTTCGAACTCAAAAGTATGACCTATAGGCATCTGTCTTGAACAATGTTGCCATTCATGCTGACTTATCAACAGGGTATGATGTCAGTGGAGTCTTTAATATTCATTATACACGTTGTACACGAGGCGTTGGTTGCGTGACGTAGGTCTGCGTCAGTGTATGGTAACGCTTTTCATGCGTGAAGCGAGAGTGATATGGTATTTGTTTTTTGGTATTTATTTCATTCTTCATAAAACAAAAAAACATATAAATACATACAGAGTATTTATTTAAAAAATGAAATTTGAAATACATAAATACATGTAAAGGGTAACATTACAGATGATATGATTACAATAAACAAGGAAATTAGCCTTGTTAAACGTTGACCCCTAGAAAAAGTACGTAATTAACATCACATTAAGAATAAAAAGAAAGCAGGTGGAACAGTATTATCTGAAAATTGTATGCAAACATTACAAGATAAGCTTTCATTTACTGTTCAATGGGATTGTCTTGAAAAGCTAAATCACCTCATAAATCAATAAGGCCAATAACGCAACGTTATCGTTGCAAACGCCTTCATGTTTATGAATAAATTGCAAACTCTCGTAGACATGAATTATATTACTAGCGTGTCATAAAAAAGGGGAATAATATACAAAACTCAATATGAAGAATCTTGCAATGATGGATAATAATTATTGTCACACATTATTATTGTAAAATGTTCAGAGTTATTTATCCAGCTCATTAATTATTTGTAATTAGTAGCCTGTTAGGAATGTAACGTATGATAATGTTGGATATAGATAAGATATGAATTTTAGATTTGTTTGAAAATGTTTGAGACTCAGCTCTCAAAAGAGGATTCAGTTTGAATAACATATTTATTCAAGTTATGTTCGTGGATTTTTAAGTATTGTGTGAATACAATATGAAATATGTTTGGTAAATAAGCATGATTAATACGCTTAAATAAATCAAACTTGAGTGCCTTTAGATAAAAGATAAAAAGAGACAAATGTTTCCTTGGATTTATGAGAGAAAATGACAACAATTTTTTCATTATCAATGAAAAAGAAATAGTTTGACTATTGACTAGAGGAGTTCTGTATTTTCAAGATATTTTAAAATGTGGTGTAATAAGAGACGCCACTGAAGAAAAGCATTGCAACCAATCCATGTCCAGTCTAGTTGTTTAAAACCTTTTTTGAAAACGCAAATACTTCATTCATATTCAAATAAAACTTACGCTGTAGTTGATGAAATACGCTACAAATCACTCTCTCACCATAAGTCATTATAATCTGTATCGAAATATTTGATTCTATCGTTGAAAATCTATTAAACCATTTACATGTAATTTTCAAATGGTGTATTTGCAGATTAGAGTTGTCATAATCAAATTTAAAGGTGATATATAGCAAAAAGTTAGGATATCAATCATGGCATATATGTAATTATTTGTAATATTTGTAATTATATCTTTTTTCCTCTCCTAATCACTCCTTTTGGGGGGGGGGAATGATTTTTTTTTTAAACCGTGTGGTTAGGACTTTTTCTGTTGATGTTGTTTATCTTTTTTTCATTAATACTTTTATTATATTTTTTTTTCGGGGGGTGGGGGAGAATTCCAGCAAGAGTACTTGGTTCAATATTATTCTTAGTTTGATTTAAAACCATTATGTGGCACATAAATATATAAAATTTTCTGTAATTTCAATCTTTAATCATATTGTATGTTTACTTAATCTAGGCCAATAGGGCCATCGTGGAAAGCAGTTTTTTCACTGACAATGCTACCCTGTAAAAATAAATCCACAAGTAAATATCACAATATTTAAAAAATAAACATAATATAAAATTGTGAAGGCCTGTTGAAATATATATTTGATTGCTGTGTCATAAATGTATGTAACCTTGGATGTTTTAATAGTGCATGTAAATAAATAGAATAATAAGCATATAAATAAATAAATTAGCATCTATTGTGTAGGCCTAGTGAACAGTAAAAGCATTGACTAGCTTTTGCAATGTATAGGCTTCATTAACAGAATGTACATGTATATACTTCATTGTCGAACCGTAGGTCTATGTTACCTTTCACATTTTAATAATGCATATAAATAAATAGATAAATGAATTGATAAATGAATTAATGAAATAAATTAATACATAAATGAATAAATATATGTCATAAAATATTGTGTAGGCCTACTAAATGTACAAAATATACCCCCTAAAAAAATACACCAAGAAGAAAAAACTACAAATGACGCAAGATATTCTTCAACTTTTCTGTACCAGCAATTGAAAATTGATTCCTTGAATGTAAGAAGAAACAGACACACTCTTTAAATGATGTACACAATCTCAAATCGCAGTTGTCGTAATTACTTGCCATATATATTTGAATTTAAGCGGTGGAACTATAATATAACAAACTGAACATACAACTTTTCATTACCGAAATTAGAAATATGTTTTGAGAAAAAGAGTTCACCTACCATGGTGCTAAAGGTTAGAACTCAATCTCACCAGAGTTCAAAGGTGCTTTATCATAATTATGTGATTTTCAAACGTAACCTAAATAAGAACATGGAATGGAAGAGAAATTACTGAGTGAAGTTATTTCGTGTTTTCCCACTCATATCACCTACATGTATTTTCGTGTAAATATTTTATCCATTATTATTATTTTGTATATATGTAATCTTAATGACGAATGTCCTCGGGCTGAGGAAGGCCCCTGTGCTGAAATAAAAAAAATGAAATAAAATGAATTGCTGTGCTGTAGTTTTATGTAACCTTGGTAATTTGATTAATGCATGCAAATAAATGAATGAATAAATAAATACAAATTACAGCTGATGCCTGACTCATGATGTGTACATTATTAGAATTCTGGAGAAAAAAATAGCATCCAAAATCCTTTACGTACACATACAGCGTTAACAAAAAAAAAGGGGGGGGGAGGTATCACACAAACAGTCTTAAAAATATATTCGTGAAATCGAGGACCCATCGTGTTTCTTACTGACTCATATAAATGCTAATTTCTGGGTTTTATTGTACATATTAAATGATTCGATCACTTGGAAAACGGCACTGAGGCTCGACAGATGTATACCATAAAAACATGAAGTGGGTTATTACTTTCTTAACTCAAAGAAAACTTTATGACCATTAGTGATTGGTTAAAGACTCCTACCTTGGGATTTTCTGATCCATTATTAAAAGTAAATGTCTTGTGATCACAAGACACTTTTTAATTTGTTTTAGTTTGTGATTTTCACGTATTACAACAGATCTTTAGTGAAAGTACTTTCCTGCCATTTGATCTTTTTTCAGGGTTACTTTATCCAATTTCGAATGGTATGGGCTGATAATTAAAAGTTGATCAAGTGGTAAGATTGAAATACAATATTAAGATATCACGATACAAAATATCAAAAGTCCACAAAGAGAAGGGTTTCGGTTTTAATTTATTATTTGCAGAAAGGTGGTATTAGTTAGCAACCTAATTAGAATGCCATTTAAATATTGGATTTGTTATCCAGGGTAAAATGATACTTCCCGTTTGACCACTCTTTTGTCAAACAATAAACTGAGTTTGTTCATTTGGAAGGAGAAGTATAGGAGGAATGAGATAGCTTTTAGTGCGCGAAATGTGATAGCATTTGTCTATTCTGATGATACATGATACTTAATTTCTTTTTTAGGCGTAGTACCCAAAAAAAAGATCAATAAAGAAAAAATATGCTACAAATAACAATCATATAGATTCAATTGATATTAGTATACTCATCATATTGATATTCATATATCATGTGTGGACTTAACTTGGTTTTCAATCATACCAAATGTGAAATAGAAATGATAAATGTATCAAGATCATTATAATGATGCAAAGCTTTATCATCAACATAAACAATTAATGATCACGGAGAATCACTTATTTACATCAATTAATCATATTTTAAATAAGAAGGTCGTGAAGTATTATTCCTATGTTTGTGACAGAACGATTAATGCGATATAAAACTTTCGGTTTCGTGGTAAGATGTTTTTTAAGTGTGAATCAAACTCCGCCCACTTTGAAAATTGATAAGTGCTTAGGACAGTCGAAAAATGGGCGGATCGATTGCACAGAACGAGGCGACTTCCACTAGACGCCATTTTTTGCATTCCACTTTTGTTTGCATCAATATCGAGCTCATCTGTTATCAATATTATTCCAGTTTATAGTGTTCTCATTTACAATAAGACGTTCTTATCGTGTTAACCTTTACAACCTTCACTATTCCATTTACTGATCATTTATTTCTCTAGAGTTTAACAGAGTTTGTATGTAACACCCTTCATCCTTAGATATTCGACGGTGATTCGATTGTGACCAGTCATTTATTCAGGCAAAAGTTTTAGCTGAAAAACCAAAATGTGGAGAAGGCAGAGTTTCCTCAAATGGGAGGTACTGTTAATTTCTTTCATTCTAAACACATTTGTTCGACAAACATCATCTGCGAGTAGAATGTGTGAATTCAACTTTCAATCAGTCGAGGTGGTGAATGGTCAATGTGTATCTGTTAGATTTCATCTGAATGGGCCCTTACTAGAAAACCAAACACTTATGTGGGTGGCACCGCATACATCATGGAGTATAAACTGCAATAGTTCCATGCAATGTACAAGTAACGAGTCGTCTATCAGAGCACGTTATAAGTTGACTGAATTGTTCCAGAACTACACGTTTGAAGTACTGATTAGACCTGCCCAAGATGAAGATTCTGGACGAAACATCATTGTTCTTTATGAGGGAGCAAAAATCAGGTGTACAGCGCTAATACTTGATTTGACCGTTGTTGAAAGCAGGAATAGCACCTGCATCACGCGTCTGGACAGACAGAAAGGGAAAGTTCAACTGTCTTGTCAGTGGACACAGGTCACTAACAACGAACATGCAGAGTTCCTAGCCGGAAGTCATTTGTTATTTGAAAATCGGGCTCCAGCCCGTACGCCCTATATCAATTTAAACCAGACCCACGAATTTAGTGTTTACATCAATATTGAAGCCCTGGTTGATGTTGACTATGCTTGTGTTGTTTTTCATGGAAGAAGCATTATAAAAAACACATGTAGTTTTCTCACACCACAACGCCATTTGGTGAAGTACAATCAAATTGAGGAAAGACAGCTCAATTGTTGCGTTACGAATGAGAACACTTCAGTTACATGGTGGAACAATGTTAGTGGCGATGTACTGCCGTTTAGCTTCCAAAATATGGAAAATAACATTTTATTCCTATGTCTCGAAAAAAATGATTCCCCGAAGTCTAAGATCCACAGTATTGATATTTTAGACTTAACAGAGTTCGAAGGTGGTCACAATTTAACTTTAGCTAAATCCTCCTGCAAACAACCTATCGATTCGACTGACGAACTACGTTGTGAAACCATCAGCGTGAATAGAACATTTGATCCACGGGCAACTATAGATGGACCAACTGAAGGGAATAGAAACCACTCGAAAAGTAACTTTACTCAATCGATTCAGTCGAAAAATCAAAGCAACACAAGTTCGGGTGATAGTCATGTGATGCTGATATTAGTAGCAGCCGTTGCAACAACGTGTTTAGCTTTCAGCATTGCTATCAATTTTATCTTACTGTGCTACTACAATTTTCTACGAAAAGATAAATACCGCATGAGCGAGAAAAGTTCAACTGATGTTCCAACTAGTTTAATTGCAGAGGAAGGCAACGTTGATGATTCACGATCTCATGATATGACAACCTTCTCGTCGCACACGCCTCGACCCCCACGGACACCAATGTCCCCTCAGCAACAGTTGACACCAGCCTTTTGGATCGAGAGGCGATGCAGTCCAGTTACGAAGATCGAGCTAATCCTCGAACCCGCCAGGTACTTTGTGACATGAAAGTCCTTTCCAGCAAAAAAAGGTTTCTACTTGCAACTCTCCTATCGTCGACGACTTTGTTCAAGGAGAGGGTGCAGGAGATGGGTGCACTGATGAAAGCGATGGAAAACGAGTTGTTGACAATCCTGTTTCAATGACACCAGATATAGGCAACGCGTATTCCTCAGTAGCTGACGTTAAAGGCGCTACAACATTCACTGAGACAACCAAACAATCTTCGATACTTTCGACCTTTCTATGTCCACTTCGATCATCCGAAGACCACGATGGAGAGGGTCTCGATCCCACCAAGATCAAAACCCCACCTTCCCATACCGACAAAGCACCGAGCTCCAGTGGGGATGCTGTAATAAGAAGCACGATTCGACCTGCAAAAGAGCTTGAAGCCATGTATGCCCAACCAGACATGACCCGGAAAACCAAGAATATGAGAAAACTGTCTCAATCCATCCCGCCAAGTTCACAATATCCCCATCGTGTACCAGATCATGTCTGTAGTAAGGGTCCAAGTGATCCGACAGGAGACGTTCGTCAAAGCAACATCTCTCCACTTGATCACTTCTACTCACCTGTACCAACTGATGAGCACACAGGCCACTTGTATGGCGAAGATGATGTAGATCATACAACAGAGT
The DNA here is from genome assembly GCF_000002235.5 of Strongylocentrotus purpuratus. NCBI lineage: Eukaryota > Metazoa > Echinodermata > Echinoidea > Camarodonta > Strongylocentrotidae > Strongylocentrotus > Strongylocentrotus purpuratus. Next base: position 14,907,138 of record NW_022145607.1, read on the forward strand.
CTACAAGTAGTGCCGAACTGTATATGAATTCATGTGTCCACAGATTTGAATAAATACACACTTCCATCAAAGATAAGATACGCAATTTATGTCATATCTATAAAAAAAAAAGTGTGTATCCTTTCATAAGCGTAGTAGTAGGAGTAGTAATAGGAGTAGAAGTAGTAGTAGAAGCCTTATATAGATGATAATTGATTATATTAAATGCGTAAATCCTTTTTTTAATAGAAGCATATTTATCCATTACAAAATTGTATAAGAGTAAATATAATATGTAGTGATATATAAATTAATTGTATTATCAATTAAGGAAGTATATTCCAATAATCAAAAGACTTGTAAGACAATAAAATTGTTAGCTTTGTTGACATGGCCTTAGACATGTAATTCCTTCTAAAAAAATGGCGATGTATACATTGTAGCTGTACAAGTTGAGTTGGGTTTTGATATAACATGTTGTTTAATGTGAATTATTTACTTTTATATTCCACATACTAAGAATCTTGCTCTACGATTGGTCAAAAGTAAATCACGTGATGAAAGATAGATCGCCCCTTATTGATGGGAGAAGCAAAAAGTTCGTTACACTGTGTAGATAGTACTACTATCTACACAGAGCAACGCACTTTCACTGAAGATAGAGCTACTATCTACAAAGGGCAACGCACTTTCACTGAAGATTATCCAAAAGCGCACTAAAACAGGCGTAATTAAGCGCGCATTACCAATGACCGCAATTAAAACAAACACATGCGCGCACCGTACCCTCAAAGGGTTGGGTTAAACTACTGTTTAACTTTTTTTTGTGAATTTGGGCATGGTGTCTTTTATGTAGATGCATTATCATACACGTCCTTTTCTTTTTGTAGTTAAATTGTTTTAGATGTGGAATATAAAGCAAATAATCACCTTTTGGTTTCAGGCGATGGCAAACTATCACTTCCTCGTCGATCAGAATGTATACGCTATCTTTCCTCAGCTTCGCTTTGGAAAGATAGCTACATCCAGATCGCCTAGGAAGTGATAGTTTGTCCCATCACCTTCACCAACGGTAGTTATTTCCTTCTATTGCTACTTGATCATTATCATCATCATCCCGATTATCACTATCTTTCAATGTGAGGCTTATTGTATCATTGGGTTGTGTCCAAAGATCCAATGTGGGAGAAGAACAACTGTTAAATCACATTATTCTTTAAACAAAACATATGATTTTTAAATATAGTTCAAATAAAAATAGACCCCCAATTCCTCAAGAAATTAAAAAAAGAATTATAGAAAATAGGCAAGAAGAAAAGGAATTAGCGGGGGAGAGAGGCACTTTAACACTTCACTTCAGAAAATGGGACAACTTCCACAGTTAAGGACGGCGAGGCAAATACTTCTTTCTCAGACTCAGACATTTTTTTTTATTTTTATTTTTTAAATATATAATTTGGTCTTAAGGAAAAGGAAGAGACAGGATTTCCAACAAATATGTAGTAGATGTGAATGCTCGGGCAGGGAGGGGGGATTTGTTGAGCTTTGGAATGAAGGGGGAAGGGGATATGTCAGTTTGTATGTGTGTCTGAGTATGTGAGCGTGTGTGGTGTGTCTGTCTGTAGGTAACTCTTTGATTTATAATATTCGTTCAGTATAATTAAATGTAAACATTATGTACTGTGTATTCAACTATCTTATGTATTTTTTGAGAAATGTACAATTTTCTTTATATGTTGATATATGTAAATCAATGAAGCTGTATGTTTGTTTGTTATATATTTTGTACTGAATGAATACAATAAAACAATACTACAAAAAAAAAATGATGAAAGGTTATTTGAAGATCTACCTAAGAATTTCAAGTTATAAGTTTATTGTTCTATTTCGGTTGTATTGAGCTTTGCTATGATTAATTGTTATGATGAATAAATCGATAACAATTATCTTATCCAATTGACGTGTCCTTCCGGGATTGTGTGCGTGTGTGTGTGTGTGTGTGCGTGTCTTTAGTTAAATGTCCCTTACCCTGATTAATACATGAAATTCAAACAATTTCGATTTTATAAAGGACAATTGTTTATTAATGTACACGTTAACCCCCACTAGTTTGTATACAACACCTCATACATCGACTTGTGCACTGAACATGAGCATGTTAAATTAATTAATTAATGATGACCATAGCATTTTCGATTTCCAATGTAGCGACAACTATTGAATCGATCATACAATAATATGGATTATCAAAATCTAGCTGTTTTATCCTCCATCACTCCCACACACGCATACACACGCGCGCGCGCACACAGACACACACACAGACCCACACATATTCTTGGGGGTAAATACATGCTACACATATTTCAATATATTATATGGCAGGCCAGCTCACCAGCAAATGTATATTTTATAAAGTTCCCTCATTTTACCGAAGACAATGTTCTTTTAAGTGTGCTACTTTCTCATCATCCGCTACATGTTTTTCTAGTGAATATTCATGAAAAGGAAAATAAACATTCTAGCTCCTTACATTTGCCAGACTTTAATAATCAATCAGAGCGAAGGTGGTTCTTCGAGGATCCAGATAACTAACGAGCAATAACCGAATGAATTTGTATACAACATTGCTATAAATACTCGAGTTTTATTATATATTTCTTGATACCAATGTTTTGAAAAAAGGCTGAATTCAAAACTCAGAAGTTTTTTGAGATCAAATTAATCATCCAGTCATAGCAAAAGAAAAAGAAAAAGGAAACGTGTTAAAAGGGGAATACAAAAAAATAATTTTGAACATTATGTTCACAAAGTTTTGTATAAAAAGCCTGTGATTTTGGAATGTGTGCAGACCAATACAAACTGTCTCAATGCAATTTCATCGCAGATGGCGTGCATCTGAATCCATGACAGGTTGAGTTATTTTCAAGGGCACAAAATTACCTCGAAACCCACGATGTTATTTCTCATCCATTTTATATGTTTGCACATGATCTAATGAGCACATTGTACACATTTGTAACTGATATGTTTTCACCAATAGAATGCAGGAAGTATTTGCAATATATATTAATATATGAGTGCCTCTATGAGTAAATAATTCCAACAAATGACGTATGTTTACAACAGAAATTTGAGAATCATGTACATGAGATGAAATGCAACAAAACTGTTTGGAAAAGACAATGCATTATGAGAACGTGATATTATTTTTGTGATGGAATTGAGGAAAGGAATTAAGTTTAAATTGTTGGGAGGCATAACTCTTGTGGCATGATTTGTGTACGTTCCTGGATTAGATTCTAGAGCAATCGGGAAACCACAAGGATGTGATACTGAGCTTCACTAAGATAAATGAATAAATAAAAATAGAAATGAATAAATAAATAAATAGAATACGGGGAAACAGTTTGATATCACCTTCGGTTTCACAATAAGGACACTATGAGCGTTTTGTATGAAGATAAATCGAACGCGGCGTCACTAATATACTAAATCTATTCAAGGAAACATCCTATCTCATCTATGCCTGAAATTATTCCAATGATAAAAACAGATACACCTTGATAGAGTTGCAGGCGGTTGTATTGAATAAAACCACTTGTATCGCTGACGACGCTCCGCCCTTCAATACACTCATCAATTTGATTCGCCCATTTCTTCATCTGGCTATGTTACAATGCTTCGTTCCCGCCAATTAAGTTCCCGCCCCCACTCGTCATCATTCCATCAATCATTTACAGTACTCTCCTTCTTTGTCTCGATTTTCTGTTTTGTTTTTAATATGATCGAGAGTAAGTGGAGCAAAAAATTTCTAAGCTACTCTCTACTAAAAAAAATTAAACTTGGAGATATTACTGAACTTCCTCAATTATATTATTGTGATTGCGGTGACTAACACGACACGTACTTCATATGCGTGGACTGGTGTGCAACGACTTAGATATCGATTGTATTGGCTGTGGACTCTTACAAAATGTCTCCAAATAATTTGTATTTCACTAGGAGAATGATTTTGTCGTCACTTATTTTGCCAAGTATTTTCCATATCACCTTGTCTTATGACGAATCTTTTTGGTGTGGCAAGGTGCAAGAAGAAGTGATAGACGTTTGGAGTGGACAGAATATTTCCATAAGATTTTATTTGGAAGATCCATTGCTACATGCTCAAACGTTGATGTGGAGAAAGGGAAAATCAATATGGGTAAAACCACACAATCAAGCCTTAGAATACGACGGTTACGGAGATTTTTACGTTGATCGTTACAGACTGACTGAAGTCAGCAACGATACCTTTGATTTGTTTATTGAATACACGGAGCAGAATGATTCAGGACATCATGTTGTCACAATTGATCTAGGTAGCCAGCCACTCTGCCTAGCTCTCCTGCTTAATTTAACCGTCAAAACTCCAGAACCGATATGTTCAACACAACTCAACAATGAAAGCAGAATAATACAAATGTCTTGTGAATGGCTGCAATTGAACGAAGGGGATCGAGCACACTTTGGTGTAGGCAACAAAATCCTGTATGAACACGAGATTCCGGAACTGAATGTCAACGGTTCCTTTAATATGACGCATCAATTCAGCGTATACGTTGGTCTTGATAAGATACTTGACGAAATCCCGGTACCTAAGAAGTGTATTGTATCTCACAGGAATGGACAAGCGAGAGAAGTGTGTGAATTCACCGTGGTCACACCTCATCCTATTGCACAAACTAAACATAGAGGAAATGTGGACTTTGAATGTTGCGTTGCCAAGCCAAGAAAACCCACCCTACTAGTATACGACGGTGATGGCAATGAACTATCTGTCGATTCTAAACAAAATTACAATACCATAGACGCTGATTGTATCTTCTTCTTCCTCTGTGGTTCGACCGGTGCACTGTCAGAGATTACTATTCTTAACATGAAAAGTTTTGATGTTAGAAAACATGCCATACAAGAAAGTTCAACTCTATCTCTACGTGTTGCAGACCCTAAACTTCTCTACAACAATTCAAGAGAAGATGAACGGTGTGAAGTCATCACGGTGAATTTTACAAGATTTGATTCGACGTTAAATAATCAGGAGGGAATCTCTACAGAAAGTGCGATCGACAAATTATGTGACCACACTCAGACGACAAGGACTGTACCAAGCAAAACTTATTCAAGTAAAGAATGCGGTATAATGGCAAAACACGAAGCTATCTTGATAGCAGTGGCTACAACAGCAGCCCTTGTGCTTGGGTGCGTCACCGGTGCTTGCATTACGAAATGTTATTTCAGGTACAATTTCCCCGATAAAGACCAGTATCTTGTCAGAAGGGGTATGGGGAATGGTCCTCCGAGAGGTTCAACGGCAACGGATGACGAAAATACAGGAGCTGTAGTAATGACCTTCACAGCTCAAATACCCCAACAAACTGCAGATCCCGGGTCCCCAAGAGATGTACTTTACCAGCGCTCAACAGACGAAAAAGAGCATTTTCTTAGCCGAGGTGCAATGGGGCCAATGCCTGGACAGCTAGTTGGACCACTAAAGGTGCATTCGCAAGGAAACATGGTGAAACATGACACTGTTGCTCCAAGTGAGCGAAATGCGTGCATGGCCAGTGCACATACACCATGGCAAGACAGTACTTACTGTTCAATGGATGATGTTGAAGGCATCCCTTCGAGTGCAAATAGTCAAGGATCACACAGTATTAACCAGTCACATCTGTCATCAGGTCAAGCGAAGACATCGATGGACGACTTAGTGCCTACACGCTTACCAATTCCAGGCTTTGATACACTCTACGCGAAGCCCGACATGAGCCGGAAAACCAAGAACATGGCATCTGCGGAGTCAGATTATGATGGCCCGAGGGTTCCCTCAGATGACTACTTTCAAAGCATTCTCGTTCCAGAAGATAGCCTACATCCATGTGCATTGAGCATCGATCAAGATTACCATGTCTATGACAGCAGTCTAGCAAGTCCTACTGATGAATCGACGGGTGGCGGTGATTTGTATATGAATACGCTTTAATTTCAACAAGAAGTACGATTGTAATTACTGTCGTGTTTTCCTTGAAAAGTCATTTGGAGGCAAAATACTCCGGCCGTAATTGTTCAAACCATAATAAAGTTTGATCATGCTTTTTCTTTTTGGGGTTTCTAACGTCATTGGAAAAAACCATCCATTCAAAAAATTATGGCACAGATTAATATATCAAATGTTTGCATTCATATGATTTGCCTGTTATATTGGCGTTACCACGTAATAATACTCTATTTGTTACTAACATTTTACTAATCTCTTCACTAAATTTGTATTATAAATCTTATCAGGTTAAACATCGTGATAGAAAAGTCCACTTCTGTAAAAGTTACCACGTAGTAATATTCTATTTGTTATTAAAATTTTACTAATCTCTTCACTAAATTTGTATTATTAATCTGATCAGGTTAAACATCGTGATAGAAAAGTCTACCTCTGTAAAAGTTGAAAATGCCTATCATTTTGGTCAAAGCACTTATGTTGACGAAGTTTACTGTCTTCCTGAATTACTCCACTAAAATGTTTTGTAAGCCCGTAAGTAATTCTAGACAATTTAAGGGGAGATTTCTTTTAGTGATTTGAAAATGCAATTCCGTCGAATAGAGAACAATATGTTGTCTGATGAAGATGAGTACCATATTCCAATTTTATAAAACCGAAAGTAATTTAGGGTGATATGGACGATTTTAACCATGTTTCTTTTGTTTGAATGGTTCTCGAAACCTCACTCTTTATGGTAAGCCTTTTGTAGGTTTAGGTTAGAAAGTAATTACAAATCACATTTGGTTGTAAAGATGACAGGAAATTAAGTACCATTAATACAGAGTTTGAAAAAGTCAGGGTAGTGAGACAAAGGAGAGCAACTTTGGACAATAGTTTTTAGTTTCTCCAAAGTGCCTTCTTGTTATTCGCCTTTTCTCTCAAAGATGAACAAAAGAGGGGACAATGAATTAGCACTTTTACTCACCAACACGACCAAGGAAATGTTGTGTAGGGTTCATTTTCTAAACAACGGCTCATCCTCTTGAGAAGTCACTCCCTTCGTTGCCTCATGAGTGAGACTGTCTATCTTTGCCCTTCATCCATTGGCTATTACCAGTTCTAGGTTTGGCAATTGTGGTTTAGGAGGACGGGCATAGTAGAAGACTTTGTGAAGCCCCTCCTCTTTTACGCGAGTATGTTGTCTCTGCTTTCATCATTCTAAACTGACCATGATAATCAAACATAGGCTTTTATATCGCTCTTGTCACATTACCGCCTGAAACATGGAACAAGAGCTCCATCATTTAGTCATTCTGAATTCTCTTATGTTAACGGACTTCATACCGACGCTACTTTAAAAAAAAAACTTCAATAAATAGCGTTTACTCTTAACTAACAGCATAACACTTCTTAAGAATGATCGCCATGGCTCGAGGTAGCATCGCAGTTGAACGGAAATTTGTGGTCTTTTTTATTTTACAATGTTTCATCCAACTGACTTTTACTCGAAATGATACTTTATGGTGTAACCAGCAACAGGAAGATTCAAGGCATGTGGTGAATGGACAGAATATTTCTCTCAGGTTTAACCTCAAAGAGACAATTGGTAGTCCTCAGTCACTTGTGTGGACAAGGGGTGAGCTAGTATGTGAAAAACTACAGAATCGTACTTTGGAATGCCAACGCACCAACGCATCTCTTGATAATAGTCGTTATACGTTGAGACAGATCAACAAGACCCAGTTCGAGATGGCCATTGCGTTTACTGAGCAAAACGATTCGGGACAGCACGTCGTCAAAATTTACCAGGAGTCACAATCACTATGTATCATTGTTATCTTATATTTAACCATTGAAGGTACAGCACCTAGTTGTTCTACACTCTTCAATAGACATAGTGGTAATTTACAGATGTCATGCCAGTGGTTGCAGGTGAACGAAGGGGATCGAGCACAACTCGTGGCAGGAAATCGGGTGCTCTATGAATATGAAACGACTCGGATAAACTACAAAGATGATTTTGATTCATCAAATAAATTAATTGCATACGTTGCTCTAGAAAATATATTTAACGAAGAGATCATGCCGAGTAGATGTGCTATATCAAATGACAAAGGAATCATAAATGGAACATGTACATTTCCTACAATACAATCACTTTTCATTGGAAAAAAACAAAATCAAAGTGCTTTTGTTGACCGTTGCAAGGTCAAAGACTCAAAAGTAGCATCATGTTGGTACGGTACTGGTGGTAATCTACTCCCATTCAATTATTCTAACGAGATTTCTTTGGTAAACATCAAGCAAATCGTTCTTGTTGGTGGGAACAAGAAAAATCATTATCAAGACAAGGCCAATGAACAAATGCAAGAAGATGATAAATGCAAATTTTCTGAAGGGGAAAACGGCTCCAACATCGTCGTTTATTGTGAAAATGTATCAGTGAATGCTTTATCAAATGAGAAAGACATTAACACTTCTGAGAACAATGAATTTACCCAAAGTCAGTTAACATCCCAGTGCCCACCTACTTTAACACATACCACAGTGCTCTATTCAGTAGTAGGATTATCAGCATTGGCGTTGATGTTCAGCATTTGTGGTTGTTGCGCCAAATGTTACCAAACCTTTCTCATAAAAAGTCGGTACCGGTTAAGAAAAGAGATGAATCAAGACATCGACATGGCTAATACGGCAGCAGTCGGTGACGAAGGTGCAGAGTCTGTAAATATGACTGTTTCTGAGCCTCCCCAGTCTGTACCCCTTCAGCGCCAACTAGACAACATTGACAGTTGCACCCAGGAAGGAGCTTTGTCGTTATGTTCTGACCAGCAAGACAGGCCTCCAACCCTGCCTTCGCGGCGTAATTTGCTAGTGTTGGATAAGAAATGTGCCGATCATCCTAAAAATCCCTGTGATAAAAACACTGTCGAAATGCCTACATGGGACACTGTTTATGAAGCGAATACCATCGGACAGCACAATGCGGGTTCAGTCCTTTCTACAACATCAAACCCGGACAGTACATATTGTACAGTCGATGATATCAATGAAAATGTGATGGCTACCAATGTCAAACGGTCAGATTCAACACGTGTCCCATGTTCCGTTACAACGACTGAGGATCATGGGGGCCAGCACGATTCTTTTAACATGAAGGAACCAGCTTCACGACCAGTCGATCCCAAGGGAAGCTATTCATTGAATGATAACACAGAATTCTTTCAAAGCATCCTCGCTAAGAAGAAAAGCCACGAGTCAGATGTCTTGAAGAAGGATCACATGTACGGTAACAACTCTAACGCTTAATCTTCTAGATCGACTACTGGTGGCGAATTTGTACACGAATGAACAGGGTCACACTTGTCCATTAGTGATCGAGTTCAAAACTTTTTGCATCTTATTGTTTTGCAGCAGTGTTACAGTTTGCAATCTTATACCGATTTTAAACCAATTGTACAATGTGAAGCATATATAAACTGAAATTGTAACCCTATTTTGATGCTATTAATTATGAACAGATTTGATTGTTTAGAGATGTTTCTTCCTTTCCGCTATCCTCTTTTTTATTCATCAGTATCATAATTCATCAACAGATTAATTACAACAGACAGTTACAAGATTTTAAGGTGTTAATGCTAATGTTCTAATATTCTAGTTCTGCACGGAATGGTAGACAAACACATTTAAAAAATCAATTTAAATCATTGGCATGTTATGTACTGGAGGGTTTGCAATCTTTGTGCATAATGACACATTATTCTGGCTTTTGTTTGCATCTTTTGAGGAAGTAATATGTCTGTAAAATCTCCCCCTCCCCATATGAGAGTAAAATTTGCACCAAGTTTTTTTGGATCGTAAAGTGGTACTTACAAATTGTATAGGCCATATAGCACAACAGATAAAATAACAATCGATTTGAATGATATGCGTTACCATTCTCACATATTACATATTAAGAAAGGTAGTAAAAGATTGATTAGTTCGGTGGCAAGGTTATCACTTCTGAAAAGACTCGAGACGATTTCGGTTTTGTGATAAGATGTCCTGAGTTTCTTTCATTGCAGAACTAGAAAGCTTAAGACCTCAAAATTTAAGAAAATCAATCAAAGAAATCATGTTATGTTATTATTATTTTTCAACTACATGTCAAGTCCTACCACAAGATGATTTATTGCTTCAAGTGTAGTAGAGAGTCTCTCAAAAAATCCACTTCAGACTCCGGAAAGGAAAACAAAATTCATGCTTTGATTGTGATCTTCAAGAAACTTGATCAATTCTGTTTAGATAACACTATGTTCAAGTGCTCTTCATTTCTTATCACGCAATGCATGGCAAAACGACTGGCTTTCTGCATTTTCAAGATCAGGTGCATTTATGTTTATTCTACCTGAGATCAAACTGTAGGGTAGAAGCTCGAGGTTATCAGATCTTGCGAGATTCGATAATTGTTCAGTCCGTAGTTATCAAGATTATGTAGCATTCGTTTCTTCAAAGTTTCAAATAACATCTCCCATCCTTCAAAATGTTTCTTATGCCTGGTAGCCTCCTCTTGAAAGGATTACCATTCGTTTTCTGTCTGCAAGCTCTGATCAATCAGTCATTTGCTGAAGACAATGTGTGTAATTACCGATGGGAAACATTTCATGCTGTCGAGTATCAAAACATTTCGGTTCTTTTCCATCTTAAAGAACCATTATACGTAAACGATACATTTAATTGGATCGAGCCGGCATCGACATCTAGTGAGATGTGCTCAAGATACAAGTTGAAAAACCGATTCAACCAAACGGATTTTGAGCTAATTATTCATCATGCTGAAGAGAGGGATTCGGGAACTCATCATATTACAATTTTTAATGGAACAACTGTTATCTGTACAGCATTGATACTGGAATTGACTGTGGTTAGTGGAAGTCCGACCTGTACAACACACATTTCCGCAGGGAGAATCAGGCTCTGCAGATGACATGTCAATGGTTGCAAGGCTTCAATGGTGATCAGGCACAATTACTGGCGGAAAATCAGGTTTTGTATGAACATGAGGTGACAACGGTGAATTTGCGAAATCAGTATACATTGCCTCATAAATTCAGTGTGTTCCCTGATATCCAAGACGTGATACGTAACAAGGGAGTGCCAAGCAAGTGTGTAATATCCAATGAAAGGATGAATGTGCGCAAGATGTGCACTTTTCCTCCAATTGAACATCACATCATTCAATATCACCAAGATGACGTTTTAATATTTGATTGTCGCGTTAAGATCGGGAGCATTTCTCTTTCGTGGTGGGACAACACTGACACTAGTCTGTCACCAATCAGCGCCATAAAATCGTATACAATAACTGAAGGCGAGTTCGTAGTTTTTCTTTGTATGAAAGATGTTTCTCACTCTTTGATGAAACTCCATCGAATGATAATTTTACATTTTCAAGAAAAGCGCTATAACATTTCAGTTTCAGCTGAATATCATGAAATCCCGGGCCAAGGAAACGATTTCATAGACAACGCAAGTAGTCTTACGATCACTGTTAATGGTTCGGTTGTTGCCCTTCCATTTTCTACTTCAACTACAACACAAGCTCCTTCTACATTTTTGAAATCACAAGATAATGACTCCTCGTCAAATTGTGTCGTGAGTGAAGAGATGAGTACGACTGCTACGGACGTTGGCGGGGAAACAAAACAACCCATAATCTACTTGTGGGTGACATCAGCAATTGCATTGCTGTTCAGCATAGTTATCTGCTTTGGAATCTGCATAAGCAAATGTTACAAACGATTTTTAATCAAGCATCAATATCGAGTCACAAGAGAGCGATCATATGGAATCAGCATGAACACGATTCTATCGGTAGATGATGGAGAGTCAGTTGACGCGGCGACCTTATCATCTCATATTTCGGCAATTGGGATAGATCCTGAGCACGGCGGTATCCAAGTTCACACATCTCCTCCACGTAGGCATCTGATATATAATCCAGAACGTAAGGACAGTCTGCCAGAACTCCCTCTACGGCGTGGATGTGTATATAAGGATGAGGTCCACATAGCTCATCATCCTGGACAACGAGGAGGTGAAGAGGGTGTAAAGGAAACGCGTGGGGAAGAAACGGGAAGCGGAACCGGTAAAGGAAATACAAGTGCAACTATTTCCGGGGCTGTTGCGCAAAGTCTCGACAGCACATACTGTTCTGTAAGTGACGTCAATGACACCAATGACATTCCTGCAAAGGCGAACATTGTACCAGAAGCAGTAAAGGCCGCGACATGGATCGTCCAAACATCCGGTTACCAGGCCACTGCACTTGATGAGGAAACTAGTGCCGAGAATACACATTTTCCATGCGCTAAGACGAAGATCAAAAAAGATAACCCATCAATGAACAATGTTACAGGGCCGACATCAGATGTGGAAACATTGTACGCCAAACCTGACATGAGCCGTAAGGCCGAGAAGCTAGTCGGCGTCCAAAATCAGTCTCTTGCATCAGTCCCTGAATTAGACGAGGGTCTTTCTGATCGGGCAAGGGTCACTTATTCAGGTGTTGGCCATGTTGAAAAGGAACTGTGCCCAGACATTCTCCTCCCAACTTCTAATAGTGATCACATTTACGGCAACAGCGCTGCAAATGCCATCGATTCGTCTAACGATGATGACGATTTATACATGAACACATCTGTCCACTCATTTTATTAAAAGTGAACATTATAAGACGTATGTTTTTACTATTAGAGTAAACATAATGTAATTATTTTAGTAGTCTGTTCTTCACAAATGGATACTTTAAACAGATTTAAATGGATACACAATACACTGTTTATGTTATAATTATAACAAGAGTATTAATATGAAGGAAAACAAAGATCAGTATAATCAATGTCTTCATTTAGATGCATGTTATGGCCTTTAGCGTCAATGATGTATGAAGTTAATGATATATTATAACGTGTGAGATATAAAGACATACAATACTGTATGATTTGCATAGGAATCTTGGATAAGATTCTTCTATCTCGCTGCGTTAATCAGATTGCAAGTTCCTAATTATTTTACTGATTTGCGTAACATCAATCGCACCGTGGGGTATCGGCTAAATAGATAGGAGCTATGAAGGTCATTTTCAACGCTATAACCATTTCCTAATTCATTACAAATAAACAATCAAATGCGAGTCTTATTTAAGATATTTCTCTATAGGGACGAATCGTAAATATTTTCCTTCCCATTCGTCGTTCAGAAGACGATTCATTTTTCTCGCGAGGTAATTTTGTTTTTCATAAGATGAAAACACTCGAAAAATTGTTTATGAGTGCTTGTCAAATTAATCATTAACTTCTAGTTTCATTTCCTATGTCTTTATTCATTTCAAAGATAAGACGAAATGATGAAGACGAGGATGACAAGTTTGTCTTCGTCAACTATCAAAACTAACGAAAACCAGCAGATGACCTTTATGTAGATTCATAAACTCCACCCATAACAAAACCACGTTAGTTTACAAACGAAAGATGGGCAGGTAATGGAATCACCATAATTGCCTGAAAGGATGTAAGCACTCTCACAAGCAGATAGTCATTAATTTCACTGGCTCCGCCCTACTATAAACCTCAGTCATTCTAACCCATAGCAGAGCTTCCAATCCCTTCAGCCAATTGCCTTTCTGATCATATCACGTGTCAAGCATCAATGACATTGATATTAAAAAACTATTTATATCCTTCGTTTCCATTCGTTCAAAAACTTTAGAATATAAGCATACACGGTTCATTTTCTTAATTTACACACTCCGCTTTAGTTCCAAATCTATTCGTCAGAGATAGAACGATCTTCCAAACTCCATTTTATAATCGTGAACCTCTTTTGATAACTGTGCTGAAGACTTGGTGCTAAGGCCAGCGTACCTATATCAATCTAATATTGTGTGGAATCTTAATATCATGCCTCAAAATCGTTTCGCGGTGGAATGTAAAATATCTCCAATAATTGTTATCATTTTTCAAGCTGTCTTACAAATGACATTTTGTGAGGGTGGTTTATTCTGGTGTGGCGACCAGCAAGAAGTAGCATTACAAACAGTCAACGGACGAAATTTTTCTGTGAGATTTGCTCTGAATGATCAATTGACTGAGATTCAATCATTAGTGTGGGCAAAATGGATAGATAATCGACTATTGGACAATATCGACAGTACATCTGCTAATCGAGAACGTTATAAGTTGACAAAAGAGTCGGGAAAGAATGTTATCGTCTTGGCTATTGCTTTTACTGAACTTAGTGATTCAGGAGAGCACGTCGTTAAAATTCATCATGGGACACAATCGCTTTGCGCCATTGCAGTTTTCAATTTAACAATTGAAGGGACAGCCCCAATCTGTTCAACCCTCTTTGATCAAGATATTCGAAGAGTACAGATGTCTTGTGCGTGGGTGCAGGTCAACTTAGGGGATCACGTACAACTTTTGGCAGGAAATCAGATTGTGTATGAGTATGAGACTACGGAGATGAATATTGATGGCGATTCTAATTCAACCAACACTTTCAGTGTTTACCTTCCTCTTGAAAACGTACACGATGATCGAGTTGTGCCGAGCATGTGTATTATTTCTAATAGCAAAAGATCTATCGATAAGACGTGTACATTTCTTCCAATACGAAACCTAACGCTGCGTTCTGTGTTTGAATGTTGCACCACAGAAGAAGCCGACTCTATCAAATTCTGGTACAATAATTGTGGCAATTTGATTCCACTTAATTTTACTGACAAGTTATCTCTTATGCATGTGGGACCCTTCTCTTTCTTCTGCGGTGTACAGAGAGAGGAAACAACACAATGTTATTGCATAACATTGGAAATGTTAATCTTGTCCGAGGTAAACAGTACAGCATTTCTCTGTCAGCATTAGGCCGAAATGAAGGAAGTAACAGTTCTGATGATAATTTTATGTGTGAAAAGATCTCTTTTGAGGTAAGAAACACTGACGAAGACGTACAATATCCGGAAGAAATTCTAGACTTGAGCACGATGCCCGATAATACTGACAGGATAGAAATTACTGTGACGCCAGAGGCTACAAAAACGAATAAAGTCTCGACTTGGGTTTGGGCAATATTAGTGCTTTCTTTGCTATTCTGCCTGGTAACTGGCTTCGTCAACTGTTACTATATGGTTTTAAGAAAATATCGACACCACTTTGAGAAAGAGATAAATGATGCTATGCAAATCGAATCCACAGTAGCGATTGGTGATACTCGTACACAGTCTGAAAATACTGGGAACTTACAATTACAAGAGCTTCAAAGCTGTCGGGATTCTGACCTTCGAGGAGCTACTGCTCTCCAGTGTCTAATAGGTGAGGGAAAACACAAACAAAACCAAGTCAGAAAGGCTCTCATTTCAAACAAACAGGATGGACCTCCAAGCCTACATTTGAAGCGCCAAAGTGGAGAGCTTGAGAGCAGCAGTTTTGCTTATCGTCCTACTAATAACACTTCGAATTGGGAAGATCATAAAGGTGCCATTGGACGCACCACCACTGGTTTTGACACAAACCCTGATAAGCATATAAGACATGATCTTGCTAGTGCGCTATACCTGGACACTGCGTATTGTTCAGTTGACGATGTCAAAGGCACCTCTAAAGATATCTCGAAGAAACACCGGCCTTCACATGCATCGTCTTTCCAATATCCCCATTCATCTTCCAAGGATCACTTCGATAAGGGTGCATCAACGACGTCTGCTTCGTTTAAATCAGGCAGATCACAACAAAATGCAGATGTAGATGCATTGTACACCAAACCGAACATGAGCCGGAAGACCAACAAAACCACCTATTTGGGGTCAGGTACCAACTCCGGTAGCTACCTCGGTCGCAACTCCGGTCAGGACACTTTCGTTCTAGAACATGGCTCAGAACCCCTGATCCTGAACCATACTGACTTCTTTGGTAACATGATTGCTAATCCCACTGACGAATTGATGGATGGTGGAGAAATGTATATTAATGCACCCGCTCATTCTTTTTCATGAAGAACTCATAGTCCTTTGTCAGTTTGTGTGTCTTCTTTAATCTTATCTGTCTAGGAAAAATACATTACTTATAAACATTTTCTCTGTCGAAAAAAAATGACAATTCGAGTAGGTTTTACGTACAGTTTTGCCTAACTAAATATTGAGTATTAACATATTAAAGGACAAACCCTCTGAATGATAGCGAAATATTTTTAAATTTAAATATAGCTATGCTCTTGTTGTGTTTTCAAAGTAAGTGGGAAATTGTGTTAAATAATATTTGTTATTTACACTTAGCAGAATAAAATGACCAAGAATTATACAAGATTCTTACTGTGTGCAAATAATATAAGAACAGATGCTATAAGTGAAACTTCATTTAGATATTGATTGCTTCTGTAGGGTAGCTTTTATTTGTCTGTAATAATATGTCAAGCTTTTCAGGTGTAGTGTGCACTTCGACAGATCACCGTAACAAAAATCAAACCAAAAATGGGTGTGTGCGTGCGAATGTATACATGTACGTGTGTGCGTGTATGGGGTGTGAGCGTGTGTGTGTGTTGAGTATGTGTATAAATACTTGCTAAGTTAATTATTATTTGCACATTGTGGTCATATTCTAAGTACTTTTTTGTAACCATTATCATGATTGTGAATAGACGAGAATGACATACAAAAATCTCTCAAATTGTAGCGCTACCTACCCATTATAGTCATATAATTATCTTAATACAAGCTTCCATTGATCAGGGTCCATATTCATAAAATCTTACTAAGCTAATTTTCAACTAACCACACAGGCTTTACATGTAGTTAGTTGACAGCTAGGCTGTGTAAGGTTTAGGATTATACGCCCAGGTGTATTATGTATAGATGTAGCCTTACAAGTACGTCCCATTGTCTGAAGAAAAAACAAACACGAAAGTTATGTGTAAATGTAGTGATTTATGTAATCAATGTATTTGCCATCAACAAATATAAATTGTCCATTTAAAGATTAATGGGTAAACATCACAACTTCACGTATTAATAACCTTTAATAAATCCTGGTTTCGTGGTGTGATTTTTCCCCCGATGCTTCCTCATTCATAGTCGCGGTAAATTCCAATCCATTGTTCTTATTGGTTATAATAGAAAACGATATGTCTTCATTTCCACCAACAAGAAATTAATTAATTTTGCGTAAATAGTATCGGGAAGTACTCATAGAATCTTGACGAGACCGAATGAGAGGCTTATTAATAATGTAACTTCTGGTTTCATTACAGATACTTTTGTATCGATGTATAAACGGCAAAACTCTGTGAATCGGCGATTGTTTTTTAAACGTGACAACTAAGTTTGAGAGCTAGTCAGAGCTTTTAGTGTAATCCGTTTAGGAATTCATCATTAAAAAAACCAAGTAAATTTGACATAAAGGTGTTGGGTTCAACCTTCTTATCTGTATATATAATTGCTTTCTTAAATATTATGCTCAATAAAATATTTAAAAATCACAATTTGATATATTCAACATGTTCAATTTCTTATCTTTTCTTATCTCTGCGTCTTTGTATTCAAGTGTGTTGTGCGTCATGAGTTTAACTTAGTAGGCCTATCACTCCCAAAATGCTGTTTACGATTAACACCCCATTTCAATTGTAGTTATTGAAGGGTAAAATATGAAACCTGAAAGGGTGCACTTTTACCGTTTTAAAAGAAGGATAATCCTCTCATGATCAACCAACCCTGTTAGAGAGCAAATGTGTTAGGTTATAATGTCTTTACAGTGCCACGAAACTAAAGTTAAAGTTTCAGGCTCCTCCAATACACCTAGAACCTTAACATTTGCTAAGATCATAGGGATAAGGTTTAAGGCACGATGTAAACTGTTTTAGACTGCCAATATCCATGTAAAGGTGATGGTATGAAGGGAGTATGCATAATCGGGTAAAAGAAAGCAAAGGTTTAACGTCAGAGAGGTAATAATAAGAGTTATAAGATAGAAGAAAAAAATGACAAGTAGATAAAACTCCTTCAAACAAAATACAATACAAAATATATATCTACTGAGAGAAATAAATACCATCAGAGAGGGATAGTGACATGAAACTCAAACATATAGCTCCGTTTAGTCTCATTTGACAACGCCCCCTATCGTCAGATTCAGCAGCCTAACATGTTAGCCTATAGAATTTTACCCCCAAAATCGTTAAAAATTCTTTTTTTGTTTAAACGAAAAGCACATCCACCCGACGTACGTTATCACTAGCTCTTTCATTGGAACACTCATGTCCCATTGACTTTTGAAAGTTCACCCACCGTAATTTGATCAAAATAGGTTGCAAGCTCGCCATTGCCTATAATACACGTGAAACAAGTCGAACTTTGGACTCAGTTTGCCAAGTGATTTTTAGATTATAGGTCAAGCACACGAAGGATAAGAAGCATGAATTATCATAGATCACTTCTGCTTGGTTCATTATGTCCATTTCATCCAACCCACCACTGTCATTTTTCCATTTAGTAAAAGCAAACATTTTGCCGAGGTAAGCAAAAACATGAATATTCATGATCACCATGGACTATTAAATTATTTACAGAGGGGTGCAATTGTGCACCACATCAAACTCCCCTACTTTAAGTCAAGTATTTCATTGTATTATGTAGTTTGGTAAGTTTATTTTAATAACTGTTTAATCATCAGATATCGATGATAGTTTAAAGATATGGAAAATGTTCTTGTATTTTATATTTAGCAAAGCAATCTCACATAGAAATTCACTACCAAGTGTCGTCTAATCCGCCGATTGTCTTCTGCTATATACGTCCAGCGAGCGAAAATGAGACAACCGGAGCAATATGATAGCGGAAAACAATAAATTAGACTCAAACAGGAGTACAATTAAAACCAGTCGAAAGAGATAGCGAGGAGGCAGAGAGGTACGCAATCTTTTGTTATTATTAACAAAAAAAAATATTCAATAATACTAGTCTCTTTAAAACAAAATTACTCATTGATAACATTTTTAATACGATGTAGGAATGTCTATTATAAGGATTGGGATTGCTAGAAATATTCAAAACTTATAAAAGCCTTTTCATTAGAAAAGTAAATCATCTAAATCATATGAATTTTAATTATTTCATAGAATATTAAAGATCTGAGGGATCTAATGGCAGGCGAGTTCTTTTCGGGCGCGTATTAGACGAGGCGGAAAAATCATCTCGAGCAAGCCGAGGAGGGCCAACATGATTTCTTAAATCATATTACGGAAATAATTGTTTTAAACACTTCGGGGGGATGTTAAGCTCCTAATGCCGCTTGAATGCACATACAATATGCTTCTAGGTATAACGTATGATTCGAGATGAGAGAAAATTAACCAATGAATCGCACCTTTAAAGCAATTCAACATGCTTCTTTGTAAATGAACACACGTACCAACAATAATGTTGACCTGATTGAGAAAGATTAGAGCCCAAAATGATTTGTGTTAGTTTTTTTACTTGAAATTTGTGTAGCTTCTTAGTTGTATCTTCTTTTTTCTTTTTTTTTTTTCTTTTTTAATTACGCCATTGTTGAACAAGTTTCACATTTCTTTAAGTCTTGCATGATGATCATGATAATGATACATTTATCATTGTTCATATTATTTTCAGCATCATTTGATAGGATGATAATTTAAGTTTTAATATTTTGTTTGACATGTACTAATTGATTGACAGATGATATACATAAGGGGTGTGTCAAATTTTTCAGTCACACAGTCTAGGCGGGTACCAAACTGACATATTATGGAACAAAAGAATTGCATTACGCCCCCTAATGGCCAGAAGTCGGTCGTTTTTGGGTCAGTTTGTATTCCGGCAGGCGTGTGACTGAGCTATCACGAGTGATCCGATGTGCACTATCCACTCGATTGGAACTCACTTAACATTAATGGGGAAATTAATCGAAAATGCGTGTGTGCAGCGCTTGTAACTGCAAGGAAAAGGCGCTATATCAAGTATCTTTTGGATTGGATTTGATCACCAAGTACCACATAAATGAAAGGCACAAAACTTAATCCAATTGTCGATCTGACACCAGATACATTCTACAAGAGGCCTAATCACCTTACGCCACGTCTCTGATTTAAACATTACACTCAAGAGTGTTACAAGTGAAACCAAAGGCGATCTAACCATATACACCATTTATATAGAAATTAAGACATTGAGCCTAATTTCAAAACTTACTTAAGTGGTTTGTTTTCTGTTTTGAACGAATCCAACAGATAATGTTTCAATCACAATTAACCATTAAAATGAAAATGGTCATTTGTTATTCGATTATTAAGCTGTGATTGGGCGATTCCCTCTAGGTTGGCGGAAACAGCGTCATGTCATGACGAGAGTCTCTGCTCTATCGTTTAAGGATTGGCTTAAGTTGGTGTAACTGCACAACTTAGTTCCTACTTTTTGCAAGCATAGTTCACAAACTAAAAACGTAGAATGTTGTCGAAAAAGCATTTGTTCCTCACCATGAAAACATTTATTCTTCTTTTCATTCTGCAAGTTTTCTATCAGGATTATTTATCTGCGGAAGTTTGTGTGAATTACCAATATCAACCTTTCTACGGAGTTAACGACCAAAATGTTTCCGTTATATTTCGTGTCGCACAGCCATCGGTGAATACACAAAATATTCGGTGGACAAAAGATGGGAGTACTTTGTTTGGTATATACCACAGTTCCAATCATGGTTTCATGAGCAGTGTTAGCGATGGACGCTATAAATTGGTTGAAGGATTCGATGACAACACGATTGAAATATCTATAGAATTCGCACAAGAAAATGATTCAGGGATTCACACCATTTACATTGACGACGGGTCTCGATCAGTTTGTGTGGCTTTCGAACTAGATTTAAGAATTTACACTACCGACCCCACTTGCAACGCTCTTCTTTACCGTACAGCGGGAGAGGTAGAGTTGTCCTGTCACTGGGTCCAGGTTCATAAAGGAGACTACGCAGAGATTGTATCTAGAGAAAGTGTAGTATCAAAGGAGAAGACTGGAATGAACCATTTGGGTTATGTCTACAGGGAAATAACAAATACCTTCAGCGTGTATGTGACAATGGAAAACTTACTGGCTGGAAATGAATCGCCCGTCAAATGTTTAGTATTTCATAGACAGTTGAATGTTAATAAGACATGCAATTTTCCATCAATAATGCAACACACGATTTGGAACGATAAAACTGATCAGTTCTTATTTGAGCGTTGCTTCCAAAGTGAGCATATTTCCCCCACGTGGTGGTACAGTGTTGGTGGAGAAATGCTTCCTCTCCTATTTACTCAAAAGTACAACTTCTCTAATGTTTATCATATCTTTTTATTTTACGGTGAAGAGGATGATCACTCAAATGTGATAGTGCATAGCATGGACAAATTACAGTTATGGGATTACCGGTGTAGTAATATTTCCTTTCTTGTGGAATATAGCAACAGCACACAACAGCAAATACATTCAACGAATAATCTGCCATGCACAAACCTCACTGTGACCGTCAACATAACAGCTTTTACAATGATTTCTACTTTGAATTCCACTAGGCATAGTGCTCCTTATACCGACATGCCAACAACTGAAGGAACATATTCGGAGACAAATATTACCATGGGTAAAGCAAAACGTTGGATTTTCATGACTACAGGAGTAGCATCATCGCTTGGATTGGTCATTGGCATTTGTTTTACAAAATTGTACGGCATAGTTCGAAAAAGAAGTAAGACATTTGGTCTTCAAAGATGTTTAACGTCTGCAGAAGGTGAGGATGACACAGAATCATTGGAAATGGCGACTATATCGTCCCACTTACCTCGACCAGATGAATCTTCTCTTCCCCACGGGGTTGTCTCAAATCAGCCATTAAAAGATGGGTCAGCTAATTATCCACAGGTTGATACCCAACATTCAGGTCGGCGCAGTCCATTAAGTCTGCCTGCCGCTCGGTCATTGGTAAAGAAAGAGGGCAACTCTACTTCACATCACATCAAAACCTGCAGCAATGCTAACTTTGCCTCTTCGGAACTTCTTGGTAATTCTGAAGGCATCCCCAAAAGTACAGTCGTTGGGAGAGGGCCATCTCTGAGAAGCATTTATTATTCTCTGGATGATATTGGTGGCGCTACCTCGACTACTGAGATAACAGATTTGCCGTCATTATCGACACCCGCGCATCGGGCCCTCCGAATCAATGGCAACAAGGATTGTAAGAGTCCATACCATATCAGTGAAGGGACTCCATTATCTGTGAAACGAACTGACGCTCTGGAAGATGTATCGGTCAAACCGATGGTAGACGTGGAGGCTCTTTACGCAAAACCTGACATGAGCCGAAAGGCCAAGAAGATACATTGCTCTGCATCATCCAGAGGTGTTACCAATCAGCATGACCAAGGCGACATAGCTCCTATGGGTGATGGCTGGATAAATATGAGGATAGCAATGAATCAGACAAATCGTGTTGCAGAAAATAATGTAGACTCAGATGTCCTTATTGATAGTCCTATCTATGGTAACAGTGCGAGCATTCTTAATCTTGATTATGAATTCCCTGGTGAAGATGCTTTGTATGTGAATTCGTCTGGTAGCCAATATAATAATTAAAGACAGTTCGTTGCTACATAGATACATGTTTTAAACTGCTTCTTTCTCTGCTGTGCAAATTAAGATCACTCAAATGTTGCCCTCACTATTCAAAGTGTTGATCTAAGAAAACATCCACATTACGAAAGTTTAATATTGTAAGGACGTGTTAAAGACACAAGAACGTTATACAATTCAGGAGAAGATCAACCGTTTAAAGTCATCATGTTGAATGATAAAATCTTGAACTGATGTCAAATAATCAGATTGGCATCTCTACAAGAGAATGTGTGATCTACCCAAATTGAGTCTATACTCAGGGCGCGTAACATGCTTATAATAAGTTATCAATATCTGAAGGAAGCTTTAAGAAAGCGGTATCCATGGAAACGTATCTCATTTCAGTACTGGTAGTATCAACAATAGCCCATGGTGGAAGCATTATAGCATTCGCATTTTCTTACAGAAGGGATTTGGAAGACAACAGCCATGAAAAAAGTAATAATATTGATGTAGGCAATATGTAATAAAGTAAATGTAGTATCATATGTGCAGTGTTTATAATATATGATAATTGATGTCATGGGATGTTATCTTAGAAAGAAAATTAATTTGATATTCATGTGCATGAAATGAAACGCAACAAAACTGTATGCACGGCCCTACCGAAGAACAGTCCTCGGACTGAGGTAGACCCCCGTGCTTATTAAAATAAATGAATTGCAGATTATGCCTGATTCATTGTGTATGCATTATCAGAATTCTGGAGGGAAATGACATACAAGACCCTTCAAATACGCATACAGCGTAAATAAGGAAGTGTGGGGGAATCACATGATCAGTTTTTAACGATATATTCGTGACATCGAGGACCCATCGTCTTTCTCACTGACTCAATTAAATACCCATTTCCTGGTATCATAGTTTCGATTTAATTCCTTTGAAAACTGCAATGAGGCTCGACAGATCTATACCCTGAAACATAAAGTAATTGAATACTTTCTATACTAAAAGAAAACTCAATGACCAATAACGATTGTTTAAAGACTCTTTACTTGGGATTTTTTTGACGGGATGGAGAATTGATATAGAACTTCAGAATGCTTCATCGTGTACATGAACAATTAATGAAAACGATTTTTGTTTAAATCAATAAATCATCTGTATTAAGATCCGGAGATCGTGAAGTAAAATTATTATGCTTGTGACAGAACAAAAACTATGAACGTGAAATAAACCTTTTGGTTTCACGTTCAGATATGTTGCGTGTGCCATCTTTCATTCTTGTGCCATACAATAAGAAATTCAATCCATTAAAAGGAAAGTGATTGTTTCTCACATTGTGAATCAAACTCGGCCTAGTTTGAAAATTAATTATTGGTTATGAATGATAGACACAAAATGTGCGGGTCGATTGCACAAGACGAGGCGATTTCTAACAAGACGACATTTTTTGGCATTCCACGTTCGTGTGCATCAATATCGGGCTCATCTGTTGTACTATTCCAGTTTATTGTGCTTTGGTTTTAATCCCTAATGTGTTAACCTTTACAATTTTTACTATTCCATTAGCATCTGTTTATCTAGAGTTTATTAATAGAGTTTGCATGTAATACTATCCATCCATATATATTTGACGGTGATTTGATTGAGACCAGACATTTGTTCAGGCGAAAGTTATAGGTGAAAGACCAAGATATGGAGTAGACAAAGGTACCTCCAATGGAAGGGACTGTTACTTTCTTTCATTCTAAACACAATAATGTATATGTGTATTCTTTCATAGGCGTAGCTGTAGTTAGCATAGATGTAAGAGTACTAGTTGTAGTAATAGTAGTAGTAGTAGTAGTAGTAGTAGTAGTAGTAGTAGTAGTGGTAGTAGTAGTAGTAGTAGCAGCAGTAGTAGTAGTATCGTTTTGATTACAAAAATTATCATTATTTGTATTAGTATTGTTTAAATTTTAACTCCAACCACCTGATTACGAGGTTGGCCACTTTTAGATCAGTTTTTTAATCAAATAGTTTCAAGAGACGGCTAAATATCAATAGCTAAGATTACTAGACGAATGAACATGGTTATTTAGTTTGATCAGATCTATTGTGGCGTATACTTCATGTTCGTATTTTCTGTAGTGCACAGTGCTATTTCTCGACTTTGAAATTACATAATTTAACCACAGTATAAATGTTCAATCATGTTAAATCACTGTAAATAATGTCTACCTTGCAAAAATAACGTGAAAAATTATACAACGATACATTGATATATGGCTGCACTTGATAGGATAGTAGATGAAGTCGTATATTTTATTATAACAAATGCGTTAGTCTATGTTGAAATAGAAGCATATTTATCCATTTTAAAATTGCACAATAGCCAATATACGATGTGATATTTCAACTCATTGTCTTATCAATCAATTGACACATCAGCGACAATACGTACAAATCTCCCGGACCACCACAGACTTCGTCCTCTCCTTCGAAGAGCTTGTCTCCCCAAGGTAAACTACGCTTCAAAATTCTGACTATTAACTTCCAGAGCATAGTTTCAAAGAGGGAGGAATTTTGGTGCCTTGTGGATGCAGTCAAGCCAGATGTAATCATGGGCTGTGAAACATGACTCAAACCGAGCATAAGTGAAGGAGAAATCTTCCCGCCTGGCTACAATGTGTATAGGAAAGATCGTAATAACGGGTATGGTGGAGTTTTGCTCGCCATCTCCTCAAGCCTTGATAGCTACCAGGTGCAGGTGACTAGTGATGCTGAAGTGGTTGCTGCAAAGATCGTGAACAGAAACAACGACAACAGTGTTATTTTTGGAGCTGCTTACCGACCTCCAAACACCAACCAACCTTATATGGACAATATGAACCAGTTCATACGAGAACTGTGCATGACTAATCCTGGCACAGCGTTGTGCATCGGAGGAGACATGAACTTGCGCGATATAGACTAGGAGACAGAAGATATTACATCCCATCAAAACAGGAAATCCCTAAGTGAGACATACCTGCAGACTCTGGCAGATGAAGGACTCAGTCAGATTTTCAACTTCCCAACAAGAGGATCTAACACACTTGATGTCATCATCACAAATCGTCCAACGTTGATTGGACAGTGTGAGCCTATGCCGGGACTCAGTGACCACAACGTGGTATTCATGGATTTGTCTGTCAGAGCGTATAGGAATAAACCTATCCGTAGGGAGATATTCCTCTGGAAGAAGGCTGACATTGACGGTATTCATACAGATGCTAAAGCATGGGCAGACTGCTTTGTAGCTTCTCATGATACAACATCTCCGGTTGAAACTCTCTTTGCTGAAATCCAACAAGCCCTGGATAAAATTCTAAGGGACCATGTGCCAACCAAGATGACTTCGACACGGCAAAACCAGTGTTGGTTTAACACCGCCACGAAGCGCATATGTCGCAAGAAGGCCAGAGCCTATATGAAGGATAAAAGGATCTCATCCATGCGTGGTAGTGATGCAAAATCAACACTCAAAGCTTGGCATCGCTACAACGCTATAAAGACGACCACACAAAAGTTGTGTAGACAAGCCTACAACAAGTACCTTGCTGACTAGCCTTTAAACAAGGCCACATGCCTGATAGACGCCGAGCGACTAAAAAGAGACTAATCGCGAAAACCTGAATGAACGCCAGTGCGAATTGTCCAGACCTGTGGCCTTTATCAATCTGGTTTGGATTTCTTATGTTAACCCTTGTTTCCGACTGGAACTCGCTTCAGAAAACGTAGAAAACGTATCCTAGCACGACGTCAGCATATAGTATCCATCACACACACACACACACACACACACACACAGTAAACTCTACGTAGTGCGAACATGGACCTACATGCCTACTATACGTACGTGCTAAGACCACTGACCACTGACCTCTACATGGAACGAATCACGAACGAAGCCAACTAGGAGATCGCCGTTCTGATTGGTCAATGAATCCAAAGTAGGCGTATTGGCCTACATTCTATGAATAATTCATGCGGAGCAGTGAAACCCACTTTCCAAAAGGCCTCATGACATTTGTCATTCGGTCGCGCGTTCACTCCGGGTATCTAGACTCATCTCAGCCGCTTAGCCAGAGTCAACGAGGCCTTGTCAAAAGGCTACTTGCTGACTTGATTGACAATGATCCCGGCTGCAACAAACGTCTTGGAGCCCTTGTGAGAACCATGCGCTGTGATCAAATGGGAGTAGCACCATTGAAGGAAGGCAACATACTTCACTGTGACCCGAAGCAGAAAGCCAGTATCCTGAACAGGCAGTTTCCCTCGGTGTTCACCACTGATGATGATGACACAGCTCTACCAGACCTGGGACCTAGCCCTTATCCGGCCATGGATGATACATCAGTTAGCCGAGCAGGTGTAGCGAAATTGTTGAAGAAACTGAAGCCACATAAAGCTACTGGGCCAGACGGCATTTCTGCTAGACTTCTCAAGGTGACATCTGATCATATTTCACCTGCCATTAGTTTGCTTTTGAGGCCTCCCTACTTCAAGGCGAAATTCCTTCTTACTGGAAGAAAGCCTATGTTGTTCCCATCCACAAGAAAGGGTGTAAGTCATCTCCAGCAAACTACAGGCCAATCTCACCGACAGTAATCTAATCAAAACTATGCGAACACATAGTGCATTATGCTGTCATACATCACCTGATCAATCACAACCTGTTGTCAGACTCACACCATGGTTTTAGGAAGCGAAGATCGTGTGAAACACAACTCATCCATCAATGACCTTGCCAAAGGACTGGATGATAGAGAGCAGGGCGCGTTCATGCTTGATTTTGAAGGCAGAATGAGCGATTTGTAACGCTCATCGTAAACGCTCATCGTAATCGCAGTTCCACGGTGCACTGTTCATGCTCACTTCTCCAGGCAATTCTCCTTGGGTGGCCTTCAGCTGGATTCGCAAACCTGTGTGCGCATGCTATGTAGACCCACTAGAGGTCAGTGCGTTGACCCCATTTAAACGCGTTTACAAATTGTAAACGCATCTTTTTGTGAGTTTACGATCGGCGATCGTGATCGCCGTTTTTCGGTGATGCTACAAAAGTGAGCATGAACGCAATCATGTTTTAAACTAAACGCGTAACAGATGCCTGATTCTGGCCGTCAAAATCAAGCATGAACGCGCCCTTTGCCAAAGCGTTTGACAAAGTCTCTCATCGGCGACTCCTCCTCAAAGCTGACTATTATGGTATACGTGGCACTACTCTTAAATGGATCGAAAGCTTCCTTAGTGGCCGCACTCAACAAGTCACACTGGAGGGCCAGCGTAGTCACGAGGCCAAAATTACACCTGGAGTGTATCAAGGTAGTGCTCTCGGCCCGCTGCTTTTCCTCATATACATCAATGACCTATACCAGACAGTGTCAAGCACTCAACCATACGACTCTTCGCTGATGACTGCATGCTATATAGACGCATCAGATTAGTCCAAGATTGTACAAATCTTCAGTAAAATCTTGACAGACTGCAGGAATGGGAGAGAAAGTGGCGGATGGAATTCCACCCTTCCAAGTGCCAGACACTGAGAGTCACCAACAAGAGGAAACAAATCCTAGGCCTGTGTAACATCCACGGGCACGACCTAGAATTAGTGAGTTCCGCCAAGTATCTTGGAATCAACATCGATCAGAAGCTCAACTTCAATAGTCATGTTGATACTACAGTCAAGAAGGCTAATTCTGTGACCGGCTTCTTGCGACGGAACTTCAAACACTGTAGACGGCGGATCAAGCAGGCCACATACTTTACATACGTCCGACCAGTGGTGGAATATGCTGCAACAGCATGGGAACCACACACACAGCGGAATGTCAACAAGATTGAAATGCTCCAACAAAGGTGTGCTCGCTACGTCACCGGTGACTTTAATCAAACCTCCAGTGTAACGGCTATGCTTGAAAACCTGAATTGGCCATTGCTACTCACCAGACGCCTTCACAGCCGCCTTGCCATGCTGTATCGCATCCGTTTCAACCTTGTCGACGTTACCTGGCAGTCCTTTGTCACTGAACTGACATCAATAACAAGAGGACATGGATCTCGTTTTAGGACATTCAACTGCAGTAGTCAGACCTTTGCTTCTTCCTTCTTCCCAAGAACCTGCAAGGACTGGAACAACCTTCCACAGGACCCAGCCCAATACCCCTCTCTTGATGCCTTCAAGGTCTTCTTGAGTGGGATGCAGATGTAATGTCTACAAGACCGGGAATGTTTTTACTTACACATGTAGTCTATATATGCACCTGCACAACAAGAACAACCAGTTAAAATGAGGAATAACAGGACATGTGAAAGTCTCCACATATACACACAAAACCAGTGCAATTATCTTCATCACCATGAAGCGGCACTTAACTGGAAGAAGAAGAAATATTAAGATAATTGGTACGTTATTAGTAAGATTATGATAATTTTTCATTTATTAGGATTTTTTTTGTGTGTAAAGTTTGTTTCAGTTTCTATGGTTATTTTCTACTATGTTTAACGATGCAAACATTATTGTAGTTGTTGGATGAATCGAGCTGTATTTTGATATAACATGTTGGTTTAAGTGATTTTTAATGTGAGTCTGATTCCATCATTAGGTTGTATCAAACAATTTGATTGTGATGGATAAAGGTAGGATTTCGTAGCAAAGAAAATAAAGTTTATACGTCATTGAGATTGCTGTATCAATATCAGTTTTTTAGTGAAAGTGATACAAATCTACTGGATGAGAAAAACAGTATTTCAAAATACTGAAACTACCATGTATGATCAAATTCAAATTAAAGAACAATTGACGATGATTTTTGTTTTCGGATGTACCTAGTGTTGCTATGATTAATAAATCGATAAAATCGTATCCAAATGATATGTGTCATTCCTTTTTGCTTCGTGTCTTTTAATAGTAATTTAAGAATCCCCTATCCCGGATAATGCATATCAAAAATATGATACAAACATGTTCAGTGTTACAGTTTCTGGATGAGTTTCAAAATGTCTGCTTTGAGACCTGATGTGCTGCCTAAGATGTAAAGGTCGTTTGGTACTCCTTCGATTGACCCGTTCACAAATATAAACAAATGAAACAGGTTTAATGGATGCCTCCAATATCATTATTTTTGATATTTCAAATTGTGTAGAAACATCTATCACCGTGCAGTCTGTTTATTGAAATGAATTACCCGTAATAGGGTTCAATTATAGAAAGGCAGGGGCGGATCCAGGAATTTCTTCCCGGGGGGGGGGCACACGGGGGGCACACGGGGGGGGGGGTAAGAGGACATATATATATATATATATATATATATATATATATACTTTGTTTGGTCAAAAAAAAAATCGCAACGACTCAGCCAGCCGCTGAATAAGCGCGGGGGGGGGGGGGGCAAGAGCACATTTTGTTTTATTTTTCTTGGTCCCTGGATCCGCCACTGAAAGGCAAAGGGATTTGAGGGTTACAAAAACCTGTATATTTGTGATGCACTTCTGATCTGTGTTTATTCCGAATGCCAGGTCACCAACAAAAAATGAAAGTATGTAACTTATAATGAGAAAGTACATGGAAACAATATTCATATATATAATATACAAATATTTCCGTGGTTTCATCACCTTGTTAATGAGCTTTATTACCATTTATTTCCGTTATATTACCAAAGCAACGTTGATTTCTATGTGCTGCTTTTTAATATTTTCATATCGACGTAAAATGAAAATAAACAAAATAATTAAGATACGATTATGCAATTACTTTATATAGTTGAAATCATTTTCGGAATTTGAATTACAGCATTTTTAAAAGTGGAAGAGCCTCCTTTCATGTCTCCACTGATTGTTTACCTGCAGAATGCACTAAAGAATATATAAATCATTTTCTCGATGCTAATAATTTGAACAGTGAAAACTCAAAACTCATTTTATTCCAATTTATCATGCGATCGCAGCAAAGGAGAAAGAAAAAGAACTTAAAGAAAACCAGCTGAAGAGTGACAGATCAAAATAATTAAATACATTTGAACAGTATTGGTTTTGTGATGGAATTCACGAGGGAGATGATTGATGCATGGAAGTTTGTGACCAATCAGTGTGGAAGGTTTGTAACCCTGATGTGCTAACCAATAAAAAAAAAGTTCTCCCTAAATCTCGCCGTAGATGGAGATCATCTGAATCAGCTGCGGGCAGAGTTCCAAGCAGGAACACAAATACATGATACCAGCACCTCGAAAATCAATATATTATTTCCAATCCATTGCATGTTTGCACGGGGTCTTAGTATTGCATTATACCTTTGTGCATCGGATATGTTTTCACCAAATAGAATGCAGGAAGTATTTGGAATATATATTTATATAATTATGAGTCCCTCTTAAGAATAAATACTGAATATATTTTCAAACAAATCAAATTTGTTTGCAACAGAAATCTGAGATCCATGAAACAAAGATGTTGGGAAAACACAATGCATAAAGAGAACTTGGTATTTGTGATGAAAATAAGAAAAGGAAATACATTCAAATTTTGAGAGAGCATAACTCTTGTGGCATGTTTCTTGTAGATTCTTGGACCAGATTCTAGAGCAATCGTGAAACCACTTGTCTTTACACCATAACTTGTTAATGGTTGTGTATCTTTATACTGCATATTAAAGTACATCTACTTTAATGTTGCTTTTAACGAAGTTCTTTTTAACCAAGTACCAATGCGATTTAATACCAATGTATTACTTTGTGAACGAAGTAATGTCAATGCGTAAGCTACAATCTGTTTGACATTAATCGAACCAATGAATACAAGATCAAATAAATCATGACATGAAGGCTATCGGACGAAATTAAGAATGGGGGGGGGGGGGGTCTAACTACTTGAGAGGAATAAGAGTTCACAATCCGAGTTCACATTCGATACGAAGAACTGGTTGATCACCAGGCCATGTTTTACCAACGCCTAAACTAATATTAGAATTTGGAGGGGGGGGGGTAATTTGTCGCCACCAAAGTATTGAGCTGTCAAGTGACTTTTTTTGTCGGTAAGGGCTCTGGGTTTTTTATTAGCCAGACCATCGGATTCATTCACGCAAAATGTGCACCATCCCCTACCACAATTGCTTTCGTCATCCTACCGGGTCCTCGTTTCTCTTGGGTATTGAGTTGCAAAATTTAAAATAATGCCTTGCTATTAAAGGACATTAGTGCGGGGACCAAATCCCCAACCTTTGAATGCAAGTCAAGTGGCTTAAACCACTCGACTACGACACTGAAAATGCCTTTACCTGAAGCGAAACAAGAAGTTGATTTTCATTAAGACATGCCTTGATTAGAGTCACGAAAATACGCGTTTGTATGAAAGAAAGCTGCATGTACCTGTCAATATAAAGTCTACCACTCGTCAAGGCTTTAGGCCTACACTGTGAATGAAGTATACGGACTCAATTATGAAAACGTTATGATGTACACATGAATTGGTGTGTACTGTGAAGTTTTGAAAAGACCAACAAATAAAAGAAATTGACTCAATTTTGCAGAAGGTCACATTCACTACACACGGAAATGGGTATATAGGACTACAAAAAAAAAATTGTATCACTATGACACTTGAGCTTTTTCTTGTCATAATTCGTCTACGAAGGCTTTTTGTAGAGCAATTCTTTTTGAAGGAGATATTTCATTTAGGGTATTCTTTTAATAATTATGTACAAGTAAAGAGAAAGCTCCACACAAAAATATGTCACCTTTACTAGGACTCACCCTTATATCCAACAAGAAATAATTAGCAAATATTTCGAGACAAAGCGCATAACGAATTATCCTATAATAGAAAGTATCACAAAAGATCAGTTTACTGGTTTTTTCCATTAAACAAGACATTAAAGTTTGTGTTTGATTCAATATGAAAGCGCTCTTCGCTTAGCCTTAACATCCACGAGGGAGGAATTAATTTGTTTCCATACTCAGGAAAGGTGATAACAAGTTTTCGTTTATAATAACTTTACCTTGGAGGTTAATAGGTACGTGACCTGTAATGGCAAGACACCACTTCATCTTTTTCTGTTTTTGTTTTTCCCTTTCCTTTTTACTTTCAAATATGAAAACGAATCTTTCATTAATCATCGTTTGTTTATTTTAATTTGTATTACCTATAAATATTGTACATTATTACCGAAACTGGTTTAGGTATTATTATTTCCATTTAAATAACCCTTCAGGGAATCACCTCTCGAGATGAGAAGATATAATAAAGAGACAAAACTATTCACTGATTCCAACAGGCCCCGCCCTTTTTGACAGGTAAAATTTATTTGCAGCAATAGGATCACGAGATCAATTAATAATAACAGACTATCTTACCGTTTGAGAATTGTTGTAGTCAATCATACATCTTCGACATCCATTTTTAAGTAATAGTTTGAGACTACACGACAGCAAAATGTTTCCTGAACGGTTTAATCCGGCTGTTAAGGTATTTTTAAGCCTTTTTATCTTACAAGCACATTTGCATCAGGCATTTTCAGGTAATAATATTTTTTGTAACTTTGTACAGGAAGAATCTGTGAGCGCAATCAACGGGCAAACCATTCATGTCAACTTCACTGTGCAGAAGCTACAATCAGACCAATACCTTGTTTGGAATACTCCAGACTCAGGATTTCAACTTCCATTTGATATGTATATCGGGAACAAAACGTCTTTGCAATCTGGACGTTATAGTTTGACTTACTACCAACAAGGGGGAAATATAATATATGAAATGTCGATTATGTTTGCTGACAAAAATGCTACTGGGACGCACACGGTGACTTTGAATGAACGTGGACGACAACTTTGTTTCATTTTCCAATTGGATTTAATAATCAAAGAGATAAAGCCTATTTGCGAAACGTTCTTCGACAAGAAACGTGGGAATTTACAGATGTCGTGTCAATGGTTGCAAGTGAACGATGGGGACCGAGCAAGACTTGTCGCAGGGGATCAGGTGTTGTATGAACATGAAACTTCTCAGACGAATGTAGATGGTCACTATAATACAACCAACAAATATAGCACATTTCTTCGTCCTGAAAAGCTAAATGATGGAAGTAGTGTGCCAACCAAGTGTCAAGTTTTTTATAGTAAAACAAACAGGAGCAACGCGTGCCGGTTTCGTACGCAACCTGGCGATTTGGTTCGGAGCAATTTAACTAAAGCCGAGAATGCAACATTCGAATGCTGTAATACTTCGTGGCTTAAGGTTGGTGGCAGCTCCCTAAAGAGGATTAATTCTACTGAAATAATTACTCAAACTGTTCCCATTTTTCTCTGCGGTGAAGAGGGAGATGACTCAAACATGCTAGTAGTAAGAAGCATTGGATATCTGAATGTTGACATACAGACAAATTTAATATCATTTCCATTTTAAGGAATGCATCTGGAGACCCAAATGCTTCGAACTATTCTAGAGACAGTTTTCAATGTCAAATACTTACCGTTTACATAGATAATATCTCAAAAGGGCGTTCTCTATCCACTACCGTTAAGCTCTCTACTCAGGGGACGGAAAATGCTTCTGATAAGGTTTCAATATTTGAAGAAAGCTATAAAACGGTATCCATGGAGCCGTATCTGTTATCAGTACTGGTAGTATCAACTATAGCCCATGGTGTAAGCATTATAGCATTCGTGTTTTCTTGCAAAAGGGATTAAGTGTACGAATTGGGAAGACATCAGGCATGAAAGAAGGTGACAAGATATTTAACGATCATAACTAAATGAAGAGACATAATTACTGAGACTCCACCTCCACGGTGACGGAATGCGTCTACAATGTGATCCCGAAATGCACATGAATTAATGTATCTATAGATGTGAATAAATGCACACTTCATTAGGTAAGAATACACATTTGTTTGTAACATGTAAGAAAATACATAACGTTTATGATGCCTTTATGTGTTTGGTCGGTTACCTGACCAGGAATATGGCCACATTTAACTCAATCTATTACATAAAATGATTTAAACCGATGCTCAAATCTCAATAGCTAAGATTGCTATTAATTATTTATTAATGAAGTTGAATCTATTATATACTATTTTATTTGTAATCGTTAACCAGACTAGATAAATATAAAAACAATTATAGCAGATTATGACGGAGGGAGTTTGAGAATTTTATATTTACCAGAAAAAATGGCAACTGGAAATGTTTTATAGAATTTTATATGATCAAATTAAGTAATGATTTATTTTGGATTTGTAATTTAACAAGTAAAGAGCAATAGATGAAAATTAACAGCTCTTTTATAAAAAAAAATGTTTTTGTAGTGTGGAGTGATGTAACTGCTATTGAGAATCAAAGTTATCATTTTATTCATAATCAAATTATTTGGAATAATTCATGTAAAATTCTCAGTATAAAATAATGTACAATCATTTTCGATAACTGTAGATAACGACTATCTTGAAATTAAAGTATGCGAAACCTGTATAAATTATACAATGATACCTTGACATGTGGTTGCACTTGATAAGCATGGTAGATGGAGTCGTATAATTTGATTATATCAAATGCGTAAATATATTTTAAAATAAAAACAAGTTTATTAATTACATATTAATGTCATGTAGTCGTTACATCATAATCGTCTTATCAATTGAAGAAGCGTATTTCAATAATCGATAGAGTGGAGAGACAATAGAAAATTGTAAGCTTTGTTGGCGTGGCCTTCGACATGATATATATGCTTGTTATTCGGTTTCATACATGTTTGTTTTTCTAGACATGGATTATCAACGAGAAGTCTCTATCACATTATGAAACAGCCGAATAGAATTAAAATCTTCCTTCAAACAAAACTTACCGTCTAATGATACGAAGACACGTCCACTTTGATAAATATGAATATGCATGAACGGTCTTCAAAGTGTGGGCGTGGAGCACAGATAACAAATAAAGTGAATCTCAGAGGAATGAACATTTACGATTGGCAAGACATAATTATTTTTAGAGGTGTGGATCGGAGAAGAAAGATTCTATAAGATATATCGTAACCATGTTCACCGGATAACAATGTATACAGCAGCGATAATGCTAATGAATGGAAACTGTATCATAATTGACACATTATAGAAATGATGACGAGGATCATGATTGTTTGGCATTGGTGATAAAAAAAAAAAAAATTGTTTAATAAATGATAGACTATGTCTAGTGTTAACTATGTTTTATGCAGATGGCGTAGAATGGAAAATGACCAGAGTGATATATGTAAAGAAACAGAAACTACTTTTCATGTCTTGTTAAAATGTAACAAGGTTAATAGAGTTTTTTGGAAAGTTATTGAAAACTTGTATTACAATTACTTTCATGAACAAGTAAATATTAATGAAAAAGCATTAGTTACAGGTTATTTTATTGAAAAAAGGGAACACTTTATGATAAACTTCGTGTAAATTTTACGACAATACGTAATGTACATAATTTGTAACCACCTTAGGTGTGATGGTAAAGAGTACAATAATTAAAACTGTGATATTATACAACAAATAGTCAAAAAAAATTATTAACGAAACACAAAGAAAATTTTCAAGAAATGTAAAGGTTAAAACTATTTATTTAATTACTTTTGTCTTTTTTAGTATGTGAAAATATTAATTGATGTAAATATATATGAAATGTTAAATATGTGAAATAAAACAATGTTAACTCTGTTTGACGATAAATAATTAATGAATTGATTCATGTAAACAACGTTAAAGTTGTTGGACGAATTGGGCTGGGTTTTGATATAACATGTTTTGTTTAAGTGATTTTTAATTTGAGACTGATTCCATCATTTGGTTGTGTCTAACAATCTGATAATGGTGGATTCAGGTAGGGTCTCGGACCAAGACAAAGAACAATTGCATACGTCTTTGAGATTGCTGAATCAATATACATTATGTGTGGAAAAGATACAACCTACTTTTACAGTATACAAACGGTGTTTGATGATACTAAAAATATGACATGTATGACAAAAAATGATAAGAACTTATAAGGATGATTGTCTTTTTCTGGATTCGTTTGTATTAAGTCTTGCTATGAATAATAAATCGGGAAAAAAACGTTCCCAAACTATATTTGTCTTTCATCTTTCTTCGTGTCTTTTAAAAATAATTTAAGGATCCTCTATCCCGGATAGTGCATATCAAAAATATAATTTAAACAATTTCGATGTTATGTCTCGATGAGCTTCCAAATGTCTGCCTCAAGATTTGACGAGCTGCTCAAGATGTAAAGTTCGTTTGGTATCCATTCAATCGACCCGTTCGCACATTTATTCGAATGAAACAAGTTGAATGGATGCCTTCAATCGTGATTACTGATATTTAAATTTCAGTACGAAGGAACAACCAAAGATTTAACCCTCCAGTGTGATTATTAAAATAAAATAACGTTAAATAGGAATGATTATAGGAAGGCAATAGTTTATCAATCGAGTCTTGAGGGTCAACAAAACCATAAATTAAAATACACCTGTGATATGTATTTATTCCAAATACCAAGTCACCAACGCAATAATGAAAGTATATAACTAATAATGTGGAAGCACATTGACATATATAAACATATAAATACATTTTCCCGCCTTCTCATCACCTTCTTAATGATGGTTATTATCATTGATCTCCTTCATATTACCAATTACCATATTTTTTTTTATTTCGATGTAAAATGAAAATGAACGAAATACTCTCAAAACATTTGCTAAACTTGAATAAGAATACCATAAGACACTAAAAAGTTCTTGTACGAACATGGCGGAAAACGTAGACCACTTTTTCAAGCAAACACGAAATTGCAATTACTTTTAGTTGAAATGATGTTCGGAATTTGAAATACAAGATCTTCATAAATGAAAAAGCTTCCTTTCATGTTATTTCTTATTATTCTTCTGTTGAATACACTAAAAAATTATACAAATTACTTTTTAGATGCCGATATTTTAAACAGCGAAATTTCAGAATTCATTCGAGACGAATGTATCATCTTGTCGCATCGAAAGAGAAAGAAAATGAGAAATAAATCCTGTTCAAGAATGACGGATCAAAATGATTCAATTCATTTGAATTTTGGTATTTTGAAGGAGTTCACGAGGGCGATGATCGATACATGGAAACTTGTGACAATTTAGTGTGGAAGGTAACCCTGATAATCAATAAAAAGGGTCTCCCTAAAGCTTGCCGCAGATGGCAAACATTTGAATCCGCTGCGGGCAGAGTTTCTTGCAGGAAGACAAATACATCATTACCAGCACCTCGAAACTCTATATGTTATTTCTCATCCAGTGCGCGCTTGCACGGGGTTTTGATATTGCATTATATACTCGTACAACGGATATGTTTTCCTTAATAAACTGCTGACAGTATTTGGAATATGTGAGTCCCTCTAATGAATAAACCCTGAATATCTTTTTTACAAATCCTATACGTATGCTACAGAAATTTGAGATACATGAAACAAAACTATGGGAAAAACAATGCATTACGAGAACTTGATAATTTGTGATGAAGATAAGGAAAGGAATCATATTTAAATTGTTAGGAGGCATAACTCTTCTGGCATTATCCGTGTATGTTTATGGATAAGATTCTAGAGCAATCGTGAAAATTCAAGTTTTTCATTTTTGCACGATTTTTATTGGTCGTCATTTACAGCAAACGCATCATACTACTCGCGGGTTATAGGTCCAGAAGAGATATACAACCTTTCGACCATTATTTCATTATTTTCTTTGTTGATGTAAGAATGTGGTACTGAGCTTCACTAAGTTTGATGTCACCTTCGGTTTCACTACAATGATTTTATGATGATTGTGTATGAAGATGAATCGACCGCGGTGTTACAAGTATATAATGCCCAATCAACGAAACCATCTGTCTCGTCTAAAAAGATTTCCGGATAGATTTGATATCATTCAACCAACTTGATAATGCATGTAAATAAATGAATACATGACATAAATAAATATATAATTATTTGAAAGTCGGGTGAAAAAGGCCACCATTCACACGCTTTTGTGATATATTGGCTTGCACACTTCGGAATCAAATACAATATAATGTTAAAAACTGTCAATTATGTTTAAACAATGTTTGTGGCTTTACACCCAGTAAATAAGATCGATTGATCGATCTGTAATTGAAGAAAAAAAATCTCCTAGGAAGCATTACATTTATGAAAATGTAAATTATGTCTTTAATATGCTGATCACTATGTTATACATATTCAAACATATATATTAGAACTGAACAACAATAACTACCCATAATATCAGATATTCATGCTTAACACAGGAAAGATTCTAGACTAATCGACCCAGGGCACTGAAAGGCCAAGGGATTCATAGTCTTACATGTTCGTCCGTGATGAATCAATGATCTAGTTACAGCTAATTCATTCAATTATTGGTTTTATATTAAGATTAAGATTAACATTAACATTAAGATTAAGATTAAGATAAGATTTTAATTGACTCTATCGACCCCTTCAGGGGTATGAGAGCACAACATATTAACAACACAATACAGAAAGATATATAAAACAAAGCAAGATATGATAATAAAATACATTTTTATATTTCTAAAACACAATAAACATGAGCTAAAGACTAGATGTGTGACAAAATTTACAAGTGTCACTATACAATGCACATACCCAGACTTAAACGTATTACAAAGTTTTGGTATGGGGTCATGAATTCGGTTCAAATTAACATATTGGAAGCATATGCGTTCCTACAATATTCATTGATCGTTGTCCCGGTTGAAATCGAGTCTAAAGTTATGAAATTATAAATAATAAACTCTTTATGTTGTATAGCTCCCTCTCAAGGTCAAGATATTAATTTAGCTATGAAACAACGTTTCTTGACTGAAATCGACCGTTTATCTATTTCCGTTTGGAAATTATATATCACAACTACATATTCTGAGATTTTTATGGTAGCAGCTACCATTGTACGGCCGTAGGCGCTATTTGAAATTTATCAAAATTTACCGGGAGCACCGGTAAATTTTTATATTCAATTTTTCTCGAAAACAGAAGTGTTTTAGGGGCTACCTTTTTTAGTGCTTGTAATACATCCACAGGGGCATCCAAATATATCAAAATTGTAAAGATTCACTATCCACCCAATTTTCAAAATTTCCCAAAACTTTGTATTACCTTTAAGGTATGACTTATTATGTAAAATCTAATGAATGTTTATTGTTATTCTTCACGTAAAGAATTTACACAAGATAGTCTGAGCTGCACAGATTCTATTTAGTCACTTGCACAAAATTCCATAAAGCTTTGAGCCTAGCCTAAATTACGGATAGGTCTCTGGCTGTTAATGAGCTGCAATGGATTAGAGCCAACAAACTTTCACTTAATCTCCCAAAAACTAATTATATGTTGTTCAGTAACACTATAGATTCACTGCCAAGCAACATTGTATTCGACAACGTCCCGTTGGAGAGTGTTTCTTTCACTACATTTTTAGGCGTAACAGTC
Organism: Strongylocentrotus purpuratus; assembly: GCF_000002235.5. Lineage (NCBI taxonomy): Eukaryota > Metazoa > Echinodermata > Echinoidea > Camarodonta > Strongylocentrotidae > Strongylocentrotus > Strongylocentrotus purpuratus. The sequence goes on from NW_022145607.1 coordinate 14,947,312, forward strand.
GACAATAAACTCTCCTGGAAGTACCATATTGACAACATCTGTAAAACTTATTCTCGTAATATCGGTGTCATGAATAGATTAAAAACTCATCTCCCTTCATCTTCCTTACTTACGCTTTATTCCTCGCTGATCTTACCATATCTAAATTATGGACTCCTGGTGTGGGGCAATACACACCTAACTTTGTTAAACAGAATTTTATTATTACAAAAGAAAGCTCTTCGTATCTTTCTCATTTTCGCTCTCATACGGATCCTCTTTTCTTTACAAATAAAATATTGAAAGTTAAAGATCTTTATCTCTTTCAGTTGGGCCAATTTCTGTATTTTTATAATAACAACATGCTTCCTTTCGTTTTTGATCATATTTGCACCGTAAATGAATCCTCTCATAAGTACCCAACTCGGCATTGTAATGATTTTCATTTACCTTTGCTGAGAACCATTCTAGCTCAAAACACGTTTATTTATACAGCCCCCACATTTTGGAACTCTATTCATAATGACTTTCAACTTGCCCCCTCTCTTAATTCATTTAAGAGGAAATTGAAATTGTTTCTTATACTTCCTTACAATACAAATTAATATCACTGCATTGTCAAATCGTTGCTTGCCTTCCCTTCCTTTCAGTCACATCTTTTTTTAACGCTCTGTCACTACCGCTGCATTATGAACATCGTGCTCTCTCTCTCTCTCTCTCTCTCTTTCTCTCTCTCGCTCTCTCTACCTTTCTCTTCTCTTCTCCACCTCTCCTTTCTTTTTCTTTACTAATTACATATGTAGCAACATTTTCTATTCTTCCATTTCCCTCTTTCCTTGCTTTATTTTCTGTTGTCTTATATATTCTTTTTAAATTACTAATATGTATGTCTTATCTGTCAGTCATCATTGTCAATTTTGACCTTTCCAGTGCTCACTATACGCTATCGTAACAAGTTTTTAAATTACGGATTTATAATTGTATTATTATTTTGCAACTTTTTGGTTATCTGTGTATATATATATATATATTTCAAGTCGATATATTTACATGTTACACAAATTATGTTTGTCATTATTTTGAGGGATCCACATTATACAAGCTCTGCTTTTCAGTGGATCCCTCCATTTCCACAGGTTTATCTTTTTTTAAGAATTAAAAAACCAATTATATTGGATAATTATGTATACTTTCTATTTCACAACTTTAAACCATGTAACTTGTATTATGTTATTGAACGATGAATTGTATATCTGATTTCCTGTCATAATTGCTGTTCTGTTGGAAATGAAAAATAAAACTGAAACTGAAACTGAAACACAGAGCCTATGAAGTGCAATTGTAGATGATGACAGTTTTCATACTCTCACATACCGGACACTGTTACGCATAGCGACAAAAGGGTTTGTGCCTGTAATAAAACTACTACAAGCAATGTATACAACATAATATTCTTACCAGATTGTTCTATGACGCAAAATATCTTCGAGTTTTTTTTTTATAAACATTATTCTCCATCTAGCAAGAACTGTGACTGCCAAAAATATCTCTCTTTCTCTAGTCTCGTATTTCTTCTGGTATTATAATACTAAAAGCAAGCATATCTTGACTTTAGTGTTGCTTTTATAACTAATGTTCTTTTTAACCAAGTACCAATGCGATTAAATACCAATGGTTTACTTTGTGAACGAAGTGATGTCAATTCTTTGAGCTGCAATATGTTTGATAATAATCCAACCAATTAAATAAGATCAAATACATAATGCAATGAAGGCTATCGGCCGAAATTAAAAATTGATGGCGTATAACTACTTGGTAGAAATAAGTGTTCAGAATCCTGGTGTACATTCGAAATGAAGAACTGATTGACCTTCAGTCCATTTTTTTACCAACGCACATAATGATATTATATTTTTTTCATTGGGTTTAAATTTGTCGCCCTCTAAGTTATGAGCTGTCAAAAGAACTTTTGTTTTTGGTTAGGGCTCTGGGTCATAGCTTTGCCAGACCACAAGATAATATTAATTATTTTAATAATAGTTTTATGTTAAAGGTAGTGTATCCCTTTTGCAGCCAACATCAATATATGTATAACTTTGTAGGAATTGTGAATATATCATGTATGTCCTATCTGTAAAATGTAAGCGTTAGCAGTGTCTTGGTATTCAAATTATGCAAGGAAACTCGTTTACCTTCTAGACTTCACTGGCAGACACTATTGAGGGGATGACTGACTTCTTCTTTTCTTGGCAATAATATACGTACAATGAGCTGTAAAAGGTACATAAGCTACAAAGTCTACATCAATATTAAACCCTATTCTTCCAATGGCCAAAATTAACTTAATTGAATCTTTGCGCAGCACAAAACGTACGATCAATCGGTACAAGGGTTTGAAAATCAGACTTCTTAATTAAACGACAGCGATTGCAAAATTTGATTCGACAACTAACGTTATTTTTCCACAAAACGAAATGTTAAAGGTACTATGTCCCTTTTGCAGCCAACCTCAAATGCTGTAGAACTTTGCAGGAATTATGAATATGTCATGTATGTCCTATCTGTGAAATTTAAACGTTAGCAGTGTCCTCATATTCAAATTATGCAAGGAAACCCGTTTACTTGCTAGACTTCACTGTCAGACATTATTGAGTGACTGACTGGTTTTTTTTCTTCTTTGGTAATAACATACATGAAAAGAGTTGTAAAGGGTACATGAGCATTTGTCTACATTAATAACCCACTTCTTGTGATGGCCAAGATTAAACTGATTGAATCTTTGCGCAGCATAAAACGTATGACCATTTGGTACAATTGTCTTAAAATCAAGACTATTACTTTTGGGCTCTATAGCCCTAGAGTCGATTTGACAACTAACAGTCGTTATTTTCCCACTTGAAGACATTTTCAAGCCCCACCTTTTTTTAGGGAAGTTCTAAATTAGTATTATTTTTCAAATGCAGTTGGAATTTAACTTTTTCATTTTTTTGGCCTGCAAATGGGACATAGTACCTTTAAAGCCCTTCAGTTTTTAAGAAAGTTCTAAATAAATTGTATCTTTCAATTGCCGTTGGAAATTAACCTTTTCATTTTTTGCCCTGCGAATGGTACATAGTACCTTTAAAATTCCTTTGCCTAAAGTGAAGCAAGAAGTTGATTTTCACTAAGACATGCCTTGGGTTAGAGTCATGATAATACGTGTTTGCATGATAGAAAGCTGCATGTACCTGTAAATATAAGGTTGACTACTCGTCAAGGCTTTAGGCCTACACTGTGAATGAAAGTGTCTGGAATCAATTATGCAAGCTTCATGATGTACAAATGATTTGGTGTGAAAGTTTTGAAAATACAAAAAATAAGGTCACATGCACTGCTCACGGTAATGGGTATATGGCACTTCACAAACAAAGCTTCTACCACTATGACACTTCAGCTTGTTCTTGTCATATTTCGTTTATGAGAGCATTTTTAAAGAGCAATCCTTTTTTCAAATGAGATTTCAATTTGGATCTTTTTCCAATCCTGATATCCAGGGAATGATAAAGCTCCCCCAAAGAAATTCTTCATCTTTACCAGGAGTCACCCTTCTGTCCAACAAGAAATAATTAGCAGATATTTCCAGACAAAGCATCTCGAATTTCCTATTTAGAAAGTATCATAAAAGATTAGTGTACTAGTTTTGTTCTTTAAACAAGCCATTAAAGGTTGCGTTCGATTCAATATGAGCCTTAACATAAAAGAGGGAGAAATTAATTATTTTCCATACTCAATAAAGGTGATAACAAGTTTTCGTTTATAAGAGCTTTACCTTGGAGTTTGTAGAGTTTGTTTAGGCACTTGACATGTAATGGCAGGACACCACTTCATATTTTTCTGTTTTGTTTTTCCCTTTCCTTTTTACTTTCAAATATGAAAACAAATCTTTCATTAATCATCTTTCGTTTATTTTAATTTTGATTATCTATAAATATTGTACATTATTACCGAAACTGGTTTAGATATCATTATTTTGATTAACATTACCATTCAGCGAATCAGTACTTGAGGTGAGAGATATGATATATAGAAAGAAATATTCCCTGATTTCAACAGGCTCCGCCCTTTTTGTCAGGTAACATTTATTTGTAGCAAGAGGATGTTCAAACGGATCAAGAGATCCATCATTAATAACAGGCTTGTCGAATTATTGTTCACCATCCTATGTATTCGACTTTCATTTTCAAGTTAGATATGGTACTATACAACGACAACATGTTTCCTGAACGGATTACACCGGCTGTTAAGGTATTTGTAAGCCTTTTTATTTTACAAGCACATTTGCATCAGGCATTTTCAAGTAATAATTGGTTTTGTGAGAATGAACAGGAAGAATATGTGATCGCAATCAGCGGGCAAACTATCCATGTCAACTTCACCGTGCACAAGCAACAAGCAGTCCAATACCTTGTGTGGCATACTCCAGACTCGGAATTTCAACTTCCGTTTAATATGTCCATCTTGAGCAACATGCCTTTAAAATCTGGACGTTATACATTGACTTACTACCAACAAGCGGGAAATATAATTGAAATGTCGATTATGCTTACTGACGAAAATGATACTGGGACGCACACTGTGTCTATGTATGAACGTGGACGACCTCTTTGTTTATTTTTCCAACTGAATTTAATAATCAAAGAGACAAAGCCTATTTGCGAAACATTCTTTGACAAGAAACATGGGAAATTACAGATGTCGTGTCAATGGTTGCAGGTGAACGATGGGGATCGAGCAAGACTTTTCGCAGGGGATCAGGTGTTGTATGAGCATAAAACTTCTCAGATGAATATGGATGGTCAATATAATATAACCAACAAATATAGCATTTATATTCCTCCTGAAAAGCTGAAAGATGCAATCAGTGTGTCAACCACGTGTGAAGTTCTTAATGGTAGAACGAACAGGAGCAAGACATGCCGGTTTAGTACAGTACCTGGCGATTTGGTTCGGAGCAATTTAACTATATCCACAAATGCAACATTTACATGCTGTAATACATCGTTGTTTAATGTTGGTGGCAGCTCCCTGAAGAGGATTAATTCTACTGAAAGCATTTCTGCAAGTTTTCCCATTTTTCTCTGCGGTGAAGAGGGAGATGACTCAAACATGCTTGTAATAGAAAGCATTGGATATCTGAATTTTGATATACATGAAAATCTTAAAATCATTTCCATGTTAACGAACGCATCTGGAGACTTAAATGCTTCCAACTATTCTAACGACGGTTCTCAATGTCAAATACTGACTGTTTACATGGATAATATTTCAAAAGGGCGTTGTCTATCCGCTACACTCTCTACTCAGGGGACGGAAAATGCTACTAATAATGTTCCAATATCTGAAGGAAGCTATAAGAAAACGGCATCCATGGAACCGTATCTCTTAGCAGTACTGGTAGTATCAACGATAGCCCATGGTGTAAGCATCATAGCATTCGTGTTTTCTTACAGAAGGGCTTAAGTGTACGGATTGGGTAGACATCAGGCTTGAAAGAAGGTGACAAGATATTTAAAGATGAAGTTGAGTTATGGTCATGCGATTGCATTGTGAAAAAACGGTGTGAAATCGACCAGAAAAGGTTGATCATCTAGCATATAAGAATTTGTGTGTATCGAAGGTTCTGGAATCATCAAAATGATAAGAAATTTGGCCAAGTCTTGATAAAGTTACAAACACTGTATACAGAAAGATGTATATGGGACTACACGAACACGTGGCGTAAAAAACCTACCCCCCGAGTTTTACGAGTTACATGACATAATTAGAATATAAAGGCATTTGAAGAGCCATGCTTTCCAGGGAACATGTCTTATCTGATGTTCTTCCACACTTGCATAATAAGAATGATAACGCTCACAAATTATTTTTCACCTCTTCCCAGAACTAAACCTTCTCTTTAACGATCATAACTAAATGAAGAGACTGAGACCCGTCCTTCACAGTGACGGAATGCGTCTACAATGTGATCCCGAAATGCACATGAATTAATGCATCTAAAGATGTGAATAAATGCACTCTTCAATAGGTTAGGATACACATTTGTTTGTAACATTTAAGAAAATATGTAACGTTTATGATACTGTAATGTGTTTGGTCGGTTACCTGGCCAGGGATATGGCCACATCTAACTCAATCTATTACATGCAATTGTTTAAACCGATGCTCAAATCTCAATAGCTAAGATTGCTATGAATCATTTATTAATGAAGTTGAATCTATTATATACTATTTTATTTGTAATTGTAAACCAGACTAGATATTAGAAAAACAATTATAGCAGATTATGACGAAGGGGGTTTGAAAACGTTTTGTTTACCATCAATTATTATAGAACTTAGGATCGCATGGGTGAGAGATTGTTAAATACAGAAGAAAAAGGGGCAACTGGAAGCGTTTTCTTGAATTTTATTTTATGAAGTTAGGTAATGATTTATTTTGGACTTGTAATTTAACAAGTGATAATTGATGGAGATTAATAACTCCTTTAAAAATAGATATTTTAGTAGTCTTGAGTGATGCAACTTTTATTAAGAACCCAAGTGATCATTTTATTCATAATACAAATATTTTGAATAATTCATGGAAAATCACGGTAAAAAATAATGTCCAATCATTGTAAATAACTGTAGATAACGACTACCTTGAAAGTAAAGCATGCGAAACTTGTACAAATTATACAAAGATACCTTGATAAATAGTCGAACTTAAAGCATGTTAGATGGAATTGTATAATTTGATTATATCAAAATGAGTAAATATATTTCGAAGTAGAAACACATTAATTCATTACATAATGTCATGTAGTCGTAACAAAATAATCGTCTTATCAACTAAATAATCGTATTGCAATGGTCGAAAGACTGGTAAGACAATATTGTAAGCTTTGTATGCATGGCCTTCGACATGATATGGTATATGCCTGTTATTCGGCTTCGTAAATGGTTTGTTTTCCTTGGGAAAGATTATCTACAATAGTGCTCTATCACAATTGAAACAGCTGAGTAGAATTAGATTCTTCCTTTAAACAAAACTTACCTTCTAATGAGATTGAGCCACGCCCACTTGTGTGAATATCGATATGCATGAACGGTTTTTAAAGTGTGGGCGTGGCGCACAGATAACAAATAAAGTGAATCCCAGAGGTATGAACATTTACGATTGGCAAGACATGATTATTGTTAGAGGTATGGATCGGTAAAGTAAGATTATATAACATATATAGTAACCCTTTTCACCGGATAACAATGTATACAGCAGCGATAATGCTAAAGAATGAAAACTGTATCATATTTGACACGTGGTGACGAGAATCATGAATGTATGGCATGGGTGATTTTTTTAAATAAAGATTGTTAATGGTAGGCTATGTCTAGTGTTAAGTATGTTTGACGATGAGTAATTGATGAATTGGTGTAACCAACGTTAAAGTTGTTGGACGAATTGAGCTGTTTTTTTATAAATTGTTGCTTCAAGTGATTTTTAGAGGATGACAAAGGATACAGCAGCGATAATGTTAATGAATGGAAACGGTATTTGGCACATTATAAGCGTGATGAATATGACCATGATTGTTTTCGAATTGATGATGATTAAACTTTGTTTTCTAAATGGTCGACTACGTCTAGTCTTAACTTTGTTTGACGATAAATATTTGACTAATTGACTGATGTAAACAACGTTATATTTGTTGGACAAATTGAGCTGGGGTTTGATATAATATGTTCGTTTTATAAATATAAATGATTTTTAATTTCAGACTGATTCCATCATTTGGTTATGTCTAACAACTTGACAAAGGTAGATTCAGGCATGATCTCGCAGCAAGACAAAAGACAGTTGCATATGTCATTGCGATTACTGAATCAATATACATTATGAGTGAAAGCGATACAAACCTACTTTGACAGTATAAATTCGGTGTTTCATGATACTGAAAACATGACATGTATGACAACATTTGATAAGTATGATTGTCTTTCTCTGGATTTGGTTGTATTGAGTCTTGCTATAAATAATAAATCGAAGAAAAAACGTTCCCAAATTATATATGTCTTTCATTTTTCTTCGCGTCTTTTGATAATAATTTAAGGATCCTCTTTTCCGGATAGTGCATATCAAAAATATAATTCACAAAAGTTAGATTTAATATCTAGATGAGCTTCAAAATGTCTGCTTTAAGACCCCATGTACTGCCTAAGATGTAAAGTTCGTTTGGTTCCCGTTCGATTCACACATACATGAAACAAGGTGAATGGATGCCTGCAATATCGTTATTACTGATATTCTAAATTTTAGTATGAAGGAACAACCAAAGAGTTAACCCTGCAGTCGGATTAATAACAATAAAATAACGTTAAATAGGAATGATATAGGAAGGCACTGATTTATCACTCAAGTTTTGAGGGTTAACAAAACCATAAATTAAAATACACCTGTGATATGTATTTATTCCGAATACCAAGTCACCAAGACAATAAGAAAATTATATAACTGATAAATGAATTGGCACATTTAAATATATGTATATATATATATATATATATATATATAATATGGAAATGGAAAAATAAGTAATGTAGAAGAAAGAACAATAGCAGTAGGTAAGGACGAAATTTAGAAGGGAGAATTTAAAACACAATTGAATAAGGAAATTTGTATACAAAATAATGCATTGGTACCAATACCCAGAGTCACCCGGTTAAAATGCGTAGTCAAAATGCGTTGTCACCTGAGCAATTTAGTTAGCATAGCAAAAAGTAATTTGTTTATATACACTTAAAAAAAAAACAGAACATGCATCATTAATTAAAAAATAAGATTAGCATTGAATAAAAAAGGACTGGGAGGGCAAACAAATTATATTAATCAACGATGGTGCTCCGTAAACCTCCGAATCCAAACCATTCCAAAAGGAGGGACCGGTATACATGATTGTTTTTGCAGGGCAAAAAAGCCCAGATGACTACCAAAAATCTCTCCTTTTCTCTTGTTCGTATTTCTTATGTGTATAATTAAACTAAACACAAGCATATCTTGACTATAGTGTTGCTTTTAAAACCAAGTGCCAATGCGATTTAATACCAACGGTTTACTTTGTAAACGAAGTAATGTCAATTCTTCGAGCTGCAATATATTTTACAATAATCTTACTGATACATAAAATATTAATAATACAAAATACAATGAAGGCTATCTGCCAAAATTAAACATTTATGGCGTATAACTACTCGAGAGAAATGAGTGTCCAGAATCTTGGTGTACATGCGAAACGAAGAACTGGTTGATCTTCAGGCAATTTTTTTTTTACCAAGGAACATACTGATATATATTTATTAGATGTTTTGGGGTTTGAATTTGTCGCCCTCAAAGTTATAAGCTATCAAGGAAACTTTTTGTTGGTTAGGGCTCTGGGTGTCTGCTTTGCCAGACCACCAGATAACATTAAATATTTTCATAATAGCCTAATGCTTAAAGGGACTTTGTAACATTGTTCAGATGAGAGATAGTAGTGCTAAGGTAGTGACCTCAATGCTAGATGTACAATTAAAGATAATCTGAAAATTTGAGTGAAAACGGATCATTATTTATGGTACAAATTGGGGAAAACTAATCTGATCGATTCCTTAATTCTCCCAACTATATTATTCTACTTCTATTCTGCTACTTGTCAAAGCCTGTTTAGCATCAAGACAAGGACAATTTAATTACATTTTAGGTGAATGTGAATCGTCACAAAGCAATAAAATGGCTCTACATTCCATTTCAGACAGATAAGTGTTGATAGAGTTTTATAGCCTGTTTTATGTATTTTTCTCATGGAAAAACGGTTGGGAAAATTCAAAAATGGTTGGGAGAATTTACTGTTAATCACTGTTAGAGGGTGCCTCACATCGACGCCTTCAAAGAAAACCATAGATATCTTTGTGGTTTGAGAATTTGTTCAGGGTTTTTCGCATGTCAGAGGGTTAGTATAGTAGAAGGAATATAGTAAGTAACATTTTATACAAAAAATAAGCAATTTTTTTTCATCAACCTTCAACAATGTTACCGAGTCACTTTAAGGTAGTGTATCCCTTTAGCAGCCAACATCAAAATAAGTAAAGCTTTGCAGGAATTATGAATAAATCACGTATGTCCTATCTGTGAAAATTAAACGCTAACGGTGTCCTAGTATTCAAATTATTAAAGGAAACCCGTTCACCTTCTATTCTTCACTGTCAGACACTTTTGAGTGGCTGACCGATTTTTTTCTTCTTCTCTTCTTTGTAATAACAAACATACAATGAGCTGTTAGGGGTACATAAGCTACAATGTCTACATCAATAACCCAATTCTAGTAATGGCCAAAATTCAACTGATTGAATCTTTGCGCAGCACAAAACGTATGACCATTCGGTACTAGGGTCTGAAAATCAGACTACTTTAAACGACCGCGATCGTTAAATTTGTTCTGACAACTAACGGTCGTTATTTTCCCACACAAAGAAATGTTCGAGCCCTTTTGTTTTGAGAGAAGTTCTAAATTAGTATTATCTTTTAAATGCCGATGGAAATTAACACATTTTTTGGCCTGCAAATGGGACATAGTACCTCTAAAATGCTTTTGCCTGAAGTGAAGTAAGAAGTTGATTTTCCTCAAGACATGCCTTGGGTTAGAGTCACGATAATACGCGTTTGCATGATAGAAAGCGGCATGTCCCTGTAAATATAAAGTTGACTCTTCGTCAAGGCTCTAGGTCTACACTGTGAATGGAAGTGTCTGGAATCAATTAAGAAAGCTTTATGATGTACAAAAGAATTGGTGTGTACTGTGTAGTTTTGGAATTACCAAAAATAAAATAAAGTTACTCAATTTTGGAGAAGGTCATATTCACTGCACACGGATATGGGTATATATGACTACACAGCAAACGTTTGTACAACAATGACACTTCAGCGTTTTCTTGTTATATTTCGTTGATGGGGGCATTTTTCCCCCTCTTTGAAGGGGATATTTTAACTAGGGCATTCTTTCAATAATTATGTACAAGTAATAAGAAAGCTCCACAAAAGTAACCAGGGCTCACCCTTATATCCAACAAGTAATAATTAGCAGATATTTCCAGACAAAGCATATCGAATTATCCCATTTAAAAAGTATCATAAACGATCAGTTTACTGGCTTTGTCCATTCAATATGAAAGCACATATCGCTTAGCCTTAACATGAAATAGGGAGAAATTGATTAGTTTCCATACTCAAGAAAGGTGATACCAACTTTTCGTTTATAATCACTTTACCTAGAAGGTTGTATAGTTTGTTTAAGCACTTGACATGTAATGGCAGGACACCCCTTCATCTTTTTCTGTTTTTGATTTTCCTTTTCATGTTTACTTTCAAATATGAAAACAAATCTTTCATTAATGATCTGTCGTTTATTTTAATTTTGATTACCTATAAATATTGTACATTATTACCGAAACTGGTTTAGGTATTATCATTTCCATTAGGCATTACGATCTTGCGAATCACTACTTGAGGTGATAGATATGATATAGAGAAAGAAATCTTCCCTGATTTCAGCAGGCTCCGCCCTTTTTGTCAGGAAACCTTTATTTGTAGCAAGAGGATGATCATAACGATCAAGAGATCCATCATTAATAACAGGCTTGTCGAATTGTTGTTCACCATCCTATATATTCGACGTCCATTTTCAAGTTAGATATGGTACTATACAACGGCAACATGTTTCCTGAACGGATAACACCGGCCGTTAAGGTATTTGTAAGCCTTTTTATTTTACAAGCACATTTGCATCAGACATTTACAAGTAATAATTGGTTTTGTAACAAAGAACAGGAAGAATCTATGATCGCAATCGACGGGCAAACCATCCATATCAACTTCACTGTACCCAAGCAACAATCTGGCCAATACCTTGTGTGGAATTTTCCAGACTCTGAAATTCAACTTCCGTTCAATATGTCCATCGTGAACAACATGTCTTTACAATATGGACGTTTTATGTTGACTTACCATCAACAAGGGGAAATATTTATGAAATGTCGATTATGCTTACTGACGAAAATGATACTGGGACACACACTGTATTTTTGTATGAACGTGGACCACCACTTTGTTCCATTTACAAATTGAATTTAACAGTCGAAGAGATCAAGCCTATTTGCGAAACTTTCTTCGACAAGAAACGTGGGAGATTACAGATGTCGTGTCAATGGTTGCAGGTGAACGATGGGGACCGAGCAAGACTTTTCGCAGGGGATCAGGTGTTGTATGAACATGAAACTTCTCAGACAAATGTAGATGGTCACTATAATATAACCAACAAATATAGCATATTTATTCGTCCTGAAAAGCTGAATGATGGAAGTAGTGTGCCAACCAAGTGTGAAGTTTTTTGTAGTAAAACGAACAGGAGGAAAGCATGCCGGTTTAGTACAGTACCTGGAAATTTGGTTCAGAGCAATTTTACGAAATCCGAGAATGCAACATTTACATGCTGTAATACATCGTGGTTCATTGTTGATGGCAGCTCCCTGAAGAGGATTACTTCTACTGAAAGCATTTTTGCAAGTTTTCCAATTTTTCTCTGCGGTGAAGAGGGACATGACTTAAACATGTTTGTAATAGAAAGCATGGGATATCTGAATTTTGACATACAGGAAAATATTAATATCATTTCCATTTTAACGAACACATCTAGAGACCCAAAGGCTTCCAACGATTCTAGCTACGGTTTTCAATGTAAAACACTTGCCGTTTACATGGATAATATTTCAAAAGGACGTTCTCTATCCGCTACCGTTACACTAACCACGTCAACTACAACAAGTCAGAAAAAGACTAGCAATATCAGTAATAATACACATGTAGATGAGACCAAAATTAAACCTAAGGAACTAAACATCTTGATTATCATTATTGGGATTACAGCTTTTGCCTTAACGTTGAGCATAGGTGTTCATTTCGGCAATTACCTGCTTAAAATCCGAAGAAAAGAGCGATGTGGCCGTAGAAGCGAAAGGAACATCAATTCCCGAATGAATTCAGCTACCAACTTTGGTAATACCGATGCAGAATCTGTTGAAATGCAAAGCACAAAGCCAAAGAGCAATCTCTTACTGCAGGAGAGTGTCCACCCACTACTGATAACCCTGCTCCAAATGACAGAAACTCTGACCATCATTATGAACACACTGAAAGTGAAGTCGTTCCAAGCGCACCTAGCCTAGATAATACGTATTGGCCTTTAGATGATGTCGAAGGTGGTACTGCAAATACAAAGGCAACAGATTCCCATGTATCAAAGCCACTACCTTATCACCAGGAAGGCCTATTCGACCCATATTCGGTAAGCAAAGCGTGCTCATCAACAGGTACCCCAAAGACCTCACCAGAACTTCCTTTAATAGATATCATACCTAGTCCATCAGCAGAGGTGGAACAACTTTACGCCAAACCAGACATGAGCCGAAAGACTACGAAAACGACGCCCTTGGAGTCGGATTATGATGACCCGAGGGATCCTGGTAAAGACTTTTGGCAAAGGGTTCGAGCTCAAAATGATGGCCTGAAGTCATATATCTCAACAAATGTTGCCAATCATGATTAATCATGTCAATTGATTTTTATTGATTAAACCCGTTATTTACGAGGCGTCATTTGGCTGACACCAGCAGGAGGTGTCAGTGAATGGTGCTGCTTCCAACGCCTCATGCGAAAGCGGTATCGTCTGTACATTGTATGCAAAATAAAGTGCACAAAAAACTTTCATTTACTGTCGTATGGGCTCATTACCTCAAAAAGTTGAATCACCTTATAACTTAATAAAGCCATAAAGCATCGTTATCGTTGCACACCAATTCGTGTAATAAATGGCCTATTGCTGATTGTTCGAGAAAACTCTAGTAGACATAAATAGTGTTAATGACGTAACATAAAACATGAACATAATATAAACAACTAAATATGATGAATCTTTTAATAATAGATAATAATTATTGTCACACATTTATTATTGTAAAAAGTTCAGAGTTATTGATCCAGCTTAGTAATTATTTGTAAGTAGTAGCCTATTGGGAATGTAATATATGATAATATTTGACATAATTAAGTTACTAATTTGTGATTTCAAAATGTTTCACACTCAGCACTCCTGGGAGGATTCAGTTTGAACAAATATTTATTAAAGTTATATTCGTGGATTTTTAAGTACTGTATGAAGACAATTCGAGTAAAGTGTTTTGTATTAAACATGCAATATCTTGATGCTATTAAACCGAGAAACTCTAGATAAACGATCGAAAAACACACACGATTCTTTGGACTGAATGAGTGAAAATGACAATGAATGTAACATTATCAATGTCAAAGAAATAGTTTGACTACGAAATAGAGTAAATTATATATTTTCAAAATATTTAACAATGTGGTGCCATAAGAGACACCACTGAAGAAAATTGTTGAAAGAAATCCATGTCCAGTATAATGGCTTAAAATCATAATATAACACGCACAAATTTCATTCGTATTGAAATAAAAACGTACGCTTGTAAACAGTAAAACTCCCTTCCCCTATATGTCATTAAAATTTTCATCAATATATTAGGTATTATCGTTGAAAATGTATTTGTAAGCAGATGATGTGTTTTCAAAGCTAAAAATATTTGTATAAATGTCAACAAATTTTTAGTATTGAGATGTGATCAAATCCTGACATATGTTGCTATCTTTGTAATCGGTTGTCTTTTCCCCTCCACATTTTTTTCGAAATGATGTTACTATTAAACCGTAAAGTTATGTTTCCTTGTTTTGTGTAGTTTTTTTTATTTATTTATTTGTCTATGGGTTTTTAAATTTTATTTTGTATAAATAAAACTACAACTTTCTTTTGTTTATTTCAGACAAAGTCTTGTAATTTTGTCTTTAATCTTGATATATTATTCTGAGGTTGCCTTAAAATCATTATAATTGGTACATGTATATATAACGCACCTAATACTTTTTTCTGTAATTTCAATCTGTAATCATATGTTTTTCATACTTAATCTAGGCCAACAGTGCCATTGTGGAAAGTCGTTTTATAAATGGTAATGCTACCCTGTAAACAAGAAATACAAATAAATAAATAAATAAATAAATAAATAAATAAATAAATAATTATATATTGTGTGGGCTTTTTGAAAGGAGCAAGCATTGACTAACGTTTTGTGATTTATTCGCTTTACTTACAGATTGTATATACTTCAGCGTCATGCCATTATTCTGTGCAACCTTGGACAACTTGATAATGAATGTAAATAAATTAATACATTAATAAATAAATAAAGGAATACATATCATATTGTGTATGTTTAGTGAAAGGGGCCAGCATCGACTAGCTTTTGTCAGTACACATACAGTTTTATTATTATTTATTCATTTACCTATTTGTTTATTTATTTTTATATTAAAACAAAAAATGTAGGGGGGGGGGTCACCCAAACAGTTTCAAACAATATATTCGTGAAACCGAGGACGCATCGTCTTTCTCACTGACTTATTTAAAGGCCTATTTCTCGGAGTTATTGTGCAGAACAAACGGTTCGATCACTCGGAAAACTGCACTGAGGCTCGATAGATGTATACCATAAAACATAAAGTGGTTTATTACTTTCTATACTCAAAGAAAAAATGTATAACCATTAGTGATTGTTTATAGACTCTTACCTTGGGACTTTCTGATCCATTATTTAAAGTCAATGCCTTGTAATTACAAGACGCGTTTCAATTTATTTATTTTAATTTCACGTATGAGGACAGATCTTTAGTGAAATTACTTTCTTGTCATTTGATTTATTTTCAGGGTTACTTTAACCGATTTCGAATAACTATTATAATCGATAGTATGGGTTGATAAGTACTAAAGTTGATAAAATTGTGAAATTAAAATACAATATTAAGATATCAAGATACAATATATAAAGAATCAACAAACAGAAGGGTATCGGTTTTAATGGGTTTTTGCAAAAAGATTGTTCTAGTTAGCAACCGAATCAGAATGCCCTTTAAATATTGAATTTGTTATCTTGGTTAAACAAAAATGCTTTTTAAAATGTCGTAAAAAACGTTTGACTGCTCAAACGTTGAGAGATAAAGGAGGAAGGAGATAGCTTTTAGTGCGAAAATGTGATGGTTCATGATACTTAATTTCTGTTGAGGCGTAATACCAACAAAAAATATAAATGAAGAAAGAATATGTTACAAATAACAATCACATAGAAACATGCAGCATAAGCATAATCCTCATATTCATCATATCAATATTCAGATTTCATGTGTGGACCTCATACTGAATGGAAAGAAGAATTGATAGATGAACAATTAATGACTACGGAGAATCTCTTATTTACATCAATTAATCATTTTTAAGATTAGAAGATCGTGAAGCATAATTCCTATGTTCGTGACAGAACAAAATGATTAATGTGATATAAACCTTTCGGTTTCACGGTAAGATGTGTTGCGTGTGCCATTGTGAATCAAACTCCGCCTAGTTTGAAAATTGATAAGTGTTAATGACAGTAAAAAAAGTGGGCGGATCGATTGCACAGAACGAAGCGATTTCCAGACGCCATTTTTTTTTTATTCCACTTTTGTTTGCATCAATATCGGGCTCGACTGTTATAATTATTCCAGTTTACAGTGCTCCCGTTGACAATGAGACGTTTCTATCGTGTTAACCTTTACACGATTCATTATTCCATTTACTGATCATCTATTTATCTAGATTTTAAGAGAGTGTGTATGTAACACCCTTCATCCTTAGATATTCGACGGTGATTCGATTGTGACCAGTCATTTTTTCAGGCGAAAGTTTTAGCTGAAAAACCAAAATGTGGAGAAGGCAGAGTTTCCTCAAATGGAAGGTACTGTTAATTTCTTTCATTCTAAACACATTTGTTCGACAAACATCATCTGCGAGTAGTATGTGTGAATTCAACTTTCAATCAGTCGAGGTGGTGAATGGTCAATGTGTATCTGTTAGATTTCATCTGAATGGGCCCTTACTAGAAAACCAAACACTTATGTGGGTGGCACCGCAAACATCATGGAGTATGAACTGCAATAGTTCCATGCAATGTACGAGTAACGAGTCGTCTATCAGTGCACGTTATAAGTTGACTGAATTGTTCCAGAACTACACGTTTGAAGTACTGATTAGACCTGCCCAAGATGAAGATTCTGGACAAAACATCATTGTTCTTTATGAGGGAGCAAAAATCAGGTGTACAGCGCTAATACTTGATTTGACCGTTGTTGAAAGCAGTAATAGCACCTGCATCACGCGTCTGGACAGACAGAAAGGGAAAGTTCAACTGTCTTGTCAGTGGACACAGGTCACTAACAACGAACATGCAGAGTTCCTAGCTGGAAGTCATTTGTTATTTGAAGATCGGGCTCCCGCCCGTACGCCCTATAGCAATTTAAACCTGACCCACGAATTTAGTGTTTACATCAATATTGAAGCCATGGTTGATGTTGACTATGCTTGTGTTGTTTTTCATGGAAGAAGCATTATAAGAAACACATGTAATTTTCTCACACCACAACGCCATCTGGTCAAGTACAATCAAATTGAGGAAAGACAGCTCAATTGTTGCGTTACGAATGAGAACACTTCAGTTACATGGTGGAACAATGTTAGTGGCGATGTACTGCCGTTTAGTTTCCAAAATATGGAAAATAACATTTTATTCCTATGTCTTGAAAAAAATAATTCCCCGAAGTCTAAGATCCACAGTATTGATATTTTAGACTTAACAGAGTTCGAAGGTGGTCACAATTTAACTTTAGCTAAATCCTCCTGCAAACAACCTATCGATTCGACTGACGAACTATGTTGTGAAACCATCAGCGTGAATAGAACATTTGATCCACGGGCAACTACGGATGGGTCAACTGAAGGGAATGGTATTCTCTCAACAAGTAACTTTAACCAATCGACACAGTCGACAAATCAAAGCAACAACAGAACTTTGAAAGATAGTAATGTGATGCTGATATCAGTAGCAGCCGTTGGAACAACGTGTTTAACTTTCAGCATTGTCATCAACTTTATCGTGCTGTGCTTCTACAACTTTCTACGGAAAGATATATACCGCGTGAGAGAGAATAGTTCAACTGATGCTCTAACGAGTTTAGTTGCAGAGGGAGGCCACGTTGTTGATTCAAGATCTCATGAAATGACAACCTTCTCATCGCCCCCGCCTCAGCCCAGCATTGACACCAATGTCCATAGGTCTGTCTCTAATAGGCGCTCACCATCCATTGCCACCAACTTTTTAGATCGGGAGGCGATGCAGTCCAGTTATAAAGATCGTGCTAACCCTCGAACTCTCCAGGTACATTGTGACATAGAAGAGTCCTTTCCAGCAAAAAGGATTTCTACTTGCAACAATCCTATCGTCGAAGGCGTTGTTCAAGGAGAGGGTACAGGAGATATGTGCTATGACGGAAGCGCTCCAAAGGGAGTTGTCGATCATCCAGTCTCGATGGCACCGGATATAGACAGCGCTTATTCCTCAGTGGCTGACGTTAAAGGCGCTACAAGATTCACCGAGAAAGCTAACCTATCTCCGATACTTTCGACCTTTCTATGCCCACTTCAGTCATCCGAAGACCACGATGGAGTTGGTCTCGATGTTACCAAGATCGAAACCTACAAAACACAAAGCTCCAGAGGTGATTCTGTAATAAGAAGCACTAATCGACCTGCAGCAGAGTTGGAAGTCATGTATGCCCAACCAGACATGACCCGGAAAACCAAGAATATGGGAAAACTGCCTCAATCCATCCCGCCAAGTTCACAATATCCCAATCGTGTCCCAGATCAACTCTGTGGTAAGGGTCCATGTGATCCGACAGGAGACGTTCGTCAAAGCAATATCTCTCCACTTGATCACTTCTACTCACCTGTACCAACTGATCATCACACAGGCCACTTGGATGGCAATGATGATTTGGCCCATACAACGGAGTCTACATGTGATGCCGAACTGTACATTAATTCATGTGTCCATAGATTTGAATAAATACACACTTTAATCAAAGATAAGATACGCAATTTATGTCATATCTATACAAAAAAAGTGTGTGTCCTTTCATAAGCGTAGTAGTAGGAGTAGTAATAGGAGTTAAGTAGTAGAAATCTATATAGATGATAATTGATTATATCAAATGCGTAAATCCTTTTTTTAATAGAAGCATATTTATCCATCACAAAATTGTATAAGAGTAAATATAATATGAAGTGATATATACATTAATTGTATTGTCAATTGAGGAAGTATATTCCAATAATGAAAAGACTTGTAAGACAATAAAATTGTTAGCTTTGTTTACATGGCCTTGTTTGTGGAATTAGTTTTTCCTTCAAGCTAAACTTAGCCACACCTACTTTTCCAATAATGAATATGCATGAACGGTCTTCACAGTGTTGGCGTGTAGCACAGACCACAGATACAATATAAACTAAAATTAATGTCATGAACATTAACGATTGGAAAGACGCGATTACTATCACGAATTAGAGGTTATGGAATGGGAAGTGAATACAGTATGAATACAATATGAATGGAGCTAGGATAATGTGAACCGTTTTACTGGTCCCAGGCCTCTGAAACAATTTAAATCCTGTACATGATTATATTACAACTTGCATTTTACCCCCTACACTAACGCATGAAGATATAATATGTGTACAGTATAATTTGTATAGCACATACTTTCTGTATTCTTTGCTTGACCTCTTTCTTTATTACGATTTTTCTCTCTTTCTCTCCATATAGGTTTGTTATATAGGTTATGATATGCAATTCATATGTATATGTGTATTGTTTTATATGGCGACTTTGTCACAAGCCTCACGTTTGAAAGTTTGCCCCTTTCATCTATTGTAAATAATATATTCACTTTATGTTCATTTGATATATTAAAGAAGGAAATAGATATTTTTTAAATCTCATTTTTTTAAATATTGACTGGTGGGTGATATCATAATTGAATTGCTAAGTTTTAAAGATCATTACTGGGATTGGGATGATAAAGATGATCGTTAGGCATTTGTGAAAATTGTTTATTTGTGAGAAAGTGTGCGTAAACATGTTTACCTAAGTATGCAATTCCTTCTCAAAAAAATGGCGATGGATAAATTGATGTTTACGATGGTAGCGAGAGTAGCTGTATAAGTTGAGTTGGGTTTTGATATAACATGTTGTTTAATGTGGTTTTTGTCCCTTCTGTTGCTACTTGAACTTTATCATAATTATTATGATTATCACCATCTTTCAATGTGAGGCTTATTGTATCATATCATATATCATGTAATTATAAGTTTATGTTCCGTTTTGGTTGTATTGGGCTTTGCAATGATTAATTGCTATGATGAATAAATCGATAACAATAATCTTATCCAATTGACGTGTCTTTCCGGGATTGTGTGCGTGTGTGTGTGTGTGTGTGTGTCGTTAGTTAAATGTCCCCTATCCGGATTAATACATGAAATTCAAACAACTTCGATTTTATAATGGACCATTGTTTAAATGTACACGTAAACCACCACTAGTTTGTATACAACACCTTAAACATCGACTAGTGCCTTGAACATGAACATGTTAAATTAATTAATTAATGATGACCATAGCATTTTCGATTTTTTTTTTTATCGTACAATAATAGGGATTATTAAAATGTAGCTGTTTTATCCTCCACCACTCCCACACACACACACACACACACACACACATACTCTTGGGGGTAAATACATGCTGCACATATTTCAATTTATTATTCCGCAGGCCAGCTCACCAGCAAATGTGTATCTTATAAAGTTCCTTCACGTTACCGAAGACAATGTTCATTTAAGTGTGCTACTTCCTCATCATCCGCTACGTGTTTTTCTAGTGGATATCCATGAAAAGGAAAATATACATTCTAGCTCCTAACATTTGCTAGACTTTAATAATCAATTAGAGCGAAGGAGGTTCTTCGAGGATCCAGATAACTAATGAACAACACCAAATGAATGTGTATACAACATTGCTTTATATACTCGAGTTTTATTATATATTTCTTGATGCCAATGGTTTGAAAAAGCTGAATTAAAAACTCAGAAGTTTTTTTAGATCAAATTAATCATCCGGTCATAGCAAAAGGGAATTTTTTTTTGAACATTTGGTTCATTAATGGTGTTCACAAAGGTTTGTATAAAAAGCCTGTGATTCTGAAATTTGTGCAGACCAATACAAACTGTCAATGCAATTTCATCGCAGATGGCGTGCATCTGAATCCATGACAGGTTGAGTTATATTCAAGGGCACAAAAGCCCATCGAAACCCACGATGTTATTTCTCATCCATTTCATATGTTTGCACATGATCTAATTAGCACATTGTACAAATTTGTAACTGATATGTTTTCACCAATATAATGCAGGAAGTATTTGCAATATATATTAATATATGAGTGCCTCTATGAGTAAATAATACATATAATTCTAACAAATGACGTATGTTTACACAGAAATTTGAGAATCATGTACAATGAGATGAAATGCAACAAAACTTTTTGATTCGCCCATTTCTTCATCTGGCTCGGTAACAGTGCTTCGTTCCCGCCAATTAAGTTCCCGCCCCTACTCGTCATCATTTCATCAATCATTTACAGTACTCTACTTCCTTGTCTCCATTTTCTTTTCTTTTTTAATATGATCGAGAGTAAGTGGAGCAAGAATTTTCTAAGCTACTCTCTACTGAAAAAATAAAACTTGTAGATATTATTGAACTTCCTCAATTATATTATAGTGATTGCGGTGACTTACACGACACGTACTTCATATGAGTGGACTGTGTGTGTAACGACTTAGATATCGATTGTATTGGCTGTGGACTCTTACAAAATGTCTCCAAATATTGTGTATTTTGACTGGAGAATGATTTTGTCGTTTCTTATTTTGCCTATTATTTTCCACGTCACCTTGTCTGATGACAAGCTATATTGGTGTGGCAACGTGCAGGAAGAAGTGATCGACGTTTGGAGCGGACAGAATATTTCCATAAGATTTGATTTGGAAGATCCAATACTTCACTCTCAAACTTTGGTGTGGAGAAATGGAGAATCAATATGGGTAAAACCACACGATCAAACTTTAGAATACGACGGTTACGGAGATTTTGACGTTGATCGTTACAGATTGACTGAAGTCAGCAACATTACCTTTGATTTGTTTATTAGATACACGGAGCAGAATGATTCAGGGCATCATGTTGTTACAGTTAACATAGGTAGCCAGCCACTGTGCCTAGCTCTCTTGCTAAATTTAACCGTTGAAACACCAGAACCGATATGCTCAACAGAATTCAACAATGAAAGCAGAAAATTACAAATGTCTTGTGAATGGCTGCAAATGAACGAAGGGGATCGAGCACACTTTGAAGTAGACAACGAAATCCTGTATGAACATCAGATACCGGAACTGAATGTTAACGGTTCCTTTAATATGACGCATCAATTCAGCGTATACGTTGGTCTTGATGAGATACTTGATGAAATCACGGTATCTAGGAAATGTATTGTTTCTCACAGGAATGGACAAACGAGAGAAGTGTGTGAATTCACTATGGTCACACCTCATCCTATTGGATATACTCATAGTGAAAATGTGGACTTTGAATGTTGCGTCACCAAGCCAAGCAGACCCATCCTACTAGTATTCGACGGTGATGGCAATGAATTATCTGTCGATTCTAAACAGAATTACAATGCAAGCAATGCAAGAGACGCTGATTGTATCCTCGTTTTCCTCTGCGGTTCAAACGAAGCACAGTCAGAGATTACTATGATTAACATGAACAGTTTGGATGTTAGAAAGCACGCAAAATACGAGAATTCAACGCTATCCATACGTGTTGCTGACCCAAAACTTCTCTATAACAATTCAAGAGAAGATGAGCAATGTGAATTCATCACGGTGAATTTTACAAGACTTGATTCGACGTTAAACAATCAGGAGGGAAGCTCTACAGAAAGTATGATCGACCAATCATGTATCAATACTAAGGAACCGGTACAAAGCAGTTCTCCATGTTCTCCAGATAAACAAGGCGGTATAATGGCAGAACACCAAGCTATCTGGATATCAGTGGCTACAATAGCAGCCCTTGTGCTCGGGTGCGTCGCTGGTGCTTGCATTACGAAATGTTATTCCAGGTACAATTTCTCCGATAAAGACCAGTATCTTGTCAGAAGGGAAATTGGGAATGGTCCTCAGAGAGGTTCAACGGCAACGGATGACGATAATGGAGGAGCTGTAGCAATGAACTTCACAACTCAAACACCCCAACAAAATACAGACCCCGGGTCCCCAAGAGATGCACTTAACCAGCGCTCAACAGACGAAAAAGAGCCTTTTCTTAGACAAGGTGCCATGCAGCCAATTTCTGGACCGCTAGGTGGACCACTAAACGTGCCTTCGCAAGGAAAAATGGTGAAACATCACAATGTCGCCCCAAGTGAGCGAAATGCACGCACGGCCAGTGCCAAGACACCATGTCCAGATAGTACTTATTGTTCAATGGATGATGTCGAAGGCATCCCTTCGAGTGCACATAGCCATCGATCTCACAGTATTAACCAGGCAAGTCTGTCGTCGGATCAAGAAACGACATCGAGAGATGACTTAATGGCTACAACCTCACTAATTCCAGACTTGGATGCACTCTACGCGAGGCCCGACATGAGCCGGAAAATCAAGAACTTGGCCTCTGCGGAGTCAGATTATGATGGCCCGAGGTTCCCCTTAGATGACTACTTTCAAAGCATTCTTGTTCCGGAGGATAGCCTACACCCACATGCACTGAGCACAGATCAAGATTACCATGTCTACGACAACAGCCTGTCAAGTCCTACCGATGAATCGACAAGTGGCGGTGAATTGTATATGAATACGCTTTGATTTAAACAAGACGTACGGTTGCAAATGCTATCATGTTTTCCTTGAAAAATAATTCATAGACAAAATACTCCGGCAGTAATTTTTAAACCAAAGAGAAAGCTTGATCATGCCTTATATATATTTTTTTTTTTTGGAGGGGGGATTCTAAGGTCATTCTAACATACCTTCAAGACAATAAGTGATGGCACAGATTAATACAGCAAGTTTCACATCCATAACATCTGCTTGTAATATTGGCATAACCTCGTATTAATAATCTATTTGTTAATTACATTTAACTTATCTATTTTTACCAATCTTTTAGTTTACTAATCTAATCACGTTATACATCGTGATAGAAAGATTCCAACTCTGTATTAAAATGTTGGAAATATCTATCATGAGGGTTAAATTAGTAATGTCGACCATGTTGACTTTCTTGCTGAATTACACTACTAAAATATTTTTAAGCCCCTGGTTAATTGTAGAAATTTTAAGGGGATATTTCTTTTATTGGTTTTAAGATGCAATTTAGTTGAATAGAAAAAAAATATGATGTCTGACAAGGATGCGTACCATATATGCGAATTGGGTATATTCTAATGCTAATTATAAACCGAAAGTAATTTAGGGTGCTATGCACGATTTTAACCATGCTCCTATTGTTAGGTGATACGTACGTAGACGTATCACCTTTTGATTTCGTCAAGATTTTTATTATTATTTATTTATTTATTTATTTATTATTATTCTTCCTCGAATTTGTTCGCAGGATATCTCAAGACTGAATAAAGCCATTATCATGAAACTTGCCATGATGATAGATCTTAGTCTAACTTAGAACTGCGTGACTTTTCAAAGACTCAAAATTATCGTGACGTCATCCAGGCGCCATTTTGTGAAAATAAACTTATGATCATATCTTCATAACGGAAAGGAATTTTTCATTCATATTTATCAGGAAGAAGATCAATATCCATCCGGTCAATTTCAGATCAATAAACGTGCGCAAATGCGCGCGTGCGCGTTCGTACGCGCGTTTACGCGCGCGAAAAAAATTAAAATGCTCCAAATCATCCCAAATTTTTTTTGCATACGTTTCAGGCCATATGGAGCATTTGACAAAAAATCACGCAAACGCGCATGCGCGCGCGTTTTTTGCGCGTACTAGCATTTTGCAACATAGAATCGCCGAATGTTCTCTATCATCATATTTGGTACATCTTTCCAAGCATTTTGATAACTTGTTCACCTTTTAATAACGCAATGAGCGTCCGTCAAAGTTGACAGCGCGCGCGGACCTGCGTTATCTTTATCCACAATACATGAGCAAAAACATGTCTATACAAAATTCTTTGTAACTCTTCAGAATAGATAGAAACTCCCAATATTTTTTCATATTTAGATAGGTTATAAGTTGGAGATATGATTTCATGTCTCATTTGACCCTCAATTAACTCATAACGTCATCATAATGGCCTCCAAACTCAAAATTTCAATTTGCATATTATGACGTCAGCATAATTTTGGAAAATTGATTGTATCTCTGTAAATATTGATTGATTTTCTTTTTAATTTTGATATGTTCTACCTGAGACAATTTTCTACAAATAAATAATCCACAATTTTCCATTTTGACAAAGGCATCATGGCGTATTTTTGCAATTAAAGAAGGCATGTCAATTTTTCACATTTTACGTGTATTCTCTATGGGACATGACTTTTTCTCAAAACTGGATTCTACACTCCTGTCTTTCGCGAGCAAAATCTCTGTTGTTTTAGCTTCGTTTTCGCTGAACTTCGGATATGTTGTAGCTGAGACAATGAGCTATCACAAGTGCGCCCTTTATTTTTCGATTAGATGCCGGGATCATGCTCATATTTCACTTGCAAAGTAGGATTTCAGAATTCCATTTCCCGTTTACGTGTAATCGCTATGGGAAATGTTTTGGTATATCGGTAACGCACTTGACTTCCAATCTCGAGATCCCTGGTTCGAGTCCGGGTGTCTCCAACAATTTTTTTCTTCACTTTTTTTTCCTTTTGACCTTCACTGTACCATCTCCTTTGATTATTAAAACACGTAGAATCGCAAATAATGTCACAAACAACCCTTTTTACTTTATTATTACCCTATTTTCACTTAATCCATTACTTTTTGCGTGTAATCTCTATGGGAGATGACTTTTTCTCAAATCTGGAGTCTACATTCCTGTCTTTTGCGAGCAATATCGCCGTTATTTCTGCTTGGATTTTGTTGACTTTTGAGTAAGTTGTAGCTGAGACTATATGCTATCTAAATCAACCCTCATTTTTTCAATAAGATGTCATGATCGCGCTCATGATCATGATCATTATCATCATGATCATCATTATCATAATGATGATAATCATTTATCAATTACATTTTCATTTCTTTGAATAAGATAAAATCGTCAAAAGGTGTTCTTCATGATGTAAATTAGAGTCAAATGTGTAACTGGTTACTGCACAGGGTCAAAGGTCATATATTGTTTCAATCTATCTTCCCTAGATCCATGATGATCAAGGAGACACAATTTAATCTTGACATATGAATAGATCATAATGGGAGAAGCATATAAATGGGAGAAGCATTTTACAAAATAATATATCGTGTAATGCATTATTCGTTATGTAAACCATTATCATACGTATCACCTAATTCGTCTAAGTGACGAATTAAAGTCTAGTATTTATTTTGTGTCTGTATAGAAGAAATTATTATTATTCTTCCTTAATTTTGTTCGCAGGATATCTTAAGAATGGCTAAAGCCATTATCATGAAATTTGCCATGATGATAGATCTTAGTCTAACTTAGAACTGCGTGACTTTTCAAAAACTCAAAGTCATCGTGACGTCATCCAGGCGCCATTTTGTGGAAATCAACTTATGATCATATCTTCATAACGGAAAAGTATTTCTCATTCATAATTATCATGATTAAGATCAATGTCCGTCCGGTCAATTCTAGGTCAATAAACGTGCGCAAATGCGCGCGTGCGCGTTCATCAGCGCGTTTACGCGTGCTCAAAAATTTAAAATGCTCTAAATCATCCCAATTTTTTTTTACATACGTTTTAGGCCATATGGAGCATTTGACAAAAAAATTATGCTTACGCGCATGCGCGCGCGTTTTCTGCGCGTACTAGCATTTTGCAACATAGAATCGCCGAATTTTTTCTGTCATCATATTTGGTACATTTTTCCAAGCATTTTGATAATTTGTTCACCTTTTATTAACGCAATGAGCGTCCGTCAAAGTTGACAGCACGCGCAGATTTGCGTTATCTTTATCCACAATACATGGGCAAAAACATGCCTATATAAAATTAATTGTAACTCTTTCGAATAGATAGAAACTCCTAATATTTTTTCATATTTATATAGATTATGAGTCGGAGATATGATTTCATGTCTCATTTTATCCTCAATTAACTCATGACGTCATCATAATGGCCTCCAAACTCAAAATTTAAATTTGCATATTATGACGTCAGCATATTTTTGAAAAATTGATTGTATCTCTAGAAATATTGATCAATTTTCTTTTCAATTTTGATATGTTCTAGCTGAGACAATTTTCTACAAATGTAGTTTTCACAATTTTTATTTTTGACCAAAGTATCATGGGGTATTTTTGCGATTAAAGGAGGCATGTCAATTTTTCGCATTTTGCGTGTATTCTCTATGGGACATGACTTTTTCTCAAAACTGGATTCTACACTCCTGTCTTTCGCGAGCAAAATCTCCGTTGTTTTAGCTTTGTTTTCGCTGAGCTTCGGATATGTTGTAGCTGAGACAATGAGCTATCAAAAGTGTGCCCTTTGTTTTTCGATTAGATGCCGGGATCATGCTCATATTTCACTTGCAAAGTAGGATTTCTGAATTCCATTTCCCGTTTACGTGTAATCGCTATGGGAGATGTTTTGGTATATCGGTAACGCACTTGACTTCCAACCTCGAGATCCCTGGTTCGAGTCTGGGTGTCTCCAACACTTTTTTCCCCCTTTTTTTCCTTTTGACCTTCACTGTACCATCTCCTTTGATTATTTAAACACGTAGATTCGCAAATAATGTCATAAATAACCCTTTTTACTTTATTATTACCCTATTTTCACTTAATCCATTACTTTTTGCGTGTAATCCGTATGGGAGATGACTTTTTCTCAAATCTGGAGTCTACATTCCTGTCTTTTGCGAGCAATATCGCCGTTATTTCGGCTTAGATTTTGTTGATTTTTGAGTATGTTGTAGCTGAGACTATATGCTATCTAAATCAACCCTCATTTTTCAATAAGATGTCATGATCATCATGATCATCATAATCATAATGATGATAATCATTTATCAATTACATTTTCATTTCTTTGAATAAGATAAAAATCGTCAAAAGGTGTTCTTCATGATGTAAATTAGAGTCAAATGTGTAACTGGTTACTGCACAGGGTCAAAGGTCATATATTGTTTCAATCTATCTTCCCTAGATCCATGATGATCAAGGAGACACAATTTAATCTTGACATATGAATAGATCATAATGGGAGAAGCATATGAATGGGAGAAGCATTTTACAAAATAATATATCGTGTAATGCATTATTCGTTATGTAGACCATTATCATACGTATCACCTAATTCGTCTAAGTGACGAATTAAAGTCTAGTTTTAATTGTTCTCGAAACTTCAGTCTTTAATGGCAAGCCTTTTGTAGGTTCAGGTTTAAAAGTAACAAATCACATCTGGTTGTAAAGAGGACAGCAAATTAACAACCATTAAAACATAGTTTGAAAAAGTCAGGGTAGTGAGTCAAATGAGAGCAACTTTGGACAATAGTTTTTAGTTTCTCCATAGTGCCTTCTTGTGAATCACCTTTTCTCTCAAAGATGAACAAAAAAGGGAACAATGAATTAGCACTATCACTCACCAACACGATCCAAGAAATATTGTGAAGGGTTCATTTTCTAAACAACGGCTCATCCTCTTTAATAGGAGGCCATTCCCTTCGTTGCTTAATGAGTGACACTGTCTATCTTTGCCCTTCATCCATTGGCTATTGCCAGTTCTAGGTTTGGCCATTGTGGTTTAGGAGGCCGGTCAGTAGAAGACTTCGTGAAGCCCCTCCTCTTATACGCGAGTATGTTGTCTCTGCTTTCATCATTCCAAACCGACCATGATTATCAAGCATAGGCTTTTTAATATCGCTCTTATCACATTACCATCATGCTTTAGTCATTCTGAATTCTTTTTATGTTAACGGACTTCATACCACCACTACTTTTGGAAAAACTTTAATTAATAGCGTTTACTATAACAGCATAACAATTCTCCATGATGATCGCCATGTCTCGAGGTGGCATTGCTGTTGAACGGACATTATTTGTGGTCTTTTTTATTTTGCAATGTTTCATCCAACTGACTTTTACTCAAGATGATATTTTATGGTGTAACCAACAACAGGAAGATTCAAGGCATGAGGTGAATGGACAAAATATTTCTCTCAGGTTTAACCTTAAAGAGATAATTGGAAGTCCTCAGTCACTTGTGTGGACAAGGGGAGAGTTGGTATGTGAAAAACTACAGAATCGCACTTTGGAATGCCATCGCACCAACGCATCTCTTGATAATAGTCGTTATACGTTGAGTCAGATCAACGGGACCCAGTTCGAGATGACCATTGCGTTTACTGAGCAAAACGATTCGGGACAGCACGTCGTCAAAATTTACCAGGAGTCACAATCACTATGTACCATTGTTATCCTGAATATAACCATTAAAGGTACAGCACCTATTTGTTCTACGCTCTTCGATAGACATAGCGGTAAATTACAAATGTCATGCCAGTGGTTGCAAGTGAACAAAGGGGATCGAGCACAACTTATTGCAGGAAATCGGGTGCTGTATGAATATGAAACGCTTCGGATAAACTACAATGGTGACTTTGATTTATCAAATAAATTAATTGCATACGTTGCTCTAGAAAACATATTTAACGAAGAGATCATGCCGAGAAGATGTGCTTTATCAAATGACAAAGGGATCACCAACGGATCATGTACATTTCCTAACATACAATCAATCTTCATTGGAAAAGAACAAAATCAAAGTGCATTTTTTGACCGTTATAAGGTCAAAGACTCAAAAGTCACATCATGTTGGTACGGTACTGGTGGTAATCGACTCCCATTCAATTATTCTAACGAGATTTCTTTGGTAAATATCAATCAAATTGTTCTTGTTGGTGGGAACGAGAAAAATCATCATCGAAACATTGTCAATGAACAAATACAAGAAGATGTTAAATGCAAATCTTCTGGAGGGAAAAACGGCTCCAACATCATCGTTTATTGTGAAAATGTATCAGTGAATGCTTCATCAAATGAGAAAGACATTGAAACTCCTTCGAACGACTCACTTACTCAAAGTCAATTAATAACGACAGCTGTGTCATCCCAGTACCTAACTATTAAAAAGCAAGATACGGTGCTCTATTCAGTAGTGGGATTATCAGTATTGGCGTTGATGTTCAGCATTTGTGGATGTTGCGCCAAATGTCACCAAAACCTTCACATAAAAAGTCGGTACCGGTTAAGAGAAGAGATAAATCAAGACATCGACATGGCTAATACAGCAGCAGTCGTTGACGAAGATGCAGAGTCTGTAAATATGACTGTCTTATCGACACACCCTCTTCAAAGTGAGAGGATTTCTGAGCTTCCCAAGTCTCTACTCCATCAGCACCAACTAGACAAGATTGACAATTGCACCAAGCAAGGAGCCTTGTCGTTATGTTCCTTCCAGCAAGTCAAGCCTCCGACCCTGCCTTCAAGGCGTAATTTGGTAGCGTTGGATAAGAAATGTACCGTTCATCGTAACAATCCCTGTGATAAAGACACTGTCGAAATGCCTACATGGGACACTGCCTATCAGGCGAACACCATCGGACAGCACAATGCGGATGTAGTCCTTCCTACAGCATCAAACCCAGACAGTACATATTGCACAGTCAATGATGTCCAGGATAACTTGATGGCTACCAATGTCAAACGCTCAGATTCAACACGTGTCCCATGTTCCGTTACAACTGAGGATCATAGGGGCTTTTACGATTATTTTAACATGAAGGAACGATCTTCACTACAACTCGATCCAAAGGGAGACGATTCATTGAATGATAACACTAATGCAGGGCTTATAACAAACACAGACTCCCTCTACGCTAAACCCGATATGAGCCAAAAGACCAATATGATGACGTCTCTGGAGTCGGAATATGACGACCCAAGGGTCCCTGGGGAAGAATTCTTTCAAAGTATCCTCGCCAAGAAGAATAGCGAAGAGTCACATGTCTTGGAGAATGATCGCATATACGGTAACAACTCTAACGCTCATTCTACTGAATCGATTACTGGTGGCGATTTGCACAAGAATGAACAGTGTCACACTTGTCCATGAGCTCTTGTGTTTAGACATTTCTGTATCATATTTTTCTTATACTAGTGTGACACTTTTCGGTGTTATGCCTATGCACTTTTATAATGTAAAGCACATATATATTGAAATAACGTTATTACTATGAACAGATTTGTGTTTTTTCCTTTTTATCATATTTGTGTTATTCATTATTATCATTATTTTTCAACCAGATTAATCACAACAGGGAGTTAAAAGATGTTAAGATTTTTAGGCTTGTGTTGTTTTATTCTAACTCTACACGGAATGGTCGAAAAAAATTCAAGAAATCAATTGTAATCATTGACATATTATATAACTATTTGTGTGTATGCAACCTTCGTGCACGATGACATATTATTCTTTTTTTTTTGTTCGTAGCTTATGAGGAAATGATTTTAATTATCATTAACATAATTTGTCCCCCCCCCCCCCCCCCCAATATAGGAGTAACATTTGCATCAAGTTGTATGTATCGATGTTTAGGCTAGTGTTGTTTTATTCTAACTCTACACGGAATAGTCGAAAAACAAATTTACAAAATCAGTTTAAATCATTGGCATATTATGTACTGGAGGGTATGCATTCTTTGTACATGATGACATTATTCTGGCTTTTGTTTGCATCTTTTAAGGAAGTGATTTGTCTTTAAAATCTCCCCTCCCCATATGAGAGTAAAATTTACACCAAAGTTTTTGTACCGTAAAGTGGTACTTACAACATTGTATAGGCCATTTGGTACAACAGATAAAATAACAATCTATTTGCATTATCTGTGTTACCATTCTCACAAGGAAGCTCTATTCGAATACAAAAAGGATCATGCCAATTGTTTTCGTTACTGTTGTTGTTTTTATAAATTTAATATAAAGAAATGTAGTAAAAGATAGTTCGATGGCAAGGTTATCAATTCTGAACAAAGACTAGAAACTATTTCGGTTTTGTGATAAGATGTTCTGAGTTTCTTTCACTGCAGAAATAGAAAACTTTAGATCTCAAGATGTAAGAAAAATTAATCAAAGAAATGGTCATATTATGTGATTATTCTTTTTCAACTACATGTCAAGTCCGATCACAAGATGATTTATTGCTTCAAGTGTAATATATAATCACTCAAAAGAATCCACTTCAAACTCCTGAAAGGAAAACAAAATGCATGCTCTGATTGTGGTCTTCAAGAAACTTAATCAATTCCTTTTTAGTTAACACTATGGTCAAGTGCTCTTCATTTAATCACGCAATGCATTGTAAACGGACCGGATTTCTGCAGTTTCAAGACCAGGTGCATTTACATTTATTCTACTTGGAGATCAAACTGTCCGGTAGAAGCTCGAAGTTATCATATTTTGCGAGATTCGATGATAGTTCAGTCCGTAGTTATCAAGGCTATGTTGAATTTGTTTCTTCAAAGTTTCAAATAACATCTCCCATAATTCAAAATGTTTCTTATGCCTGGTAGCCTCCTCTTGATAGGATTACCGATCGTTTTCTGTCTGCAAACTCTTATCAACCAGTCATTTGCTGAAGATGAGTGTTATTACCGATGGGAAACTGTTCATGCTATCGAGTATCAAAATATTTCGGTTCTTTTCCATCTTAAGGAACCATTATCCGTAAACGATACATTTAATTGGATCGAGCCGGCATCGACATCTGGTGAGATGAGCGCAAGATACAAGTTGAAAAAGCGATTCAACCAAACGGACTTTGAACTTATTATTCATCATGCTGAAGAGAGGGATTCGGGAATTCATCATATTACACTTTTTGATGGCGCAAATGTTATCTGTACAGCATTGATACTGGAATTGACTGTCGTTAGTGGAAGTCCAAACTGTACAACATATTTCCGCAGAGAGAATCATACTATGCAGATGACATGTGAACGGTTGCACGGCTTGAAGGGTGATCTGGCACAATTACTGACGGAAAATCGGGTTTTGTATGAACATGAGGTGACAGTGGTAAATTTTCGAAATCGGTTTGCATTGCCTCATAAATTCAGTATGTTCCCTAATATTCAAGACGTGAAACATAGCAAGGGAGTGCCAAGCAAGTGTGTAATATCTAATGAAAGGGTTAATCTGCGGAACACGTGCACTTTTCCTCCAATTGAACATCACACCATTCATTATCACCAAG
The DNA here is from genome assembly GCF_000002235.5 of Strongylocentrotus purpuratus. Classification (NCBI taxonomy): domain Eukaryota; kingdom Metazoa; phylum Echinodermata; class Echinoidea; order Camarodonta; family Strongylocentrotidae; genus Strongylocentrotus; species Strongylocentrotus purpuratus. The sequence continues at coordinate 14,980,913 of NW_022145607.1, forward strand.
ATAGCGTTTTCATATTTGATTGTTGCGTTAAGAACGGGAGCATTCCTCTTGCATGGTGGGACAATGCTGACACCAGTGTGCCACCAATAAGTGCCACAAAACCGTACGTAATAACCGAATGCAAGTTCATAGTTTTTCTTTGTGTGGAAGATGTTTCGCACTCTTTGATGAAAATCCATCGCATGTTAACTTTACATTTACAAGAAGGGCCATATAATATTTCAGTTTCAGCTAAAATTCATGAAATGCAGACCAAAGGAAACGATTCCACAGAAAACGCAAGATGTCAAACGATCACTGTAAATGCTTCAGTTATTGCACTTCCAACTCTTACTTCAACTACACCACAAGCTCCTTCTATTGTTTTGAAATCTCAAGATAATGACTCCTCGTCAAATTGTGTCGTGAGTGAAGAGATGAGTACGACTGATATGGACGTTGGCGAGGAAACAAAACAACTCTTAAAGGGATTGTTTAACAATGTTAAATCTGAGATGCACGGCCCTATGTGTTATCAGTGTCTGTGATATGGTGTTTTATTGAAGCCCTAAAAGAATTGCACTTGAAAATGATCAAGAAGTGCCTCAAAAAAGTAAAAACCTTTGAGTGACCGGTTTTACCATAGTCGTTTCCCCCCCCCCCCCCCAATAGACTGTAGTGTTAAGAAAACCGTTTGGCAAACGCAAAATTTGACTTCGATTTTCAATCATAAATATCCTGATAATCAGACAGGCAGTCGGCTTAAAGGTTTATAATTATCATTGCAGCATGAGCTAAATCAAGAATTATTTTAAAGGATCTAAGACAAAGTAACCTTTAATCTACATAGAGGTAACATCGGCAGCTGCATTACTGTTCAGCCTAGTTATCTGCTTTGGAATTTGCTCGAGCAAATGTTACAAAAGATTTTTAATCAACTATCAATATCGAGTCAAAAGGGAGCGTTCACATGGAATAAGCATGAACACGATTCAATCGGTAGATGATGGAGAGTCAGTTGACGCGGCGACCTTATCATCTCACACTTCGGCGAATGGGATAGATCCTGAGCACTGTGGTATCGCCGTTTACGGATCTCCTCAACGTAGGCCACGAATACATGTATATAATCAAGAACATCAGGACAGTCCGCCAGAACTCCCTCTACGACGTGGATGTGTATATAAGGATGAGGTCCACATAGCTGATCATCCTGGACAACGAGGAGGTGAAGATGCCGTAAAGGAAATGCGTGGGGCAGACACGGGGAGCGGAACCGGGAAAGAAAATACAAGTGCAAATATTTCTGGGGCTGTTGCGCAAAGTCTCGACAGCACATACTGTTCTGTAAGTGACGTCAACGACACCAATGACATTCCTGCAAATGGGAACGTTGTACCAGAAGCAGTAAAGGCTGCGACATGGATCGTCCAAACATCCGGTTACCAGGGCACTGCGCTTGATGAGAGAAATAGTGCCGAGAATACAACTTTTCCATGCGTGAAAAATAATAACTCATCAGATGTGGAAACATTGTACGCCAAACCTGACATGAACCGGAAGACCAAGAAGCTAGTCGGTGTCCAAAATCAGTCTCTTGAATCAGTCCCTGAATTAGACAAGGGTCTTTCTGATCGGGCAAGAGTCACTTGTTCGGGTGTCGGCCATGTGGAGAAAGAACTGTGCTCATACATTCTCCTTCCAACTGGATGTTTAGATGACCCATCTCTCCTTAATAGTGATCACATTTACGGCAACAGCGATGCAAATGCCATAGATTCATCTAAAGATGATGAAGATTTATACATGAACACATCTGTCCACTCATGTTATCAATAGACAAAATTCTAAGACGACTGTTTTTACTATTTGACTTAACATAATGGGTGGTATTCTCATAAGTTAAGCTGGGACTATGTCAAGACTAAACTAGAATTTTAGTTTACACTTCTATGGAATGCTAGGTTTCATCTTCCTCCGTCAATATTCATTACAAAGGTAATCTACTAAAGACTTTGTTGAAATTCAGTTCATACTCATATTACATTTTTCTTTCCATTTCAATGCAAAATTAATTTTTGGACACTCTTCATGGAAGGATTAAAATAATCTGTACAGGGTAAATGAGTTGGCAACAGGCACTCCATAAAAGTGTGGACTAACTTAGCACGCGCTAACTTTAGTACGCGCTACCGGAATACCACCCATTGTATTTGTTTTAGTAGTCTCTTCTTTGCAAATGGATTCTTTATTACAGATACAGGGTAAATGAGTTGGCAACAGGCACTCCATAAAAGTGTGGACTAACTTAGCACGCGCTAACTTAGTACGCGTTACCGGAATACCACCCATTGTATTTGTTTTATTAGTCTCTTCTTCGCAAATGGATTCTTTATTAGAGATACACAATGGATACAACAAAAAATACACTGTTTATGTAATAATTATAACCGTTTCCTAATTCATTAAAAATAAACAATCAAATGCGAGTCTTATTGAAGAAATTTCTCTTTACAGGGACGTCATAGTTAAATTTTTTCTTCCGTCGTTGAGAAGACAATTCATTTTCCTCGCGAGTTAATTTTTAATAAAACTCGAGAAATTATTTATGAGAACTTGTCAAATTAATCATTAACTTCTAGTTTCATTCCCTATGTCTTCATTCATTTCAAAGATAAGACAAAATGGTGTGGGAGGATGCTAAGTTTGTATTCGTCAATGTTCAAAACTAAAGAAACCAGCAGATGACCTTTATGTAGATGCATAAACTCCGCCCATAACAAAACCACCTCCTTTGTTTTAAATTATTGTTGGTCTAAGCTAGTTTCCAAACGAAAGACGGGCAGGAAATTTGATCGCCATAATTGTCTGAAAGGATGTACGCACTCTCACAAGCAGATAGTCATTAATTTCACTGGCTCCGCCCTATTATAAACAAGAGTCATTATAAACCGTAGCAGAGCCTCCAATCCCTTCAGCCAATTGCCTTTCTGATCATATCGCGTATCAGGCATCGATGATATCGATAGATATTAAAAACTATTTATTTGCTTCGTTTCCATTCGTTCAAATAAGCCAAAATACAAGCATACACTGTTCATTTTCTTAATTTCCACACTCCGATTTAGTCCTAAATCTTTTCGTTGGAGAACGATCGTCGAAACTCCATTTAATATGATCGTAAACAACTTTTGATAACTGTGCTGAAGACTTGGTGCTAAGGCCAGCGTATCTATATCAAGCTAAGATTGTGTGGAATCCTCTATCATGCCTCGAAATCATTTTGCGCTGAAATGTAAAATCTCTCCAATAACTGTTATCATTTTTCAAGCTGTCTTCCAAATGGCATGTTGTGAGGGTGATTTATTCTGGTGTGGCGACAAGCAGAGAGCAGCATTTGAAGCATTCAATGGACGGAATTTGTCTATGAGATTTGCTCTGAATGATCCATTGACTGATAACCAATCAATAGTGTGGGCCAAATGGATAACACTGGACAAACGGCTATTGGACAATATCGACAATACATCTGCTAATCGAGAATGTTATAAGTTGACAAAGGAGTCGGGAAAGAATGCTATCGACTTGTTTATTGCATTTACTGAACTGAGTGATTCAGGAAAGCACATCGTTAAAATTAATTATGGAAAACAATCGCTTTGCGCTATTGCAATTTTCAATTTAACCATTGAAGGGACAGCTCCAATCTGTTCAACCCTCTTTGACCAAGATATTCGAAGAGTACAGATGTTTTGTGAGTGGGTGCAGGTCAACTTAGGGGATCAAGTACAACGTTTGGCAGGACAACAGGTTATGTACGAGTATGAGACTACGGAGATGAATATCGATGGCGATTCTAATTCAACCAACAAATTCAGCGTTTACGTTCCTCTTGAAAACGTACATGATGAACGAGTTGTGCCGAGCATGTGTCTTATTTCTAATAGCAAAAGATCTGTCAATAAGTCGTGTAAATTTCTTCCAATACAAAACCAAACTCTGCTTTCTGAGTTTGAATGTTGCACCACAGAAAAAGCCGACGCTATCAAGGTGTGGTACAATAATGGTAGCAATTTGATTCCACTCATCCTTACCGACAAGTTATATCTTATCCATGTGGGACCCTTCTCTTTCTTCTGCGGTGTACAGGGTGGAGATAACACAGTGTTATTGCGTAGCATTGGAAATATTAATCTTGTCCAAGGTAAACAGTACAACATTTCTCTGTCAGTATTAGGCCGAACTGAAGGAAGTAACAATTATGATGAGAATTCAAAGTGTGAGAACATCTTTTTTGAGGTTACAAACATTAAGAAATATGTACCACACGATGAAAATCAAGAATTGAGCACGATAACTTATAACAGTGAAACCATAGAATTGACTGTGACGTTAAAAGCTTCCAACGGAAATAATAACATTGCAAATAAAGTCCCGATCTGGGTTTGGATAGTGTTAGTGCTTTCTATAATATTCTGCCTTGCCACTGGCTCTGTCAACTGTTACTACATTGTTTCAAGAAAATATCGACACCACTTTGGAAAAGAGATAAATGATGTGATACAAATTAATTCCACGGTAGCAATTGGTGATACTGGTGCACTATCTGAAGACATGGGGAACTTACAGTTACAAGACCTTCAAAGTTGTCGAGATTCTGAACTTCGAGGAGCTACTGTTCTTCAGGGTTCAATAGGTGATGGAAGACACAAACAAACCCAAGTCAGAAAGGCTCACATTTCAAACAAACAGGACGGACCTCCAAGCCTACATTTGCAGCGCCAACATGGAGAGCCTGAGAGCAGTTGTTTTGCTCACCAACCTACTAATTACTCTCCGAATCGGGAAGATCATAAAGGTGCCGTCGGATGCACCACCACTGGTTTTAAAACAAACCCTAATAAGCATATAAGACATGATCTTGCTAGTGCGCTATACCTGGACACAGCGTATTGTTCAGTTGATGATGTCATAGGCACCTCTAAAGATACCTCGAAGGAACACCGGCCTTCACGTGCATCGTCTTCCCCATATCCACATCCATCTTCCAAAGATCACTTCGACATGGAAGCATCAACGACGTCTCCCTCTTCGTTCAAATCAGGCAGATCACAACAGAATGCATCGATGGTGAGCATGGCGACAGTTCCAGGAGTAGACCCAGATGTACAGTACACGCCGAAAATCTCCGCAACACGATTACACGATTTATTTTTAGGATTACACGGTTTACACGATTCACCTGAATCGTGTAACTGTGTAATCGTGTAAATTTACACGATTGAAGAATGTCGCTCTGAATCGTGTAATCGTGTAAATAGTTATTAGGGTTATAAGGGCATTGGTAGAACGATGCGACAAGCTGCAACAATCGTTAAATCTTATCCTGCTGACACCAATTGCTGTATACACAACTTACCTTCAGTGTACATCAGTTTATAATTACTGTACTTTATATTCGTGTATAAACCTCAGCACTTTCCACTAACATGTGTCGTATACTAATCCGTGAGACAAGGTCAGAAACAGGAAGACATGATAGATGAAATAGTAAAGGAAAAAAGATAGCTACGAGGAGAAGGGAACATATAAAAGGAAAATGAGGGTTGAAAGGCACGATAAAGATAAACAGAAAAAAAGAGAGAAAAGAGGGAAAACTAAAAAGTTGACCGGAAGAAAAGAAAGAGTGAAATAGAGTGATAAAAAAAGAAGGGCGAAACCTATTAAAATTAACAGAAATGAGAAGGCTATGAAACAGAGAGGAAAAGAGACAAATAAATAAAGTAAGAGGGGAACATAATGAGGGAAAGAGAGGCGAGAAAGATATGGGGGAATGGAAAGATATTGAAAGAAAGAGTGAGAGAGAGAGAGAGATTAAAAAAAAAAAAGCTTTAGTTGAAAGAAAAGGGGCACCAATCAGATTTTAATAAGGGCATTTATCGGAGTTGATGGGGGCATTTATCAAAAGTGAAGAGGGGCACTTCTCGTACTTAAAGAGGGATACTTACTAGAGATTAAAAGGACACTAATGAAAATGGAAAATGGACACTTATTGTAAAGGAAAATAGGAACTCGTCGAAGGAAAAGGGGTGTGTGTCAAAAGAAAAGGAGCACTTATCAGAGTTGAAAAGGGGAAGGGGCACTTTTACAAATTAATAGGGACACTTGTCAAAGTAAAATAGGTACTTTTCCTACATACAAAGGGGCACTTTGGGGGAACCTGAAAAAGTGGGGGGGGGACACTGTGCCGCTAGCTAAACGTAACTCAAAGACAGTTGGCCATTCACTTATTCTATTCATTCTCGGCTTGCAACTGTTCCCTACACTCTGTAGCCAGTGGCTTACATACTTACGTACATGTAATACCAGGGGGATCCTATGTTCAAGGGGAACCCCCTGAACAATAGGTATTATGTAAGGATCTCTGCCTGTAGCTAGGGCAACGGCCTTTGTCCCCGGCGAGGGTCAATGGCAGGCCACATTCAGAGTAAGCTTCTTTTGTATGTGACAGGAAGTGTGCCCTTAAGCCTTGACCGTAGCTCTTTATACATATAGCTGAATAATGCAATGTTGTAAAAGGTAATTTACGAAAATGAGGAACGCTAAAAAAGCAATAAGTGATCAAAGTCTAAGGCCCGAATTCACAAAGGAGGTTTGTCGACAAACCTTGGTTTTCGTGCGTCATATGACGCGTTTTTACAAACCAGGTTTGTAAAATGGATAATGATTGAATAAAAAAAAGTATAACGATATTCATAGTAACGAATGAGCTGGTGAACCGTAATTCTAATTGGTACAGCCTTGTAATGTAAGAGTATCACAACATACTTAATTATGTTAGCCCTCCTTTACATTTTGTAATCATTTTTACTTATTTACAACTTAGGAATAACAAAATTCCCCCCTTCCTTCGTCGTTCATCGCTTTTTTCTTTTTTCTCACCGAGGATTAAATTCGAGAGTGCTTTTCGGGAAGTGGACTGATTTTTTTAACTTTCAAACATTCTATAATAAAACTAGAGACAAGACACTGCAATTAAAAATATATACAAGAGAAAGAAAGCGTAATCTTCGCTATCCCCTCGTATCGTCCACGTTGTCCTCGTTCAACCAAGAAGTAACTTCTTGCTTTTACTGAACTAGACGTCCTTAACCTGCTCACCATCACCACTGAAAATAAATTGTAACACAATTCCAGCGAGCAATCGAATCGTGTAAATTTTGAATCGTGTAATCGTGTTGCGGAGATTTTCGGCGGGCAGATTACACGATTACACGATTCGACCTGAATTGAGGAATCGTGTAATTTTACACGATTACACGTTTACACGATTCAAATTTCGCTTCAGTGGCAAAAAACGAATCGTGTAAAAATAAATGGTTACACGATTCCCGCGAGCAGTCGAATCGTGTAAATTTTGAATCGTGTAAATCGTGTTGCGGAGATTTTCGGCGTGTACTGTAGATGCATTGTACACGAAACCGGACATGAGCCGAAAGACCAACAAAATGACCTCTTTGGAGTCAGATTATGACGACCCCAGGCCTCCAGGTACTGACCCCGGAAGCTACCTCGGTCGCACCCCCGGTCAAGACACTTACCTTCAAGAACATGGCTCAGAACCCCTGGTCCTGAACCATACTGACTTCTTTGGTAACATGATTGCTAATCCCACTGACGAATTGATGGATGGTGAAGAACTGTATATAAATGCACGCACTCATTCGTTCTCCTGAAGGACTCATTGTCCTTTGTCATTTTGTGTGTCTTTTTTAAAACTTCAACTGTCTAGTAGAACTACATGATTTACAACAATATTCTCTATAGAAAAAAACTGACTTTTCGAGAAGCTTTTACATACAGTTTTGATTAAACTACATATTGAGTATTAAGTTTAACATAAAGACAAACGGTCCAAACGATAGCGAAATAGTTTGAAATTTAGATATAGTTATGCCTTTGATGTGTTTTCAATGTAAGTGGTAATCTTTGTTACATAGTATTTGTCATTTACTCTTAAACGTTCAGCTGAACAAAATTATCAAACCCTGGAGAATGTTGTTTTTTAATTGTACAAGGTTTTAACTGTGTACAAAAATATAAATACACTAGACAATATAAATGAGAAATATCTTCATATCACTGTATTAACTTCATTAAGATATTAATTGCTTCATTATGAAAGCTTTTATTCGATTTTTGTATTATGCTTTTCAAGTGTAGTGTGTGTTTAGACATCTCCCCCTACAAAACACACCCAAATATGTGCGTGTGTGTTTGTGTGAAAATGTGTGGGTGATCGTGTGTAACAATACTTTGAAGTATTATCACTATCTGCACAATTTAGTCATATTTCATAATAGCTGTAACCATTATCATGGTTATAAATAATGACTGTCGTAAGTAAACGAGAATAATGTACAAGAATCTCTCAAGCACTACTTTCCCATCATAGTCATGTATCACAATACAAGCCGCTATTGACCAGGGCGGACAGACGACAGGGCCTATATTCATAAAACCTTACTATGCTGGTTGTCAACTTATCACCTATGCTTCACATGTAGTTCACCACTATAGGCTAGGTTTAGGAATATAGCCCAAATGTACTTTTCATAGATGTAGCCTCATAAGTGCGTCCTACTAAATGAAAAAATTATTACACGAAAGTTCTGATTATATGCAGTGATTTCAGGAGTCAATGTATTCGGCATCAACATGACCAAGAACTTAGACCCCGTTTACAGTAAGAAAATTGCGGGGCCTGGCCAAAATTGTGTGCGTTTACAGTGCTAGGCCAGGCCGCGGCCTGGCCCGGAACCTTTCAATATTTTGTCAGAGTGGCGTTCTGCATGTAAACAAAGTTAACGATTATTTGGGGGGCGCGCCGGGGGTCACAGTGCAGATCCGGTCGCGCGCGATTTGCAGTGAATCTTTTTCCCAATTTCCTATACAAGGCCAACTTTCACCTCCGGGGTAACAGGGCCAGGCCGCGTTTACAGTGAGAAAATGCCGGGCCAGGCCACGGCCTGGCCACGGCCGAGACTACCTCTAGAGCAGGGCCAAATGCGCGGCCAGTTTGGCCTCGCATTTGGCCTTTTGCGCGTTTACAGTGCGAGGCCAGGCCTTTTGCTCACTTTAACAGGGGTCTTAGAGGCTGTTCACACCGCAATGAGATAGCGCGGTCTATCGTAGCACCCCCTTTTTTCTAGGGCGCGCTAGACCGCGCTCTCTCTCGTGGACCACCTCCAAGAGGTGCTCCAGTGGTACGGCGTTTTTGGCTCGCCGTGGCTCGCTGTAGGGCGGACCGAAACGACGTTGTACCTTCCAAACCGCAGAGATAGCGCGGTCTAGCGCGCGCTATCTCTGCCGGTGTGAACAGCCTCTAAGAGAAAGTGTCCATGGAAGATAAATGGGTAAACGTCACACAATTACTAATAAATAACTTTTTAAAAGACGCCTGGTTTCGTGATGAGATTTGTTTGGTTGTTTCCTCATCTATAGTCATGATGAAATTCAATCAATTGTTTATTATGGTTATAATAAAAAAAAAAAACGACGTGTCTTAATTTGTACCACAAACATAATATCAATTGTGTGTATATAGTCTCGGGAAGTACTCATAGAATCTTAACAAGGTCTCGAAGGAGAGGCTAATAAATAATGTAACTTTTGGTTTCATTACAAGACGTTTGTATCTATGAATAAATGGGGAAGCTCTGTGAATCGGCGATTGTCTCGCAAACGTGACAACTGAGTTTGGGACCTAGCTAGTCAGTAGTCAGAGCCTTTAGAGTATAAATCTGATGATGCATTCATCACCCAAAACCCAGTCAATAGGAAATAAAGGTGTGACATTGCATATCTGTATATATGTATTGCTTTTGTAAAATAATGCCAAATAAAGATGAATCGCAACTTGATATATTCAATTTATTCATATTATTTTGTTCTTAAATATGCGTATTTGTAGTCAAATGTGTTTTGCGTCATACGTTTAACTTAGTATTTTTCCCGATAATTATGCTGTTTGAAGATTAACACTACTGGACATTCTATATTTGATATCTGATATAGACAGAGAAAGATAAGGACAGACAAAAAAGAGAGAAAGTGACATAGGTAAGAAAATGGCAACATGAAACTGATCATTGAGGATGAATAAGCAATAGACAAATACTAAAATGAAAAGGCCTCATCTGGTGTTCAATTATAACAAGTTGAGGGAAAGAGAGAGAGAGAGAAAGAGAGTAGAGAGGGATGTGGTGTGAGAGGCGTGGAGGTACATATTGAATATCAGATGTTATCAACATTCATGACTGTGTAATGATATAATTGTCATTAAACAAGTTAATATATATATTGGGATTGTGTGGTCATGTCGAATCCTGTTATGGTACAGGCCTAAATATACACTGTAATTTTGATTTCAAGAAATTGTATCACTGATAAATATGTACTTCTCTCCTCTCTGTTTGCTTTACTTTTCCCTCTCTCTTTGCTCTCTCTCTCTCTCTCTCTCTCCCCCTTTGTCTCTTTTAGTTTCCTTTCATTTTCTATAGTATCTTCTATTCCTTGCTGTCAGGGGAGATACGGTTATAATATGCTATTTAATATGCTATTTTATATTTTAATATGTTGCCCTATACAGCAACATCTCCTACACTTATTCAATGTGTCAAATGTTAATTAGCCTATACATTTGTTTGTAATTGATTAATATTATATAATGTATCTGAAATAATGATACCGCATCTTGCATTTAATTACATCACTTATAATTGTTTAATAGGCCCTAATTACTTTTCAACTTTGAAGGTAACCCAAGGCTAAACTTCTTATTTCTGTTTTATGTAAATCATCCATTGGAATTGGGACAGGAGGCTTTATGCCACAGTAATTTAGTTAACTTTTTCTGTCCCTGGCGTTCCAATGGTTGATAATTATGTCTTATTTTGTATTGTGTTCACTGATATGTAATGTTTTCCTTTGCCGAATAAATAATAATAATAATAATTTCATAGATAGGGCCTCCTGTTTTCATATTAAGTACCCATGACGATTGATCGAGAGACTGGTCAAAGTTGATAAAGTTTGTAAACGTCTTTTTAAAAGAAATAACGTTTCAATTATATATTTCAGTATTTATTTATTCTCTAAATAAAGAAATAATCAAAGTCTTGAATATATGGGGCCTACAAAACATCGAAAAAGGGGAAATAACAAGGTAAATTACGTGAATTTATACAAATTAAAAACATACTTAATTTGATTATTCATCAGTCCATGCTCACAGATGGATCAGTAGTTGAACCGGAGGAGAGCAATTCGTTCCTGTTTTCACGAAGTGACGGTAGTGAGGAAAATCCGCACGCAAATTTTCATTCACTACCGTCACTTCGTGAAAATAGGGACAAAATTTTACCGCAGCATGAACCGGTCAATAGAGAACATTTATGGAAAGGATGGGGAATGCCAGCGATTGTTTGTTAGTTGTTTGTTTCTTTCTTTTTATTTACATAAGAATATTTAAAACTTAAAACTTATATAATAATAATAGTTCGTTCTTTTATAGCGCATTTCAGGACCGAAGGCCCTTTTAAGGCGCTTTACAATGTACAATGTACGTTTACATAATAATTACTCGAAGCATTCATCAAAAAGGTGAGTAAATCAGGAATGTATACATTTGGTAGATGTCCCATTTCAGTAGAATTTCCCTAATGCCATTGTTCTTCCAATATGTTTCTATGAAGAGCATAAATAATAATCTCATGTATAGAAATATAATCAAATGAAGTCAAATAAACATAATCCTAACGAAATGTAATTATAGACTGGGATTATTATGAGAACCTAACAGAACAGCTAGAAAAAAAGAAAAAAAAAGAACGTTTGTAATTGCAACAAAAGATTTAGATTCACCGATAAAGCCTCTTAAAGGACTGGATTGTGGGAAAAGTACTAAAAAATAGGCTGACAGTAGATGTTACACTTAAGCCTCACATATTAAACAAAACATGTTTTTGTATAACGGGTGTTTTCAGTATGGCATACCATAAATCATATATACGCAAACGAGATTACTTCGGAGATACAAATCCTACATGGCTTGAGTTCTTAAGACAAATACGATTATCTATCTTTCAAGAATATTCGGAAAATTAAAGACCAATGTATGCAAACTAAAGAAGCTTACTTTGTAAGCAGTGCAACAAACTTAATGTTAATTAAATACATAAATACCAAAATAATCTTGGAGTGGTTAGGAAATATTACAAGAGCAAATTCAAAGTCATTGTACTTATACTTTCTTGATTGTTTTCTATTTTTGATTTTCTTTTCACTAACGCCCCTCGATTTCGCAGTTTTATAAGCCTTGCTTGATAATCATGATCATGATGATAATGAATCGCAATGATAAGTTTCCACATTTCAGCATAATTTGAGAGGTTGGCAATGTAACTTGAAAGAAAAAAAAAGTTTTTTACATGTATTGAATGATTGATAGATAAGGGGTGTGTCTAATACCTCAATCACACGACGAGACCGATACCAAACCGATAACAGATGAAACAAAGCATTACAAAAGGCTAGTTGAAGGTCAGAAATCGGTCAGGATCGGGTGGAGATGTACTAGGTAAAACAAGTCCATTAAAAGATAGCACAATCCAACCGTATTCTTATTAAATGATTATCACAATCTTTATGTTCCTTGATATGATGATGATGATGATGATTCACAGCATTTGTATGGCGCCATTTATCTGTTTCAAAAAACATTCAAAGGCGCGAGCTCCTCCAATAAAGCTAGCATTTAAATGTCTGAAGCAAGATGTGAGTTTTGAGTAAAGCTTTGAAGTGGTCAAGGTTGTCAATTTCGCGAATAGATGATGGGAGGGAATTCCACAGGCAAGGAGCAATAGAGGGAAATGCTCGGTCTCCATATCCCTTGCGTATATGGGGCTTTTTTAAAGCAATTCAAACTAAAGTGAGATATTAGGAGTGATCCAATGAGCATTACCCACTCAATCTTGAACTCAATTAATATAGTGATTACTAGTGTAGTAAAGCGACAATACGCGATACAAAGTAACATAATTATGAAAGGCACAAAACTTTAATGATAACCATGGAAGATCTAAACCCGACACTTAAAGAGTATTGTAACAGAAACCAAACTTATTCTACATCACTGCACTATTTAAAAAGAAATCAAGACAATGGGTTATTTAAAAACATATTTGGTTTTGTTTTTAAGCTAATGATCTTTCAATGATATTTATACAATATAGAAAAATGGTTACTTATGACTGGCTGGTTAATGAAGCTAAGATTTGGCATTTTGCCTAATTGCCGATCGTAGATCAAAATTTGACACATTGATTCCCTCAAGAGCGTTCAAACTGAAACCATTGCTATTCTGTATCTATGTATAATATGAAAAGAAAGTAAGACAGAGGATTTTAGGATATAAAAAGACCTGAAGTGGTTGCTCTTTACGCCTCTTCTAGACTAAGGGCGGCTACTTGTCAAGCTGTGATTGGGCGGAATGCTATAGGTTGGTGAAAACAGTTTCAAGCTGTTAAGGTAACTTCCAGCATATATGTTGGTACTATTAAACGTCTTCATATACCATGACGAGTATCTCTGCTCTATACTTTCAGGCCGAATTGTCGTGAGTTGGCGTGGCTATACATCTGAGTTCATAGCCTTTGCAAGTTTACAAGCCTAAACATCAAGCATGTTGTTTAAAAAGGACTTTATCCTCACCATGAAACCATTGTTTCTTCTTTTTATTCTGCAAGTTTTCTATCAGCAGTCTATCTCTACGGAGGTTTGTGTGAATGACCAATATCAAACTTTCTACGGAGTTAACGACCAAAATGTTTCCGTTACATTTCGTGTCGCACAGACATTGCTAAATACGCAAGATCTTCGATGGACAACCGATCGAAATGTTTTAATTGGGATATACTATAGTTCCAGTCATGGTTTCATAAGCAATGTAAGTAACGAACGTTATACGTTGGTTGAAGGAATCGAAGACAACACGTTTTTTATTTCTATAAGATCCGCACAAGAAAATGATTCAGGAACTCACACCATTAACATTTACGACGGGATTCAATCAGTTTGTACATCGTTCTATTTGGACTTAAGAATATATAACACGGACCCTACTTGCAACGCTCTCCTTTCCTATACAACGGGTAACGTGGAGTTGTCTTGTCGTTGGGTCCAGGTTGATAAAGGAGACTACGCAGAGATTGCAGCTGGGGAACGTGTAATATCAAAGGAGGAGACCGGAATGAACCATTTGGGCAATGTCTACAAGGAAATAACAAATACCTTCAGCGTTCATGTGACAATGGAAAACTTACTGGCTGAAAATGAATTTTCTTTCAAATGTTTTGTTTTTCATAGACAGTTAAATGCAAATAAGACGTGTGATTTTCCATCCATTATGCAACAAACGATTCGAAACAAACAAACCGAGCAGTTCGTATTTGAGCGTTGCATCTCAAGTGAGCAGCTTTCCCCTACGTGGTGGTACAGTGTTGATGAAAAATTGAACCCTATCGAATTTACAAAAAATTATACTTTGTCTAACATTCACCATATCATTTTCTTTTACGGAGAAGAGGATAATCACTCAAATGTAATCCTACATAGCATGGACAAATTAAATGTATGGGACTACCGGTTTAGCAACGTTTCATTTCTTGCAAAATCTACCAACAACAAACAACGTCAAGTAAATTTAACAGAGAATCTGCAAGGCAAAATTCTCAGTAAGACCGTCAACATAACAACCCTTACAACGATAACTACTACTACAACGATAACGATAACTACTCCCACTAGGCCTAGTGCTCCAAGTACCGACATGGCAATAACTAAAGGAACACATGGGGAGACATGTATTGCCGAGGTTAAAACAAAACTTTGGATCATCTTGACTGCTGGAGTAGCATCAGCCCTTGGAATGGTCATTGGCATTTGTTTTACAATATTATATGGCATAGTTCGAAAAGGAGGTAAGACAGTTGGTCTTCAAAGGGGCTTAACGACTGCAGAAGGTGTTGATAACACAGATGCGTTGGAAATGGCGACCATGTCGTCACAGTCTCCTCGACCTGATGAACGTTCTCTTCCCAACGGGGCTTGCTCAAATCAGCCACTAGAAGATAGGTCAGTTAGTAATCTACAGCTTAATTCCCTGCAATCTGGTTGGTGCAGTCCATCACGCTTTCCTGCCTTTGCTTCTTCAAAACTTCTTGGAATAACTGGACAAATCAACTCGAAAGGCACTCATCGCAATGATGAAAGGAGCCGTAGGAAATACGCTCCAAGTACAGTCGTTGGAATTGAGCCATCTCTGGAAATTCCTTATCTGGATGATGTTAATGGCGCCACCCCGAAAACTGAGATAGCAGATCTGCCGTCGTCATGGACACCCATGCAACAGAACCTCCGATATAACGGCCACAACGATTGTAAGAGTCCATCAAGTATCAGTGAAGGGACGCTGTCACCTGTTACACCAACTAATGCTCAGGAAGATGTATCGGTCAAACCAATGGTAGACGTGGAGGCTCTTTACGCCAAACCTGACATGAGCCGAAAGACCAGGCAGATCCACCGCTCTGCAGCATCCAGAGGTCTTACCAAGCAGCATGACCAAGGAGACAAAGCTCCTGTGGATGACGACTGGGGGAATCTGACGATAGCAATTAATCAAACAAATCGTGTTGCAGAAAATGATGTAGACTCAGATATCCTCGTTGGTCCTATATATGGGAACAGTGCGAGCATTCTCAATCTTAATTATGAATTCCCTGGAGAAGACGCCCTGTATGTGAATTCGTATGGTAGCCAAGATAATTAAAGACAGTGCAGAGTAAAATGGATGCATTTTTTCATCTACTTCTTCCTTTGCAGTGCGAAGTAAGATCACTCAAAGATTATTGTCCCTAATATTGAAAGTGTTGATCTACGAAAACATTCACAAGACGAAATTTCAATATTTTTGGTAAGTGTTGCAGACGCAAGACATTTTAAATAATTAAAGAGAAGATCATCATTGCTAAGTCATCGTGGTGAAATTTATAAGTCTTGATCTTTCACCAAATAATCAGGATCTACCAAAATTGTGTCTCTACTCAGAGGACGGATAGTGATTCTAATAATTCGTCAATTTATGAAGGAAGTATCAACAATAGCCCACGGTGTAAGCATCATAGCATTCGTTAAATGTTTTACAGGTGTCACTAAGGTTTCTGAAAGCAATACAAAAGTTTTAATGTTGTATCTAGATGCCTTGGTTCGGAGCAAACTTGACATTTATTCATTATTTCTTCGTTTCTTAGTCATTTTATTAGGGTGTCTGCGAAAATGAATTTACTCTTTCTTATTTATCCTGTGCGGCGCATCGTTATCAATGACAGTCGGTGGTTAATTCCTTCAAGAACCTTATTATTAAGGTTCCACTGAAGAACCCCTTTGGTTTTAAGGACAGGAAAAAGTTCTATTTTGCACGTCTTTTTCTAAGAGTTTGGTCAGTGTCGGAATCATTCGTGATTTAAAGAAGACTTGAAAGCATTCATCGGATTTTGCCTCAAACCTATTACATGTAGACGGCAATGTCAGATTTATGTTTTGTAATCATAGTGTATCCTTTGTAACATTCAACTAATGAAATTGTATAATATCTCTATTTCGTTTATTCATATTTTTGTATTACACCTACTGGCAATACTTATAAATATATTCCATGCCTGTGCATAGAAAGAGATAAAGGGGAAATACAATTTGGTCTCAGGATGTGTGTTGGAAATAATATTACAGCATATAATTGATCCTGATTGATAGCGAAACAGCTCTTTATGTTATTATTTGTTGCCTCAATTGTACTAATAATTATTTGTACAGAATAGGTAAAATTATCACGGAAATTTGATAAGAAATTAATTAAACTCTTAACTAGCTGACTCGGGAATAATTTATGTTTCATTAAAACTGTGGCAACCCATGTAATAAAAGAATATGGTTTTAAGGTTTTCTTTCGAAAATAGCAATCACACAGTGAATCATGAACCACGGCCGGATAATCAATTTATATCAATAACCAACCTTGGATAAATCTGACGTTTTTGTTTCAGGATGGGACGGTTCTTTAATATTACAAGTACCATTCACACCTAAATCAAGATAATCAATTTATCTTCATTTTATTTTATTTCAAGGGCTTACTGTATCAAATTCACAATGACAGTTTAAACTGAGGAAAAACGAGTCCATAGTTTTGAAATGGGTTTGATTGATAAGTGGTTATACTAGTATCAGTTGGATCCAATAGTAAGAAAAGCCCAAGATACTCAATCAGCATTACTAAAGGAAAATACATTATTAATGACACACCCCCTCCACAGTGATGGAATGCGTCTACATGTGGTGCCAAACTGTAACTGAGTTCATTATGTCCTTAGATTTGAATAAATGTACACTTCAATTGGTTAGGATACACAATTTTCTGAACCATGTAAGAACATATTATGTAAACGTTTCCTTGTATAATATTCGGTTTCGATGAACGTTTTTTTTTAAGATGGATTATCTCAAGTCCCGCCGCGGCATTAATGTCCTTTGGAAAGACGTTAATCTACATTTGCCACCCTCCACCCAGATGTAGAGTGTCATATGTAACGCTTGAACGCTAGTTACATGTACTTTTGCAGCTCGGCTACAAACAGGGTAATATTTGTACAGCGCCATAAGCGTCAGAGCCTGGCGGATACCGGAGCTATATAAATATCGATATTATCATTATTATTGTCTACGAAAGCGCTCTGTCAAATTTGAAACCGCTGAGATGAATTTAAGGAGGCGTAGCCACACCCAATTTTGTGAAATTAAATATGCATGAACGGTCTCCAGAGTGTAGGCGTGGCGCACAGACTACAGATACTAATAAAACTGAATGTTAGAGGAGTAGACATTTACCATCGGAAATATGTGATTACTATTACGCATTAGAGGTGTATAGATTGGAAAGGCAAGAATTTATAAGATAAAGCATCGATAATGCTAATTGATATTTAAGTTTGTTTCATAAATGGCAGTCTATGTATATTTTCTACTATGTTTGGAGATGGATGACTGATGTATAGTTGTTGGACGAATTGAGTTGGGTTTTGATATAACATGTTGGTTTAAGTGATTTTCAATGTGAGGTTGATTTTATCATTATTTTGGTTGTTCCAAATAATAAGATATTTGTGGATTCAGGTAGGATTTCGTAGCAAGAAAAAAAAATAACAATCACATGTCATTGAGATTGCTGTATCAATATACATTATGTTAGAAAGAAATATAAATCTACTTATATTGTAGAAAACCTGTATTTGATAGTACTGAAAATGGTATGTATAACAAAATTGAATAATAACTTATCAATATGAATTTCTATTTCTGTTTTAAGTTGTACAGCGTGTTGCTATGAATAATAAATCAATAAAATTGTATCCAAATGATATGTGTCTTTTATGTTTTTTCGTGTCTCTTGATAGTAATTGAAAGATACTTTACCCCGGAGAGTGCATATAACATTTTATTCACAAATTGTCGATGTTAACTCGGGATGAGCTTAAATGTCTGCTTAAAAACCTGATGCGCTGCCTGAGATTTAAAGGTCGTTTGGTACCCATACGATTGACCCGCATTCAAATATATTCGAATGATACAAGTCGAATAGATGCCTCCAATTTTGTTTTTACTGATATCTTAAATTTTCCGATGAAGGAACAACTAAAGATTTTACCGTCCAGTCTGATTATTTGAAAAGAATACACCTTAAATAAAAATAATTATAGAAAGGCATTTTTTTAGCACAAGGGTCTTGAGTGGAAACAAAATCATACATTTAAATATACTTGTGATCTGAGTTTATTCCGAATGACAGGTCACCAACGCAATAATGAAGTGTGTAACTGAAAATGAGCAAGCACATGGAAATACACATTTACGTCGTTTCAATTCCTTCGTAATGATTGTTATCATCTTTAAGCTCCTTCATATTACCGAGGCAACATTTTTTTTTGTGCTACTTCCTTAAACTTTGATATCGATGCAAAATGAAAACGAACGAAATAATCCCGATACATTTGTCAGACTTGATTAAGAATAAAAGTCAGACAAAATGAAGTTCTAGTATGAAAATAGGTAAAAACGTATAAAAGTGCAGATACGATGATGCGATTACTTTATTATAGTTGAAATAATGTTCGGAATGTGAATTTCCACATGGTCATGAATGAAAGAGCTTCCTGCTATGTCATCACTTATTTTTCGTGGAGTGCACTAAAGTATATATAAATCATTTTCTCGATGCCAATAATTTGAACAGAGAAAGCTCAAAACTCGTTTAATACCAAATTACCATCCGATCACAGCGAAAGAGAAAGAATAGGAAAACCAGTTAAAGAGTGACATATTGAGTGATTGAATCCATTTGGACAGTTTTTTTGTTGTTGATGGAGTTCACGAGGAAAATGATTAATGCGTGGAAATTTGTGACAATCTAGTGTGGAAGGTAACCCTGATGTGATAATCAATGAAAACGGTCTCTATAAATCTCACCGCAGATGGCGACCATCTGAATCCGCTGCGGGCAGAGTTCCATGCAGGAAGACAAATACATGATACCAGCACCTCGAAACTCAAGATATTATTTCCCATTCATTGCATGTTTGCACGGGGTCTTAGTATTGCATTGTACACTTGTTCAACGGATATGTTTTCACCAAATAGAATGCAGGCAGTATTTTGAATGTTCATTACAATATGAGTCCCTCTGAAGAATAAATACGTAATATCATTCCAAATAAATCAAATTTGTTTGCAACAGAAATTTGACATACATTAAACAAGACTGTCGGGAAAACACAAAGCATTATAAGAATTTGATATTTTTCGTGATGAATATGAGAAAAGGAGTTACGTTTAAATAGGAAGCATAACTCTTCTGGCATGTGTATTGTAGGATCTTCGATTAAATTATAGGGCGGTCGTGAAACCACTAGTCTTTCAATGATGCATGGTGCTCATTGGTAGTCTTTGACAGCACACACACACAGCATACCACTCACTGGTTTGAAATCAAATCATCCATCAAATTGGTAATTTTTCTCTTCAAATTATCATTATAGTGATTATAATAATTATAATGATCATGAATATAATAGTGATTATAATTATGATAATAACAAAGAAAACAATCGTAACAATAACAACGATAACAATATTTATGATGATAATAATAAAAATAATAATGATGACGATGATGATTATAAGATGTCCTTATTATTTACCACGCTTAATTTGCTCCATTGCGCTTAACGCAACGTGTCATATTATGTTCAACCCAGTTGTAGCTCAGCCACCATGATAGGTACTAAATCGTTCCAAACGTTTTTTCTGAAAATGCTAATAAATAATCAGATTCTGTAATGTATACACATTACCAATATAGGAAAGCAGGCTGATATCACTTCCTGTTTCGCAGTAATGGCATTTATAACCAGGGGCGTAGACAACGGGGGGGGGGGGGATGAGGGGGATGCATCCCCCCCCCCCACCTCACAAGGTGGGGGGGATGGCATGTACAATCATCCCCTCCAGGTTTTGGGGAATGATATTTGCTTACTTAATAAGTCATAATGATAATAATAATAGTAATAATAATAATGATAACAATTATAATATTAATAATAATAATAATTATGATGATGATAATAATAATCCATATCATTATTGTAATTGTGTGTATTGTTAGCCGCATTCACACGGTGAAAGCCAATTCTAAAACTGAATAGAAAATGAATGTGATACAACAGTATACATAATAATTCGTGACAGAGAGTACCATACTAATATCTTTATAACAGGTATTATTCAAACAAACATATATAATAATGTATAATCATGAATTGTTCAACTTTATGCTCCCACTATATGACTATTGTTACACTAATACTGATATCAGGACTGACTGGTATACATTAGTTTGTTGTTAAGCTTGCAGCAGCTACATCTTTTATGTATTGTTAACTATTTATTTATTTTTGTTTTATTTAAGATGCACTTTGTATTGCATGTTGATTGATGCATGAAGACATAAGTTCGAAATGTTTAAAGAAGTTTGTTTCATGTAAAGCGCAGTGTGAATTTACCCTATCTTGAAATGCGAGAGAAAAGGAACCTATTAGTATTAGCATTATTATTTGTATTAGTATTATTTTTTATTTGTATTATTATTATTATTATTATTATTATTATTATTATTATTATTATTATTATTATTATTATTATTATTATTATTATTATTACTATTACTATTATAAGACTGAGATCAAATAGAAGTAAATAATGCCCTAATTTGAAACGATGCAATGCCGTTATGGTTCCGATTTCTTCACAAACTTACAAAGCAGTATTGTTACTCCATGGATCATAGTGATCAGAGGCTGTTTTCATTCATAACCACATACCACTATCAAGACAACAAAGACTATACCTGCGTGTACACAGTTGACATTGGTTTTTTTTCTGAAGAGGTGTAACAGCAATTCACAGAGATAAATAAATACGTAGTGTGGTTCAATATGCAATACTATGTGTCAGTCCATTCTGTATTCGTATGCCACGGTGTGTAGATCTTGTCGATGTATGTCTGTCCATTCAAGGCGTAGTATGTGTGTGTGTGTGTGTATGTGTGTGTGTGCGTGCACGCTTGTGTGTGTTATTTTACCTCATTAAGTATGCATCAGATTGCACGATTTCAAGTTCAAAATTGCAAAAGATCCCTACCGTGGGAGGGGGGACACCCCCCTCCCACACCCTCCCCCCGCTCGGTCGCTTCGCTCCCTCGCTCGGGCGCTTCGCGCCCTCACTAGCGTTGGCAGCCCAGTCATCCTCCCCAGGTGTACGAACCTGTCTACGCCACTGTTTATAATCAATCATTCATTAAAAGGTAACTTAAACGCGATGTCGCAAGTAAATAATACACATTCAAGGAAAACGCAGTTTTTGTCATTCTTAATGCGCGACTGCATCTATCCCTGAAATGATTTCCGGATAGTTCTGGTTTCATGAAACCAATGATGAAATGAGATAACAACTAAGATTTTGAAAGGCGGTCGTAGTAGACAAAACCACTTATGGTTTTGACGACGCTCCGCCCTTAACACAACTCATCATTTGATTCGCTACATTTTTTTCCATCTGTCTTTGTTCATAGTAGTATAGTGCGTCGTTCCCATTAATAACCTTATTCCGTCAATCATTTACAGTTGTGTACCTCATTGTCTATATGTTCTTTTTTTCTTCAAATACATTATGAGTAAATCGGACAAGAATTTTATGCTACTCTCAACTAAAAAAAAACAAAAAAACTGGTAGATATCTTTGAACCTCTTCTGCTATGTTCTTATTGCGGTGCCTTACTACTATAACGCGTAGACTAATACATAGAAGGCTTATGAAACTGGTTTAATTTGTATTGCAATAACGAATTTGTTATCGACAATATTGGCTGTGAACTCTTTTGAAATGTCTACACAAACATTCACCAAGATAATGATTTTGTCTGTTCTTATTTTGCCTATTATATTCCACGTCACGTTGTCTTATGACAAAACATTTTGGTGTCGAAGCATGCAAGAAGAAGTGATTGACGTTTGGAGCGGACAAAATATTTCCATTAGATTTTATTTGGAAGATCCATTGCTACATGCTCAAACGTTGATGTGGAGAAAGGGAGAATCAATATGGGTAAAACCACACGATCAACTTTTAAAATACGACGGTTACGAAGATTATGAAGTTGGCCGTTACAGATTGACTGCAGTAAGCAATATTACTTTTGTTTTGTTTATTGGATACGCGGAGCAGAATGATTCAGGACATCATGTTGTCACAGTTAATCAAGGGAGCCAGCCACTCTGCCTAGCTCTCGTGCTCAATTTAACCGTCAAAACTCCAGAACCGATATGTTCAACACAACTCAACAATGAAAGCAGAAAATTACAGATGTCTTGTGAATGGGTGCAAATGAACGAAGGGGATCGAGCACACTTTGAAGTAGACAACGAAATCCTGTATGAACATGAGATTCCGGAACTGAATTTTAACGGTTCCTTTAATACGACGCATAAATTCAGCGTATACGTTGATATTGATGAGATTCTTGATGGAATCACGGTAACTAAGAAGTGTGTTGTTTCTCACAGCAAAGGGAGAGCGAGAGAAGTTTGTGAATTCCCCGTCGTCACACCTCATCTTATTGAAAATACTCATAGTGAACATGTGGACTTTGAATGTTGCGTCGCCAACCAAAGAAAACCCATCTTACTAGTATACGACAATGATGGCAATGAATACTCTGTCGATTCTAAACGAAATTACAATGCAAATGATGCAAGAGACACTGATTGTATCCTCTTCTTCCTCTGCGGTTCAAACGAAGGACTGTCAGAGATTACTATTCTTAACATGACAAGCTTGATTGTTAGAAAACACGCAAAATACGAAAGTTCAACGCTATCCCTACATGTTGCAGACCATAAACTTCTCTACAACAATTCAAGAGAAGATGAGCAATGTGAATTCATCACGGTGAATTTTACAAGACTTGATTCGACGTTAAACAATCAGGAGGGAAGCTCTACAGAAAGTATGATCGACCAATCATGTATCCATACTAAGGAAGCGGTACCAAGCAGCTCTCCATGTTCTACGTGTAACCAAGGCGGTATAACGGCAGAACACCAAGCTATCTTGATAGCAGTGGCTACAATAGCAGCATTGGGGCTTGGGTGCGTCGTTGGTTCTTGTATTACGAAATGTTATTCCAGGTACAATTTCTCCGATAAAGACCAGTATCTTGTCAGAAGGGAAATTGGGAATGGTCCTCAGAGAGGTTCAACGGCAACAAATGACGATAATGCAGGATCTGTAGCAATGACCTTCACATCTCAAACACCCCAACAAACTGCAGATCCAGGGTCCCCAGGAGATGCACGTAACCAGCGCTCAACAGACGAAAAAGAGCCTTTTCTTAGCCGAGGCGCCATGGGGCCAATGTCTGGACCGCTAGTAGGACCACTAAACTTGCCCTCGCAAGGAAAAATGGTGAAACATGACACTGTCGCCCCAAGTGAGCGAAATGCGTGCACGGTCAGTGCCAAGACACCATGGCCAGACAGCACTTATTGTTCAATGGATGATGTTGAAGGCATCCCTTCGAGCGCACATAGTCAAGGATCACATAGTATTAACCAGTCACGTCTGTCTTCGGTTCAAAAGAAGACATCGAAAGACGACTTGATGGCTACAAACTCACTAATTCCAGACTTGGATGCAATCTACGCGAAGCCCGACATGAGCCGGAAAACCAAAAACTTGGCATCTGCGGAGTCAGATTATGATGGGCCGAGGGCCCCCTTAGATGACTACTTTCAAAGCATTCTCGTTCCGGAGGATAGCCTACACCCACATGCACTGAGCACAGATCAAGATTACCATGTCTACGACAACAGCTTGGCAAGTCCTACCGATGAATCGACAAGTGGCGGTGATTTGTATATGAATACGCTTTGATTTGATCAAGAAGTACGGTTGCAAATGCTGTCATGTTTTCCTTGAAAAATAATTCAGAGACAAAATACTCCGGCAGTGATTTTTAAACCAAAGAGAAAGCTTGATCATGCCTTATATATTTGTGTTAATATTTTTGTTTGGGTCATTCTAACATACCTTCAAGACAGTAAGTGATGGCACAGATTAATATAGCAAGTTTCACATTCATAACATTTGCTTGTAATATTGGCGTTACCTCGTATTAATACTATATATGTATTATGTATATTAACTTTTTACCAATCCTTTAGTTTACTAATCTAATCACGTTATACATCGTGATAGAAAAATTCCACCTCTGTATTAAAACGTTGGAAATATCTATCATAAGGGTTAAATTAGTTATAACGACCATGTTGACTTTCTTCCTGAATTACTCTACTAAAATATTGTTAAGGCCCTGGTTAATTGTAGAAATTTTAAGGGGTGATTTCTTTTATTGGTTTTAAGATGCAAATTAGTTGAATAGAAAAAGAATATGATGTCTGACGAGGATGCGTACCATATGCGAATTTGGTATACTCTAATGTTAATTATAAACCGAAAGTAATTTAGGGTGATATGCACGATTTTAACCATGCTCCTATTGTTTTGATGGTTTTCGAAACCTCACACTTTAATGGAAAGCCTTTTGTAGGTTCAGGTTTGAAAGTAACAAATTACATCTGTTTGTAAAGATGATAGCAAATTAACAACCATTAAAACATAGTTTGAAAAAAGTCAGGGTAGTGAGTCAAATGAGAGCAACTTTGGACAATTTTTTAGTTTCTCCATAGTGCCTTCTTGTGAATCGCCGTTTGTCTCAAAGATGAACAAAAACGAGGAAAAGGGATTAGCACTTTCACTCACCAACACGATCACGGAAAGAGTGTGAAGGGTTCATTTTTCTAAACAAGAGCTCATTCTCTTAGGAGGTCATTCTCTTCGTTGCCTTGTGAGTGACGCTGTCTATATATTTGCCCTTCATCCATTGGCTATTACCAGTTCTAGATTTGGCCATTGTGGTTTAGGAGGACGGTCAGTAGAAAACTTCGCGAAGCCCCTCCTCTTTTACGCGAGTATGTTGTCTCTGCTTTCATCATTCCAAACCGATCATGATAATCAAAAATTGGCTTTGATATCGTTCTTGTCACATTACAACCTGACACGTGGCACAAGAGCTCCATCATTTAGTAATTCTGAATTCTTTTTATGTGAAAGGACCTTCATACCACTTCTTTCAGAAAAAACTTCAATTGATAGCGTTTACTATAACAGCATAACAATTCTTCAAAATGATCGACATGTCTCAAGAAAGCGTTGCTGTTGAACGGACATTATATGTGGTATTTTTTATTTTGAAATGTTTCATCCAACTGACTTTTACTCAAGATGATACCTTATGGTGTAACCAACAACAGGAAGAGTCAAAACATGAGGTAAGTGGACAGAATATTTCTCTCAGGTTTAACCTGAAAGAGACAATTGGTATTCCTCAGTCACTTGTGTGGACAAGGGGAGAGTTAGTGTGTGAAAAACTACAGAATCGTACTTTAGAATGTACTACCAACACATCTCTTGATAACAGTCGTTACACGTTGAGTCAGATCAACGGAACCCAGTTCGAGATGACCATTGCGTTTACTGAGCAAAACGATTCGGGACAGCACATCGTCAAAATTTACCAGGAGTCACAATCACTATGTACCATTGTTATCCTGAACTTAACCATTGAAGGTACAGCACCTATTTGTTCTACGCTCTTCAATGGACATAGCGGTAAATTACAAATGTCATGCCAGTGGTTGCAGGTGAACAAAGGGGATCGAGCACAACTTATGGCAGGAAATCAGGTGCTTTATGAATATGAAACGCTTCGGGTAAACTACAATGGTCATTTTGATTTATCAAATAAATTAATTGCATACGTTGCTCTAGAAAACATATTTAACGAAGAGATCATGCCGAGTAGGTGTGCTATATCAAATGACAAAGGGATCACCAATGGAACGTGTACATTTCCTACAATACAATCACTTTTCGGTGGAAAAGATCAAAATCAAAGTGAAGTTGTTGACGGGTGCAAGATCAAAGACTCTAAAGTCGCGTCATGTTTGTACGGTACTGGTGGTAATCTACTCCCATTCAATTTTTCTAACGAGATTTCTTCGGTAAATATCGATCAAATTGTCCTTGTTGATGGGAACGAGAAAAATTATTATCACGACGTTGTCAACGAACAAATACAAGAAGATGTTAAATGCAAATCTTCTGGAGGGGAAAACAGCTCCATCATCATCGTATATTGTGAAAATGTATCAGTGAATGGTTCATCAAATGAGAAAGACATTGAAACTCCCTCGAACGACGCATTTACCCAAAGTCAGTTTATAACGACAGCTGTGTCATCCCAGTGCCTAACTATTAAAAAGCAAGATACGGTGCTCTATTCAGTAGTGGGATTATCAGCATTGGCGTTGATGTTCAGCATTTGTGGATGTTGCGCAAAATGTCACCAAAACCTTCCCACTAAAAGTCGGTACCGTTTAAGAGAAGAGATGAATCAAGACATCGACATGGCTAATACGGCAGCAGTCGTTAACGAAGGTGCAGAGTCAATAGATATGACTGTCCTATCGGCACACCCTCCTCAACTTCAGAGGGTTCCTGAACTTCCCAAGTCTGTACCCCATCAGCGCCAACTAGACAAGCATGACAATTACACCAAGAAAGAGGCTTTGTCATTATGTTCTGACCAGCAAGACAGGCCTCCAACCCTGCCTTCACGGCGTAATTTGGTAGCGTTGGATAAGAAATGTACCGTTCATCATAACAATCCCTGTGATAAAGATACTGTCAAAATGCCTACATGGGACACTGTTAATGAAGCGAACACCATCGGACAGCACAAGGCGGATGCAGTCCTTCTTACAACATGATACATGGACAGTACATATTGTACAGTCGATGACGTCCAGGAGAATGTGATGGCTACCAGTGTCAAAGGCTCAGATTCAACACGTGTCCCATGTTCCGTTACAATGACTGAGGATCATGGGGGCTCTTGCGAATCTTTTAACATGAAGGAACAAGCTGCACAATCAGTCGACCCAGAGGGAGACGATTCATTGAATGATAACACTAACGCGGGCCTTATAACAAACACAGACTCCCTCTACGCTAAACCCGACATGAGCCAAAAGACCAATAGGATGATGCCTCTGGAGTCGGATTATGATGACCCAAGGGTCCCTGGGAAAGAATTCTTTCAAAGCATCCTCGCCAAGGAGAATAGTCACGAGTCACCTATCTTGGAGAATGATCAGATTTACGATAACAATTCTAACGCTCATTCTTAAGGATCGACTAATGGTGAGTGAGTGATGAGTGATACCTACAAAATTGTATAGGCCATTTGGCACAATAGATAAAATAACAATCGATTTGTGTGATCTGTGTTACCATTCTCACAAAAAAGCTCTATTCAAATATAAAAAGAATCATGCCGAAATGTGTCGTTACTATTGTTGTTGTTTTTAAATTACATATAAAGAAAGATAGTAAAAGATTGATTAATTCAGTGGCAAGGTTATCAATTCTGAAAGAGACTCGAGATGTTTTCGGTTTTGTGATAAGATGTCCTGAGTTTCTTTCATTGCAGAACTAGAAAGCTTTAGACCTTTAGATGTAAGAAAAATCAACCAAAGAAATGTTCATATTATGTCATTATCCTTTTTCAACTACATGTCAACTCCTACCACAAGATGATTTATTGCTTCAAGTGTAGTAGATAGTCACTCCAAAAAAAATCCACTTCAGACTTCGGACTTCAAGAAACTTGATCAATTCTGTTTAGTTAACACTATGGTAAAGTGCTATTCATTAATCACGCAATGCATTGCAACAGGACTGGCCTTCTGCAGTTTCAAGCCCAGGTGCATTTATGTTTATTCTACATGGAGATCAAACTGTCCGGTAGAAGCTCGAGGTTATAAGATCTTGCGAGATTCGAAAATAATTCAGTCCGTAGTTATCAAGATGATGTGGAATTTGTTTCTTCAAAGTTTCAAATAACACTTCCTATCCTTCAAAATGTTTCTTATGCCTGGTAGCCTCCTTTTGAAAGGATTATCATTCGTTTTATGTGTGCAAGCTCTGGTTCACCAGTCATTTGCTGAAGATGTTGTGTGTAATTACCGATGGGAAACAGTTCAGGCTGTCGAGTATCAAAATATTTCGGTTCTATTCCATCTTAAGGAACCATTATCCGTAAACGATACCCTTAACTGGATCGTGCCGGCATCGGCATCAGGTGAGATATGCTCCGATTCAATCCAATGTTTTAAAGAACCATGAGAACAAGGCTAGAAGCTCAAAAAACATGTTGCCAAACAGATCAAACCAAACGGAGTTTGAACTAATGATTCATCATGCTCAAGAGAGGGATTCAGGAACTCATTTTATTACACTTTTTAATGGCGTAAATGTTAGCTGTACAGCTTTGATACTGGAATTGACTGTCGTTAGTGGAAGTCCAACATGTACAACATATTTCCGCAGAGAGAATCAGGCTCTGCAGATGACATGTGAATGGTTGCAAGGCATCAATAGTGATCTGGCACAATTTTGGGCGGAAAATCGGGCTTTGTATGAACATGAGGTGACAATGATGAATTATCTAAATCGGCATACATTGTATCATAAATTCAGTGTGTTTCCTGATATTCAAGACGTTGTACAAAACAAGGAAGTACCAAGCAAGTGTGTAATATCTAATAAAAGAATGAATTTGCGCAGCACGTGCACTTTTCCTCCAATTGAACATCACACCATTCATTATCACCAAGATGACGTTTTCATATTTGATTGTTGCGTTAAGAACGGGAGCATTCCTCTTTCATGGTGGGACAACGCTGACACCAGTCTGTCACCAATCAGTGGCGTGAAATCGTACATAATAGCAGAATGCGAGTTTGTTGTTTTTCTTTGTGTGGAGGATGTTTCGCACACTTTGATGAAACTCCATCGCATGATAACTTTACATTTTCAAGAAAGGCGCTACAACATTTCAGTTTCAGCTGAACATCATGAAATCCTGGGCCAAGGAAACGATTCCACCGACAACGCAATACGTCTAACGATCACTGTTAATGCTTCAGTTGTTGCACTTTCATCTCTTACTTCAACTACAACACAAGATCCTTCTTCTTTGTTGATATCTCAAGAAAATGACTCCTCGTCAAATTATGTCGTGAGTGAAGTGATGAGTACGACTGATATGGACGTTGGTGAAGAAACAAAACAACCCTTAATCTACGTGAGGGTAACATCGGCAATTGCATTGTTGTTCTGCATATTTATCTGCTTTGGAATGTGCTTTAGCAAATGTTACAAACGATTTTTAATCAAGTATCAATATCGAGTCAAAAGAGAGCGGTCACATGGAATTAGCATGAACGCGATTCAATCGGTAGATGATGGAGAGTCAGTTGATACGGCGACCTTATCATCTTGCACTTCGGCGAATGGGATAGATCCTGAGCACGGCGATGTCGCCGTTCACAGATCTCCTCCACGTAGGCATCGGATTTATAATCCAGATCATGAGGACAGGCCACCAGAACTCCCTCTACGACGTGGATGTGTATATAAGGATGAGGTCCACATAGCTCATCATCCTGGACAACGAGGAGGTGAAGATGGTGTAAAGGAAACGCGTGGGGAAGACACGGGAAGCGGAACCGGTAAAGGAAATACAAGTGCAAATATTTCAGGGACTGTTGCGCAAAGTCTCTATAGCATGTACTGCTCTGTAAATGACGTCAATGACACCTGACATTCCAGCAAATAGAAACATTGTACCAGAAGCAGTAAAGGCCGCGTCATGGATCCTCCAAACATCCGGTTACCAGGGCACTTCACTCGATGGGGGAACTCGTGTCGAGAATACACCTTTTCAGCGCGTTAAGCCGAAGATCACAAATGATAACTTATCAATGGACAACGTTACAGAGCCAACATCAATGGAAACATTGTACGTACAACCTGACATGAGCCGGAAGACCAAGAAATTAGTCGGGGTCGGAAATCACTCTTTTGAATCAGTCCCTGAATTAGACACGGGTCTTTCTGATCGGGCAAGGGTCACTTGTTTGGGTGTCGGCCATGTAGAAAAGGAACTGTCCCCAGACATTCTCCTTCCAACTGGAAGTTTAGATGACCCACCTCTCCTTAATAGTGATCACATTTACGGCAACAGCGATGCAAATGCCATCGATTCATCTAAAGATCATGACGATTTTCCATGAACACATCTGTCCACTCACTTTATTAAAATGGAACATCCTAAGACGTCTGTTTTTACTATTTGAGTAAACATAATGTATTTCTTTTTCAGAAATGGATATTTTGAACAGATGGATGATGGATACACATGTTGTAATTATAATAAGAGAAGTAATATGAAGGGGAAAATAATAATCATAATTAATGTCTGCATTTACATGCACATAATGGTCTTCAGCGTCAATAGCGTGTGAAGCTGGTGAAATAATATAACCTGTGATATATAAAGACATAGGATATGTTACATTTTAATATTTGGGCATATGATGTAACACACTTTGTCGATAACAGAAACGTAAATCTGCTTAATTGAGAAGACAATTCATTTTCCTCACGAGGTAATTTTATTTACATAAGATGAGAACACTCGAGAAATTATTTATAAGTGCATGTCAAATTAATCAATAACCTCTAGTTTCATTTCCTGTATCTTTATTCATTTCAAAGATAAAACGAAATGATGTTGACGAGGATGCCAATTTCATCATCGTCAATTGTCAAAACTAAAGAAAACCAGCAGATGACCTCTATGTAGATGCATAAACTCCTCCATAACAAAACCACCTCCTTTGTTTTAAGTTTCGAAATCAAAGACGGGCATGAAATTTGATCGCCATAATTGCCTGAAAGGATCTAAGCCCTCTAACAAGCAGAAAGTCATTAATTTCACTGGCTCCGCCCTATTATAAACAAGAGTAATTCTAAACTATAGTAGAGCCTACATTCGCTTCGGCCAATAGCCTTTATGGTCATATCACGTATCAAGTATCGATGACATCGATAGATATTAAAAACGATTTATATCCTTCGTTTCCATTCGTTCAAATACTTTAGAATATAAGCATATACGGTTCACTTTCATGATTATCCACACTCCACTTTAGCTCTGAATCTAGTCGTCCGAGAATGCTTTTCCAAGCTCTTTAGTATAATCGTGAACCTCTTTTGGTAACTGTGTTGACGACTTGGTGCTAAGGCCAGCGTTTCTATATCGAGCTAAGATTGTGTGTAATCCTCTATCATGCCTCGAAATCGCTTCGCGCTGGAATGTAAAATATCTCCAATAATTCTTATCATTTTTCAAGCTGTCTTCCGATTGACATTTTGTGAGGGTGATTTATTCTGGTGTGGCGACAAGCAGAGAGTAGCATTAGAAGCATTCAATGGACGAAATGTTTCTGTGAGATTTGCTCTGAATGATCCATTGACTGAGAATCAATCATTAGTGTGGGCAAAATGGATAGATAATCGACTATTGGACAATATCGACAATACATTTGCTTATCGAGAACGCTATAAGTTGACAAAAGAGTCAGGAAAGAATGCTATCGACTTGTTTATTGCATTTACTGAACTGAGTGATTCAGGAAAGCACGTCGTTAAAATTAATTATGGGAAACAATCGCTTTGCGCCATTGCAATTTTCAATTTAACCATTAAAGAGACAGCCCCAATCTGTTCAACCCTCTTTGACCAAGATATCCGAAAAGTACAGATGTCTTGTGAATGGGTGCAGGTCAGCTTAGGGGATCAAGTACAACTTATGGCAGGAAATCAGGTTGTATATGAGTATGAGACTACGGAGATGAATATTGATGGCGATTTCAGTTCAACCAACACATTCAGCGTTTACCTTCCTCTTGAAAACATTTATGATGAACGAGTTGTGCCGAGCATGTGCCTTATTTCTAATAGCAAAAGATCTAACGATAAGACGTGTACATTTCTTCCAATACGAAGCCAAAATCTGCGTTCTGAGTTTGAATGTTGCACCACGGAAGAAGCCGATGCTATCAAGTTTTGGTACAATAATGGTAGCAATTTGATTCTACTCATTCTTACTGAGAAGTTATCCCTTATCCATATGGGACACTTCTTTTTCTTCTGTGGTGTAGAGAGTGGAAATAACACAGTGTTATTGCATAGCATTGGAAATGTTAATCTTGTAGAAGGTACACAGTACAACATTTCTCTGTCAGCATTAGGCCGAACTGAAGGACGTAACAATTCTATTGATAATTTAATGTGTGAAAACATCTCTTTTGAGGTAAGAAACACTGACGAAGACGTACAATATCCGGAAGAAAATCGAGACTTGAGCACAATGGCCGATAATACTGAAAGGATAGATATTACTGTGACGCCAGAGGCTTCAAAAATGATTAAAGTCTCGACTTGGGTTTGGGCAATATTAGTGCTTTCCTTGATATTTTGCCTGGTAACTGGCTCCGTCAACTGTTACTATATGGTTTTAAGAAAGTATAGACACCACTTAGAAAAAGAGATAAATAATGCTGTGCAAACCGAATCCACGGTAGCGATTGGTGATACTGGTACACAATCTGAAGACAGGGGGAACTTACATTTACAAGAGCTTCAAAGCTGTCGGGATTCTGACCTTCGAGGAGCTACTGCTCTTCAGTGTTTAATAGGTGAGGGAAGACACAAACGAAACCAAGTCAGAAAGGTTCCCAATTCAAACAAACAGGATGGACCTCCAAGCCTACATTTGCAGCACCAATATGGAGAGCATGAGAGAAGTTGTTTTGCTCATCAACCTACTAATTTCACTTCGAATTGGGAAGATCATAAGCGTGCCATCGGACGCACCACCACTGGTCCTGACACAAACCCTGATAAGCATATAAGACATGATCTTGCTAGTGTGCCATACCTGGACACTGCGTATTGTTCAGTTGACGATGTCAAAGGCACCTCGAAGGAGCTCCGGCCTTCACATGCATCGTCTTTCCAATATCCCCATCCTTCTTCCAAGGACCACTTCGACATGGGACCATCGACGACGTTTCCTTCTTTGTTTAAATCAGGCGGTTCACAACAAAATGCATCGATAAGCATAGCGAGAGTTCCGGAAGTAGACTCAGATGTAGATGCATTGTACTCCAAACCGGACATGAGCCGAAAGACCAACAAAATGACCTCTTTGGAGTCAGATTATGACGACCCCAGACCTCCATGTACCGACCCCGGTAACTACCTCGGTCACACCTCCGGCCAAGACACTTTCGTTCCTGAACATGGCTCAGAACCCCTGGTCCTGAACCACACTGACTTCTTTGGTAACATGATTGCTAATCCCACTGATGAATTGACGGATGGTGAAGAACTGTATATTAACACACCCGCTAATTCTTTTTCATGAAGGACTCATTGTCTATTGTCATTTTGTTGTCTTCTTTAACGTCAACTGTCTAGTGAAAAATACATGACCTTTAAACATTTTCTCTGTAGAAAGAAAATGACACTTCGAGTAGCTTTTACGTACAGTTTTGCTTAAACTACATATTGAGTATTAAGTTTAACATAAAGACAATCGGTCCAAATGATAGCGAAATAGTTTGAAATTTTAATATAGTCATGCCTTTGATGTGTTTTCAAGTGGTAAACTTTGTTACATACTATTTGTCATTTACTCTTAAACGTTCAGCTGAACAAGATCACCAAACCTTGGATAATTTTGTTTTTAATTGTACAAGGTTTTAACTGTGTACAGAATATAGATACACTAGACAAAATAAATGAGAAATATCTTTATATTACTGTATTAATTTTATTAAGATATTAATTGGTTTTTTATGAAAGCTTTTATTTGATAGATGTTTTATGTTTTTCAAGTGTAGTGTGTAAATAGACATCTCCCCCTACAAAACACACCCAAATATGTGCGTGTGTGTTTGTGTGAAAATGTGTGTGTGATCGTGTGTAACAATACTTTGAAGTATTATCACTATCTGCACAATTTAGCCATATTTCATAATAGCTGTAACCATTATCATGGTTGTAACTAATGACTGTCGTAAGTAAACTAGAATAATGTACAAGAATCTCTCAAGCACTATTTTCCCATGATACTCATGTATCACAATACAAGCCGCTATTGAACAGGGCGGACAGACGACAGGGCCCATATTCATAAAACCTTACTATGCTGGTTGTCAACTTATCACCTATGCCTCACATGTATATAGTGAGTTCACCACTATAGGCTAGGTTTAGGAATATAGCCCAGATGTACTTTTCATAGATGTAGCCTCATAAGTGCGTCCTACCAAGTGACAAAAATGATTACTCGAAAGTTCTGATTATATGCAATGATTTCAGGAGTCAATGTATTCGGCATCAACATGACCAAGGACTAAAAGAAAGTGTCCATGGTAAGATAAATATGCCAATTAACAACACACAATTACCAATAAATAACCTTTAGAAACTCCTGGTTTCGTGATGAGATTATTTCTTTCCTCATTTATATTCATGGTGAAAGTCATTTAATTGTTCTCGTAGTTATAATGACAAACGACGTGTCTTAATTTCCACCCCTAAAATGATATTAATTTTGTGTATATAGTCTCGGGAAGTACTCAAAGAATCTTAACGAGTTCTCGAAGGAGAGGGTAATAAATAATGTAACTTTTGGTTTCATTACAAGACGTTTGTATTTTTGAATAAAAGAGAAAGCTCTGTGAATCGGCGATTGTCTTGCAAACGTAACAACTGAGTTTCGGAGGTATTCAGAGTCTTTAGAGTAATCTGATGATGCATTCATCATCACAAACCGAGTCAACTGGAAATAAAGGTGTTAGGTTAAACCTGACATTGCATATATGTATATACAATTACTTTCGTAAATATCATCCGAAATAAACAATGAATCGCAAATTAATATATTCATAATGTTCAAATTAATATGTTCTTTTCTCTGCGTCTTTATATTCCACTGTGTTCGCGTCTTGAGTTATCTTCGTATCTCTCCCAATATGCTGTTCGATGACTAACACTCCTGGACATTCAAATTACAGTTATTATTATGAAACATGATAGGGTGTACTTATACCATATTACAAGAACGGATTGACATCTCACGTCCACCCTACCCTGTTAAATAGCACGTGAGTTAGGTTATAATGTGTTTAAAACGTCACTTGGCGGGTTCGATGTCTTTTCTGCCTCTTATTGTGGCAAAAGGTGCTGCTATTTTGATATTTGTTTGGTTTAAAGTTGTGTTTTTTTTAAATCAATTTCGTGTATAATTCTTTTGCACTCTCTATCATGGCTGAAATCATTGAATTTAAAACATACGACTTGTGTGAATCTACCATGTGATAATGATGATGATGATGATTATAGCGGTGTTACATAGCATTTACATAGCACCGTATTAAAAAAAAGTATTTGAATGTGAAGGCCCTTCCAATACACCCAGCGTGTCATGATGTGAACTGGTTTAGACTGTCAATCTCCATGCAAAGGTGATGGTATGACGGGAGTGTTCATAATCGGGTAAAATAATTACAGGCCAGAAAGGTGGCGCAAGAGCTAAAAGATAATAGAAAATTGATAAGCAAGCTAAAACCCCTACAAACAAAAACAATTAAATGCATTTAATGCATTTAATTTATTAGACAGAGGGTTAATTGATATATACAGAGAAAGATTAGGAAAAACAAAAAAAAGAGAGAAAGTGACATAACGACGAAAATGGCAACATGAAACTGAACATTGAGGATGAATAAGCAATAGACAAATAGTAAAATAAAAAAGGCCTCATCTGGTGCTCAATTATAACAAGTTGAGAGAAAGAGAGAGGAGAGGGGTGTGGTGTGAAAGGCGTGGAGGTACACATCGAATTTCATATTGTATCAGCATTATGATTGTATAATGATATTACTGTCATTAAAGCAAATTAATTTCATAGATATGGCCTACTGTTTTCATATAAAGTACACATCGCATTTGATGGAGGGACAGGTCAAAATTGTTACAAGTTATAAACGTCTTTCTAAAAGTAATACAATTTCAATGAAATATTTCAGTCTTTATTTATTCTCTAAATAAAGAAATAATCAAATTTTTTGAATATATGGGGCCTACAAAACATCGAAAAAAGGAAATAACAAGGTAAATTACGTAAATTTATACAAATTAAAAAGATACTTAATTTGATTATTTAACGTATTCATCAGTCCATGCTCACAGATGGATCAGTAGTTGAACAGGAGGAGAGCAATTCGTTCCTATTTTCACGAAGTGACGGTAGTGAGGAAAATCCGCAGGCAAATTTTCATTCACTACTTCGTGAAAATAGGGACGAATTTTTACCGCAGCATGAATCGGTCAATGGAGAATATTTATGGAAAGGATGGGGAATGCCAGCGATTGTTTGTTAGTTGTTTGTTTGTTTCTTTTTATTTACATAAGAATATTTAAAACTTAAAACTTATATAATAATAATAGTTCGTTCTTTTATAGCGCATTTCAGGACCGAAGGCCCTCTCAAGGCGCTTTACAATGTATAATGTACGTTTACATAATAATTACTCGAAGCATTCATCAAAAAGGTGAGTAAATCAGGAATGTATACATTTGGTAGATGTCCCATTTCAGTAGAATTTCCCTAATGCCATTGTTCTTCCAATATGTTTCTATGAAGAGCATAAATAATAATCTCATGTATAGAAATATAATCAAATGAAGTCAAATAACATAATCCTAACGAAATGTAATTATAGACAGGGATTATTATGAGAACCTAACGGAACAGCTAGAAAAAAAAAAAAAAAAACGTTTGTAACTGCAACAAAAGATTTAGATTCACCGATATAGCCTTTTAAAGGACTGGATTGTGGAAAAAGTACTAAAAAATGGGCTGACAGTAGATGTTACACTTAAGCCTCACATATTAAACAAAACATGTTTTTGTATAACGGGTGTTTTCAGTATGGCATACCATATTGTTTTTAAAAAATGTAGTGCTTATTAATGAGCAATGTGTAACTAAAAAATTTGTTCAATAAAACCTATGCTCTATATTCTGTACATAGTTGTAACCATGTGAAAGAAGAATTTCCACTCAATGTGGACAATAAAACAAATCAATCAATCAATCAATCAATCAATCTTATATACGCAAACGAGATTACTTCGGGGATATCAATCCTACATGGCTTGAGTTCTTAAGATGAATACGATTATCTATCTTTC
Organism: Strongylocentrotus purpuratus; assembly: GCF_000002235.5. Taxonomy (NCBI): domain Eukaryota; kingdom Metazoa; phylum Echinodermata; class Echinoidea; order Camarodonta; family Strongylocentrotidae; genus Strongylocentrotus; species Strongylocentrotus purpuratus. The sequence goes on from NW_022145607.1 coordinate 15,018,917, forward strand.
AAGAATATTCGGAAAATTAAAGACCAATGTATGCAAACTAAAGAGGCTTACTTTTTAAGCAGTGCAACAAACTTTTTGTTAATTAAATACATAAATACCTAAATAATCTTGGAGTGGTTAGGAAATATTACAAAAGCAAGTTCCAAGTCATTGTACTTGAACTTTGTCTCACGTTCTTGATTGTTTTCTGTTTCTGATTTTCTTTTCACTAACGCCCTCGCAGTTTTATAAGCCTTGCTTGATAATCATGATCATGATGATAATGAATTATAATGATAAGTTTCCACATTTCAGCACAATTTGAGAGGTTGGTAATGTAACTTGAAACAAAAAAAAAGTTTTTTACATGTATTGAATGATTGACAAATAAGGGGTGTGTCTAATACCTCAGTCACACTGACGAGACCGATATCAAACCGATATCAACAGATGAAACAAAGAATTACAAAAAGCTAGTTGAAGGTCAGAAGTCGGTCGGGATCGGGTGGATATCTAGGAAAACAAGTCTATTGAAAGATAACACAATCCAGCCGTATTCTTATTAAATGATTATCACAATCTTTATGTTCCTTTATATGCGTATATGGTGCTTTTTGACGGCTTTTAAAACCAAATCAAAATAAAGTGAGATAATAGGAGTGATCCAATGAGCATTATCCACTCAATCTTGAACGCAATTAATATATTGATTACTAGTGTAGTACAGCGAAAATACGCGATACAAAGTTACAGAAATATGAAAGGCACAAAACTTTAATGATAACCTTGGAAGATCTAAACCCGACTCTTAAAGAGTATTGCAACTGAAACCAAACTTATTCTACATCAATGCACTATTTAAAAAGAAATCAAGACAATGAGTCATTTATAAACTTATTTGGTTTTTGCAAATAATCTTATCGATGATATTTATACAATAAAGAAAAATGGTTACTTATGACTGGCTGGTTAATGAAGCTAAGATTTGGCATTTGGCCTAATTGCCGATTAAAGATCAGAATTTGACACATTGATTTTCTCAAGAGCGTTCAAACTGAAACCATAGCTATTCTGTATCTATGTATAATATGAAAAGAAAGTAAGACAGCCCAATAAACAAAATCACGTGAAAATCACGTCAATATCAAGGTATCGACTTGAGGAGAGTTACGTTCTTCAAACACCGGAATTTTACGTAAATGTGTTAATACGTTTTTTGCATTAGGTAACTTAAAACACACGTACACTAAATCACGCAATTGTCACTGCAATATCACCATTATAATAACGTGATTATCCCTACCTTGGAGACCATGGTTTGTAAACCTAATACTCCCGTGTTTGTTTGGTTATGAAATTACATCTTCATACACGAAATTATTGCGTCACAGAAACACGTGAAGCGTTAGTGATAGTTTTAGTCAGAATATCTGCGTGAAATTCACGTGAATATTACGAGGCTGACTTGAGATGAATCATGTTCTTCATTCACGTGAAATTTACGTCGAAGAGGAAGTATGTTACTGTAACCCGCGTTCAACCCAATAATTACGCAAATGTTACACAATAAATGAACCAAAATAATGACGTTCTCATCCCGTTTCTGAACATCGTGTCGTGGATCTTCCATAATTACGTCCAGGCGCGCCGGAAGCAGTTTGGGATTAGAGGGGGTTGGGTGGGGGGGGGGGTGCAAACATCCCAGAAGAGAAAGCTAGTTGCAACTGGTTCAGTTGATGAACCATTTAATGCCAACTGGTAATCCTGGAAATTGAAATGGGCTAAATGATCCAGTTGATCCAGGCCAGTTATAATTCAACTGGTCTAGCTGAGCCATTACAACCATTTGGTAAAACTTCCAACCAGTTGAACAGTAACAATACTTCAATACTGGTACGTCTGTATTTCCAATGTAAGGGCATTGGTAATAAGTCGACTTACATAATTGAATTAATCGAAAAAAATTCGTATACTTGTACTTTATTGAAATTATTTTAGTTCACAGTTAATGTTTCCCTTATTCATGTTTAACTATTTATACGAAGTAGCGAAATGTCCTAATAACTGGTAATATATATTTGTAGTATTTTCAAAATGAATTGCATATAACTAAATCATCAGTAATTAAGAAATATGCTGTAAATTCAGATAAATTGTTTGAAAAACATAGATCTGCACGCACCCCATTTTCAATATGCAAATGAATTGGTGTCAGCTGGGTCAACTCGAAATATGACAACGCTCAGTCATCAACTTGTGCAACTGGAAATATGCACACTCTAGTTATCAACTGGTGCAATGAAAATATGCCAACAGTCAGTTATCAACTGGTGAACATAGACATATGCCAACAGTCACGGGATTATCACCACGGAACTTAACTGTGAAACCATCAAGACACCCAAGAATAACTCATTTTCACACATGGAAAACACGGAATACCCAGCTTATATTAATAATCCGTTTGAGTCACGCGATCATCACCGCGGAACTGCTGGCAACTTTGACTACGATTTAAATAGGTGTTTTAAGACACCTAATCATGACTAATTTTTCACACCTAAAAGTCACGTATGCCCAGCTTAGATTAATAATCCGTTTGAGTCACGAGATCATCACTGCGGAACTTATTGGCAACTTTGACTTCCATTTAAATAGATGTTTTAATACACCTAATAATGACTTATTTTTCACACCTAAATATCACGGATTCACAGCTTAGATTAGTAATCAGTTTTAACTACGTGATCATCACCAAGAAAGTTATGGTAACTTTGAAACCATTTAAATAGATGTTTTAAGACACCTAATAATGACTAATTTTTCACACCTAAAAGTCACGTATGACAAGCTTAGATCAATAATCCGTTTGAGTCACGAGATCATCACCGCGGAACTTATGGCAACTTTGACTACCATTTAAAAAGGTGTTTTAAAACACTTAATAATTACTAATTTTCACACCTACATATCACGTTTTCACAGCTTAGATTAGTAATCAGCTTGAGCCACGTGATCATAACCAAGAAATTTATGGTAACTTTGAAACCTTTTAAAGAGGTGTGTAAGACACCTCAGAATTACTAGTTAAATATAACCACAGATTCACGGACAGAACAATAAGACGATTAGCCGGTGTAAGTAACGTGATTATTACCATCAACCTTGGATAACCTGTGAAACCAATCAATAAAGGTGCTTACAAGACCAAATAATTACGTATTTATCGCCACCATCGGTTAACTGACAAAAAACTCGTTGCTTGGTCAAGTGGTTATTTGGTCATAAACACTTGATTTACAGAGGTAAGTGGAATCACGTTACTCCAGTCGCGTGATAAACTGGTGGTTTTTAGGTTAGATGAAAACGTGAACAGGAGTACCTTTTTTGTTTAAATGAAGGCACGTGTCGATAACGTTTAAATCTAGTTCAAAAGGCACTATACTTTAAAATCACTTAAAATACACTCCGAAAAGAGGTTACTTTTTGGTGTTCTGTTTATTGGGAGAGGATTTTATGATATGAAAAGACCTGAAGTGGTTGCTCTTCACGCCTCTTCTAGACTAAGAGCGGCTAGTTGTCAAGCTGTGATTGGGCGGAATGCTATAGGTTGGCGAAAACAGTTTCAAGCTCTTAAGGTAACTTCCAGCATATTATGTTGGTACTATTAAACGTCTTCATATATCATGACACGTATCTCTGCTCTATACTTTCAGGATTGTCGTGAGTTGGTGTGACTATAATATGAGTTCCTAGTCTTTGCAAGTTCACAGGCCTAAACATCTAGCATGTTGTCCAAAATGGACTTTATCCTCACCATGAAACCATTGCTACTTCTTTTCATTCTGCAAGTTTTCTATCAACCGTTTATTTCTACGGAGGTTCGTGTGAGTGCCGAATATCAAGCTTTCTACGGAATTAACGGCCAAAGCGTTTCCGTTACATTTCATGTCGCACAGTCATTGCTAAATACGCAAAAATCTTCGGTGGACAACCGATCGAAATGTTTTAATTGGGATATACCACAGCTCCAGTCATGGTTTCATAAGCAATGTTAGTAACGAACGTCATACGTTCGTCAAAGGGTTCGAAGACAACACGTTTGTTATTTCTATCAAATTCGCACAAGAAAATGATTCAGGAACTCACACCATTAACATTTACAACGGGTTTCAATCAGTTTGTACAGTGTTCGATTTGAACTTAAGAATTTTTAACACGGACCCTACTTGTATTGCTCTTCTTTACCATACAACGGGTAAGGTAGAGTTGTCTTGTCGCTGGATCCAGGTTGATAAAGGAGACTACGCAGAGATTGTAGCGAGAGAAGGTATAGTGTCAAGGGAAGAGACTGGAAGGAACTATTTGGGTAATATTTACAAGGAAATAACAAATACCTTCAGCGTTTACGTGACAATGGAAAACATACCGGCTGGAAATGAAATGCCCTTCAAATGTTTAGTTTTTCATGGACAGTTCAATGTGAATAAGACGTGTGATTTTCCATCCATGATGCGACACACGATTCGAAAAAAACAAACCGAGCAGTTCGTATTAGAGCGTTGCATCCCAAGCGAGCATATTTCCCCTACGTGGTGGTACAGTGTTGATGAAAAATTGATACCTCTTGAATTTACAAAAAATTATACATTGTCTAACATTCATCATATCATTTTCTTTTACGGAGAAGAGGATGATCACTCAAATGTAATCATACATAACATGGACAAATTAAATTTATTGGACTACCGGTATAGCTACGTTTCGTTTCTTGCGGAACATAGCAACAATCAGCAACGGCAAGCACATTCACAAGATAATCTGAAATGCAACAATCTCACAGTGACCGTCATCATATCAACTCTTACAATGATAACTACTTCTACTTCCACTAGGCCTAGTGTTCCAATTACCGACAAGGCAATAACTAAAGTAACACATTCGGAGACATGTAATGCCGAGAATAGAACAAAACTTTGGATCATCATTACTGCGGGAGTAGCATCAGTCCTTGGAATGGTCATTGGCATTTGTTTTACAATATTATATGGCATAGTTCGAAAAGGAGGTAAGACAGTTTGTCTTCAAAGGGGTTTAACGACTGCAGAAGATGTAGATAATACGTTGGAAATGGCGACTATTTCTTCACAGTCTCCTCGACCTGATGAATTGTCTTTTCCTCTCTGGGGTGTCTCAAATCAGCAACTAGAAGATACGTTAGTTAATATTCCACAGTTTGATACCCTGTATTCTGGTTGTCGCAGTCCACCAAGCCTTCCTGCCTCTTTGACATTGGTAGAGAAAGAGGATGCCTCTAATTTACATCACATCACCTTTTGTGATTCAAAGTTTAGTTCTTCAAAACCTTTTGGAATAACTGGACAAAGAAAATCGGAAGGCACCCATCGCAATGATGAAGGGAGCCGCAAGACAAATGCTTCAAGTACAGTCGTTGAAAATGAGCCATCTCTGGAGATCACTTATTGTTGTTTGGATGATGTTAATGACGCCACCCCGAAAACTGAGATGGCAGACCTGCCGTCGTCATCGACACCCATGCAACAGACCCTCCGATATAATGACCACAACGATTTTAAGAGTCCATTTGGTATCAGTGAAGGGACTCCATCATCTGAGAAACCAACTGATGCTCTGGGAGAGGTAGCGGTCAGACCGATGGTAGACGTGGAGGCTCTTTATGCCAAACCTGACATGAACCGAAAGACCAGGAAAATCCATCCCTCTGCAGCATCCAGAGGTGTTACAAAGCAGCATGACCAAGGTGATAGAGCTCCTACGAATGACGACTGGAGAAATGTGAGGATAGCAATGAATCAGACAAATCGTGTTGCAGAAAATGATGTAGACCCAGATTTCCTCGTTGATGGCCCTATCTACAGGAACAGTGAGAGCATTCGCAATCTTAATGATGAATCCCCAAGAGAAGACGCTTTGTATGTGAATCCGTATGGTAGCCAAGATAATTAAAGAGAGTGCAGGGCTACATGCAGCCATGCATACATGTTTTTCATTTGATTCTTCCTCTGCAGTGCGAAGTATAGATCCTCATCCATGATATTGAAAATGTTGATTTACGAAAACATCCACAATACGAAAGTTCAATATTGTCGGTACGTGTTGCAGACACAAGACAATAGGGACTTTTAGATTTGCACAACGACAACGTGGATTGCTACGATCGACGTCCTTTTAATGCACTGCCTTGAATGGACGTCACACGTATCAGTCCACACAAATCTAAAAGTTCCTATTTATACAATTCAAAAGAAGATCAACAGTGTAAAGTCATCATGGTGAATTTTACAAGGCTTGATCTGACGTCAAATGACCAGGATGGCATCTCTACAGAAAGTGAAATCTACCAAAACTATATCTCTACTCAGGGGACAGAAATTGCTCTTAATACCTTATCAAAATCTAAAGGAATCATAAAGAAAACGGTATCCATGGAAACGCATCTCATATCAGTACTGGTAGTATCGACCATTGCCCATAATGTAAGCATTATATCATTCGTGTTTTCTTACAGAAAGGCTCAGGTCAACGGATTGAATAGACATCAGACTTTAAAGAAGGTGATAATATAAAGGAAATGTGAAAGATAGTATTGATAGTATCATATGTGCATTATATATAATACATCATAATGAATAATGGATATAATGTGGTTGCACTCTCAAAAAAAAATGTTTTTGAAAGGGTTCTCAATATTGCGCAGTGGTTCTAAATAGAACGATGTTACTTCTAAGAACTTTGACTAGTTAAAGGTTTTGCAGGTATATTTCATGTCTCTCTTTAAGCAATGTAAAAGTTCTAATTATGACAAAAAGGTTTGTTTTGAGAACCCGAACTGTTGGGGAAAGGTGTTTACTTTAAAAGTACATGTAATGTACATAAAACTAGCTGTGAAGAGTACATGAACATGACTGTTTCTACATCAATAACCCTCTTCTTTTAATGGCCAAAATCAAACTGATTGAATCTTTGCTGAGCACAAAACGTTCTAACATTCCTAACAAGGGTCTGAAAATCAGACTATTTAATTAAACGAGCACGCTCGCTAAATTCGATTCGGTAACTAACGGTCGTCATTTTCCAGCAAAAATACATTTTCAAGCCTTTTTTTTAAAAGAGAATTTCTAAATTGGTATTATCTTTCAAATGCCGTTGAAATTTAACTTTTTAATTGTTTGGCCTTTAAACCTTTACACCTTTTTTGTGTGAAAATAGAATAGATAACAATGTGCACTTAATTGAGGGCAAATACTTTTATATCTTGGTGCCTTGGTTCGGGGTAAACTTGACATTCATTATTTATTGCTCCGTTTTTTATTCATTCTATCAGGATGACAGTGAAAATGAATTTATACTTTCTTATTTATTCTGTGCAGCGCAATGATATCAATGACAATCGGAGGTTACTTCCTTCAAGAACCTTATTACAAGGTTCCGCGTGAGAATCCTCTAAGGGTTCTGAAGATAGGGGAATCTATTTTGCACGTCTGTTTCTAAAAGTGTGGTCAGTGTGGGAATCGTGCGTGATTTAAAGAAAACTCGAAGCTCTTATCGAATTAAATCTAAAAACTTACGTCCATCTGGCAATGTGAGATATTACAATCATAATTTCTGCTTTGTAATATTTCAATTATGATATCGTATCCTGTATCTATTCCGTTTATTCATACTGTTGTACTACAACTACTAGTAATACCTAGAAATATATTCTATGCATATTCATTTTATAAGATGAATGGGATACAAATACATTTTCCTTGGTCTCTGTATCATGTGTAGTGGAAATTATACCGTGGCATATAATTGATCGTTATTTATAGAGAATTCCATCGCCGAGCCACAGAAATATATTTCATATCATTTTTTGTCTCTATTGTTTTAATATTTATCTGTACAGAAGTGACAAAATTATCAGAATAATTTGGTAAGAAATTGTATGATGCCTAAACATGTCAAACGAGCTGAATAAGCATTCTACATTGATTATGTTTCATTTTATTTGTGTCAAGTCACAGTATAAGAATATGATTTAATCATTTTCATTTTCATAGATTAAAGATAGCAATAACGCAGTCGATTATAAATCACAGCTGAACAATACTCAAATCGAAGATAACTAATGTTTTAGTTTCAGCATGGGAGGGATCTTATAACAAGGACCACTTAAATATCAATCAAGATAAATAAGTCATCTTTGTTTCTGTTTGATTATTCTCTCTTTCATTGAATTAGGACATACTGTCGAAATTCAGACTAAAACTTTACACTCTAAGAAACCAAGACCATACCCTTGAAATGGGTTCGATGGATAAGTGGTTATATCAGTGAAATGTAATAATAGAAAGACTCAAGACATTAATGATCATAACTAAAGTAAGAGACATTATTAATGAGGCCCCGCCTCCACAACGACGGAATGCGTATAAATCTACTGGGTTGCAACATTACTTCTAATCGCCTATGATTGCGTTGGTACAGCCAATCAAAATGATGTAATTAGTCACTCTCGCTTCAGTTCTTCATACTTCAGAAAGTTCTTAGATGGAATAGAAAGAGCTCTTTAGGAAACATTTCGACATGACGCCAATCTAAATATAAACGAATGTAGCTGAATGAATTTCATTGTAGCACAAAGCGCTAGGATTTCATTATTCTTTTTACACTGTTTCACTCCATTAATTTAATGCCTGCTACTTGCTAATCATCAAATATCAGAGTTTTTAAACTAAGGTACCTGAGTAAATCATTTCACGTGGTAAACGGACGAAACTTTTCGCTGATGATACCTCCTCTCCAGACCCCACTCCAAAGTACTCACTTATTGGTGTGGATCAAGGGAGAGTCAACATGGAAAAAGCGACACAGTGGCACTCTAGAGTTCACTGGAGGAAACGTTTATTTTGATGTCACGCGTTATGATTTGATTGAGGATACCAATGGCACTCTCATTCTCATCATTTCTTTCGTCGAAAGTAATGATATGGGGAAACGTGTCATTTCAATATATACTGGTGTACAATACATCTGTACAGTTGTGATACTGAATTTGACTGTTGAATCTATAGAGCCCCATTGTTTGACTATATTCGACAAAGATAGCAACAAATTACAGATGACTTGTCAATGGGTGCAGGTGATAGAAGGGGAGCAAGCACATCTTGAAGATGCAAGGAATCAGGTGCTTTATGCCCATGACACTCTTAACATGAACTTTGACGGTCGATTCAATCTCACCAACAAATTAAGTGTTTACATCGATCCCCGAGACATATTTGATGGAAGAACCTTACCAAATGTGTAATTTTGAATCACAAACGAGATGAGGTAAAAACTTGCGGGTTCCCGCCAATAAAACCATACACGATTCAAAATGGCAAAACTGAGAATGTCACTCTTCAATGTTGCACAGGGTACAAAAACATTTCCTTTACATGGTGGTACAAAGTGAATGATGAATTAATGCCCATCAATTTTACGGAAGACATATTTATAACTGGTCTCGATCACATTCTTTTTGTCTGCGGGGGAGAGGAAAATATATCAAATTCAATGCTACTCTATAGCATTGGAAGTCTGGATTTGGGAATGGGCAGTTTTTATACCATATCGGTTTCAGACAGAAATCCGTTCAGCAACTCAACAGATGGCAGGCAATGTCAAACTATCACTGTGAATGTTTCAAGAAATACATCCATATCACTGCTTTCGGAAGAGACAAATCCAACTCAGGTTACTTCGAGTAAACTGATGCTAACAGGTTCAACCATGGAAGAAAGTAAACATACATGTACGTCTACATCACTTATTGTTTCTTTGACCATAGTATCAGCAATATCGTTTTCGTTGACAATGTGCACGTGCTTTATCAATATTCCAAGTTTTTACCGGCGTCGCATGAAGGAACAACTCAACGTTGAAATTAACTCAAGCCCAGCTGCTGGTGTTGACCCTACGGAATCTCTTGAACTGACCAATATTTCTTCTGCACGTTCTCAGCCCAGGAGAAACGTATCACGTGACACCATAGTCGAGGAACAGCATGGAACGGGTAATGCTATCATACATGCGTGTCAGGAAAGTCAAAATGGACCTCTGAACAGATCCATTGCCCATATGAGAAACAATCATGAGCATGATGAGGTAAAGAATCGGCTTTTCGACCAGCGTCTGCACGAGACAGAGCGCTCTTCTGCCGGTACTGCAGATATCAATCAGATTGGAAGCGCACCACCTACTATACTCATCCCAAGTGCACCGTTTCAAGACAGTACATACTGTTCTTTGGATGATGTCAAAGACACTCCTTCTAACACCGGGATAGCATTTCCGATGACATTCCGATCGTCTTCTCACCCAAGTGAAGGACAAACAGATCATTCCGATCCGTACAATTTCATTAGGGATAAGAGACCGTGTGCATTATCGGAAGAACGAAAGGATGAAAGGCAAGATTCATCGGCAAACAGGTCAGATCCCACAAGAAATGTTGACGAGCTCTATGCTAAACCCGATATGAGCCGGAAAACCAAGAAAATAGCTGCTTTTGAATCGGATTATGATGATCCAAGGGTTCCTGGTGATGACTTTTATCGGAACGCTTCGTATTCAGTCGTGAATAACAGTCAGATTTATAGTAACAGCGTCGCTTACACCCCTGATAAAATGAACTGTGATGGTATACTGTATATGAATGAATCGGTTCACTCATCATTCTGAGTTAGCTACGATATTTAAAACTTAATAAAAGTATCAGTGGACCCGAAGTAAAAGTGATAGGTAAATATCTCCATGTCTATCTTTTTTCTCGATTTGGAAAACGTCTTTGACAACAAATGATAAGAGTAACTTATCGTTCACCAGATAGTAAAATGTTGCAGTGATTTATATTTTATTTATTTGTTAGACTTACGAGAATGTTCACCCAGCGCCTTATGTATCATTAAACTCCAACATTAAGACACCATTAATTAATTAAACTAAATATTGAGCATGTATGTAAACATTCACCTCCTGTACTTTTCAATTAATTTTCTTTGAATGCTAATATTGCGTGTATGTATAGCATTAATAGGCGAAGCCCACCAAAGCTCAGTGCTACTTAACTTCATTCCATGTTTGATATTAATATGTTTATGTTTCTTAATTGTACAAAATTCAATTATGCAAACTATTTAATACTGTGTAAAATGTGGAGAAAGGCAGGGAGAAAATTAATCTTGTTTTTAATTTAATTGAATTCATAGTGTGTCGGTGTTAGTATGTTCCAGTCAAAAGGTATACCAGACAATGAAAAATGACATATTTTATGCCACTATTATGATTGTATAATCTATATATATTGATATGCCTAAACTATTGCTGGTGTGCAAGAAGTAAAACTGAAGTAGTTTCAAATCGAGATTGTTTGATAAGAAGGCAGGAACTTGTTGTATAATATATTCTGCAATCGACACAATTTATTTGTCACCACTCATATATCTGAATGTTAAATAAAATGACAGTCACATGGTTTGCACCGGTTGTTATAGTTACCACTTCTTTGTGTTGATAAACAACCTGCTGTGAAAGACATTAAGCATAGTTTTAAGAAATAAATAATAGGCTAAGACAGATTATTTTAGACATTAAGCATAGTTTTAAGAAAAGAATAATAGGCTTAGACAGATTATGTTAAATAAAGTTTCCCGATATATTGTCTTTTTTTTTAAAACCAATACATGGAGTACATTAAGAGACATTGGACAAATTGTACAGTTGTAAGTGATTAAGAAAATCTTGGTGTTTTTTTATTCACCCCCAGCATCCAATAAATCATTTCAACAACGAAAGCTCTTTATTTAGCCACTTGAAATATCAAATTAATTTGAATCTCTAGTTTCATGTCCGTCGTTTGGATCCATCCCAAACTGTCTCCTTGGTTTACAGAGTGGGTGTTACCGCTTCTAGGCTTTTCAACCAATAAGAACTTGGCTTTGCGACGCCTGCGCAATCACACGCCATGGTTAAATCTTAGCGGACGATAGTATATATACATGGCATTTACTCGTGAAAGAGGGGGCAGTATAAGGGTTAAAGTTGAAGTGGAAAATAAAGGAAAAAATGTATTCCGAAAGTTCTACCCGGTGAAGGATAGTACCCCTGGGAACGTGAATTTAATTGAACGATTGAGAAATTATAGATAAGGGCTGTGTCTAATACATCAATCAATGTCCATACCGATACCAAACCGACACTAAATACCCCTAACGACCAGGAATCGGTCTGTTTGGGATCAGTTTATAGTCGGGCTGGGGTGTGGCTGAAACATCTCCAGTGATCCTATATGTCCACTATCCACTAATTTGGAACTTAATTAGCATTTTGCAGGGCCCTTAGGGAGAACAGTATGAATACTGATGGGGCTACCCTGGGTAAACAAGACATATCATTATTATCATCAATCGGAAAATCTAGCGAAAATATTCGATATCAAGTAACGGAAATATGAAAGGCACAAACTTGAAATCCTATTGTTGATCTGAAACCATTTACATTCTACATTAATCACCTTAATTGCCTAATCACATAATGCCACATCTCTGACTTAAACCTTACACTCAAGAGTATAACAAGTGAAACCGAAGGTATTTTGCATCTATATACACCATTCATGAAGAAATTAAGACATTAAGCCTAATTTCAAAACCTACTTAAGTGGTTGTTTGCTCCTGTGTACGCCTCCAACAGATCTGTCAATCACAACTAACTTCTTGAAATAAAAACGGACACTTGTAATTGGATTATCGAGCTGTGATTGGGTAATACGTTATAAGTTGGTGAAAACAGCTTCATGCTCTTAAAATAACTTCCAAAGGATAAATTGGCACATTGTGGACGCCTTCATATATCATGGTGAGAATCTCAACTCTATATTTTCAGGATTGAGGTGAGTTGGCGTAGATGGACATTTGAGTTCCTAGTCTTTGCAAGCCAAATAGTTCACTAACTGAACATTGAGAATGTTGTCGAAAAGGGATTTTATCTTCACCATGAACTATTTTCTCTTTTTTCTCATTCTGCAAGTTTTCTATCAGCAGTCTTTTTCTACGGAAAACATTTGTGAGTACAAGTATAAGACTTTCAACGGAATTAATGACCAAAATGTTTCCTTTACATTCCGCGTGACACAGTCGTTGCAAGAGACGCAATATCTTCAGTGGATGAAAAATGGGAATGTTTTAATTGGGATATATCAAAGTTCCAGTCATGATTTCATACGCAATATCAGCAATGGACGTTATAAATTGTTTAAAGGAATCGATAACAACACGTTTGAAATATCTATAGAATTCGCACAAGAAAATGATTCAGGCTCTCACTCCATTTCTATTTACGATGAGGATCTACAAGTATGTCTTTCTTTTCGTTTGACTTTAAAAATTTATAACACCGACCCCTTGTGCACTACTCTTCTTTCCAAATCGAAGGGTAAGGTACAGATGTCTTGTCGCTGGATGCAGCTGGATAAAGGAGACTACGCAGAGATTGTATCTAGAAAAGGGGTATTATCCAAGGAGGAGACTGGAATAAGCTATTTGGGTTATGTTTACAGGGAAATAAACACGTTTAGCGTTTATGTGACAATTGAAAACTTACTGGCGGGAGATGAGTTTCCCTTCGAGTGTTTAGTCTTTCATAGACATGAAAATGTTAACAAGACGTGTCATTTTCCATCCATGATGCAACATACGATTGGGAACAAAGAAACAGATCAGTACGTATTTGAGCGTTGCGTCCCAAGTGAGTATAATTCTTCTACGTGGTGGTACATTGATGATGGAGACGTGCTCCCCCTCGAATTTACAAAAAATAGTACTTTGTCTAATATCCATCACATCGTTTTCTTTTACGGAGAAGAGGATGATAACTCAAATGTGATTGTGCATAGCATGGACAAATTTGTTTTCTTGGACGGCCGGTCTAGTAAAACTTTCTTACTTGCGGAATCTAGCAAAAAGACTCAACGGCAAGCACATCCAAAAGAAAATTTGCAATGCAAAAACCTCACCGTGACCGCCAACGTAACAGCTCTTACAATGCCTTCTACTTCTACTAGACGTGGTGCTTCCTTTACCGGCATGGTAACACCTGGAGTAATATTCTCGGAGACATGTTTTGCCGAAGGTAAAAACAAATCATGGGTCTCCATTTCCGCGGGAGTAGCATCGGCACTCGGATTCATCATTGGCATTTGTTTTACCAAACTTCATGGCAAGTTTCGAGAAAAAAATAAGACGATGGATCTTCGAAGAAGTTCAGAGACTGCAGTAGGTGAAGATAACACGGAATCACTGGGAATGACGAATATTTTGACCCAAACATCTCAACCTGGTGAAGCTTTTCTACTCCATGGGGCTGTCTCAAATCAATCACTAGTAGACAGGTCATCAATTGGTGATCCCAAGCTTGATTTCCTCCATGCTGGTCGGCACAGTCAGTCAAGCCTTTCTGCCTTTCGGTCAATAGTAAAGAAAGAGGACAACTCTTTTTCACATCTCACCAAAAACTGCAGCGATGCAAACTTTGCCTCTTCAGAACTTCTTGGTAAGTTAGGACGCAGCCACGAAAACTCGGAAGGAACTAATTACAACGATGAAGAGAGCCGCAAGACACGCGTTCCAACTACAGTCGTTGGGAGTGGACCATCTCTGGAAATCACTTACTGTTCTCTGGATGATATTGATGGCTCCACCTCGATAAATGAGAAGGCAGATCTGCTGTCGTCATCGACACCCATGCATCGGACCTTCCGATTCAATGGCCAAATGGATTGTAAGGGTCCATACAGTATCAATGAAGGGACCCCTGTTACACCAACTGATGCGCAGGAAGATGTATCGGTCAAACCGATGGTAGACGAGGAGGCTCTTTACGCAAAACCTGACATGAGCCGAAAGACAAAGAAGATCCATCGCTCTGCAGCATCCAGAGGTGTTACAAAGCAGCATGACCAAGGAGACATAGCTCCTTTGGATGACGACTGGGGAAATCTGAGGATAGCAATGAATCAGACAAATCGTGTTGTAGAAAATGATGTAGGCTCAGATGTCGTCGGTGATGGTCCTATCGACGGGAACAGTGCGACTATTCTCAATCTTAATTATGAATTCCCTGGAGAAGATGCTTTGCATGTGACATCGCTTGGTAGTCAATATAATAATTGAAGATAGTTCATAGCTGCATGGTTACATTTTTTCACTGCTTCTTCCTCTGCAGTGCGAAATAAGATCACTCAAAGATTTTTTACCACAATATTGAAAGTGTTGATCTACGAAAACATCCACAATACGAAAGTTCAATATTGTTGGTACGTGTTGAAGACACAAGCCCTGTTTACAATTCAAGAGCAGATCAACGGTGTAAAGCCATCATGGTGAATCTTAAAAGACTTGATCTGACGTCAAATAGTGAAGATGGCATCTCTACAAGAGAATGTGGGATCTATCAAAATTGAGTCTCTACTCAGGGGACATAAATGCTTATAATAAGTTATCAATATTTGAAGGAGGCTACACGAAAGCGGTATCTATGAAAACGTATCTCATATCAATACTGGTAGTATCAACAATAGCCCATGGTGTAAGCATTATAGCATTCGTATTTTCTTACAGAAGGACTTAAGTATAAGGATTTGGAAGACAAAAGCCATGAAAAAAAAAAGTAATATATTGATGTAGGCAATATGGAATATAGTAAATGTAGTATCACATATGCAGTGTTTAATAATATATAATAAATGAATGTCATGGGGTGTTATCTTATGCTAGGAGTCCACTGGGCCGCGCCAGTTTGCGCCAATGCAATTTACTGTGGCGCCTAGTGTCGCCAATAAGGTGCCAAGTGGCGTGTAGTGGCTCAAACTGCCTCCCAACTGGCTCGTGGTGGCCCGTAACGGCACCAAATTTGAATGTGGCGGCAAGAAAATTTCAAAATGTTTAAAATTTTCGTCGCGCCACTTGCATCGAGCAATCAGCGCCAAGTGTCCGCCAAGTGGCACCAAATCGCGCGAACATATCGCCCTTTGGCGCAAACAATCCGCCTATTGGAATCCACTGGAATGTAATGGCGCGCGCCAAGTTGCGCCAATGAGATTTCGCGCCACATGGCGCCACTCGGCGCCAAGGGGCACCTTGTTTGCGCCACTACGCGAGCCAAACGGCACCCGATTGGTGACTACTTCGCGCCAAATGCCACCTGATTGCCCGCCATTCGGCGCCACTTACCGCCTATAACAGCAGGGCGGCATCGCAGGACTTTCTCACAGTGATGGCGGCAGTTTTCCAAGCTCTAGGGATGAGGTTGTGCTGGGCATCCTCCTGGTCCAACATGCGGACGTCCCATGCCTGATAGTGCTTCCTGATGAGGTTGTGCAGCATGACGGCAACTTCAATGAGCAGGCGGACTGTGTCTGGTTCCTGTCTCATCTGGCCAAGGAAGCACTGGAACCGCAGAGCCAGAATACCAAAGGCATTTTCAACCACACGCCTTGCCCTGGACAGCCTGTAGTTGAAGATCTTCTGCTGTTGGTCCATGTTACGACGGCCATAAGGCTTCATCATGTACGTCCTCATGGCGAAGGCATAGTCTCCCACGAAGAAGTACGGCATAGGGTGCTCTTCATCATCATGGGGAAGAGGAGCTGGATCTGGGATGCCTAAAGTGCCAGCTTTAATGCACTCCTTCAGTTCACTGTTGTTGTAGATCTGGGCATCAGACTGATGGCCAACCCCATCCACATCGATCCACAGGAACTGGTACTTTGAATCTACCAAAGCCATCAGGACAACCGAGAAGAACTGCTTGTAGTTGAAGTAAAGTTATTATGCTTAATGAATGAACTTGAATTATGTTATGTTATTTTACCGTTACTTCTTAAATCTATTTATATGTAACATCAGTGGATGTGGAGAACCTCATGACAGGATGGAAATTCTTTTTGGTAATCCTCAGGCGTCCACTGGTGGCTTTTTCACTGTCTTGTAACTCTTAATGTTGTATGCTCTGTGTTGTCATTTCTATTTTGTTTATACATGTACCTGGAAATCAAATAAATTTCTAAATTTCAAAATTTCAAGTAAAGGCTGCCTGATTTGTTGGGCTTCTGGAGACGGATGTGCTTTCCATCATAGCCTCCCAGACAGTGAGGAAGATTCCATCTGGCTTCAAAATCACCTGCAACCTCAAGCCAGCCTTCATTGGTTGTGGGGAGGGAGATGACTTCTGCAGCATACTCATCCACTACCGCTCTGGCTACATCAGGGACAAACTTCTGGATGGTTTCCTTGCCCATTCGGAAGTTGAAAGACAGCTCGGCATAGGTAGCCCCATTGGCGAGATGGCGCAGGAAGACGGACAACTTGAGACCAGGGGAATGGCCTTCCTGATGTGGGTGTCCTTTTTCTGCAAGTGGGGTGTAAGCCTGACCAACAGGTCATCAAACATCTCTGGGGACACCCTGGTGTAGTTCTTGAACTTCCTCCTGTCATTCTCACTCAGCTCTTCCATCAAAGTGTGGTACTGTCCACGTTCGGCCCTCAACTGTGGGTGGAGCATGGGTCTAAACCACCAGTTGTGCTTCCTTTTCTTCTTAGGAGGCTCTTCTTATTCAGGATTGGCCAGCATAAGTTGATAGGCAGTGGCCACCTCAGCATCTCTCATCATCTTCTGATGGAGCAGCATCATCACTCCAACATTATCAAAAGCCTCAGACATATCAAAATTGTAAATATTTAGTAGAGATGTTGTTCATACAGCAGCTGAGGAGGGTCTGAACCAGGTAGCCAATGGCCGGTATTTATTTAGTCGGCAAGTAGCGCCAAGCGGCGGCAAGTTCAAACCAATTTGGCGACCTTTGGCACAAACTAATCACCAAGTGGCGCAAAGTAGCCGTCTATTGGCGCGAATGGCGCCAACAGGGTGAATTTTGGAATCAAATGGCCGTGTAATGGCGCAAACTGGCGCGAACTGGCGCAACATTTTGGAGCAAGCCGGGTGGCATTTGGCGCACGCCATATGGCACCCAGTTTATTCCACTTGGCGACACATGCCGAGCGGACATTAATTCGGCACCACAGCGAGCCACTACGCGCCAATCACATAATCTTTGGCGCGAACTGGCACCAACTGGCGCCGGCCCAGTGGACTCCTAGCATTAGAAAGAAAAGAAATTTTAGGTTCATGTGCATGAAATGAAACGCAACAAAACTGTATACACGGCTCTACGG
The DNA here is from genome assembly GCF_000002235.5 of Strongylocentrotus purpuratus. NCBI lineage: Eukaryota > Metazoa > Echinodermata > Echinoidea > Camarodonta > Strongylocentrotidae > Strongylocentrotus > Strongylocentrotus purpuratus. Next base: position 15,037,195 of record NW_022145607.1, read on the forward strand.
AAGAACAGTCCTCGGACTGAGGTAGGGCCCGTGCTTGTTAAAATAAATGAATTGCCATTCCGTTATTTTAGGTAACCTTGAAAATGTTGATAAATGCGTGTATATGAATGAATACATAAGTAAGTACATATTACAGATTATGCCTGATTCCTTATGTATGCATTATCAGAATTCTGGAGAGAAATGACATCCAAGACCCTTGAAGTACACATACAGCGTAAATAAGGAAGTGTGGGGGAATCACATGATCAGTTTTAAACTATATATTCGTGACATCGAGGACCAATCGTCTTTCTCACTGACTCAATTAAATACTCATTTCCTGGTATCATAGTTTCGATTTGATCCCTAGATTTGATCTATATGATAAAACATAAAGTAATTTAATACTTTCTATACTCGAAGAAAACTTAATGACCAATAACGATTGTTTAAAGACTCTTACCTTGGGATTTTCTGACGGGATGGAGAGTTGATAGATGTTTAAAGACCATCACAATGCTTCATGATGTACATTAACAATTAATGTAAAACGTCCCTAACGTGTTAATCTTTACACGCTTTACTATACCATTATCATCTATTTATCTCGAGTTTAACAGAGTTTGCATGTAATGCTATCCATCCATAGATATTTGACGGTGAATTGATTGAGACCAGACATTGTTCAGACGAAAGACCAAGATATGGAGTAGGCAAAGGTACCTCCAATGGAAGGTACTGTTACTTTCTTTCATTCTAAAAACAATGTATGTCGTATCTAGGGACATGTGTATCCTTTCATATGCGTAGCTGTAGGACTAGAGTTAATAGTACTTCTACTACTACTAGTAGACTAGTAGTAGTAGTAGTAGTAGTAGTAGTAGTAGTAGTAGTAGTAGTTATTGTTGTAGTAATAGTAGTAGTATCGTTTTGATTATAAAAAAATATCATTATTTTCATTATTATTGTTTAAAGTTTAACTTCAACCACCTGATTACGATGTCGGCCACTTTTAGATCAGTCTTTGAATCAAATAGTTATAAGAGAAGGCTAAATCCCAATAGCTAAGATTACTACACGAATGAACATGGTTATTTAGTTTGATAAGATCAATTGTGGCGTATACTTCATGTTCGTACTTTCTGTAGTGCACTGTGCTATTTCTCGACTTTGAAATTACATAATTTAACCACATTATAAATGTTCGATCATGTTAAATCAATGTAAATAATGTCTACATTGCAAAAATAGCAAGCGAAACCTGAAAAATTATAAAGCAAACATTGATATATGGCTGCACTTGATAGGATAGTAGATGAAGTCGTATATTTTATTATAACAAATGCGTAAGTTTTGATTTATTTTGAAATAGAAGTATATTTATCCATTTTAAAATTGTACAAAATTGTTATAATAAAATATACGATGTGATATTTCAAGTAATTGTCTTATCAATCAATTGACACATCAACAATAATGCGAAGAAATAGAAACATTGAGATGATTGAGACGTCATCAATTTCATTAGTAGGATTATGATAATTTTGCATTCATGAGGTTTTTTTGTGTGTAAAGTTTGTTTCAGTTTCTATTCTTATTTTCTACTATGTTTAACGATGCAAACATTATTATAGTTGTTGGATGAATCGAGCTGTATTTTGATATGACATGTTGGTTTAAGTGATTTTTAAATGTGAGGCTGATTCCATCATTTGGTTGTGTCAAACAATTTGATAGTGGTGGATTAAGGTAGGATTTCGTAGCAAAGAAAATAAAGTTGTATACGTCATTGAGATTGCTGTATCAATATTAATTTTTTAGTGAAAGTGATACAAATCTACTGGATGAGAAAAACAGTGTTTGAAGATACTGAAAGTGGCATGTATAATCCAATTTAGATTAAAGAACAATTGAAGATGATATCTGTTTCGGTTGTACCTAGTGTTGCTATGATTAATAAATCGATAAAATCTATCCAAATGATATGTGCGATTCCTTTTTCTTCGTGTCTTTTAATAGTAATTTAAGGATCCCCTTTCCCGGATAACGCATATCAAAATATAATTCAAACAAGTTCGATGTTATATCTAGATGAGCTTCAAAATATCTGCTTTAAGATTTTATGCGCTGCTTAAGATGTAAAGGTAGTTTGGTACTCATTCGATTGACCCGTTCACAAATATAAACAAATGAAAAAGGTTTAATGGATGCCTCCAATATAAATATTTCTGATATTTCAAATTTTCCGATGTAGGAGCATCTACAGATAGCACCGTGCAGTCTGTTTATTGAAATGAAATAACGCGTAAAAGGCTTCAATTATAGAAAGGCAATGCTTTATCACTAGGGATTTGAGGGTTAAAAACCTATATATTTTAATACACTTCTGATCTGTGTTTATTCCGAATGCCAGGTCACCAACGCACTAATGAAAGTGTGTAACTGAAAATGAGCAAGCACATGGAAATACATATTTCCGTCGTTTCAATTCCTTCGTAATGATTGTTATTATCCTTAAGCTCCTTCATATTACCAAGGCAACATTTGTTTTTATGTACTACTTCCTTAAACTTTGATATCGGTGCAAAATGAAAATGAACGAAATAATCCCAAAAAAGAAATTCTAGTATAAAAAGAATAATTGAAAACGTATAAACCTTTAACAGCAGATACGATGATGCAATTACTTTATTATAGGTGAAATAATGTTCGGAAGTTGAATTACCACATTTTCATTAATGGAAGAGCTTCCTGCTATGTCACCACTCATTATACGTCTGCGGAATGCACTAAGGTATCTATAAATCACTTTCTGGATGCCAATAATTTGAACAGAGAAAGCTAAAAAATCTCATTGTATACCAATTTATCACTCGATCGCAGCGAAAGAGAAAGAAAAATAACTTAAAGAAAACCAGCTGAAGGGTGACAGATCAAAATAATTAAATACATTTGAACAGTTTTGGTTTCTTGATGGAGTTCACGAGGGAGATGATTATTGCATGGAAATTTGTGACAATTTTGTGTGGAAGATTTGTAACCCTGATGTGCGTACCAATGAAAAAGTTCTCCCTAAATCTCACCGCAGATGGCGACCATCTGAATAGGCTGCAGGCAGAGTTCCAAGCAGGAAGACAAACACATGATACCAGCACCTCGAAACTCAAGATATTATTTCCCATCCATTGCATGTTTGCACCGGGTCTAAGTAAATGCAGTATACACTTGTGCAACGGATATGTTTTCACCAAATAGAATGCAGGCAGTATTTGGATTAAATATTAATACAATTATGATTCCCTCTTAAGAATAAATACTGAATATCATTCCAAAAAACACATTCGTTTGCAACAGAAATTTGAGATACATTAAAAAAGACTGTCGGGAAAACTCAACGCATTACGAAAACTTTATATTTGTGATGAAAATGACGAAATTTATTGCGTTTGAATTGTAAGGAAGCAAAACTCTTCTGGAGTGGTGCTTGTATTTTATTGGATTAGATTTTAGAGCAGTCGTGAAACCACTTGTCATTCGATTTTGCATGATGCTCATTGATTGTCTTTGACAGCACACACACAGCATACCACTTACTGGTTTGAAATCAAATCACCCATCAAATTGGTCATTTTCTTTTTCAAATTATCATTATAGTCATTATAATAATTATAATGTTAATGATTATAACAAAGATAACAATCATAACAATAACAAATAAAACAATATTTATAATAATAATAACAATAATAATAATGATGATGATTATAAGATGTCCTTCTTATTTACCACGCTTACTTTGCTCTATGGCGCTTAATACCATGTGTCATATTATTTTCAACCCAGTTGTAGCTCAGCCACCATGATAGGTGATAAATCGTTCCAAACGTTTTTATGAAATGCTAATAATTAATCAGATTCTGTAATGTGTACACATTACCAATTTCGGGAATCAGGCTGGTATCACCTCCGATTACACAGTAATGACATTTATAATCATCATTCAGTAAAAAGATAACTTAAATGCGTCGTCGCAAGTAAGTAATACACATTCGAAAAATTAATGCGCGACTGCATCTATCCCTGAAATGATTTCCGGATAGTTCCGGTTTCGTGAAACCAATGATGAAATGAGATACCAAGTAAGAATTTCAAAGGCGGTCGTAGTGAAAAAAACCACACAAAAATGACTTTCACGAGGCTCCGCCCTAAGAAACCTTATCATTTGATTCGCTACATTTGTTGTTCATCTGCCTTCCGTCTTGTACGGTTCTCGTTCCCATCAATAACTTCACTCCATCAAACATTAGCAGGTGTGTACCTCATTGTCTCTATATTCCGTTTTTTTCAAATTTATCACGGGTAAGTGCAACAAGAATTGTCTACGCTACTCTCTACTGAAATGATAGAACTTGCATATATTATTGAACCTCCTCTCCTATGTTCTTATCGCGGTGGCTTACACGACTCGTACTTCATATGCTTATATACCAAAACATAAAAGGTTTATGAACTCGGCTTAATTTTTTATTGCAACAACGGATTTTATATCGACAATATTTGTTGAGAACTCTTTTGAAATGTCTACACAAAAAATCACCAGGACAATGAGCTTGTCTTTTCTTATTTTGCCTATTATTTTCCATGTCACGTTGTCTTACGACGAAACATTTTGGTGTCGAAGCGTGCAAGAAGAAGTGATGGACGTTTGGAGCGGACACAATATTTCCATTAGATTTGATTTGGAAGATCCATTGCTACACGTTCAAACGTTGCTGTGGAGAAAGGCTTGGGTAAAACCACACGATCAACCATTAGAATACGACGGTTACGAAGATTATGGAGATGGCCGTTACAGATTGACTGAAGTCAGCAACATTACTTTTGATTTGTTTATTGGATACACGGAGCAGAATGATTCAGGACATCATGTTGTCACAGTTAATCAAGGTAGCCAGCCACTCTGCCTAGCTCTCGTGCTCAATTTAACCGTCAAAACTCCAGAACCGATATGTTTAACACAACTCAACAATGAAAGCAGAAAATTACAGATGTCTTGTGAATGGGTGCAGTTGAACGTAGGGGATCGAGCACACTTTGAAGTAGACAACGAAATCCTGTATGAAAATGAGATTCCGGAACTGAATTTCAACGGTTCCTTTAATATGACGCATCAATTCAGCGTATATGTTGGTCTTGATAAGATACTTGATGAAATCACGGTACCTAAGAAGTGTATTGTTACTCACAGGAAAGGAAAAGCGAGAGAAGTGTGTGAATTCCCTGTGGTCACACCTCACCCTATTGATCAGAATACCCATGGTGAAAATGTGGAATTTGAATGTTGCGTCGCCAAGCCAAGCAGACCCTTCCTACTAATGTACGACGGTGATGTCAATGAATTATCTGTCGATTCTAAACGGAATTACAATGCAAGCAATGCAGGAGACACTGATTGTATCATCTTCTTCCTCTGCGGTTCAAACGAAGCACCGTCAGAGATTACTATTCTTAACATGAACAGTTTGGATGTTAGAAAGCACGCAAAATACGAAAGTTCAACACTATCGCTACATGTTGCAGACCCACAACTTCTCTACAACAAATCAAGAGAAGATGAGCAATGTGAAGTCATTAAGGTGAATTTTACAAGACTTGATTCGACGTTAAACAGTGAGGAGGGAATCTCTACAGAAAGTGCGATCGACAAATTATGTGTCCACACTCAGACGACAGGGGCAGTACCAAACATAACTACTCCATGTAAACAATGCGGTATATTTAAAATGGAAAAACAACAAACTATCTTAATAGCAGTGGTTACAATAGCAGCCCTTGTGCTTGGGTGCGTCGCTGCTGCTTGCATTACGAAATGTTATTGCAGGTATAATGTCCCCGATAAGGACAATTATCAGGTCAGAACGGGTATGGGGAATGGTCCTCAGAGAGGTTCAACGGCAACGAATGACGATAATACAGGAGCTCTGGCAATGACCTTCACAGCTCAAACACCCCAACAAAATACAGTCCCCGGGTCCCCGAGAGGTGGACTTAACCGGCGTCCGACAGACGAAGAAGAGCCTTTTCTTAGACAAGGTGCCATGCAGCCAATTTCTGGACCGCTAGGTGGACCACTAAACGTGCCTTCGCAAGAAAATATGGTAAAACATGACACTGTCGCCCCAAGTGAGCGAAATGCGTGCACGGTCAGTGCCAAGACACCATGGTCAGACAACACTTATTGTTCAATGGATGATGTTGAAGGCATCCATTCGAGCGCACATAGTCAAGGATCACACAGTATTAACCAGTCACGTCTGTCATCGGGTCAAAAGAAGACATCGAGAGATGACTTGATGGCTACAAGCTCACCAATTCCAGACTTTGACGCACTCTACGCGAAGCCCGACATGAGCCGGAAAACCAAGAACTTGGCATCTGCGGAGTCAGATTATGATGGGCCGAGGGTCCCCTTAGATGACTACTTTCAAAGCATTCTCGTTCCGGAGGATAGCCTAAATCCACGTGCACTGAGCACCGATCAAGATTACCATGTCTACGACAACAGCTTGGCAAGTCCTACCGATGAATCGACAAGTGGCGGTGATTTGTATATGAATACACGTTGATTTGAACAAGAAGTACGATTGTAATTACTGTCGTGTTTTCCTTGAAATATAATTCAGAGACAAAATACTCCGGAAGTGATTTTTAACCCGAAGATGAAGCTTGATCATGCCTTATTTTATTTAATTTTTTATTTTTATTTTTTTTTTTGGGGGGGGGGGGGTATCTAAGGTCACTCAAAAATACCATCAAGACAATAAGTGATGGCACAGATTAATATAGCAAGTTTCACATTCATAACATTTGCTTGTAATATTGGCGTTACCTCGTATTAATAATCTATGTGTTAATTACATTTAACTTGTCATTTTTTACCAATCTTTTAGTTTACTAATCTAATCAGGTTATACATCGTGATAGAAAATTCCACCTCTGTATTAAAATGTTGGAAATATCTATCATAAGGGTTACATTAGTTTTGTCGACCATGTTGACTTTCTTCCTGAATTACTCTACTAAAATATTTTTAAGCCCCTCGTCAATTCTAAAAATTTTAAGGGGTGATTTCTTTTATTGGTTTTAAGAGGCACTTAAGTTGAATAGAGAAAGAATATTTTGTCTGACGAGGATGCGTACCATATGCGAATTGGGTATATTTTAGTGCTAATTATAAACCGAAAGTAATTTAGGGTGATATGCACGATTTTAACCATGCTCATATTGTTTTGATGGTTCTCGAAACCTCACTCTTTAATGGTAAGCCTTTTGTAGGTTCGGGTTAGTAAGTAACAAATCACATCTGGTTGTAAAGAAGACAGGAAATTAACAACCATTAAAACATAGTTTGAAAAAAGTCAGAGTAGTGAGTCAAGTGAGAGCAACTTTGGACAATAGTATTTAGTTTCTCCATAGTGCCTTCTTGTGTATCACCGTTTCTCTCAAAGATGAACAAAAACGGGGAAATGGGATAGGCACTTTCACTCACCAACACGATTACGGAAATAGTTTGAAGGGTTCATTTTCTAAACAAGGGCTCGTTCTCTTAGGTGGCCATTCCGTTCGTTGCCTTGTGAGTGACACTGTCTATCTTTGCCCTTCATCCATTGGCTATTGCCAGTTCTAGGTTTGGCCATTGTGGTTACGGAGGACGGTCAGTAGAAGACTTCGCGAGACCCCTCCTCTTTTACGCAAGTATGTTGTCTCTGCTTTCATCATTCCAAACTGACCATGATTATCAAACATAGGCTTTTATATCGCTCTTATTACATTACCGCCTGGAACATTAACAAGAGCTTCATCATTTAGTCATTCTAAATTATTTTTATTTGAAAGAACCTTTATACCACTACTTTTTAAAAAATCTTCAATTAATAGCGTTTACTATAACAGCATATCAATTCTTCAAAATGATCGCCATGTCTCGAGGAAGCATCGCTGTTGTTCAACGGACATTATTTGCGGTCTTTTTTATTTTGCAATGTTTCATCCAACTGACTTTTACTCAAGATGATCCTTTATGGTGTAACCAGCAACAGGAAGGTTCGAGGCATGAGGTGAATGGACAGAATACTTCTCTCAGGTTTAACCTGAGAGAGACAATTGGTAGTCCTCAGTCAATTGTGTGGACAAGGGGAGAGTTAGTATGTGAAAAATTACAGAATCGTACATTGGAATGCGTTACCACCGCATCTCTTGATTGCGTTTACTGAACAAAACGATTCGGGACAGCACGTCGTGAAAATTTACCAGGAGTCACAATCACTATGTACCATTGTCATCCTGAATTTAACCATTGAAGGTACAGCACCTATTTGTTCTACGCTCTTCAATAGACATAGCGGTAAATTACAGATGTCATGCCAGTGGTTGCAGGTGAACAAGGGGGATCGAGCACAACTCGTGGCAGGAAATCAAATGCTTTATGAATATGAAACGCTTCGGGTAAACTACAATGGTGATTTTTATTTATCAAATAAATTAATTGCATACGTTGCTCTAGAAAACATATTTAACGAAGAGATCATGCCGAGTAGGTGTGATTTATCAAATGACAAAAGGATCACCAACGGAACATGTACATTTCCTACAATACAATCAATTTTCATTGGAAAGGAACAAAATCAAAGTGATCCTTTTGACCATTGCGAGGTTAAAGACTCAAAAGTAGCATCATGTTGGTACGGTACTGATGGTAATCTACTCCCATTCAATTATTCTAAAGATATTTCTTTGGTAAACATCAAGCAAATTGTCATTGTCGATGGGAACGAGAACAAACGTTATCAAGACATTGTCAATGAACAAATACAAGAAGATGTTAAATACAAATCTTCTGAAGGGGAAAACAGCTCCATCATTATCGTATATTGTGAAAATGTATCAGTGAATGCTTCATCAAAAAAGAAAGACATTGTAACACAATCTCAAGATAATGACTCCCCGTCAAATTGTGTCGTGAGTGAAGAGATGAGTACGACTGATATGGACGTTGGCGAGGAAACAAAACAACTGTTCAGCATAGTTATCTGCTTTGGAATCTGCTTTAGCAAATGTTACACATGATTTCTAAAGAGTCAAAAGAGGGCGATCGCATGGAATTAGTAGGACCACGATTCAATCAACAGATAGAGAGTCAGATGACACGGTGACCTAATCATCTCGCACTTCGGAGAATTTGATAGATCCTGAGCACGGCCGAATCGCCGTCCACAGATCTCCTCCGCGTAGGCAACGGATATATAGTCCCGAATAGAACTCCCTTTACGACGAGGATGTGTATATAAGGACGAGGTCCACAAAGCTCATCATTCTGGACAACGAGGAGGTGAAAATGGTGTAAAAGAAACGCGTGGGGAAGACACGGGAAGCGGAACCGGAAAAGTAAAAATAAGTGCAAATATTTCCGGGGCTCTTGCGTAAAGTCTCGATAGCACATACTGTTCTGTAATGACATCAATGACATTCCTGCAGATGGGAACATTGCATCAGAAGCTGTAACAGCCGCGGCATGGATCGTCCAAACAACCGATTACAAGTGCACTGCACCTTATGAGGGAAATAGTGCCGAGAATATTCTTTTCCTATGCCGTAAAGACGAAGATAAGAAAATGATACCTCATCAATGGACAACGTTACATGGCCTAAATCAGATGGGGAAACATTGTACGCCAAACCTGACATGAGCCGGAAGACCAAGAAGCTAGTCGGCATCCAAAATCAGTCTCTTGAATCAGTCCCTGAATTAGACAAGGGTCTTTCTGATCGGTCAAGGGTCACATTCTCAGGTGTTGGCCATGTTAAAAAGGACCTATGTCCAGACATTCTATTTCTAACTGGAGGTATAAATGACCAATATCTCCTTAAGTGTGGTCACATTTACAGCAACAGCACTGCAAATGCCGTTGCTTCGTCTATAGATGATGACGATTTATACATGAACACACCTTCCCACTCATTTTATCAATAGAGAAAATTCTAAGACGTCTGTTTTTACTATTTGAGTAAACATATTAATTTGTTTTCGTATTCTCTTCTTCGCGAATTGATATTTTAAACCGATTCATGAAGGATACACATGTTGTAATTTTAATAAGAGAAGTAATATGAAGAACAAAATAATATTTATTATCGATGTCTGCATTTATTTACATGCACATTATAGTCTTCAGCGTCAATGGCGTATGAAGCTGATGAAATATTATAACCTGTGACATATAAAGACATAGGATATATTGAATGTTAATATGAGGTCATATAATATAGCCAGTAACAAACTATGTCGATAACAGAAATGTAAATCTGCTTTATTCAACTGTTCCATCTTTTAATGTATTACACCGTGACAATCAAACACATTAGCTTAACATTTTGTTTAGCATATGATAATCTTTTAGGAATCTTGAATAAGAAACTCAAATTTCTCTGCTTTAATTAGAAATTCAAGATTCATATCATTTCACAGATTTGCGTAACATTAATCGTACCATGGGATATCGGCTAAATAGTATAGTTATTTTCAACGCTATAAAGATATCCTAAATCATTGAATATAAAGAAGCAAATGCGAGTTTTGTTAAAAGATATTTCCCCGCAGGGACCATTCTCAGCTAAAAGTCTATCGGACGTCTTAATTATTTTTCTTCTGTCATTGAGAAGACGATTCAATTTCCTCACGAGGTAAATTTTCTTTACAAAAGATGAGAACACTCTAGAAATGATTTATGAGTACTTGTCTAATCAATCATTAACTTCTAGTTTCACTCCCCATGTCTTCATTCATTTCAAAGATGAGACGAAATGTTGTAGGGAGGATGCTAAGTTTGTCTTCGTCAAGCAGATGACCTCTATGTAGATGCATAAACTCCTCCACAACAAAACCACCTCCTTTGTTTTAAGTTTCGAAATCAAAGACGGGCATGAAATTTGATCGCCATAATTGCCTGAAAGGATGTAAGCCCTCTAACAAGCAGATAGTCATTAATTTCACTGGCTCCGCCCTATTATAAACAAGAGTAATTCTTAACTATAGCAGAGCCTACATTCGCTTCAGCCAATAGCCTTTATGATCATATCATGTATCAAGTATCGATGACATCGATAGATATTAAAAACGATTTATATCCTTCGTTTCCATTCGTTCAAATACTTTAGAATATAAGCATATACGGTTCACTTTCATGATTATCCACACTCCACTTTAGCTCTGAATCTAGTCGTCCGAGAATGCTTTTCCAAGCTCTTTAGTATAATCGTGAACCTCTTTTGGTAACTGTGTTGACGACTTGGTGCTAAGGCCAGCGTTTCTATATCGAGCTAAGATTGTGTGTAATCCTCTATCATGCCTCGAAATCGCTTCGCGCTGGAATGTAAAATATCTCCAATAATTCTTATCATTTTTCAAGCTGTCTTCCGATTGACATTTTGTGAGGGTGATTTATTCTGGTGTGGCGACAAGCAGAGAGTAGCATTAGAAGCATTCAATGGACGAAATGTTTCGGTGAGATTTGCTCTGAATGATCCATTGACTGAGAATCAATCATTAGTGTGGGCAAAATGGATAGATAATCGACTATTGGACAATATCGACAATACATCTGCTAATCGAGAACGCTATAAGTTGACAAAAGAGTCAGGAAAGAATGCTATCGACTTGTTTATTGCATTTACTGAACTGAGTGATTCAGGAAAGCACGTCGTTAAAATTAATTATGGGAAACAATCGCTTTGCGCTATTGCAATTTTCAATTTAACCATTGAAGAGACAGCCCCAATCTGTTCAACCCTCTTTGACCAAGATATCCGAAAAGTACAAATGTCTTGTGAATGGGTGCAGGTCAGCTTAGGGGATCAAGTACAACTTATGGCAGGAAATCAGGTTGTATATGAGTATGAGACTACGGAGATGAATATTGATGGCGATTTCAATTCAACCAACACATTCAGCGTTTACCTTCCTCTTGAAAACATTTATGATGAACGAGTTGTGCCGAGCATGTGTCTTATGTCTAATAGCAAAAGATCTATCGATAAGACGTGTACATTTCTTCCAATACGAAGCCAAAATCTGCGTTCTGAGTTTGAATGTTGCACCACGGAAGAAGCCGATGCTATCAAGTTTTGGTACAATAATGGTAGCAATTTGATTCTACTCATTCTTACTGAGAAGTTATCCCTTATCCATATGGGACACTTCTTTTTCTTCTGTGGTGTAGAGAGTGGAAATAACACAGTGTTATTGCATAGCATTGGAAATATTAATCTTGTAGAAGGTACACAGTACAACATTTCTCTGTCAGCATTAGGCCGAACTGAAGGACGTAACAATTCTATTGATAATTTAATGTGTGAAAACATCTCTTTTGAGGTAAGAAACACTGACGAAGACATACAATATCCGAAAGAAAATCTAGACTTGAGCACGATGCCCGATAATACTGACGAAGACGTACAATAATATCCGGAAGAAAATCGAGACTTGAGCACTATGGCCGATAATACTAAAAGGATAGATATTACTGTGACGCCAGGGGCTTCAAAAATGAATAAAGTCTCGACTTGGGTTTGGGCAATATTAGTGCTTTCCTTGATATTTTGCCTGGTAACTGGCTCCGTCAACTGTTACTATATAGTTTTAAGAAAGTATAGACACCACTTTGAAAAAGAGATAAATAATGCTGTGCAAATCGAATCCACGGTAGCGATTGGTGATACTGGTACACAATCTGAAGACGGGGGAAACTTACATTTACAAGAGCTTCAAAGCAGTCGGGATTCTGACCTTCGAGGAGCTACTGCTCTTCAGTGTTTAATAGGTGAGGGAAAGCACAAACGAAACCAAGTCAGAAAGGCTCCCATTTCAAACAAACAGGATGGACCTCCAAGCCTACATTTGCAGCACCAACATGGAGAGCATGAGAGAAGTTGTTTTGCTCATCAACCTACTAATTTCACTTCGAATTGGGAAGATCATAAGCGTGCCATCGGACGCACCACCACTGGTCCTGACACAAACCCTGATAAGCATATAAGACATGATCTTGCTAGTGTGCCATACTTGGACACTGCGTATTGTTCAGTTGACGATGTCAAAGGCACCTCGAAGGAGCTCCGGCCTTCACATGCATCGTCTTTCCAATTTCGCCATCCTTCTTCCAAGGACCACTTCGACATGGGACCATCAACGACGTCTCCTTCTTTGTTTAAATCAGGCGGTTCACAACAAAATGCATCGATAAGCATGGCGAGAGTTCCGGAAGTAGACTCAGATGTAGATGCATTGTACTCCAAACCGGACATGAGCCGAAAGACCAACAAAATGACCTCTTTGGAGTCAGATTATGACGACCCCAGACCTCCAGGTACCGACCCCGGTAACTACCTCGGTCACAACTCCGGCCAAGACACTTTCGTTCCTGAACATGGCTCAGAACCCCTGGTCCTGAACCATACTGACTTCTTCGGTAACATGATTGCTAATCCCACTGATGAATTGACGGATGGTGAAGAACTGTATATTAACACACCCGCTCATTCTTTTTCATGAAGGACTCATTGTCTATTGTCATTTTGTTGTCTTCTTTAACGTCAACTGTCTAGTAAAAAAATACATGACCTTTAAACATTTTCTCTGTAGAAAGAAAATGACACTTCGAGTAGCTTTTACGTACAGTTTTGCTTAAACTACATATTGAGTATTAAGTTTAACATAAAGACAATCGGTCCAAATGATAGCGAAATCGTTTGAAGTTTTAATATAGTCATGCCTTTGATGTGTTTTCAAGTGGTAAACTTTGTTACATACTATTTGTCATTTACTCTTAAACGTTCAGCTGAACAAGATCACCAAACCTTGGATAATTTTGTTTTTAATTGTACAAGGTTTTAACTGTGTACAGAATATAGATACACTAGACAATATAAATGAGAAATATCTTTATATTACTGTATTAATTTTATTAAGATATTAATTGCTTTATTATGAAAGCTTTTATTTGATTGTTGTTTTATGTTTTTCAAGTGTAGTGTGTAAATAGACATCTCCCCCTACAAAACACACCCAAATATGTGCGTGTGTGTTTGTGTGAAAATGTGTGGGTGATCGTGTGTAACAATACTTTGAAGTATTATCACTATCTGCACAATTTAGTCATATTTAATAATAGCTGTAACCATTATCATGGTTATAAATAATGACTGTCGTAAGTAAACGAGAATAATGTACAAGAATCTCTCAAGCGCTACTTTCCCATCATAGCCATGTATCACAATACAAGCCGCTATTGATCAGGGCGGACAGACGACAGGGCCCATATTCATAAAACCGTACTATGCTGGTTGTCAACTTATCACCTATGCTTCACATGTATATAGTTAGTTCACCACTATAGGCTAGGTTTAGGAATATAGCCCAAATGTACTTTTCATAGATGTAGCCTCATAAGTGCGTCCTACAAAGTGAAAAAAATTATTACACGAAAGTTCTGATTATATGCAGTGATTTCAGGAGTCAATGTATTCGGCATCAACATGACCAAGGACTAAGAGAAAATGTCCATGGTAAGATGAATAGGCCAATTAACAACACACAATTACCAATAAATAACCTTTAAAAACTCCTGGTTTCGTGATGAGATTATTTCTTTCCTCATTTATAGTCATGGTGAAAGTCTTTTAATTGTTCTCATGGTTATAATAAAAAACGACGTGTCTTAATTTCCACGCAAAAAAATTATATTAATTTTGTGCTTATAGTCTCGGAAAGAACTCATAGAATCTTAGCAAGGTGCCAAAGGTGAGGCTAATACATAATGCAACTGTTGGTTTCATTACATGACGTTTGTATCTATGCATAAATGGTTAAGCTCTGTGAATCGGCGTTTGTCTTGCGAACGTGACAACTGAGTTTGGGATAGTGAGTAGTCAGAGCCTGATAAGAAAGCTGAAACCCCTACAAACCGAAACAATTAAATGCATTAATAGACAGAGGGCTAATTCATATATGCAGAGAAAGATAAGGACAAACAGAAAAGGAGAAAAAGCGACATAACGCAGAAAATGGCGACATGAAACTGAACATTGAAGATGAATAAGCAATAGACAAATAGGAAAATAAAAAAAGCCTCATCTGGTGTTCAATTATAACAAGTTGATTGATTGATTGAGAGAGAGAGAGAGAGAGAGAGAGAGAGAGAGAAAGAGCGAGCGAGAGAGAGAGAGAGAGAGAGAGAGAGAGAGATAGATGAGAAGCGCGGAGGTACATATAATATTGAATTTCAGATTTTATCAACATTCATGACTGTGTAATGATATTACTGTCATTAAAGCGAATTAATTTCATAGATGGAGCTAGTGTTTTCATATAAAGTACGCATGACGATTGATGATGGGACTGGTCAAAGTTGATAAACGTCTTTCTAAAAGAAATAACATTTCAATGAAATATTTCAGTCTTTATTTATTCTCTAATTAAAAAATAATCAAAGTCTTGAATACATGGGCCTACAAAACATCGAAAAAGGGAAACAACAAGGTAATTTACGTGAATTTATACAAATTACAAAGATACTTAATTTGATTATTTAACGTATTCATCAGTCCATGCTCACAGATGGATCAGTAGTTGAACAGGAGGAGAGCGATTTTTACCGCAGCATGAATCAGTCAATAGAGAACATTTATGGACAGGATGGGGAATGCTAGCGATTGTTTGTTAGTTGTTTGTTTGTTTGTTTGTTTGTTTTTCCATAAGGATATTTAAAACTTAAAACTTATATATGTTAAATCAGGAATGTATACATTTGGTAGATGTCCCATTTCAGCAGAATTTCCTTAATGCCATTGTTCTTCCAATGTGTTTTTATGAATATCTTAAACAATAATCACATGTATGGAAATATAATCAAATCTAAGTCAAATAAACATAATCCTAACGAAATGTAATTATAGACAGGGATTATTATGAGAACCTAACAGAACAGCTAGAAAAAAAACGAAAAAAAAACGTTTGTAATTGCAACAAAAGATTTAGATTCACCGATGTAGCCTTTTAAGGGACTGGATTGTGGAAAAAGTACTAAAAAATAGGCTGACAGTAGATGTTACACTTAAGCCTCACATATTAAACAAAACATGTTTTTGTATAACGGGTGTTTGCAGTATGGCATACCATAAATCATATATACGCAAACGAGATTACTTCGGGGATACAAATCCTACATGGCTTGAGTTCTTAAGATAAATACGATTATCTATCTTTCAAGAATATTCGGAAAATTAAAGACCAATGTATGCAAACTAAAGAGGCTTACTTTTTGAGCAGTGCAACACACTCTATGTTAATTAAATACATAAATACCTAAATAATCTTGGAGTGGTTAGGAAATATTACAAGAGCAAGTTCCAAGTCATTGTACTTGAACTTTGTCTCACGTTCTTGATTGTTTTCTGTTTCTGATTTTCTTTTCACTAATCATGATCATGATGATAATGAATTATAATGATAAGTTTCCACATTTCATCATAATTTGAGAGGTTGGCAATGTAACTTGAAACAAAAAAAAGTTCTTTACATGTATTGAATGATTGACAGATAAGGGGTGTGTCTAATACCTCAGTCACACTGACGAGACCGATACCAAACCGATAACAGATGAAACAAAGAATTACAAAAGGCTAGTTGAAGGTCAGAAGTCGGTCAGGATCGGGTGGAGATCTAGGAGAACAAGTCCATTAAATGATAGCACAATCCAGCCGTATTCTTATTAAATGATTATCACAATCTTTATGTTCCTTTATATGCGTATATGGGGCTTTTTTACGGCTTTTAAAACAAAATCAAACTAAAGTGAGATATTACGAGTGATCCAATGAGCATTATCCACTCAATCTTGAACGCAATTAATATATTGATTACTAGTGTAGTACAGCGAAAATACGCGATACAAAGTTACAGAAATATGAAAGGCACAAAACTTTAATGATAACCATGGAAGATCAAAACCCGACACTTAAAGAGTATTGTAACTAAAACCAAACTTATTCTACATCAATGCACTATTTAAAAAGAAATCAAGACAATGGGTTATTTAAAAACATATTTGGTTTTGTTTTTAAGCTAATGATCTCTCAATGATATTTATACAATAAAGAAAATGTTTACTTATGAATGGCTGGTTAATGAAGCTAAGATTTGGCATTTGGCCTAATTGCCGATTAAAGATCAGAATTTGACACATTGATTTCCTCAAGAGCGTTCAAACTGAAACCATAGCTATTCTGTATCTATGTATTATATGAAAAGAAAGTAAGACCAAGGATATTAGGATATAAATAGACCTGAAGTGGTTGCTCTTCACGCCTCTTCTAGACTAAGGCAGCTACTTGTCAAGCTGTGATTGGGCGGAATGCTATAGGTTGGTGAAAACAGCTTCAAGCTCTTAAGTTAACTTCCAGCATATATGTTGGTACTATTAAACGTCTTCATATATCATGACGAGCATCTCTGCTCTATACTTTCAGGATTGTCGTGAGTTGGTGTGACTTTACATCTGAGTTCATAGCCTTTGCAAGTTTACAAGCCTAAACATCAAGCATGCTGTCTAAAAAGGACTTTATTCTCACCATGAAACCATTTCTACTTCTTTTCATTCTGCAACATTTAGGTCAGCAGTCTATTTCTACGGAGGTTTGTGTGAATCGCCAATATCAAACTTTCTACGGAATTAACGACCAAGGTGTTTCCGTTACATTTAGTGTTGCTCAGTCATTGCAAAATACTCAACATCTTCGGTGGACAAAGGATGGGAGTACTGTGATTGGAATATACCACAGTTCCAATCATGATTTCATGAGCAGTGTCAATGATGAACGTTATACATTGGTTGAAGGATTCGATGACAACACGTTTGAAATATCTATAGAATACGCACAAGAAAATGATTCAGGCACTCACACCATTTATATTGACGACGGGTCTCGATCTGTTTGTGTGGCTTTCGAACTAGATTTAAGAATTTACACTACCGACCCCATTTGCAACGCTCTTTTGTACCGTACAGCGGGGAAGGTAGAGTTGTCTTGTCGCTGGATCCAGGTTGATAAAGGAGACTACGCAGAGATTGTAGCTGGAGAAAGTGTAATATCAAGGGGGAAGACTGGAATGAACTATTTGGGTAATGTCTACAAGGAAATAACAAATACCTTCAGCGTTTATGTGACAATAGAAAGCTTACTTGCTGGAAATGAATTTTCTTTCAAATGTTTAGTTTTTTACAGACAGTTGAATGTAAATAAAACATGTGATTTTCCATCCATGATGCAACACACGCTTCGGTACAAACAAACCGAGCAGTTCGTATTTGAGCATTGCATCTCAATTGAACATATTTTCCCTACGTGGTGGTACAGTGTTAATGAAGAATTGATACCCCTCGAATTTACAGAAAACTATACATTGACTAACATTTTTCATATCATTTTCTTTTACGGAGTGGAGGATGACCACTCAAATGTGATCTTGCATAACATAGATAAACAAAATTATTTGGACTACCGGCTTAGGAACGTTTCGTTTTTTGCGGGATCTAGCAACAATCAGCAACGACAAGCACATTCACCACAAAATCCGGAATGCAACAATCTCACTGTGACCGTCAACGTCACAGCTCTTACATTGATGTCCACTTCTATTTCTACTTCTACTTCTACTACTAGATCTACTTCTATTTCTACTTCTACTACTACTATGCCTAGTGCTGCATTTACCAACATGTCAACAACTTGGGTCTCCATGACCGGAGTAGCATCAGTACTTGGATTCATCATTGGTATTTGTTTTACAAAACTGTATGGCATGTGTCGAGAAAAATGTGAGACCTCGGGTTTTCGAAGGAGTTCAACGTCTGTAGTAGGTGACGATAACACGGGAACCCTGGAAATTGCGACTACTTTGACTCAAACATCTCAACCTGATGAAGCTTCTCTCCCCCCTGGGGCTGTCTCAAATCAGCCACTAGTAGAAGATCCGCAGCTTGATTTCTTGCATTCCGGTCGGCGCAGTCAGTCAAGCCTTCCTGCCTCTCAGTCATTAGTAATGAAAGAGGACAACTGTACTTCACGTCTCACAAACAACTGCAGCCATGTTAACTCTGCATCTACAGAACTTTTTGGGAAGTCTGGACGCATCCACGAAAAGTTGGGAGGAACTACTCACAATGAAGAAGGGAGTCTCAAGTCACACACTCTAAGTACAGTCGTTGGAAGTGGGCCATCTCTGGAAATCACTTATTGTTCTCTGGATGATGTTGATGACGTCACCTCGAAAACTGAGATGGAAGATCTACCGTTGTCATCGGCACCCATGAAAGGGACCCTCCGATTCAGTGGCCACAAGGATTGCAAGAGTCCATTAAGTATCAGTGAAGCGACTCTATCACCTGTTACACCAATTAATGCGCAGAAAGATGTATCGGTCAAATCGATGATAGACGTGAAGGCTCTTTACGCCAAACCTGACATGAGCCGAAAGACCAAGAGGATCCATCGCTCTGCAGCATCCAGAGGTGTTACCAAGCAGCTTGACCAAGGAGACAGGGCTCCTGTGGGTGACGACTGGGGGCTTCTGAGGATAACAAAGAATCAGACAAATCGTGTTGCGGAAAATGATGTATGCTCAGATATCCTCGTTGGTCCTATTTACGGGAACAGTGCGAGTATTCTCAATCTTAATCATGAATTCCCTGGAGAAGACGCAGTGTATGTGAATTCGTCTGGTGACCAATATAATTAAAGATAGTCCAGGTCTACATGCAGCCATGGATACATGTTTTTCATCTGATTCTTCCTCTGCAGTGCGAAGTATAGATCGTTTTCCATAATATTGAAAAAGTTGATCTAAGTTGAACACGACAGTTATTCAATTCAATTCATTTATTGTTCAACCATCAATATATATATACAATCAAAATAAGTTACATCAAGATTTAGAATAATGCAATGATGGTTTGGTGACCCCGGAGAAAGCAGAGCTTATAAAAAGGGGCCACCAATACATAATACATAAAAAGATCAACATTAATTATACTAAAAAATATCAACATCGAACATTAATATAAACAAGAAAAAAAAAGAGAAGTATACTTCTGCAGCAGCAACAAAAAACTGTATCTACATGTATAGGAGGGCAGTACAAATGAAAGCGAACAAGAATATCAAGAGTATTTTATAAAGAAGGTAAGATTTCCCTGCTCAGCTTTTTAAATCTGGAAAGAGTTGAGCTGTTTTTGATATTGTTGGGGAGTTTGTTCCATAACTTAGGAAAATGAATTATAAATGAATTTGAGGCGACGGAAGAACGAACCTGAGGTAAGTGTATTAAATTAATTTGGCGAGTTTGGTAAGAATGAATTGAGGAATTCAAAACAAAGATATCGCTAAGGAGAGGAGGCAAGATTTTCGAATGAAATTTATACATAAACACAAGGGAATTCAAGGTTATCAGGTCCTTTAACGGTAATATATTTGATTGTGAAAATAAAGGTTTTGTATGACTATTGAAGGGAGCATTAAAGATAATTCGTATTGCTTTCTTTTGTAAAATGCATAATTTATCTAAATGGGTTTTAAAGGTGTGACCCCAGACAGTATTACAGTAATTAAAATGAGGAAGTATAATGCTATTGTAAAGAGTCGTCAGAATAGACTGGGGCACAAAAAGTCTTAATTTAGAAAGAACACCAATAGATCTTGATATTTTTGTACAAATTGAGCTAAGATGTGGTTTCCAAGAAAGATATTCATTCAAAATTACACCTAAAAACTGCATATTATCGACCTTTTCTATGACATTTCCACCAATAATGAGGTTTGACAGATTTGACGGAACCCTCCTTCCTCTCGCACGAAAAATAATATACCTAGTTTTGTCAAAATTTAAAAACAATTTATTGCAAGCATACCGTTTATTTAATTTGTCTAGTTCATTGTTTGCTGATGATATAAGATTGTCAATTTTTTTATGTGATAATGAAACAGTGGTATCATCAGCAAACAAAGAGAAGTTTAGAATTGAAGAACATTTAACTATATCATTAATGTAGACAAGAAAAAGGAGGGGCCCTAACACAGATCCCTGAGGAATTCCACAGGATACATCCATATGTTGAGATTTGACACCATCGATCACCACATATTGATTTCTATGTAACAAGTAACTGACGAACCACTGAAGTGGAACCCCTCTAATTCCATAAAATTCTAATTTTTTTAACAAGATGTGGTGATCAATGGTGTCAAATGCTTTTGACAGGTCCATAAATACACTAAGGCAATAATTACCAACATCTATTTCATGTGATATAGTATTAACCAAGTTCAGTACGCCAAGATCAGTAGAAAAATTCTTTCGAAATCCAAATTGTTGGGGTATCAAAATATTGTTTAGTGCAAAAAATTTATACAGCCTGTTGTAGATTATCCTTTCTAACATTTTGAAAAAAAAAGGTAATAGAGCAATTGGTCTGTAATTAACAATGTCATGTTTGTCACCTTTTTTGTATATTGGAATTACCTTAGCGGTCTTGAGATTATCAGGGACAATACCTTGTGACATTGATTCATTGAATATATAACAAAGAGGATCAACAATTGTATGAATGCATTCCTTAATGACACGTGCAGCAATAGAGTCCGAACCTGGTGCAGCAGATGTTTTCATGGATGAGAGAACATTGATTATTTCAGTATTGGAAGTCGGATTAAAGAACAGTGAACTTGGTACACGGTTTGATAAATAATCCAGAAAGTGAGAGGAAGAAGTTGGTATCTTTTCTTGTGTAATCTTTCCAATATTAACAAAATACCTATTAAAATGCTTCAACAATAGATGCTTTACTAAGTATCTTATCCTGATTGTAATACATGTGAGAAGGTAATGTTTTGTATTTTTTACCTAATAAGTTGTTTATTCGAGACCAGGTTTTTTTCATATCACCTCTCAATTTTTTAAATAGGTTTTCATAATAAATCTTTTTGCTTCGGCGAATGATACTTGTGAACATGTTCTTATATTCAACGTATTTTTTTCGCGTACAGGTGTCACCTTTCTTCATATAACGACAATATAACTTTTGCTTTCTCTGAATAGATTTTAAAATACCACGGGTGATCCAAGGTTTATCGTGTTTTTTAAGTTTTACCTTTGTAAGGGGAAAGCATTCAAAATAAAGGGAGCTAAGCTTATGAATAAATAGATCATATGACACAGTGACATCTGTTCTACCATAAATTACAGACCAGTCAATCAATCGTAGCTTATTCTTAAATAACAAAATCTTTTCTTTGGTGATTACTCTTGATTTGCCACAGAATGAATGAATAGGGACAGATATATTGTCACTTATACAAAATATTGGAAAATGATCCGAAAGATCTGAATAAATGATACCACAGTTTAAATGCATGTGAATACAGTTGGTAAATATGTTATCAATCACGGTAGCAGAATGTCTAGTTACACGAGTTGGTTTACTTATAGTAGGGAATAGCCCATATGTAAACATTATATCTAGAAATTCATTAGTTCTGTGATCAGTATCTTGATTAAGTAAATTTATATTGAAATCGCCTAATATATAAGCATCTTTATTTAAGGGATTTATTTCGACCAACAGACTCGTGAGTGTTTCGTTGAAATCATTAACATCAGTATTAGGTACTCTGTAAACACAGCCAACTATTATAGGTTTCTTTTTCTCTTGATGCATTTCAATAAAGACAGTATCACAATGATTACGACTAACTGATAAATTAGGACACAGGTTATAATCAATATCATCTCTTATATATAAAGCTACTCCTCCCCCATGTTTGTTAAGTCTATCAATATGAACAAGTGAATATCCGTCAATATTAAACATATTAACTGAAATGTTGTTTCGAAACCATGTTTCAGAAATTCCAATAACTGTGAATTTGTAATCTAATGAACTAAGAAGAAGTTGTAGATCGTCGTAATTACGGACAAGACTCCTTGAATTAACATGTAATATAGAAAAATTATCTGGAGTAGATTTATATTTTTGTACAAAATCATCAGAAAACATATACTTGCAGGAATTATTGGTTACATTGTTAGGTTGTAATATTTTTGTAGAACTCAGCTCATTATTAAGTTCATTTAGACTAAGAGGATTTACGGACAGAGAGTGGTATTTGTCCTCATCGATACATTTGTCTAAGTGAAAGAAAGTAAAAATAGATAACAAAAACACATCGTTGTCTAGGTGATGATTGAAAGGAAAAATTTCAGAGTTGCAAGTAATACAAAATGCATCGTCTTTAAGTGATTGTAATTTAGAACAGTTCTGACAGAGTAGTTTATTACCCCTCATGAGAAAAAAGAAAAAAGGAAGTGCTGCAAAAAGTGTACCAAAAAAGAAAAGAGGGAAATATAATATTGTTGGTACGTGTTACAGACAGTTTATACAATTTAAAAAAAGATCAACAGTGTAAAGTCTTCATGGTGAATTTTACAAGTCTTGATCTGACGTCAATAAATCAGGATGGCATCTCTAAAGAAAGTGTGATCTACCATAACTGTATCTCTACTAAGGGGACAGAAATTGCTCTTAATACCTCATCAAAATCTGAAGGAATCTTCAAGAAAACGTTATCCTTGGAAACGTGGCTCATATCAGTACTGGTAGTATCGACCACAGCCCATGGTGTAGGCATCATAGCATTCGTGTTTTCTTACAGTAGGGCTTAAGTTTACGGGTTCGGCAGACACCAGGCATGAGGGGTGATAATGTGAAAGATTATAAATATAGCATCATATTGTGCAGGGTATATAAAATATATCACAATGGATAGATAGATGGATAGATAGATAGATAAATTGTATTTTATTGCATCTTTCATGAATGGCAGTTTCACAACTGAATTGCACACGAATTACACGAATTGGATATATACATTGTAAACAACTTACATAACATTTAGCTAGAAATTATTTAAACGTGTCACGTTACTACTGCCTAAATACCATTAACAATTAAAAAAACACTTAATGAACATAATTTCTACCAAAGAAAAAAGAAAAAAGGTATAAACATAATTACATGTCAACATTATATGGACTAAGGCAAATTATACGACAGTTCGTCATGATACAATATTGCAGTTGTGGGTATAGTGGTAAAATAGTCGAGGATAGCGGCAAGAGCAGGTGTATGAACATTTAGTAATATTTGAAATAATTATTCAAATTTAAAAGTAAAAAGCAATTCAATATCATTAAAACATACCATTACGATATACGAAATCATTACAAGAATGTACAGGAATCGAGACATTTCAATGATAAATCATTACAATAGTTATAAACATGAGCAAATTAACTGTTATTAAACAGGCGAACAAAATTTGGAATAGGAATATTTTGCATGCGACTGGTTTTACATTTAAAATCCGGAATTTTCTTTGAATTTCTAAGTGTTCTAGTACAATGTTTTTGTGGGAGAAATTGTTTAAATTGATCAGTGAGAGATAATGTTTTCTGAAAGAAAGTAACACATAAATATTGACGTCTTTCATCTAATCTTTGTAATTGAGATTGTGCAAGTGAAATTGTATAGTTATCATAATCCCTACGAAAAATTATCCGCAACTCTCTCTTTTGTATTCTCTCCAATCTCTCGTTTTGGTTTTGCGTGAGTCCTCCACTCCAAACAGGACTGGCATATTCAAGTAAGGGGCGAATATAACCCACAAAAACAGTAATAAGGTTTTCCTTTGGAAGACCATATTTTACCAGAGAACGTAGCGTGTATAGTTTGGCACTTGCCCTTTTTCGATGTCTTTTATGTGAGCATCCCACTTTAAATTATTCTGTATAGTAATTCCTAGCAATTTAACTTGACTCACTATTTCCAATAAACAATTCTCTAAAATTATACTAGTTTGATTAACGGGTGCCCTAAAGAAACAAATATTCATTTTCAAACATTTTATAAGATTTAATTTCATGTTATTAACATTAGCCCAGACAGATAGATTGTCAGCAGCTTCCTGCATTTGAGAATCTTGGGCTGGTTTGCGGCACTCGATCATTGTAAGGTCATCAACATATTTAAAAATGTGAATATTATTATCTATTTGAAAGTCATTAATCATAACTAAGAAAATTAAAGGACCCAGTTTCGTGCCCTGAGGAACACCAGCATTAATAGTACATGAATCAGACAAAACACCATGGTAACGAACACACTGTATACGACAAGAAAGGAAGTCACATATCCAAGTTATTGCTGGGGATCGGACCCCTACTAGATGTAACTTGCTTATAGCGACAGTGTGGTTAATTCGATCAAAAGCTTTCTTAAAGTCAGTTAAAAGAATTGTTGAGGACGTTTTAGAGATTTCGGCATTTAAATACAAATGATGAAGAATATTAATTAAACAATGAGATGTTGATAGACATTTTCTATTTCCAAACTGAAACGGGTCAATTTGTCCTGTGATATCCATTTTGCCATAAAACCTTCAATAACTTTAGCAAAATGATCGGTCAAAGATATCGGCCTTAATTTATCAATACTCGGTGGACTTGTTTTGGGGATTGGAACAACAATTGCATGCAGGAACTTTCCCGCAATTAAAGGAGGTGTTGATTATACGAGTCAATGGCTCTGCAAGTTCCACCGAGAACTGGCGGATGAGCCGCGCAGAGATGCCATCTGGACCACTTGAAGTTGAACTTTTAATTTGAGAAAGAGCTCTGTTTACTTGCCACGGTTGGACTACCGGAAGACTTTGCGTTGACGGCAAGTATGAGCTGAGAGATCATTTTTTTTTTTTAGATCAGAAGAGACAGATACAAAATGATTATTAATGGCATTAGCGATTATGCCACTCTCATCATTAAAAATGTTACGGGCTGCAATCTTGGAAAAATGGTGGTGTCGGAATAATTGTTGCTTTAACGAAAACACTTGAGGATCTTTATCGAATCCCGCCTCAAACCTCTTAAATTTTTAAGACAAAAAAAACGTATGAAATTTTGCAATGACTGTTTCCTTTGTACTATTTAACGTACAGTATTACGTTGTATTAAATATTTATTTGAAAAAGTAATTTCTTGTCTTAATTTTCATGATATTTGTTCGGACAAAATGCGTTTCTTTTTTTTCTTTCTTGAAATGTCAATAAACTTACAATGAACTCTAAATTTCAAAAGTTCCCATACTAGACTCTAGCTTGAACCCGCATTTTAAGTGAAAACTATTTTAATTCCATCTCTTACTGATTCCACAATAATTTCATCTCTTACTGATTCCCCAATAATTTCATCTCTTACTGATTCCCCAATAATTTCATCTCTAACTGATTCCCCAATAATTTCATCTCTTACTGATTCCCCAATAATTTCATCTCTTACTGATTCCCCAATAATTTCATCTCTTACTGATTCCACAATAATTTCATCTCTTATTGATTCCCCAATAATTCTACAACGATTTCCACTTTTACAATCGTGAGACATCCAAGTATATTTCAATGTTGCCTGATGAAGGTGTCTCTATACATAAGCTAATTTACAATAAGATATATGGCATTATAACAATAAAGGTGGTCTTGAATTAATCTTAGCAATTTATCCAGCTTCAGGTTCAAAATATTATTAACATCTTCACCTAATCTATGCGGCTCTTCACCATAATTACAAAACATTTCGCGTAACTCCGAAAAAGAGATATCGTTGTCACTATTTGGGACTTAGATATTTACAAGCGTAACTGCACTATTAGTAATATTCACTATAACTAAAGGAATACGACCATTACAATCCATGTGCGTTTTTAAAATGTCAAAATGATCAGAAGTATTAGGTAAAAAATAAACATGTTAAGCAAGCTGAATATGAAAGATTGCATTCTATTTTGATTATGGTTTAACATAATTGTGCGAAGTCACAGAATAAAAATATGATTAAAAAAGTTGCCTTGAAAGATAAAAGATAAAGCAATAACGCAGTAAATTATGAATCACGGCTGCACAATACTCAACCTTGGCGATATCTGAAGTTTTGGTATCGGCATGGGAGGGCTCTTATTACAAGTACTAGTCAAATATCAATCAAGAAAATTAATGTGTCTTTATTGATTGTGATTGAAGGGCGTACTGTGTTCAAATGAGACTGACACTTTACACTTGACGAAACCAAGCTCATAATTGTTATTTGTTCGATAAGTGGTAATGGTATCAGTTAGATGCAATAGTAAAACAAAGACTAAAGATAATTAATATTCATAACTAGAGGACAAGACGTTATTAGTGAGACCTCGTCGGTCAAACTGCTGTAATTAATCACTCTCACCTCTTCATATTTCATGAGGATCTTAGATGAAATTGATAAAGCTATTGAGAGGCATATCGGCGTGACGCCAGTCTATATATAAACAAATCTTGCTGGATTCATTTTATTGACGCACATATCACAAGAATTGCATTACACCTTCTACACTTGTTCTCTCTGTCTCTATTGAGTTCATGCCTGCTACACGTTAATCATTAAACATCAGATTTTTTGCGATTGGAGCGTTTAAACAATTTCGTTATGATGTCTCGGACTGTCTTCCCTGACTTTAAAAAGGCGTTATATTTATTTCTGATTTTGCAGTCTTTTTACCCGTCCTCATTTTGTAAGGATCATGGACTGTGGTGTAATGGCATACGGAGCGATTCATTTAACGTGGTGAACGGACGAAATTTTTCGCTGAAGTTACCTCCCGTCAAGACTCCACTACTCAGTACTCAATCACTGGTGTGGACAAAGGGAGAGTCAACGTGGGAAAAGCGACATAATAGTACTCTGGAGTTCACTGGAGGAAACGTTTCTTTTGATGTCACACGTTATGATTTGATTGAGGATAAAAATGGTACTCTGACTCTAATCATTTCTTTCGTCGAAAGTAATGATATGGGGAAACAAGCCATCTCAATATATAATGGAGCACAGTTTGTCTGTACAGTTTTAATACTGAATTTGACTGTTGAATCTATAGAACCTTCTTGTTTGACTATATTCGACAAGGACAAAAAGGAAATACAGATGGCATGCCAATGGCTGCAGGTGATAGAAGGGGAGCAGGCACATCTTGTAGATGGGGGAAACCATGTGCTTTATGCCCATGACACTCTTAACATAAACGTTGACGGTCGATTCAATCTCACCAACCATTTCAGTGTTTACATCGATCCCCGCGACATATTTCATGGAAGAACCTTACCAGACAAATGTGTCATTTTGAATGACAAACGAGATGAGGTAAAAACTTGCGGGTTCCCGCCTGTAAAACAATACACGACTCAAAATGGAAAAACCGAGAATGTCACTTTTCATTGTTGCACAGCAAACAAAAATATTTCCTTTACATGGTGGTACAAAGTGAATGATGAATTAATGCCCATCATTTTCACGGAAGACATATTTATAACTTTTCTCGATCACATTCTTTTTATCTGCGGGGAAGAGGAAGATATATCAAACTCAATAATGCTCTATAGCATGGGAAGTCTGGATTTGGGAATGGGCAGTTTTTATACCATATCGGTTTCAGACAGAAATCCGTTCAGCAACTCAACAGATGGCAGGCAATGTCAAACTATCACTGTGAATGTTTCTAGAAATACTTCCATATCACTGCTTTCGGAAGAGACAAATCCAACTCAGGTTACTTCGAGTAAACTGATGCTAACAGGTTCAACAATGGAAGAAAGTAAACATACATGTACGTCTACATCACTTATTGTTTCTTTGACCATAGTATCAGCAATATCGTTTTCGTTGACAATGTGCACGTGCTTTATCAATATTCGAAGTTTTTATCGGCGTCGCATGAAGGAAAAACTCAACGTTGAAATTAACTCAAGCCCAGCTGCTGGTGTTGACGCTACGGAATCTCTTGAACTGACCAATATTTCTTCTGCACGTTCTCAGCCCAGGAGAAACGTATCACGTGAAACCATAATCGAGGAACAGCATGGAACGGGTAATGCTATCATACATGCGTGTCAGGAAAGTCAAAATGGACCTCTGAGCTACTTTGAAGGTGACTTTGGACAAATGGACAACAGATCCATTGCCCATATTAGTAACAATCGTGAGCATGGTGAGGTGAAGAATCGGCATTTCGAACAACGTCTGCCCAAAACAGGGCGCTCTTTTACAAGTAATGCAGAAAGCATTCAGATTGGAGGCGCAAGACCTACTGTAGCCGTCCCGAGCAGCACATACTGTTCTTTGGATGATGTCAAAGCTACTCCTCCTAGCACCGGGATAGCATCTCCGATGACCTTCCAATCGTCACCTCACCCAAGTGATGGACAAACAGATCATTCCAATCCGTATAAAGTCATTAGGGATAAGAGACTGTGTGTATTATCGGTAGAACGAAAGGATGAATGGCAAGATTCGTCGGCAGTCAGGTCAGGTCCGACAAGAAATGTTGACGAGCTCTACGCCAAACCCGATATGAGTCGAAAAATCAAGAGACTTGCTACTTTGGAATCGGATTATGATGATCCAAGGGTTCCTAGTGGTGACTTTTATCGAAACGCTTCGCATTCAGTCGTGAATAACAGTCAGATTTACAGTAACAGCGTCGCTAACACCCCTGATGAAATGAACTGTGATGGTATACTGTATATGAATGAATCGGTTCACTCATCATTCTGAGTTAGCTACGATATTTAAAACTTAATAAAAGTATCAGTGGATCCGAAGTAAAAGTAATAGGTAAATATCTCCATGTCTATCTTTTTTCTCGATTTGGAAAACGTCTTTGACAACAAATGATAAGAGTAAGTTATCGTTCACCAGATAGTAAAATGTTGCAGTGATTTATATTTTATTTATTTGTTAGACTTACGAGAACGTTCACCCAGCGCCTTAAGTATCATTAAACTCCAACATTAAGACACCATTAATTAATTAAACTAAATATTGAGCATGTATGTAAACATTCACCTCCTGTACTTTTCAATTAATTTTCTTTGAATTATGCTAATATTGCGTGTATGTATAGCATTAATAGGCGAAGCCCACCAAAGCTCAGTGCTACTTAACTTCATTCCATGTTTGATATTAATTTGTTTATGTTTCTTAATTGTACAAAATTAAATTATGCAAACTATTTAATACTGTGTAAAATGTGGAGAAAGGCAGGGAGAAAATTAATCTTGTTTTTAATTTTATTGAATTCATAGTGTGTCGGTGTTAGTATGTTCCAGTCAAAAGGTATACCAGACAATGAAAAATGACATATTTTATGCCACTATTATGACTGTATAATCTACATATATTGATATGCCTAAACCATTGCTGGTGTGCAAGAAGTAAAACTGAAGTAGTTTCAAATCGAGATTGTTTGATAAGAAGGCAGGAACTTGTTGTATAATATATTCTGCAATCGACACAATTTATTTGTCACCACTCATATATCTGAATTTTAAATAAAATGACAGTCACATGGTCTGCACCGGTTGTTAGAGATACCACTTCTTTATGTTGCTTAACAACCTGCTGTGAAAGACATTAAGCATAGTTTTGAGAAATAAATAATAGGCTAAGACAGATTATTTTAGACATTAAGCATAGTTTTAAGAAAAGAATAATAGGCTTAGACAGATTATGTTAAATAAAGTTTCCCGATATATTGTCTTTTTTTCTAAACCAATACATGGAGTACATTAAGAGACATTGGACAAATTGTACAGTGGTAAGTGATTAAGAAAATCTTGGTTTTGTTTTATTCACCCCCAGCATCCAATAAATCATTTCAATAACGACAGCTCTTTATTTAGCCACTTGAAATATCAAATTAATTTGAATCTCTAGTTTCATGTCCGTCGTTTGGATCCATCCCAAACTGTCTCCTTGGTTTACAGAGTGGGTGTTACAGCTTCTAGGCCTTTCAACCAATTAGAACTTGGCTTTGCGATGCCTGCGCAATCACACACTATGGTTAAATCTTTAGCGGACGATAGTATATATACATGGCATTTCCTCGTGAAAGAGCGGGCAACGTTTTGGCAGTATAAGGGTTAAAGTGTAATCGCACATCAAGGGGAAAATAAAGGGAAAATACATTTCGAAAGGTTCTAATTGGGGAAGGATAGTACCCCTGGGAACGTGAATTAATTGAATGATTGAGAAAATGTACAAAAGGGGTGTGTCTACTCAGTCACACTGACGAGACCGATACCAAACCGACACAAGATGGAACTAAATACCACTAATGACCAGGAATCGGTCTGTTTTTGGATCGGTTTATAGTCGGGCTGGGGGTTTGGCTGATATATCTCGAGCGATCCTATGTGCACTATCCATTCCATTTAGAACATCATGTACGTGTTCATGTCATGACAACTATGTCTGCTCTATTCTTTCAGGATCGGCGTGAGTTGGCGTAGATGCATATATGAGTTCAAAGTCATTGCAAGCCAATAACTTCACAAACTGAACATTAAGAATATTTCTGGAAAAGGGTTTGATCCTCACCATGAACCTTTTTGTACTTCTTTTCATTCTGCAAGTTTTCTATCAGCAGTCTTTTTCTTCGGAAAACATTTGTGAGTACAAGTATAAGACTTTCAACGGAATTAATGACCAAAATGTTTCGTTTACATTCCGCGTCACACAAACGTTGCAAGAGACGCAATATCTTCAGTGGATGAAAGATGGGAATGTTTCAATTGGGATATATCAAAGTTCCGGTCATGATTTCATACGCAATATCAGCAATGGACGTTATAAATTGTTTAAAGGAATCGATAAAAACACGTTTGAAATATATATAGAATTCGCACAGGAAAATGATTCAGGGACTCACACCATTGACATTTACGACGGGTTTCGATCAGTTTGTCTTGCTTTTCGTTTGACTTTAAAATTGTATAACACAGAACCCTTGTGCACTGCTCTTCTTTCCAAATCGGTGGGTAAGGTAGAGAGGTCTTGTCACTGGATGCAGGTAGATAAAGGAGACTACGCAGAGATTGTAGCCAGAAAAGGGGTATTATCCAAGGAGGAGACTGGAATAAGCTATTTGGGTTATGTCTACAGGGAAATAAACACGTTTAGTGTTTATGTGACAATGGAAAACTTAATGGCGGGAGATGAGTTTCCCTTCAAGTGTTTAGTCTTTCATAGACATGAAAATGTTAACAAGACGTGTCATTTTCCATCAGTGGTGCAACACAAAATAGTACTTTGTCTAATATTAATCACATCGTTTTCTTTTACGGAGAAGAGGATGATAACTCAAATGTGATTGTGCATAGCATGGACAAATTTGTTTTCTTGGACGGCCGGTCTAGTAAAATTTTCTTACTTGCGGAATCTAGCAAAAAGACCACACGGCAAGCACATCCAAAAGAAAATGTGCAATGTAAAAACCTCACTGTGACCGCCAACGTAACAGCTCTTACAATGCCTTCTATTTATACTAGACATGGTGCTTCCTTTACCGGCATGGTAACACCTGGAGTAATATTTTCGAAGACATGTTTGCCGAAGGTAAAAACAAATTTGGGGTCACCATTTCCGCGGGAGTAGCATCACCACTTGGATTCATTATTGGTATTTGTTTTACCAAACTTTATGGCAAGTTTCGAGAAAAATATGAGACGATGGATCTTCGAAGAAGTTCAGAGACTGCAGTAGGTGAAGATAACACGGAATCCCTGGGAATGACGAACATTTTGACCCAAACATCTTAACCTGGTGAAGCTTTTCTACTCCATGGGGCTGTCTCAAATCAATCACTAGTAGACAGGTCATTAATTGGTGATCCCAAGCTTGATTTCCTCCATGCTGGTCGGCGCAGTCAGTCAAGCCTTTCTGCCTCTCGGTCAATAGTAAAGAAAGAGGACAACTCTTTTTCACATCTCACAAAAAAATGCAGCATTACAAACTTTGCCTCTCCAGAACTTCTTGGGAAGTTAGGACGCAGTCACGAAAACTCGGAATGAACTAATCACAAAGATGAAGAAAGCCGCAAGACACGCGTTCCAGGTATAGTCGTTGGGAGTGGGCCATCTCTGGAAATCACTTATTGTTCTCTGGATGATATTGATGACGCCACCTCGAATTTTGAGATAAAAGATCTGCCATCATCGATACCCATGCCGCTGACCCTCCGATTCGGTGGCCACAAGGGTTGTAAGAGTCCATACGGTATCAATGTAGGGACCCCTTCAAAAAAGTACACCAACTACTGCGCAGGAAGATGTATCGGTCAAAACGATGGTAGACGAGGAGGCTCTTTACGCCAAACCTGACATTAGCCGAAAGACCAAGAAGATCCATCGCTCTACAGCATCCAGAGGTGTTACCAAGCAGCAAGACCAAGGAGACAAAGCTCATATGGGTGATGACTGGAGAAATATGAGGATAGCAGTGAATCAGACAAATCGTGTTGCAGAAAATGATGTCGGCTCAGATGTTCTCGTTGGTCCTATCTATGGTAACAGTGTGAGCATTCTTAATCTTGAAGTATAGATCATTTTCCATAATATTGAATATTGAAATATTGAAATCTACGAAAACATCCACAACACGTCAGTATAATATTGTTGGTACGTGTTGCAGACAGTTTATACAATTCAAAAGAAGATCAACAGTGTAAAGTCATCATGGTGAATTCTACAAGTCTTGATCTGACCTCAATAAATCAGGATGGCATCTCTAAAGAAAGTGTGATCTACCAAAACTGTATTTCTACTCAGGGGACAGAAATTGCTCTTAATACCTCAATAAAATCTGAAGGAATCTTCAAGAAAACGGTATCATTTGAAACATGGTTCATATCAGTACTGGTAGTATCGACCATAGCCCATGGTGTAAGCATCATAGCATTCGTGTTTTCTTACAGTCGGGCTTAAGTTTACGGGTTCAGCAGACACCAGGCATGAGAGGTAATAATGTGAAAGATTGTAAATATAGCATCATAATGTGCAGTGTATATAAAATATATCACAATGGATAATCGAAATTACGGGATGCAATCTTGGAGAAATGGTGAGTGTCGGAATAATTGTTGCTTTAACGAAAACTTGAGGATCTTTATCGAATCCCGCCTAAAACCTGTTAAATGTTTGAGACAAAAAAACGTGTGAAATTTTGTAATTACTGTTTCCTTTGTACTTTAAAACGTACAGTGTTACCTTGTATCACATATTTATTCAATTTATTTGAAAAAGTAATTTCTTGTATTTTCTTAATCGTCATGATATTTGTTCGGACAAAATTGGTAAAATGCGCTTCTTTTTCTTCTTTCTGGAAATGTCAATAAACTTACAATGAACTCTTAATTTCAAAATTTCCCATATTTGACTCTAGCTTGAACCCGCATTTTCAGTGAAAACTATTTTAATTTCATCTCTTACTGATTCCACAATAATTCTACAACGATTTCCACTTTTACAATCGTGAGACATCCAGGTATATTTCAATGTCGCAGGATGAAGGTGTCTCCATACATAAGCTAATTGAAAATCAGATATATGGCATTATAACAATAAAGGTGGTTTTAAATTAATCTTAGAAATTTATCCAGCTTTGGGTTAAAAATAGTATTAACATCTTCACCTAATCTATGTGGCTCTTCACCATAATTACAAAAACAATTCGCGTAACTCCTAAAAAGATATATCGTTGTCACTATTTGAGCCTTAGATATTTACAAGCGTAACTGCACTATTAGTAATCTTCACTATAACTAAAGGAATACGACCATTACAATCCATGTGCGTTTTTAAAATGTCAAAATGATCAGAAGTAGTAGGTAAAAAATAAACATGTTAAACAAGCTGAATATGAAAGATTGCATTCTATTTTGAATATGATTTAACATAATTCTGCGAAGTCACAGAATAAAAATATGATTAAACTAGATGGAACTTCGATGGCGCGCAGTCGAAAATGATGCCTCCGTCATAGAGCAAGTTTACAAACCAAAACAGAAGAAATTTTTCAAATTCAAGTTCAATTGTAATCCATTAACAGATTCTCATAATATCGTGATTACAAAGAATTTCTCATATACATATATGACCCTTTGATCTTTGACCTCATGACCCTAAAATCTACTCAGTTCATTGGCTCTGCAAGATGTCCTGAGTTAAATAAGAATCCATCTGTTAGTTCTAATGAGAATGCGTTCACAAGCTATTTTTGCATACATAATAAGCCCATGACCTTTGACCTTTGACCTCATCAACCCAAGAATCTACTCAGTTCATTGGCTCTGCAAGATACATACATGATCTAAGTTTGGCAGGAATCCATCAATTTGTTCTAATGATAATGCGATCACAAGCTATTTTTGCATACATAATGAGCCGCAAGACCTTTGACCTTAACCTCACAACCCCAAAATCTAATCAGTTTATCGGCTCTGCAAGTAACATACATGACCAAAGTTTGGCAGGAATCCATCAATCGGTTCTTGAGATAACGCGATCACAAGCTGTTTTTGCATACATAATGAGCCCTGTGACCTTTGACTTTTGACCTCGTGACCCCAAAATCTAATCAGTTCATTGGCTCTGCAAGATACATACATGACCAAAGTTTGGCGGGAATCTATTTATCGATTCTTGAGATAACGCGATCACGAGCTGTTTTTGCATACATAATGAGCCATGCGACCTTTGACATTTGACCTTGTGACCCCAAAATCTATTCAGTTCATTGGCTCTGCAAGATACATACATGACCAAAGTTTGACAGGAATCCATAGATCGATTCTTGAGATAACGCGATCACGAGCTGTTTTAGCATACATAATGAGCCATGCGACCTTTGACCTCGTGACCCCAAAATCTGAACAGTTCATTGGCTCTGCAAGATACATACATGACAAAAGTTTGGCAGGAATCCATCAATCAGTTCTTGAGATAACGCGATCACAAGCTGTTTTTGCATACATAATGAGCCCTGCGACCTTTGACATTTGACCTCGTGACCCCAAAATCTAATCAGTTCATCGGCTCTGCAAGATTCATACATGATAAAAGTTTGGCAGGAATCCATTTATCCATTCTTGAGATAACGCGATCACGAGCTGTTATTTGCGTACATAATGAGCCATGCGACCTTTGACCTTTGACCTCGTGACCCCCAAAATCTAATCAGTTCATCGGCTCTGCAAGATACATACATGACAAAAGTTTGGCAGGAATCCATCAATCGGTTCTTCAGATAACGCGATCACGAGAACGGGACGGACGGACGGACGGACAACCCGAAAACATAATGCCTCCGGCTACTTCGTAACGGAGGCATAACAAATTGCATTGAAAGATAAAAGATAAAGCAATAACGCAGTAAATTATGAATCACGGCTGCACAATACTCAACCTTGGAGATATCTGAAGTTTTGGTTACAGCATGGGAGGGCTCTTATTACAAGTACTAGTCATATATCAATCAAGAAAGATAATTTATGTGTCTTTATTGATTTTGATTGAAGGTCGTACTGTCAATTTAGACTGAAACTTTACACTTGAGGAAACCAAGTCCATAGTTTTGAAATGGGTTTGGTTGATAAGTGGTAATGTTAACAATAAGAAAGCATCAAGATATTTAATGACCACAGCAATTTGATGGGACATTATTAACGAGACCCCACCTCCACAGTGACAAAATTAATGAGTTTAAGTCTTCTGAGTTGCATCATAAATTCTAGTCGTCTATGATTGCGTTACTAAAGCCATTCAAAATGCTGTAATTAATCACTCTCACGTCTTCATATTTCATTAGATGGAATTGATAAAGCTATTGAGGGGCATATCGGCGTGAAGCCAGTCTAAATATCTGGCTGGATTCATTTCATTGTAGCATTATCACCAGAATTTGATTATTCTTTCTACACTACACTACACGGAGCGTTTACATTAAATTCGGTACAATGTCTCTGACAGGCTTCCCCGACTTCAGAAATGCATTATATCTCTTTCTGATTTTGCAGTCTCTTTACCCGTCCTCATTTTGTGAGGATAATGGATGGGGGTGTGATGGACCGCTGGGCCCGGACAAATTATTTCACGTATTGAACGGACGAAATGCTTCA
Source organism: Strongylocentrotus purpuratus (assembly GCF_000002235.5). NCBI lineage: Eukaryota > Metazoa > Echinodermata > Echinoidea > Camarodonta > Strongylocentrotidae > Strongylocentrotus > Strongylocentrotus purpuratus. The sequence goes on from NW_022145607.1 coordinate 15,074,373, forward strand.
CTGATGATACCTCCTTTCAAAACCCCACTACAAAATACTCAATCATTGCTATGGACCAAGGGAGAGTCAACGTGGGAAAAGCGTCACAATGACACTCTCGAGTTCACAGGAGGAAACGTTTCTTTTGATGTCACACGTTATAATTTGATCGAGGATACAAATGGTACTCTTACTCTATTCATTTCTTTCGTCGAAATTAATGATATCGGGAAACATGTTATCTCAATATATGATGGTGCACAGATCCTCTGTACAGTTTTGATACTGAATTTGACTGTTGAATCTATAGAACCTACTTGTTTGACTATATTCGACAAAGAAAGAAAGAAAATACAGATGACGTGCCAATGGCTGCAAGTGATGGAAGGGGAGCAAGCACATCTTGTAGATGGGGGAAACCATGTGCTTTATGCCCATGACACTCTAAACATAAACGTTGACGGTCGATTCAATCTCACCAACAAATTCAGTGTTTACATTGATCCCCGCGACATATTTGACGGAAGAACCTTGCCAGAAAAATGTGTTATTTTGAATCACAAACGAAATGAGGAAAACACTTGCAAGTTCCCGCCTGTAATTCGATACACGTTTCAAGATGACGAAACCGAGAATATCACTTTTCAATGTTGCACAGCGAACAAAAAAAATTCCTCTACAAGTTGGTACATAGTTGATGATGAATTTATACCCATCAATTTCACGGAAGACATATTCATTACTGCTCCCGAGCGCATTCTTTTTCTCTGCGAGGAAGAGAAAAATGAATCAAACTCAGTGCTCCTCTATAGCATGGAAAGTTTGGGTGAGGGAAAATGCAGTTTTTATATCCCATCAGTTTCAGACATAAATCCGTTAAGCAGCTCAACAAATGACAAACCATGTCGAAATATCCTTGTCAAATTTAAAAGAAATACTTCCGAATCAACGACTTCAGAAGAGACGAATCCAAACCAAGTCACTACGAGTAATCTGGTGCTAAAAGATTCAACCACGAAGAAAATTGAAAATACGTCTACATCACTTACTGTTCCGTTGACCGTAGTATCAGCAATAGCATTTTCGTTGGCAAGTTGTATGTGCTTCATCAATATTCGAGGCTTTTACCGGCGTCGTGCAAAGCTAACACGTAATGTTGGAACTATTTCAAGTACAACAGATGGTGATGATGCTACGGAATCTCTTGTATTGACCAACATTTCTTTACCACGGCCTCGGCCCAGGAATGATGTACCGACTGACACTTTAGCCAGGGAACAACGTTGTACGGGCACTGCTATAGTGCGTTCTTATCAGGAAATTCAGAAAGGACTTCCAAACTTCTCCTTGCAGGGCGAGTCTGAGGCAGTTGACAACAAATGCATTAGTCATACTACAAAGAGCCATGACAGAAAAGATCTTTCTTTCGAACAGTACACGCACGAGACCAGGGTCCTTTCTACAAGTACTTCAGATGGCATCCAGATTGGAAGCGTACCACCTACTGTAGTCGTCCCAAGTGCACCGTTTCAAGACAGTACATACTGTTCTTTGGATGATGTCAAAGACAATCCTTTTAACACCGGGATAGCATCTCCGATGTCCTTCCGGTCGTCACCTCACCCAAGTGATGGACAAACAGATCATTTCGATCCGTACAGTGTCATTAGGGATAAGAGACCGTATGCGGTACAACAAAAGGATAGAAGGCACAATTCGAGGGCAAACAGGTCATGTCCCACAAAAAATGTTGACGAGCTCTACGCCAAACCCGATATGAGTAGAAAAACTAAGAGAATAGCTGCCTTGGAATCGGATTATGATGATCCGAGGGTTCCTGGTGACGACATTTATCAGAACGCTTCGTATTCAGTCGTGAATAACAGTCAGATTTATAGTAACAGCGTCGCGAACCCTACTGATGAAATGAACTGTGATGGTATGCTGTGTGTGAATGCATGGGGTCACTCATCATGCTGAGTTAAAGATAAAGTGTAGTTCTGGTCATGCAATTGCATTGTGAAAGAAACGATGTGGAATCGTTTAGAAAAGGTTGATCATCTAGAATATATGTATTGATGTGTACTGCATGGTTCTGGAATTATAAAAAATGATAAGAAATTTGACCTAGTCTTGGTAAGTTACAAGCCGGCACTGTACACAGAAAGATGTATACGGAGCTACACAAACATGTTGCATAAAAATCCGTTCCGATGTTTATGTTGTTACATGCCTTATTTAGAATATAAAAGCATTTGAAGAGCCATGTTTTTCAGGGAACATTTTTTATCTGATATTCTTACACACTTGCACTACTGGGCCAGAAGGGATTAGACCACACAGCGAGGTCACTGACAGGTGGCTATCTCATTAACTCAGTTCTTAACTAACATAAGAAAAATGGAAACACGCACGGACTTACTATGCTCATATTTTGTTTGTTCCTTTTAACCCTGTTCTGTGGACTTTTTTTATGTGGATACACTACAAAATCTGACATAATCAAGGTATAGTTATGACAGGGGACAATATCGATCATTTCTATCTCATTTGAATCTGTAATTTTGTCAAAACATTTTGCTTCTTCGTGTCTATTGAGCGTTGCTATTTACACTGTGGTCCCACAGCTTCATTTTGGTGTCTGCATAAACTGATCGTCTACTGTGTTTCTCCCGCGAACTGCTCTATTCATTCATTGTTCTTTCTCTGAATTCTCTGAATTCTTTGACAATCCTTTTGTTCCCTTACGTGACAAAGCCCGTTGCCACGTAACGCGTTCCTTTCTTCAATTGACATTGGAGACAAATAGGCCTACCACAATGGTGAAAACCAAATCGCAGACAATTGCCGAAGCTGTTCAGGACCTTTTTGATAGTGATTCATTCATCGCGAAAATAGAGAATCTGGCAACAAAAATCGCAACAGATATTGTGAACAAGTCTTTTGCCAAGCTTCAAGACTTTATTGATCGGATTGAAGGCAGACTTCATGACATCGAGGTGAAGGTGGAAGCGAAGAAGCAAGAACTTTCCAAGCTACAGAAATCGATTGATACCCACCATGATAAGATCCACAACTTGGAGGTGGCAACCAATCAGCTAGAACTGTACTCTCGACGGTCCTGTCTACGCGTGTTCGGAATTAAAGAATCTCCTGGAGAAAACACTGACAACATTGTGATCTTGCTACAAATAAGATGGGAGTGACGTTGACCCAGGACGACATCGACCGCTCGCATCGAACAGGAGCGAAGAAGCCCAACGCAGGTCGCCCTAGACCCATCATCATCAAATTCACATCCTACAAGAAGAGAAGTGAATTCATCAGAGCACGACGTAAACTGAAAGGTACGAAAACAACAATCCAGGAGGACTTAACTACAAAAAACCAAGAACTCTACACAAAAACATTCAAGTGCAAGGATGTTCCTCATAGACTTAAGATTGCTAAAGTTATCCCAGTTTTTAAAAAGGGGGATCGAGCCCAAGTATCTAATTATAGACCAATTTCGCTTTTATCAATTTTTTCCAAGACTTTCGAAAAACTTGTTTATAAGAGACTTATTTCATATATTGATCAAAATCAGATTTTATACAAAAGACAGTTTGGATTCAGAAAAGGTTATTCGACATATATGGCTCTTGTAGAATTAACTAACAAAATATCTCTAGTATTCGAGGAAAAGAAATTTCTTATTGGTATATTTTTAGATTTATCGAAAGCATTCGACAGCATTAATCACAAAATACTTTTAAACAAAATGGAACGCTATGGTATAAGAGGTACACCCCTTAAATGGTTTCAGAGTTATGTCAGTGATCGTAAACAATATACATTTATAGACAACCACAAATCTGATTTATGTAGTATATCTGTTGGTGTGCCCCAGGGATCCGTTTTGGGGCCCCTATTATTTCTATTGTTCATAAATGATCTTCAATTTATTAGTGATGTATTATAATCAATTATCTTTGCCGATGACACAAGTCTCTTTATTTCAGGTAATGATGTAGCAGAAGTTAATAATGTATTGAACGTAGAAATGAAAAATGTTACTAAGTGGTTCTCTGCTAATCGATTGGCTGTAAATATTGATAAAACTTGTTACATGATATTCAAGCCTAAGAATAAGTTCATTAATGAAGACTTAATACAAATATTTATTGGAGATTGCTTAATACATCAAGTTAAACAAACAAAAATCTTAGGAGTTACAATAGATGATAAAATAACATGGAAATTACATATTGATGACATTTGTTCAAAAATGTCTCAAGCCGTAGGGGTAATGAATAGATTAAGAACTGTTGTTCCAATGAGGATTCTTTTAACCCTGTATTACACAATGATTTTACCTTATTTATCATATTGCAATATTGTATGGGGTAACAGTGCATTGTATCTTAGAAATAGAATTGGAGTACTCCAGAAGCGTGCAATACGTGTTATTTGCAATTCACAACCTCTTGCCCACACAACCCCTTTATTTCAGCAGTTGAGTATTTTAAAAGTGGATCAAATGTGTAGTTTGCAAATTGCAATTTTTATGTACTCCTATTTTAAGAACATTTTACCAGATAGTTTTAATAATTATTTCACTTCAAATTGTACAATTCATAGCCATAGTACCAGAAATTCAAATCACTTAAGATTACCGTTATATAAATTGTTGTTTCTCTCAAACAACAATTTCTTACACTGGTGTAAAATCCTGGAATTCAATACCAGTAGAGATTAAGAACAGTCCGACACTTTTTAATTTTAAACGTAAATTTAAACTGTATATTTTACATAAAAACAATTCACAAACTTATAGTGGTACAATATAATTTTTTTTATTGCCTGTTTAATTTGCCAACTTAATTTTGTTTTATCATGTACTTTACGTTGCTATTGTTTGTGGGTTTTTGGTTTGTTTTTGTTTTTTAATTGTTTTTATATATAAAATATCCAAAAAATCTAATATTGTTCTGGGGATTAGCCTCGACAGGCCCCTGGCCTTTGTTGGTCCCCCACATGGTTTTTTATATCTACATGTATTTAGTTGTTCTTAGATTTTGTTCGCTTTTTGTTTCTCTTAATATTATTGTTTGTTAATTGTGTATTTTTATACGTCTGAACATGTATGTATACTTGTTGTTTTTTATGAACCACATGTGGAAATAAACCTTGAAACTTGAAACTTGAAAACTTGAACTTGAAAGGATCATGGGGGACCAACAGGCACCGATTGGGGAAGTTTTCTTTAGGGGGAGCAAGTAGCTACAAGTAGAACAGTGGGGCTTTAATACAATGATAACGCTCACAAATTATTTTTCACCTCTTCCCAGAATTTAAATAAATATATAAAATACCAATAAATCCGAAGTAAAAGTCATAAGTTAATCTTTCTCTCTTCCTATCTATTTATTTTTCTTTCTCCTACTACGTATATGATATATAAAACGTAGGTGAGCGTTGAGTTGCGATGAGTCTGCCTCGCGGGAGATCACTAATTACCTTGGTCTCTGTACTTTGTGTATTGGAAATCATACCATGGCATCTAGATAGATAGCGAATTCTATCTCCGAGTCATAGATATATTTATCATATCATTTCGTGTCTTAATTGTCTTAATATTATTTTTACAGAAATGACAAAATGATTAACATAATTTGGTAAGAGATAATTAATACTTAACATGTTAAACAAGCTGAATATGAAACAAAATTGCATTCTACTTGAATTAGTTTTCATTTTAATTTTGCCAAGTTATGAATCAAAATATGTTTCAAAAGGTTGTTTTGAAAGATAAAAGATAGCAATAACGCAGTCAATTATCAACCACGACTGCACAATCCCCAACCTCAGACATATTTGAAATTTTGGTTTCAGTATGGGAGGGCTCTTATTACAAATGCTATTTAAATACCAATCAAAATATTTAATTTATCTTAATTAACTTTGATTGAAGTACATACTGTATTCAATTCAGACTGTCACTTTACACTTGAGGAAAATGACTCCATAGTTTTGAAATGTTTTTTGTATCAGTGGTATTGGTATCAGTTACATTACAATAGTAAGAAAGACTCTAGACATGTAATGATCATAACTAAAGGAAGTGATATTAATACGGACAACCGGCCGCCTCCACAGTTTAGATCTACGGGGTTGCAACATTAGTTCTAGTCGTCTATGGTTACGTTGCTACAGCCAATTAAAATGATGTACTCGATCACTCTCACTTCCTTATATCTCACAAAGATCTTGGATGGAATTAATAAAGCTATTAAGGAGATATTTCGATGTGACACCAGTCTAACTATAAGCAAGTCTAGCTGGATCCATTTCATTAAAGCACATATTACGAGAATTGCATTATTCCTTCTACACTTCTCTCTATTGAGTTCACACCTACAAAATGATACTCATTATACACCAGAGTTTTGCGATTACAGCTTTTACTTCATATTCGGTACGATGTCTCTGACAGGCTTCCCCGACTTTAAAAAGACACTATGGTTATTTCTGCTTTTGCATTCTTTTTACCAATCCTCAATTTGTGAGGATCATGGATTGGGGTGTAATGGAGTACAGGAACTGGGTAAATCAATTCACATGGTGAACGGACGTAATTTTTCGCTGACGATACCTCCTCTCCAGACCCCACTACACAGTGCTCAGTCACTGTTGTGGGCCAAGGGAGAGTCAACATGGGAAAAGCGTCACAATGGCACTCTGAAGTTCGCAGGAGGAAACGTTTCTTTTGATGTCACACGTTATAATTTGATTGAGGATACTGATGGCACTTTTAATCTATTCATTTCTTTCGTCGAAATTAATGATATGGAAAAACACGTCATCTCAGTGTATAATGGTGCACAGATCCTTTGTACAGTATTGATACTAAATTTGATCGTTGAATCTTTAGAGCCCACTTGTTTGACTTTTTTCGACAATGATAGGAACAAATTACAGATGACTTGCCAATGGGTGCAGGTGATGGAAGGGGAGCAAGCACATCTTGAAGATGCGGGAGATCAGGTGCTCTATGCCCATGAGACTCTTAACATGAACTTTGACGGTCGACTCAATCTCACAAACAAATTTAGTGTTTACATCGATCCCCGAGACATATTTGATGTAAGAACCTTGCCAGTCAAATGTGTCATTTCACATCCGAAACGAAATGAGGAAAAAAATTGCAAGTTTCCACTTGTAGAACGATACACGATTCAAGATTTCAAAACCGAGAATGTCTCATTTCAATGTTGCACAGCAAACGAAAACTTTTACTTTACATGGTGGTACAAGGCTGATGGCGATTTCATATCCCTACATTTCATGGAAGAAAATGTCATACTTGGTTCCGAACGCATCCTATTTGTTTGTGCTGAAGAGAAGAATTACTCGAACCCGTCACTAATCTACGGCGTTGGAAGTTTGGACCTCGGAAATTACATTTATACCACATCGGTGTCAGACAGAAATTCGTTAAGCGACTCAACAGATGGCAAGAAATGTCAAACTATCAGTTTGAATGTTTCAAGAAATGCTTCCATATCAATGATTTCGGAAAAGACAGATCAAACTCGGTTCACTACGAGTTATATGACGCTAACAGATTCAACCACGAAAATAAATAAAATTGAAAATACGTATATTGTTACTTTGACCGTAGTATCAGCAATAGCATTTTCGTTGACAATTTGTATGTGCTTAATTATTATTCGAGGTTTTGACCAGCGCTGCATGAAGCCAAAACGCAAGGTTGAAATTAATTCAAGCCCAGCGGCTGGTGATGATGCTACGGAATCTCTTGAACTGACAAATATTTCTTCTGCGCGGTCTCAACCCAGGAGAGACGTATCACGTGACACCATAGTCGAGGAACAGCATGGGACGGATAATGCTATCATACATGCGTGTCAGGAAAGTCAACATGGACCTCTCAGCTACATTGTAGGTGACTTTGGACAAATGGACAACAGATCCATTGCCCATACTAGAAACAATGCTGGGCATGGTGAGGTGAAGAATCGGCATTTCGAACAGCGCTTGCACGAGACAGAGCGCTCTTCTACAGGTACTGCAGATAGCATTCAGATTGTAAGCGCACCGCCTACTGTAGTCGTCCCGAGCGCACCGATTCAAGACAGTACATACTGTTCTTTGGATGATGTCAAAGACACTCCTTCTAACACCGGGATAGCATCTCCGATGTCCTTCCAATCGTCACCTCACCCAAGTGATGGGCAAACAGATCATACCGATCCATACAACGTAATAGGGGATAAGACACGAAATGATGAAAGGCAAGATTTGTCGGCAAACAGGTCAGGTCCGACAAGAAATGTTGATGAGCTCTACGCCAAACCCGATATGAGTAGGAAAACTAAAAGAATAGCTGCTTTGGAATCGGATTGTGATGATCCGAGGGTTCCTGGTGACGACATTTATCGGAACGCTTCGTATTCAGTCTTGAATAACAGTCAGATTTATAGTAACAGCATCGCGACCCCCACTGATGAAATGAACTGTGATGGTATACTGTATATGAATGAATCGGGTCACCCAACATTCTGAGCTCTACGCCGAACCCGATATGAGTAGGAAAACTAAAAGAATAGCTGCTTTGGAATCGGATTATGATGATCCGGGGGTTCCTGGTGACGACATTTATCGGAACGCTTCGTATTCAGTCTTGAATAACAGTTAGATCTACAGAGTGAGTCCAAAAAAAGTTTACACCTAGACAATTGCTAATTATTTTAAAAATCATCTTTGAACAGTAAATTATTATACATCTTATGAAAGAGTGTTTTATCCCAAATCATTTGGTACAATTTTTGTGTGGTATGTGTTCACGTTTGAATGAACACAAGGCAATGTTTGCGAGAGTGCAAAAATGGACTTGCGCCAAAGTTGCTTATGTGATGTTTGAATAAAACAATTTGGATTTGGGTATTAATTCGGTCTTTGCAGATCCAAATAACATCCCTAACAAAATTAATCATGCCACACATATCAAATATCGAATATCAAATATCAACGAACATTTGTGCGCGTGTGTGTGGATGGTGTGACTTTGCCCTTTGCAAAAAGCATATGTAATGCATTTCATTTGATATATTTAATTCATTCTCTCACTCCATTAATCCCAACACAATACATACTGTACGCATCACTTTGGCGCAAGTCGATTTTTTTGCACTCTCGCAAACAATGCCTCGTGTTCATCCAAGCGTGAACACATACAACACAAAAATGATACCAAATGATTTGGAATGAAACACACTTTCATAAGATGTATAATAATTTACTGTTCATAGATGAATTTTAAAATGATTAGCAATTTTCTAGGCGTAAACTTGTTTTGACTCACACGGTATAGTAACAGCGTCGCGACCCCCACTGATGAAATGAACTGTGATGGTTTACTGTATATGAATGAATCGGGTCACCCAATATTCTGAGTTAACTACGATATTTAAAACTTTATACAAGTATCAATGGATCCGAAGTAAAACTGATAAGCCAATATATCTATATCTATCTTGCTGTCCTGTCGATATGAAAAATGTCAGTCGCAAAAAGGATAAGAGTATACTTATCGTTCACAAGATAGTAAAATGTTGCAGTGATTTTGTACTTAATCGATTTTGGTAGAATTAGGAAAATGTTCACCCAGCGCCTTTAGTTTCAGTAAATTCCAATATAAAGACACCGTTAATTTAAATAAGTATTGAACATGTATGTAACCATTCACCTCCTGTACCTTTTACTTAATTCACTTTGAATAATTATTATATTACGATGTATGTATATCATTCAGGCGTACCCTACCAAAAGCTTCGTACTTGCTGAAATCATTCTGTGTATAATATCAATTCATGTATGTTTCTCAATTGTACAAAATGCCACTCTGCACACAGTTTAAGTACTGTTTAATTTGTTGGAAGAGGTCGTGAGAATACTAATGTTCTTTTGAACTGTATTGAATTAAGAGTTTGTCGGTGTTACTATTTATCAATCAGAAAGTATACCAGACAATACAGAATGACATGTTATATGCCCACTGTTACAATGATTATGATAAGACAACCCACATCCGGGTGCAGCCAGGACAACGTATTTAAACTATCGGTGATGTACAAGAAGTTGGTGAATAGGGGCAAATGTAAATTCCTCGAAAAGAAAATGCAATTAACGTCTTGTATGATATATTTAAACCGCATATCAATGACTCGGAATTGATTTTTTTTTTTACAATGGACCAATTATTTGGAATAACCTCCAAACTAATGTCAAGAATTGTAAGACTGTTAAACATTTTAAACGATTAGTTAAACAACACCTCCTGAACTCATAAATGATGAATATTTTGTTTATATTTCATATCTTTTCTTCCTTATCATGTTTTTCATATTATGACTTTTTATATTTTCTTACAATGTATGATATGTTATGTGTATACTTGTTAAGGGGTCATTTTTAACAAGCCAATTAATGCTTTTCATGATCCCGACACTACTATTCATATGTATTTGTTATTGAGTTGTAAATTTGTTTTAAAGTAGAAATAAATTGAATTGAATTGAATTTTATAATCGACACAATTTATTTGTCACCTTTCACACAAACCGAATTCTGAATAAAATCACGATGGCATAATTTGGACCGGCTGTTATTTTTTCAACTTCATTCTTTTGCTAAATATTACGATCTGCTACCAAAGATTTAAATATGCTATGAAGAACACTATGAGACATTGGGAAAATGTCTAGTAGTAAGATCTTAAGAAAAACTTTCGCTTTTATTTCATTCACATCTAACAACCAATTGAGCATTATAATCACGAGAGCTCATTAAGCTACTTATAATACAAAGAACAAATGAATTGTTTAGTGTCATATCCTTCAATTGACTCCATGTCCAACTGAATCCATAGTTACCGAGTGGGTGTAACCTTTTCCTGGCCTTCCAGCCAATAAGAACTTGGTCTTGAAACGCATGCGCAGTAACACGCCTTTACTGATTCACGGTACACTGGATGAGTGTGCAACTACACGGCGTTTCCTCGCGAACGAGTGAGCAAGGTTGTGGCAGCTTAAGGGTTAAAAGGCAGTCGTATATAAAGAGGAAATTATATTGCGAAAGGCTATACCTGGCGAAGGGTGGAATACCTGGGAACGTTTTGCATGAGATGGATTGCAAAATGTTACAGGTGTAGACCATGAACTGGAGAAGATTATTTGGATTATGGGGAGATGTGTGACAATATGTGGCAAGAAACCACTGAGAGGGATGAACACGGAGGGCAACTATTAGTCTTCGAATTATAGCAGCGATGCGTCCAAGTGGTTTTAGTAAGGCAAAAACTGATTTGATTTTTGATTTGATTTGATTTCTGCATTTTTTCATTTACAATAACTGAACAATAAAGAACATATAAACGTAAGTTTTAATACAAAAAATGTACAAACAAAAATTACTTCATATCAAAATGTTATTTACACATATACATAATAATAAAGAACTTAATTTGTCTATAACATATTATTATAAATTAAAAGTATTATTCGAACTATCTGTGGAAAAAAGTCAAGGAGACCGCAATCATAAGCGATGCTAGACTAGGATCTCCAGCAAAGATAATAGAGTGAAGATGATTTAATAATGTCATTTCTATAAATAACAAGACGACCCAAAATAGATCATTGCGGTACCCCACATCAATTTTCTTTTTTTATTAATGACTTTGGAAAGATACGTCTTGTAAATAATTAGTTAACCAAGAATTTAAACAGCTTGACCTCTTACAACATAGTACTGTAAATTATAAACTAATGTTTTATGATCAATCGTATCAAAAGCTTTTTGAAAAGTCCAGAATCTATCTAATAACATGTTCACTGTTCGCAAAGGCCTCAATTATCTTATCATAAATATTTAAATTGCATAATGGTTAGATTGACTATTTCTAAATCAGAACTGGTTAGGAATAGACGAAATAAATATTTGTAAGAAGGTATTTAGTGTGTAATATATAATTTTTTCAAGAATTTTGGAAATACGTGGTACTAATGATATTGGCCTATAATTACTTATTACTTAGGAAGCATCCTTCTTTTAAATAGGAATCCCTTTACCCGTTGAAAGGGATAAGTTAAATATATATGTTAGGGGATTATATTATCAAAGATCATGATTTGTTTCAATAAGTAAACACTTATACTATCATGGCCATTAGATTTGGTAGAATTAAGGTGTTAAACCACATTGATAATTCATAATTATACGTTGGAGTAAAAATATAAATGTAAAAAAAGGAATTTTTCACATAGGAAATTCAAGGTCTTACTGTAGTTCATATATAGTTCCACCTGAATCAGTATTAACTGCTAAAGTAGGGCCTACATTTATATAATAATCATCAAAAGGGTTGGAAATTTTAATCGGATCAGTAATTTGTTGTTCATTAATATAAACAAAAAAACTTGAATTACTTTCTGTATATTTCTTTCCGTTCACTTACAGTTTTCCATAATGAATACTTGTAAATTAGCTTACTTTCTATATTGTTAGAATAATATGATATCTTGGATAATCGTAAAGAGTTGTATGGTGATTCATAATATGTTTCATTCTTCTAAAAGGCAAATTAACCTCAAACTACGTGTTAATTTTAGTTTGTAGGCCATTTAAAAACATTATCTGAAATATATAAAACATCGTACATTTGACGAAAGGGAGGACGTAACTCTTTTTCAGAATCCTTCGTCTTTCTTGGCTCTGAGAATTTTCAGAATATCTCCATTTTGTTTGCACACGGCCCGTTCTGTGGCGTATCGCATGGAGTCTGCTGTAAACTACATACACATTACACTCACGCTGCAGTGAGCTCGAGCACGCGCGATGAAAACAAAGATTTTTCAACTACCACCGCAATTTGTAACAATATTGCACACAAATGGAACATTTAACTTCGATATAAATGACATACCTTTTTTGCCTCAATCTCAACTATTCTCTTTTCCGTTGACTGACGTCTATTGGCAAAAATCGATGGAGCTGCATCCACTTTCATCAGCCACTGTGCCTTTGATTCCCTCAATTTCGTTCTCATATGTCAACTCGGTAATCTGCCTCTGTAAAATTGTCACTACAGGTTACATCTTTTTTCCTGATGTACTTGTACTTTTTGTCCAGAAAAAAAAATCTCCACCTTCAGAGCTACCACCCATAGCTTGAATATTTCATTGCGATTGTGTGGGTCAGGAAATCGATGAGACGACTTCCCCTTGGTTTTCGAGGAACCATTATAACAACCAAACACTTGGCAGTACACCATGTTTGACGTGTATTGCATATAACGCGCGCTTCTAGGCATATCGCCGCGCTTCTTCAGTTCTCCTCGAGATACGTCAGAACCCGGAAGTTGTGAAGGGAAATTTCGACAAAATGGCAGCTTCTTCGGGCATATCAATATGAGAATTAAATGCATAAGATTGCAGTGTACTTGTTATATAAATTTCATATACTGGGATATTTTTTCATAATTCAAAAGATAAATGTTAAAATCGCCAATTATATAAACTTCTCTATTTCTCGGGAAACAGTATCAAGACATTTATCAAAATTGCCCAAAAATATCTTTGTTATAATTAGGGGGTCTATACATGATGCCAACTATTATGTTTTGGAGTTTAATATTTCAATAAATAAATCTTCAGCGCCTTCAGTGTGTAAGTCGGATCTAACTTTAATTAAATAATGATTCTGTCATAGGGAACGTTGTATCATCCGCTCAATCTGACTTGCGTGCATAAAACGTATGACAATTTTTGCATGAAAAAGTGCTATTTTCTATTTTAAATAAGTGCGTTTCTTTCCAGCATTGAGGTGCCCGGGATTCACTACGGTAACCTTAAAAAATTATATATATTAAAAATAATATGGCACTGTTTTTGTACTTTTGTCTGAAAAAAAACAAAGTAATCCAGTACATAGTCGTCTCTTTTTGCGTTGGAGAAGAGCTAAATAGCAAGTTTCAATTACACTTCGGCCGCTCTCGCAAGCCCTAAGTCGTTCCATGATGGTCAGGCGGCTTTGGGGTGAGCGGCTAGCGTCTTATTTTTTTCGTACCACAGCGAGCCCAGGTTACCTGCGAGAGCTCACTTTGGGCTCGCTGTGGTACGAAAAAAATAAGACGCGAGCCGCTAATGAATATACTAATCGTTAGTTTTCTTCTGGTATTAAACTTGTGTTAATTGGTTGTATATTTTTGTCGGAATATAGGAAACTAGACGCTTGACAAATAACCTTTAGCGTCTGAATTTAACTAATTGCCCGTTGAAGCCAGTGGCCCCTGACCACTGCACTCAAAGTTAGGGGAGTTCACGACTACAGAAAAAAAGTGAGATTGAAAACGATTTTTTTTTTTTTTTTTTTTTTTGGGGGGGGGGGTTGCGTTCGTGGACAGAATAATTTCACTTTTCTTCGCGATACGCATCGCGATCCAATTCGCAGTAAGTCTTACTATTTTTCAGAATAATCGCGACAGATTTTGTATCTACAATGTATATATGATTCTTGTTATCCTGAATAAATATATTTCAATAAAATAAATAAATAAATAGTTTGCCAGGCGCTGTGTGTGTGAATGTTATTGAGAATCAACATTCGATTTATTTAATCCCAGGATTTCAAGCGGGCATGTTCCAAAAGTCCGGTTCGAAGGTTCTTGCCGTCGAGCGAGACTTCTCCCTGTGTGTGAATGGTCCCCCCCCCCAAAAAAAAAAAAAAAAATAATAATAATAATAATAAATAAATAAATAAATAAATAAATAAATAATCATAATGATAATAATAATAATTTAATAACAATAATGATAATGAATAAATAAATAAATAAATAAATAAATAAATAAATGAACAAATAAATAAATAAGTTTTTAAAAAAATAAATAAATAAATCGATCTTTGCATCGCGATTCAATTCGCACTAATTGTTATGTGTGAACGGGCCTACTGTGTCGGAGATAGTTTGTTGTCAACTTATTTTATAAGATAAATCCAAGCAAACGTTTCAATATGTTCTCTACCATGGTCACGCTCGGAACGAAACGTATAATAGTAAACAGATATACCATGCACTGAGAGCAAGGCTCAAATTAATTTTTTGTCCACGGGGGCTCTTCCAAAAAAAAAAGAGCCCCCGTGAGCTCTCTCACGGGGGCTCTTTTAGTACCGACGGGGGCTCTTTTTTTAATACAAATTTTCATTGAATTGGTACCCATGAAACTCCTAAATTCCTTGGTATTTTATCATTATCATTTATTTAAGTCGGCATTTTCCCTCTTAGAAATGTACTTGTTACATAGCTGTTATTGACTTTTATCTCCGTAATGACATTCTCTCCATTTCTTCCCGCTCTGCACATAATGTCCTCCTCATTATTTGGAGCAACCTTATTTACATTCTTTCTTTACTTTTGGTTTTTACCATATCCTTCCGAAACACAGGGGCAGATCTAGCTTTTTGCTAAGGATGGGGGGGGGGGGTAACCCAGATACGATGTGGAGCATCGTCCACGAGCCGCGTAGCGGCGAGGCGATTTTTGTTGTTGCTATTTTGAACTCCCGTAATTGATGTGTTCCTGGCATCTACTAACATGCGGAGCATCGTCGACGAGCCGCAAAGCGGCGAGGCGATTTTTTGGCGCTATTTTGAACCCCCGTTAGTGATGTTTTCCTGGCATCTACTAACATGCGGAGCATCGTCGACGAGCCGCAAAGCGGCGAGGCGATTTTTTGGCGCTATTTTGAACCCCCGTTAGTGATGTTTTCCTGGCATCTACTGACATCTACTAATACTGTGTAGGTCTGGACACAATGACACATGATAGCATTTTTCTATGCACAACACATTTTCACTCGGCAGCCCAAGGGGGAGGGGGGGGGTGGTTAAACCCCTAAACCGCCTAAATCCGCCCCTGCAACATCTTTGGTGATCTTCTTCTCAATATTGATTTACTGGTCAAGTTACATTATTTGCTGATCTTTTAGAATAACCAGATTTCAGAGGATTCACACTTGTCACAACGAAAAATTTCTCCATGTTTCAGTCCTTGCGCGATCGTCTCCAGCTCCAGCATATTTTGGGCGTCAGCGTGCACACCGGTACTACCGGCGCAGTATAGCCATTGCTGACGGCCGCACTACAGCTGCACTGCGAGCTCTGTTGTTTGTATCGGTAATACTCATAGAGATGGGAGAGAAAGCGCCATCTAATTAGTTCCATTTTATTGGTTTAAGGTTTGAAAATTGATACTCAATATTGTGTTAAAGTTATATCAGAAAAGATAATCTTTATTTTATAATTCCACGGGGGCGATTTTTAATTTTGCAATCGCCCTCGTGAACCATCTGACGGGGGCGATTGTGGGGCTCACGGGGGCGAATCGCCCACCGCCCCCGTGTATTTTGAGCGTTGACTGAGAGGCTCTAGTTGAAATTATGGATCGAGGAGGCAGGAAGAGCACTATTTCTGTCGCCGAGGAATCCATAATTTTAACTAGTGGCTTGAAATAGTGCATAATATATTTGTTTTATATTTTTCAAACCAACCTTCATGAAAATGATAATGATAATAATAATTATGTTAACTGTCACTGAAGTAGTGTAGAGTGCAGAGAAAGCAGCGCAGACCACAGTACCGCGACCGCGACCGATAGCGCATTGATCTTGATTGATCGCATATATATGACGTCATCCATGGTTTAGTGCACCAAAGCATGGATGACGTCACGGTTACATCATGGAGCTATCTCTTCTTATATCTCCATGGCTACATCATAGCAATGTTATGTTTGGTCACATCATGGAGATATAAGAAGAGACATGATGCTATGTTGACCAATTACTAAACAGGATTTCATTGATCAAAAATATAATTTGGTATATTAAATAGAGGTGGGTAGTTTTTATGGAGCCATGTTTTAGATGATCCTATTATAGAAAAGTGAAAGTTATTTAATCACAGACTCAAAATTCCTATTTGAACTTGCAGTACTACCATAAAATAGGCTGAAGTCGAGATAAGCTTGAAGATGCATGGAGTTTGCTTCGTCGTACATTCAATCACTATTATTCCATGAATTAAATCCAGAATTAAATTCTTCTATACTGCATAGTACTAGCTTAGCTTTTGACATTTCTCAAACCTTGGTCAAAATTTGCGTTAGGAAAAATCATTCACAATTTGGTAATATCTTGACCGTAGTTACAAAAAAGGGCAACCAAGAGCATGATTTGTGTGTCAGTGTGTCTGTGTGTATGTGTGAACATGTGAGTCCGTGCATGGGTGTGTGTGTGTGTGTGTGTGTAAGTTAGTGTGTACATGCATGGTTGTGATAGGGCTGAAGAAAAGTGTTGTAGGAAGTCATTAGTGAAGTATAAATGACAACATATTCATAATCACTTGCAGGTCTCAAAAGCAAAGTGTTTATAACCCATTTGCGTCATTATCTTTGAAACATGTTTAATGTTCATTCTGTTTCGTTTTCTCCATTGCTGAAAGGAGGGTGTATGTTTGCGGTTTTGCAAGTTCTATATCACCTGACTCTGTCTGACGTCGATCCATTCTGGTGTGATGGGCTTCAAACACGAGCAATAACAGCAGTGACCGGTCGGAATATTTCCATGCGATTTAGTCTGAAAGATGCCCTGGTCAGCACCCAGTCACTGGCATGGACCAAAGATGGGGCTTGGATGACGGAATGCAATCGTTCTCTGGAATGCATCAGCAGCGACACATTGTTCAATCCTGATCGGTATACGTTAACTCAACTATCCTCTGACACCGAGTTCGAGTTGAGTATCGCGTTTGTTGAAGAGAACGATTCCGGCACACACATCGTTAAAATAACCGAGGGTGCACGTTTCATTTGCACGGTGTTAATTTTGAATTTAACCATCGAGGTTATACCTCCCACCTGTTCAACGATCCTTGACAGAGGGCGCGGAAAATTACAGATGTCTTGCCAATGGCTGCAGGTGAACGTTGGGGATCAAGCCCAACTTATAGCAGGAAATCAGGTGCTGTACGAATATTATGCTCCTGAGATGAATATTGCTAGTTATTTTACATTAACCAACAAATTCAGTGTTTACGTCGATCCCGAATTTATTTTTGACGAGAGAATTATGCCGGCCGAATGTTTGGTTACGCACACGAGGCAACGTCGCAATAAAACGTGTTCTTTTCCTCCCGTAAAACAACATACGATTCAAGATGATGTACTCCAAAGTCAACATGTACTATTTAATTGTTGCGCCACAAACGAGACTTTTTCCTTAACGTGGTGGTATAATAACAGTTGCGATTTGCAACCTGTCAATTATACAGAATCTTATACCATGACTTTGGGGAACATCGTTTTCCTTTGCGGTGAAGAGGATGATTCCTCAAATATAATAGTGCATAGCATTGGACAATTGAATTTACCAGACCACCAATATCGCGTGTCATTCCTTTCCGTACCTGATAGCGATCTGAAACAACCAAACGATTCGACGGACGAACTACGATGCAAAACCCTCATTGTGAATATCACAAAGACTGAGCCGACATCGCCAACTGACGATTCTGTGACTCAAGAAAATGACCCCTCGTCAAATTGCGTCGTGAATGAAGAGACGAATGCGACTGATGTAGTCTCTCAAATGAAAACCATTTCCATGGAAACGATGCTCTTAACTGTGCTAGCCTTATCAACGATAGCCCATGGTGTTAGCATTATAGCATTCGTGTTTTCGTACAGAAATGCCGACGAATATGATGTAAGGAAACGTGATTAAATGATCGTGTAAGAAATGAAAGTTTATGAATCTAAGAGAAGAATCCGTGTATATAATAATGCAAAAATAGGAATCTGTTAAAAACGTGTTTTCACAAGCCTGTACATATGTATATGTGTAGTTATGTATCATCTTTGCTCCATTTTGAAACTGTCACATATATACCCACGAAGAATACATAACGTATTGTGCTGTATAACATAAGATAATCTGTGTATATTCTCAGTATATATTGTAAATATGATAAGTATATTTGTCTATCTTTTTCAATAATATTTATGTTTGTTCCAATAATCTTTCTCTATAATGAAATGGAATAGTTCATGAATGTAGAGCGTTAATAATAGTAGATCTACACTTAATATTGATCAATGATAATCAATGATAACCTACTAATCTCATAGACTTAACCTAAGAATGTAATGACTAGAAGAAAATGATATTTATACACTGTAAATTGAAAGAAACATATTTGTAACGATGCACTTGTTCCCGTTCTTCATGACCATGTAATTCTTCTTTCAATTTTCGTTAAAACCTTTGAAATGATTAAGAATTTTCATGATTTATAAGGTATTAATTCATTCATTTAAAAAGTTCATGAAAAAAATCATAAGGATCAGATTTGCACAATTTCAAGTAAATGTTAAATACACTTAACCACCTATCTATAATATAACCTTTAGTACATCTTTAAAACTACTTTTAAGTCTTTCATTTATTTAAACCAACACAGAAAATCATACCTGTATCATTTATATTTCCTTTGGAATAATAGCATATTATATTATGCTTAGACATTTTAATTGATATCATAACAAATAAAAATAGCAGGTCATTAAATTAACTGTAGGAGAAGAGATTATGTTTAAATGAAATGCACCATAAAAGTATATCCATGTTACAAATGAAACATTTTTACGTAGGCATAATGTCGGTGAATTAATGTGATTAGAATGATAAAGCTTTTGAGGAAATTTATGGTTGAATGATGCATTATGTTTGAGGCAGATGTAAACAAAGTTTCTTTCAAATCTTTTCTCTTATTTTCTATCATGTTCATATATATATACTAAATCAATTCATTTGTTCTTGATCAAATTAATATTGAAACAATGTATATTATCGTATTGCTTGATTCGAGTATTATATGCACAGTTCTAACATGATGGTTATAAACGTATGTAAACAAAAAGTGTTGTTAATCCTTCCATTTCATTTAAATATTGAGAATTTCTCAAAATATCAGAAAAAAAAACATTATCACTTTCTGGTTTAAAGAAACAGTAGCTCTTGAATTTGTATATCTGGAATAAAATTATGCTCTACTCGTCACTGCTTGCATGTATTTCACGTTAGCTTAGCAACATAAAGGTTATTATACTCGTGTTCGACTAGAATATATTTGCTGGTATTTAATCTGTATAGATTATATTTCTATTGAGACATGTATCATTTTACATCACATAATGAGCTCAATAACATGTGTCGCTTATGATGATAATTTGTATTGTTAATATTTACAACAAATAATACTCCGGTTTGTGGTGTGAAGGCATTTTTTAAAGTGAGACATGGTTATTTCCAAATATATTTTTGGTTTGTATTTTCTTTATGTCGAGAGAACGAATGAAATTACTTGGACTGGCTAATTCAAGCTTTTTATCATTGCATTTTCATAATTTCCCTTTTTCCTAACTCTTTATATTATTGTATAACATGCTTAATTTGAGTAACTTATGATAATGCATTTTGAATGAATTGTAATGTTGAATTGCTATGTTTAATCTTCACTATAAAGAATGTAACAAAACCAATCAATCATTAATAAAGAGTCACGTTTCGCAACCAAGCCACTTGTCAACCACTCTCCTTTAATTTAATCATACTCTAGTTTCTATTCCACTTTCACTAAGTCTTTATTTTTCATAGAACGTCCATGACCACAAAAACAGAAAAACAATGAAGGATATGTGAGTCGTTGAGTGTGATATATGTGGGATGATTTATAATGATGATTTTTAGTGTTGGGATTATGTTCTAGTTTCGAAATATAAAAGGATGATATATTATCTTTTAAAATATACTTCCTCTTTAGAAGATAGGCCTATGTAACTCAAATAAAACTGCAACTATAAAATTCTTAATATTTTGTACATTTATCGAAAAATTAATCCTATAACACTTTTAAATATAATTATGTAGAAATATAAGACTAATAGGGCATCAAATCCATTTAAAGATAAAATGCTCAAAGCGCACATGTGAACAAACATGACAAAGGGGAAATAGATCTATAAACAGAGAATATGTCACATACATATTACTGAGTGCAGAGATATAGTCGGAAAGAGAGAGAATATAATCAATTGAAGGCAACTACGAACAAATACATTTTTAGGCTTTTTGAATGCTTGAGAAGTTGATAATTATATACATGTAAATGCAAACAAAGAATGAAAAAGGCAGAGCTTACATCGTTTCAAAATTGTTAACTTTACGGCTCACTAATTTATTCCAATCTATAAAAGTTTTTACCGCCAGACCCGGTGCGACAATGTAGTGCGTTGCATATTAATCTTGTAAAAGTTGTTGCTATGTCGGATGATACAGGGTCTTCAGAAGAATGTGATAAAGGCATGAACAAATCTGAAAATGTATGTGAGCTAGGCCATTGTTTGCTCGGGTACTCTTATTCTCACTTCATTCAAAACATTAATGTCTCGATATAACATTTTTGTTATGGGGAGAAAATTCAAATTTTCAAAAACTCAAGAATTGTCGGTCTAAGATGTCAAACCATTTGATATGATTGTGAATCTCGAATATGTGATGATGCAATTTGTGGAATGATGAGAGTGTATGCCTGTCTAATATCATCATGGCGATGTTAATTAGGTGCTTCGAAATTAATTGTTTTATGCATATAAAGTTGAAAGTAGTTTCAGTAAAACAGGAATATTAATTATACTCTTCCCAGGATTGTTCACTATTTTTTACGAAAATTATGAATAGAAGTCGCTTGTTCAAATCACTATTTCTAATTCGCTTATCTATACTTCAATGTAATCCAATTGATCCCAAGTATCATGAAATACATAGGTAGTAGAAATGGTTTACCATACAACCATAGCGGGATCATTTCTTTGAATTAGCTTATTATTTCGTTTTTTTCGGCCGGGTATTAGTGTTCCAATCGCATGCATATTCAGGAAAGATCTTAATACTACTATTACTAAGCTCTTTTTTTCAAATTGTCAAATGTTGTTATTTTTTCGCAGCCGACCCCCCCCCCCCCCCCCCCCCCCCCTCCCCCCTGCCCTCTATCACGCCCATGGCAGAGAAAGTTTATATTGACGAAAAAGCTATGCATGTGGACGGTTTGCGCATACTGAGAAAAGCAGATGTTTAATACCCTCGGGTTAAAAATCTTGGATCCTTTTAGAGTTTTTTTGTTTTGTACTGTAACATTTCTATAAAGATCAACAAAAATAGCAATAGGGTTAAGGATCCTGAGCTCGGGATAGCCGGAATATTTTCTTTTAATGTTATTGAACATAAATTCTCGCGCTAAGTGTTCACAGAAGAAATGGGACAAGCTTTTAACAAATTATTTAATGCCATCGAGAGTGTCTGCGTTTGAGCTATTAGAATCTTGTATTGTTCGCCTCCAAATCCCTTTTGGTATTACGTAAGACTAAGCGCCAAAGAACCTATTTAGACGACGGTCTCTTTTGTTCCTTGTTCCTGGTATGAGTATATGCACATTGCCCAATTGTGCTAAAGGTCGCTTAAAGTACACCCGAGCAAATAAACACTCATTCTCGTCTGAAAATCGTGAGTATTATTATACATCTCTGCAGCGTTGTCGCAGACCGAAGTATACGTCGAACGTGTCAGGTAGTTGCTGATAAATGTCCGCCATTGGAGGCTATACAAAGTATTGCAACTCTTTCCTCAAAGTGTCAGACTGGCCTGATTGATGAAGAGGGGTTTCACTTTCGTAATGTAAACGCGGCAAGATCGAAAATGCGTAGGCGACTGTTCAGACAAACAAGGTAATTATCAACTACATTTTACAGAAGAACTTTTAATGTAAGTGCATGTATCACGTGTATTGTGTCATTACTTAGTTTTCCTTGGACACCTTAACCTCTTCTAGATATTTTCGAGGAGAAGATGTCCTTCATCATGACACGAGACACATGCTCTGATTACAATGGCTCCAAACCTATGTAGGACTGTGGTCATGTGGGACCAACTATGTGGGACAACTCTCTTCTGTACTAGTTAAAATAGAATAAAAAATTCAATGTTATGTTAGATAACTTTTTGGTCTTTTCAAGTCGGACATATAGAAGAATTTGTCTATATATTGACCATCTCCCGCATGTATCGAAATAGAAAAGGAGACTTTCCTTAAAATCTTATTTGCTACATATTTTAAATCATATAAAGCATCATTCTTGCACTATATACGCCAATTTTCCAATACTTAGTAGACCAAATCCCCCTGGAGCTAAATTATACATGGAAGAACTCACTCATTTCTGGTAATATTCTGGCGAAATATATGATGTAATTTTAGAAGAAAAAAACACATTTACCCATAAGAGAAGGAATAATGTTTGATTGCACAGTCATCTATCATTTAGATGATCAATGACCTAATTTTTACAAGAAATATAGTGCCCAAAGTTCTGTGGTTTCATACAATTTTCTAACTACGAACTATTCTCATACACACTTATGTGATGTTCCATTCATAAATATACAACTTTTAGATGATAGATGTAGTCTGTATGTAGGCTTCTGTTTTCAGAGGTTTCGTTCATCAAACTGCATGCAAATTATAATCAGGGTGATGCCGGTATGTTATCGATTTTGCCATTGTTCTCAGTCTCTACTTGAATAATAGCTGGAAAATACGTGTTAATGTTATCGGCGAATAAATATTTGTACTCTGTCACAGAGAATGCTCCTAGTATTGTTAGGCTTATCAGGGCATGTGAGTTAAAGTCTCACCTCCCTGGGCTTATACATCAAATGTTTTAAACAGTTGTGAATAATATTAGAAGGAAACTTAGCAACATTACATATCCTTTTGTGGACTATAGATGATTTTTTTTTTTTTTAATATGCATGCATATTAGAAATGATGCATTGACTATCATGCTCGTTATGAACTATCAAGCGCATCCTGGTTTGCTTATTCCATTTCAATCGTGTAAAATATGATAAATTAATTATATGGATAATCGTGTTGTCATTAATCAATGATTAATAATGATTTTCATTTGTAATAACGCTCTCCACGTTTTATCAAAACTCGCAACGACGGGAGGCAAACTAACGCTTAATTATGGCTATTTATAGAATTCTTTGCATGTTCCTTCATTTCAAACATTGTCATGTTAATACTATCATCAATTCTCACTGGTTATAACTTTCCCCACTCTTTTTATCCGCACCAGGACACGTAACGAGATTCGGGGGAACTTGAACCAAGCGAGAATGGAGAGATTTCTTCCATGCATGGTGCAAGACTGAGATGAAAACCATTCCTGCCAAAGAACACCCTATTGACGTGGATTCGGCCTTCTCAAAGACACTAAAACTTCAAAGAGATTCGGGAATATACTTGAAGAATATTCTTAGACACGTGGAACAAAATACATTTTGTCAGCAGATTGGTTTTCTTCACATGTCCTTGAAGTAATTCATGAGGTGACAGTGCCATCGTCCCAACAACATAATTTTACTTCATATCATGGCTTTATATAAGGAGATATTGTGAAAAAGTTCTGACAACGTTTACTAAAAGAATCCTGAAAGGAGGAACCCGGGAGAAAAGAAATAGCTATTCGTATGTCTTGACTGCTTTCAAATATGTAAAGGAAATAGAAAGTGCTTCAAGCGGCATTGCCTCAGGATATCAAAGATTGTTAAAAGATAGATAAACATGAAAAAGTAAATGGCACGCCCGGTATTATCTCGTGCTGCTGAGCCTATTAGAATGCATGTTGAAATATGCACTCTGGAAATTTCACCGAAGGCTAAGGGGACCAACGTTACATTTTCTTTCTAGGACACAGCAGCATCATATGCAAAAAGATAAACAATGCTCTCTAGAGCAGCCCGTTCAGGTGCACTCCGCATTGGAAGAATCTTGTCATGTAAAAGGAGGTTTTGGCCCGTCCTCGCTGTAGTGATAACCATCATCTATTTAATAGCATCCTTGTCATTCATGATACAAGACAAGTCTCTGTCGAGTCTTGGATTCGTTCATAATTCTGATGAGCAGCTGGAGCAATTGGTTGGCCGGACTCTGCCAAGAGTGAAAGACCAACCGCCGTCGTCCTGCAAAGCGAACATTGAGGTGGTCACCCATCGGACTCTTGGAGATGGATGCTTCTTCAAAGATAGAATTCAATGCGAGGGCATGCCGACAATCAATTCCGCTTTCTTCGACGTCGTCGACAGAAATGTGGTTTTCATCGGCACTCTTTTCCAGAATGAGTCCTGGATCAACGAGACATTTATTTGCGAATTTCCAGACAGTAATGTATCGTTGGTAGATCCAGTGGTTATCGATGATCGCAGCATGGGTACACAACCTCAGTATGTTTTCGTCATGACTTGCCCAATCCCTGATATTTATTTTACCTCCTTCTTACCTCATAACCTTCCAGATAGGCTTCACGTGAACCTCTTGGAAAATTCAACTCTATTTCAAAGCTACCGCGACGTTCCGCTCTGTAAGGCTGGTTGGAATAAAGTCCACTACCTTGCCATCTGTACCATGGTGAATAACGTCGATGAGTACTTTGATGATTGGTTGTTGTACTACCGCTATATGGGGATCGACCACGTGTACGTTTACGATAATTCTAAAGATGGGACAATAATCGGTGTTCTCGATCGCTTTATCAGTCTCGGTTTCGTTACCGTCATCCCCTGGTCGCATACCTTCACGCCGACCAAAACCTACCTTGAGGTTCAAATCGCTCACGAAAACGACTGCCTTTGGCGACATCGTCACGACACAGATTGGATTCTGAAAATCGACGTCGATGAATTCATGCAGCCGATGTTCGAGACCGAGACAAGACTGGTCGATTTCCTGCACGAGTTTGAGCAAACGTTACCACCATCCATCGGCATCGTCCGCGTTCGAAACTGGTTCTTTTCGCGCCCGTCATCGAACGTCAGCAAGGAGATCATGTCGGGGAAATCGGTCATCGAGAGAAACCCCTGGCGCAGCCCTGAACCGACTAGAGAGGGGCGTGGTCGCGAAAAGTGTTTCATCCGCCCGCAGTGGGTGCATTACTTTAAGATCCACGCCATGAAACTCGGTGGGGACAGCGTCACCTTGGATCCACAGACTGAAATACGTCTTGTGCATTATAGAAGTGAGAATCCCCGCCACAGAAACTTTCGTATTCACAAGTTTATTCCAGACAATAGCATGGTAAATCTGTGGAAATCCATAAATAGATGGGTCCTTTTCACAAAAGACAGAGTAGTCATGTATGGGTATAGAGAACATTTATATAAAACATGATTAGTCACCATTAATGAAATATATGGTCACGAAGTCTTATTTATTAACCTTTAAAATTGAATTCAACTCGTGCATTAGCGTAGAGTGCTGGCGCTGTATGCGTGAAACGTGTAATTTATTTCAAACAGTTTATGCACTTAAAAAAAATCTTTCGCAGTGATTATACAAAGTAAAAAACATTATGATGAAATTAAAAAACTATGGCAATACGTCTGGTACATAAATAAGAGAGAAAAGACATATAACAATCTTACTTTGTCAACTATTTTATTTATTGTGCAAACAATTGTTATATGAAATGAAATAAAATCAATCAATCAATCAATCAGAAGTGTAACACACTGCATATATGACAATCTTTTCAAAAACAGATTAAGGTGATTTAAGGATATTTTCTTTAAATATTTTTGTTGGCTCAGATATACAGTATGTATCTAAGCCAACAAAAAACATTGATATAGTGTATTTATATTAGTATGTTAGAATAGAATGTTCATGCAAACTCCAAAAACCTTATCTATTCCTAGAATCGTTATTTCCATTACTAAATTTGTTTGTATCATAATTTTTTACCACTGTCTATATTAACTATGAAATAAAAACTCATTGTAATATTTTGAACAACCGAGTACCGATTATTCAAAATGAATATCGAATCAATGTAAATTCCCGAATAAACTAAAACGTATAAAAAAAACTTGCCTCATGATTATATTCAATAACGTGTGTGGAAATGGAGGGAGGTCAACTTTGATTATAATGACTCATTATGCCTATACCGTTTGCCACACGTACCTCAGCAATCGTTTGATAGATAATTAGTAAATAAAAAGATAACATATTAAATTTCGTTGATTATTAACATGTTTGTTCTTAAAGATCACGCTCATTGATCCTTATTTACTGATTGATCATTATCTAGTTATGCTGAACTTGAGACCCACTGGGACTTTTAAAAATTCGACTGTCACTTGAAACAGTGTCTATACGAATTGTTTAAACATCCGGCATCGCATCCCTAAATGGATAACTAAAGATATTTTTTCCAATATTAAACAGGTTTAAAGAAAAATGAATCGCTGATTTTTTTTTTCTTCTCGTAAGATGAAAGCTATGCCCTTTTTCACTGCATCAGCATTTAAAAGGTGTGAGAATACAATTTAGCAACACGCTTGGTGTATACAAACAAACAAATGATATACATATATACTCCTAATCTGTATCTATATTTTGATAGTTAAAAGCGTTGTCAAGCTTTTAAAAGTTTTCAAACTAGGAGACAACAGTAACGTGTAAAGTGTAGGCTTAAGATATGACTAAAGGTCAATATATAATCACCATTTGAAATAGGTTTGCGTCTAAAGTTCCGTATTCCATTATTTCATTTAAACCTGGTGTAGGACGGGCTACAAGCCATCCGCTGATATATTTTCTTAACTCACTTTTCGACCAGAGACATGTTTAGAAGTCCATGTTTCATGGTTTCGACCGAGCTTTAAAACTCGGCATCCGGTTTAACTTTCAGGAAAATATGAGAAAAACATATCATCCCACCCCCCCCCCCCAGACCCCTTCCGCCCTCCCCCCCCCCCCCCCAAAAAAAAAAAAATCATTGCAGCTAGCCATGGAAACAGTAGTAGTGCCTGCACTTGCTGAGAAGCTGTCTTTTTGCTCGTTTCACCATTCGTGTCATCTCGGCTCTGACTCGTCTGTTCATGAAGGCATAAACGAGTGGATCGGTAAGAGTGTGACAGTAAGCCAGCCACATTGCGAAGACGCGGAACCAGTGGGCTTTGGGAACCCATGACCAGTCTGCGTGGTAGATGAAGTACGGAGTCCAACATAAGGTAGAGGCTGAGATAAGGATTACACCTTACGAAAAGAGATTAAAACAAAAGCAAACCCCTCATTAGCATTAAGGAAAAACTCACGTAGCTCATTACATCGCCATAAAATCATTGTGCCGAAAATTTCATATAGGACTAAAGAAATGTAACTTATTTGCTCCAACACAATTATCAGCATCATTCCTGTCCAATATGAACAAAAATATTTGTGCAACATGTCTATAAATAAACATTTTAAGGTCAATGAATAAAATGAACTTACTTATCAAAACATCATCGTCACTGAAGGTACGTTATTCCAAACAAACACACACAAATTAAAGATTGAGAAACTCGTTAGACTCAATATAAGTGATAGACTATAATTATGGCCTACATTGATTTGGATCGATTGATTACATTACTTTGTCTTGGCCTACCCATTTTAGCGACCCGCCTGTGCGCCTGATGAATGTGCGTTCGACCTATCGACATGTATTTCGTGTCCGATGTTCCTCCATTCGGCAAACTGCCTTTAGTATCGCCCTCATCGTCATCAGGCTTCTCTAACTGATCTGAGAAAACCGTTTCCAGGACGACGGGAGATAATGTCTCCTCGTTTCTCTCTGACTCTGGTGGTACAGGTGAACTCGTTTGGGGAGCAGAACCCTTTTGTGACAAGAAAAGACACAAATTGGGACCTTTGTTTCCTACTTTGTACATATCTAAAATTATTAGGTCATGATTGTACACTTTGGGACCCCATTGTATTGTTTGTAAGTATTTTCTTTAACAAAATGCAATGCCAGGTGTATTTCACACCTGAAAATATCGATTGGGGTGAGGGGGCACGATTGGGGGTTTCTTCACAGTTAGCAGCACAGGAAAACAAATTATAAGCTTCGGAAAATTGTCAGTCAACAGCTCCTTAACCAGTTAAATTTGTCTGCATAGGCCTAATATAGTTTATGAATGATGTATTTTACGTCTAGTTAGTATAATCAATAGCATTAGCAAGTTACACAAACGTACGAGTGAAAGTGATAATGGGTGTGGGAACTCATGAAAGCAGTACTTGTCGGTGGGGTTCCAGGTTCTTCGGGAAAGTATAGATCACATCATGCAATGGAGGTGGCCTACACGGATTTGAAGGATAAAAGTAGCAAAGAGCTATACATTTTGGCTGTTCCATAAAATGGAGCATTGTAATTTCTCCCGACTCGCTTTTTCAAATTAATATCATGTATGTTGCTCTTTGAGTATAGGTTGAAAACACGTTCCTATTGTTTGTGTGTGTGAAGATGCTGCCAGTGTGTGTGAAGTGCGTGTGTTGGTGGTGTTATGGAGCATACGACCCCGAACCCATTCATATACTACGTTAAATTAGCTAACCTGGACGTCGAGCCGCATTGCTTTGGATGCGTCCTTATCCATCGATGCCATCGACTTCGAAGCCCACTTCGACTTTACCAATGTGTGTCTTCGTAGACGTTGATCGCTTCTCCAAATGTAGAACGTCATAGACGCATAAAATATAATAATCATGACGAATATTGGTATCAGAACACCTGCGCTGACTATCGAAAAGGCATTCCCTGCCAGAGGAGCTACACAGCTCTTTCTTGATGGCTTGAAGTCGAAACCGCTGACCACTCCAGAAGCTCTGATAGAGGTGATTGACAGCCCAAATAGCCAGGATAGGGCAACCATGATGTAAATTCGCCTGCGTTTTGGCGGGAAGCGCTTGGCGAAAACCACGAGAAACAGACGATCAATGGCGATGCAGAATATCAACGCGAAGTTCGTGATGGAAAAGGCGATTGTCAAATATCCGTTGAGATACTGTAACAGATTAATGAGATATTGAAATCAATTGGATAACTCTTTTTATATAATATTTGTAGAAAGTTATCAAAGAGTTTTAAAAATCATGTGGCCAAGTCGATGAAAAAACAGAATCGCTATCGTATTCGACATTGGTAATTACTCAATAATGAGGACGTAATATGTTTGGTGGTAAATAAAATGATGATTAAGCCGTCGACAAGGAATCTTTTTGGATAGTGCTTTGTTTATGGTGGCGAATTTATTACCTTACAAATCATTGGATGCGAGATCAGGAAGTTTCCTCCATCAAAAACGGAGAGGAGAGAGAAAGACATTCCTGAAAAGACCACACCCAGGTCAGCCACGCATAGATTCAGGATCAAAATAGTGTGGCCAGTCTGCCGCAGACTGCGCGTGCGCAGGATGACGAAGATAGTTGCAGAGTTAAGGCATATCGATGCCAGTTTGATCATGATAAGGCTGTGTGGTTCAATTTTTTGAGTAATAATAGAGGGAAGAATGTTATTGTATAACACTGGGAAAACAATTATTATGTGTTTTTTTAATTCAACTAAATAACGTCACACATAAATAATGGCGTTATGATTAATATTAATAAATCACATCGGGTTAAAAGGCAACTTGCATAAAAGCCTTCTTCAGATGAAATGTATAACGCAGTTTTATGTAAGGAAGAAAACCTCTTAATACTTTATAATGGATTGAAGAAAGAATAATGCAACAAAAATAACAATTATTCTCACCTGTTTTTTCTTAAGCTTTTATACTAATTGTTGTGCTTTATGTGTTTCGTTAGAGTTATATTGTACCTCCTTTTGCTCAACCTCTTTCTTCTTGTTCTATTTCTCTCTCATTCTTCGCTGTCGTATTTTATCCTTTTTAGTTCTAGTTTCTTATTTTAATTTGCTCCTCTTCTTCTCTCATTCTTATTTCCATTCTTCGTAGTTGTTTCATCAAGTTTTCATTTTAAAATAACTTGTCATACATAGATACCTAGACCATGGTCCCATTCAGGGGGAAATATTATTACAATATAGGTCCTATTTTGTGTTACAGATGATAAGCTATATACATGGTACAACACAATCAGTTATAAGAGTATTATTTTGGTCGTCGAATACTGATTTACAGAAAAATGATGCACTCGTACAGAGGAATATACAATCACTACGGTTTATAGTCCTTCCATTCCTCCCACCAATTTCCCATCTGCTGATGGGTAATCTGATATCAAGATTTATACTTACGTTGACGACTCCAAAGATTTTGAAAGGATGCTGTCTCTGTAGACCCAACACACCATCACCAATGATGACTGTGTTATTGGCATCATGGTCATCGTTGAACTTCAAAGAATTTGATCTAGGTTCATTAAAACTTTCAACACGTTCATGATGTTTATGACTGCATGTGCATGGGAGAGTACAACCATTCTTATAAGGCACAGTACGACAGATACTTTAGAATGGGATTTGTTTAATGGTCGTTTCAGAATAATGTACGCGGAATAAATTATATGACATGTCTTCGAACTTTCGAAACATGATAAATTTTAAAGAGAATGGGCCTAGGAGAAACCCGGTAACAAGGTGATCAATCTTGACCTCCGACCCATTGTCACGATCGTTACGCACGAACATCCAGAAAAACTTAAAGGCTCGCAATCGTGCCATCCACCAGATTTGTATATTCATGCTGCATTTTCATATTCATTCCAATGTACATTATTGCACGTTATATTCTTATGGATTCACCATTTGATAGCATAAGGTTAGCATGCTCAGCGGCAAAACACGTAGCTATATATGGAGATTTGGTTCTTTTTCAAAATGTGGAATTAAAACAATGAAATGCTGCTTTCAAATTTTAAAGTAGGATAAGAAACGAAAACAAATAGAATGTGGAAGAATCTTCAATATCGCAATATGACATCAATTTCTTAAAAAATAAGTTTTTATCAACAACAAACTAAGTACGTAGGCAGCCTAATGAAAGGTTTCATCTTTATTTATTTAATACATTTTGCTCAGTAACATAACAAACGGTACACATTTTCATACAAGAAATATCAAATAAACCTTAAATTGCCTGAACATAGTTAAGAATGATAATAAAATGTATGCATCACAGGTGTAATAAAAAAAATGATCAAGAAATAGGAAAAAACTACTTGCCTGCTAAATGAGTAGCTTAATTGACATAGTTAAAACTATGGGTTTTCTCGATCTAGATGAATGTTGTCATTACATTTATATTAAAGGGAAAACGGAATAGAGACTGTCATTTTGATTTTTACGGTTTAATTTCATCTCATCCAATACGTATTTTGTAATGCTTAATTTCAATTTTTGTAATAGAAATGTTTGTATAGCAATTTTTAAATACTTTCTCAACTCTTTCGCTCAAACAACTTCCATTTTTTCTTCTCCATTTTCTCCTTTCCACCGTCTTGGTCTTTCAACATGAAAGTGTATTATTACATTAATCTTATAACTTTGTTTTGCAATTTCGATTTCATCTTAACAATGCTAAATAATATCTGCAAAAGTTGACATATTATATGTATTTTAGTTTTGTATATGTTTATATCTCTTTATATTTTTTACTTGTTTGTAAATTGAACATTTTCACCCTGCGAGCTGCTTGATTGATGTGATTTTTCAATAAACCAAATCAATCCAATTCAATACAATTCCATAATTTGTAAATGCTATTTAAGCACTGTTTTTGAAGTTGATGCATTATTAGATGCTGATGAGGAGGAAGCAGAGGTAATCTATGGAAAATGGTGGTTTAAATCTTTACTGCATGGCCTAGGTTAGCCAGTTGACCGTCACCGTCTAACAGTTAACATGTATGATATAATCTACAGTCTACAGTCTCTGGAGCATACTGATCAAATACATTTTTTATTCCTGCTCCTATTCGCATTCATATTTCTGATCCTTTTCCTTTACCTGTTCATAGGCTATTCATATTCTGCACTGTTCATATTGCTATTCCTATTCATATTCATCATACTACTAATATTATTCCGATTCCTTTTCCATTCGTTTTGCTATTCATATTCATATTTTCCAGTCCTATTCCTAATTCCAGTTCCTATATGCCCTATTCCTAATTCCTATTACTATTCACCCCCCCCCCCCCCCCCCCTCTTTCCTATTCTCAATTCATATCGGATTATAATTTTACAAAGTATTACGATGCATGAAATTATTATGCTTTGCATCTCTTCTTAGGCACAGTTGCTTCAAAATTGCCCCTATTACACGGTCATGCATGTGGTTTCTCGATGCTTATAAAAAATAAATTAATCATATTTACTGGATGAGTCAGTGATATTTTAATCAAGGCAAAAAGTTAAGAAAGCCTTACTGTCTTTCTCTGACAGTTTTCAAAAGCAACAGTCATGGCGTCAAAATTGATTGGGAACTTGGGAATAACAATTACCTTAGGTTATTAATCTAAGGCTGACAATTAAAGCAATTGATTGCATTATAAATTATATAACAGCTTATCCAATGCGTCACCATGCTCTTCAACATGATTAATTACTCTAGTGTTGATATAAGTAAAAAAAAAAATTAAAAAAAAAAAAATGTTACTTTGAAGTGAACTGATATCAATCCAATACATTATCGTATCGATTTTGATAAAAGGCGTATACCTTGCTTCGGGAAGGCTCACGGTAGGTGTCAAAATAGAAATATAAGTTTTTCCAGTAATATGAGTGGATATCCCCCCCCCCCCGGAAGCACAAGACAAAACAAATATTAATAATTGGAAATAAACACAGTCAAATGGATGTTTCTTTTTTAATATTCGTATTTTATTGGTTGGCAAATTCTATAAAGACACGTTAATTGTCAAAATACACTTGTTTGATGGCGTTTGATTGTGTTGCTTATGTAAAATCACATGCAAAATATGGTTTTGATTCATTAAGTCGTTTTCAATCAATGCACAAGTTATATATCAATATCTAGTCTAAGACTAAGGTGCATTGGCCTACATTGGATAATAAAATTGTCAAATCGATATTAGCCGTCTTGTCACGTATTTATTAATTGACTTGAAATGAGATTGCTAAAATAAGCATAATAAGTGCAGTGGCGGATCCAGGGGGGGGGGTTTGGGGGGTTGCAACCCCCCCTTGGGCGGCCCAAAAAACAAAAAAAAGAAAAAAAGGGAAAAAAAAGAAAAAAAGAAAGAAAAAAAGAAAGAAAAAAGAACGCACGCTGGAGAGAAACCCTTTCAAGTGCAAATATTGTGAGAAGATATTCAACTCATCTGGTAACTTAACCAAACACATGATAACTCTGGATATAACTATGTATTAAACTGTTACTTGATTTAAAAAGACGTTATCATGCACTGCTTTTTATGGTCTCCATTGTGTTAATAGATGCCAGGAAAACATCACTTACGGGGTTCAAATAAACACCCCCCAAAAAATCGGCTCGTGGACGATGCTCCGCATCGTCATTATTTTGGTCAACCCCCCCCTTAGCAAAAAGCTAGATCCGCCCCTGAAGTGTTGACTACAAAGTTCAGTTAAGGGGAAACCACACTACATTTCGATGACTTACAGTAAGTTGGGAAGTTGTGTATAAAGCAATTGGTGTAAGCAGGATAAGATTTAACGATTGTTGCAGCTTGTCGCATCGTTCTACCAATGCCCTGATAACCCTAATAACTATTTACACGATTACACGATTCAGAGCGACATTCTTCAATCGTGTAAATTTACACGATTACACAGTTACACGATTGTTACATCTGGTCGAATCATCTCACCAATGCACTTAACTATTTACACGATTACACGATTCAGAGCGACATTCTTCAATCGTGTAAATTTACACGATTACACAGTTACACGATTCAGGTGAATCGTGTAAACCGTGTAATCCTAAAAATAAATCGTGTAATCGTTTTGCGGAGATTTTCGGCGTGTACTGTAAAAGGCTTATCAGAACCTCGGTAAAAAGATTCAAATCCAAACAAGGAGGACAGTGTTGGGTCTTTTTAACAAAGTTTTTTCATCTTTCAGGGTATAAGTAATGATAACTTTCCGCTCTAAATTTCTTCGTTCCTTTCAGATTAGTAGTTATTTGATTGACCGTCGTTGATGAAACCGATCTAACGCCGGCACATGCCGACAACTTGCGATTTGGCGTTACGCGCCATTCGGGCCATCTCGGCTCTGACTCGTCTGTTCATTATGGCGTAGATGAGTGTATCAGCCAATGTGTGACAGTAAGCCAGCCACATGGCGAAGACACCGAACCAGTGGGCATCAGTGACCCAGGTGAGGTCTGCATGGTACAGGAGGCTCGGTGTCCAGCAAATGCAAGAAGCAGATATCATCAGGGCAGCTTATGAAAATGAAAACAAAATGGAAATAACATCACTGTCAAAGAAACATATCAAACAATAACGGTATAAGTTCAAGAGTAACACAATTTTAGATGGTTCCTTTTTCTTCTATGACAAATGCCTTATTCATTTGCTAACACAGAATGAAATATATCTTTCGACAATAAACTACCACAATGTGGGCTGACGAAGTTCAAGGCAAGATATTTTTCGGATTTAATCATAACAATATTTGGATATTGGTTCTTGCCATCTATACATAGAACGATAAGCTACACAAATTGTTTTAATCATGCATGACAAACATGATGTCAAATTAGATATAACCTGTCAATCCTAATTATTCATGGTTTGCTCTTATATTTTTTAGTCGATGACAAAAGAGGTTTCAAACATGTTTTGAAACAGTTTCAGAAAAGCAAAGGATTTGTCACGGCTTACTCATTTTCGTTACCCGTCTGTGTTTAAGATGAATTTGTTTTTTACGCTTAACCGTAACTTTCGTTCCGGACGTCGCTACGTCGTCGGTGCTCCGACCGTCTTCATCATCATCTGACTTCCCTAACGGGTCTGATGAAAGCGTTTCCATGACAACAGGAGCTGATGTCTCCATGTTGACAGCTCTAGGTGAGCCCTGTGGGAATTCAGAAGCCTTGCGTGAAGAACAAAAGTGAGGAAAAAATGTCTTTCATTTGTTTGTTTGGTTGATTTCTGTCACACGACATTAGCTCCTTAACCCCAAAGATAGCATAGGCCTCAAACTAATGTACGCCAGAGAAATCATCTGGGATCGTTCAGAGAAAAAAAATCCTTATTACAAAAGTAACCTAGGTTTGCATTACACGACTAACTTTTCTCACATTAGCGTGTGTATTTTATGCATATCATACTCCAAAGAGAAATGTTATTCCACTGTGCATAGTGATTCCATAATGCATAAGTGAGTACTGAGTAGTCCTCATTCAAATCTTTTCGCAAATGGTCTTGTTTTGAGGTTGGTATGAAGGTGGACATTATTACGATTATAATTGTTGCAAGGAACAATAACCAGTCCCCCCCTTATTTAAATGCTAAAAATAATAACAATAACACAATCGCGCATTTGTTTACTTTGAATACACGAAACATTTGCACCCCTTATTCTCTTATGTCTGTAACATACCTGGCAATTGATGAGGAGGAGGAGGAGAATGATGATGGTTTCAAATTTTAGACCTTGAAAACGTCATCAGCTTTCTTTTGGGGACTTTGTTTTTTCGGCATTGTGCCCCCCCCCCCCCTCCCCTTTAGACAAATTCCTCTTTGACCAGACAATTTGGGCCCCGTTGCATAAGACCTTTGAGTTAATATGATAGTAACTACCAGAGTTAAGACAATAATATTGGAGTTAACATCATTGGTAACTACTCTATGGCACGCTAATAAAAGGTGATGAACCATACATTCATTTCTACAAATCATTCAATATTATTGTTGATGGTGTCCCAAGACTTTTTATTTCCTAAGCTACCTTGAACCTTACCTGGGAGTCCATCCGAATTTCATTAGGCCCATTCTCACCCACTGGTGGCTTCGGTTTCACAACCGGCTTTGGCCTGGCCAAGGTGTGCCGAAGAAGACGCTGGTCTCCTTTCCAAAGATAGAATGTGATAGTGCCATAAACTACGATGAACATTGACATAAGAACGGCTCCGGCGATGATCAAGTATCTCTTTGTCCCGATGATATCCCCATAGGGCCCAGCACAGTTCTCAGTTGAAGGCAAATACCCGAAACCTCTCCCCGTTCCAAGAAGCCTTATCGTTGTAATTGACAGTCCGGTGAGCCAAGATACGGCGACCATGACGTATATGCGTCTGCGTGTTGGCGGGAAACGCAGAGCGAAAACTATGAGAAGCAGACGATCAACAGCAATGCAGGATATCAACACGAAGCCGGTGACAGAAAAAGTCAGCGTCAAAAACCCGTTCAGATACTAATGATAAGTAAATAGGATATTGTAATTAATATGTCTATGTTTATGTACACGTATGAATAAATCTTGGAACAAATTATAGGTGTAAATAAATAGATTATCAAGAAGAATTTTACAAAAATTGTTGAGCTTAAATTGTAGAAAATGTACAAAACTAATATTCTCAATTTCTACAAATTTCTGCGTACACAATCATCTAAAGGTGAAGTTCTGCTTTTGTGATGAGGCCATATGGAGGACAAGAAAGACAGCATCATGGATGCTTAACCATTTTTTTAATGCGCAGTTTCCACCCCACCCCACCCCTCCCCTCCCCCTCCATTTAGAAATGCCCTTGAGGTCAATAAATATAGATAGTTTACCTTACAAATCATTGGATGCGACATCACAAATCGTCCTCCGTCAAACACCGAGAGGAGAGAGAAAGACATGCCCAAAAATACCACGCCCAAGTCTGCCAGACAGAGGTTCAAAATCAGAAGGGCGTGGCCGGTCTGTCGCAAACTGCGCGTGCGCAGAATCACAAACATGGTTACCGAGTTGAGGCACGTCGATGCCAGCATGATCATGATGAGGCTGATGTGGTGATCGTGGGAATGGAGAGAAAATATGACTTTAACAACGTGTAAATTTTTTTAAATAAAAAAAGACATATGGTTGACGAATTTGACGAAAGGCACACGAGCGCACTGACTTATGCCTAACTGGTTTCGAACCCGCGACCTCAGCGCTTCGAGACCACTGCTATCCCACTAAGCCATCGCGCCTCCAGTAGAAGACATTAGAAAAAGAAATTGTTAAAAGCGCAAGCACAGAATAATTTTAGATCTCAATATTTTGTATTAATGTTTGGCTAAGGCGAAGTTGTATGAATTCTTTATTTGTCTTCGACCTTATCATTAGTTCAAAACACACAATTAGACAGTTTTGTAGGAGTATCTAATAATTCTGCTCTTTCCCTTTTCCACCTTGATATTTTCTTCTCCTTCTCTCTGTTGTATTTCAAATTGTATTGTTCTTCTTTTCCCCCTTTTGTGTATCTTCTTTTCATTTTCTTTCCCCTTTTCAGATTATTACTTACCTTTACACCATTCCTCCTTCCTTTTCTTAACAACCCTTATTTGGATCATCTTCTCAATTATTCATTCTGTTTACTTCTCTTCTCTATCTTTTCCTTCCCTCTTTTCCTTCCCTCTTTTCCTCCCCTCTAAAGATGGATCCATCTTCTTCTCCCTTTACTAATGATATAGTTGAAATACTCACGTTGACGATTCCAAAGCTTTTGTTATTGCACTATCCTCGGGGTTGTGGATCACTCCACCCGATGTCTGGAAAGAAGGTGTACTTAGCAAAATAGACATCGTTGTAGAAAGAAAATAACGACGATGGCTGTAAGTTTAGGAGTCTAATGGATGCGAACCGGAGCTTTTTAATCGTCATACAACTTGAATTATTACAGCAATTGAATGATAACACAACTTTAAGTATAAGGAGACAGGACATAGCCAAAATGTTCGTGTGTAGGCCTACTCTAGGGACTGATTGCTTCTCTACTCTGAATTTGACATTGATAGCCTTATAGATGTTCAAAAGCATGCAAGATGATAAATGTCTTATAAAAACCTTTAAAATATACACTTGGACTTATAGATTAATCACAATTTCCATGCTAATAATTAAGTCCAAGTGTATATTTTAAAGCTTTTGATGGGCTTTCAAAACAATTGCCATGACATCGAAAATGAATTAGGAACTTAAAAAGTATTTGAGTATCTGACTCCTCAAGTTAATGTAGGTTTTATAATAAAGTAATTAATCTCACTAAATTATCTCAGTTAGTTTAGAGTAAGAAATTATGATTAGTTCAGAACGGTTTCGCACGAAACAAACTCGAAGATTTAAGCTTGGTATCTTTAACACCTAAACACACCCCCTCCCCCCTCCCCCAAAAAAAGATAATAAAACGTAACGAAGCAAAATACAAACAACAGAATATCAAGCAAGACTGAAATAACATGGGTAGAAGTCTTGGTATAACGAGAGAGTGTTGCTTTATGTAGAATACGGCATGATGGTGAGATGCCCCTATGATTTGCAAGAACGACATCCCCACCCTGCCACACCGGGCCCCGCTTTTCTCTCTCATCAATTTGTCACGTGCGGCTTGATGTATTTCGGTTAAAAAAAATTGTTGTTGTCTTTATTTATTTGTTTGTTTCATTTAATTTCATTTTGTTTTCTTTAGGACCGACAATCACCGTCCCCAATCCCCGGTGGGGTCACTCCCCTGCAAAGAGTGACACGTATGACCGTTACCACCAATGCATATAACCCCCTTTTGCGGTCAATTTCAAGGACATTTTGTGAAATTTAACCCCCTTTTTTACGTCAAAACAAGGACAAAATCGTACTTTGGAATACCCCTATTTATAAGATTGTAAGGACACTTTCGCAAATTTACCCCTATTTTACCATATTTCAAGGACAAGACTCGGCTCCGAGAATTTTTCTTCCCCGTGTTCTCTTTTCCCTTCCCGGTTTTCTCTTTTCCCTTTTCCTGACCCCTATTTATCAATTTCGGGGACACATGTGCCCCC
The DNA here is from genome assembly GCF_000002235.5 of Strongylocentrotus purpuratus. Classification (NCBI taxonomy): domain Eukaryota; kingdom Metazoa; phylum Echinodermata; class Echinoidea; order Camarodonta; family Strongylocentrotidae; genus Strongylocentrotus; species Strongylocentrotus purpuratus. Next base: position 15,114,389 of record NW_022145607.1, read on the forward strand.
CTATTTTCTTAATTTCGAGGAATATTTTGTCCGCGGACATTGCTTGAAATTGACCCCTTTTTCCGCGATTTTGGTAACGGTCATGCGGTCCGGAAGTCACATTGAGTGACCCCACCGGGCCCCAATCGTAAGTATAACAATATTTATCGTGATATGTTTTAAAAGAAAATGTTAGTTTACAATACCCATGGTTTATAAGTCGTGAACGAGGGACGCGCCGCCTGATTTCTAGAGCGCCCTCTCTAGTTGATATGGGTAACTAAGTTACGTACCAACGAAAAGCTGTGCGACAGGTGTGTTTGCCAGCGCCGAATCAAATCTCAAGCGCTGGTAAGCTAGCTTCCTGCACCGGTCACCCGTTATACCCTACCTGTACCCGGCCGAACCCGCTCCGCCGCGCTAGCGGTGAGCTGGGTCGTTGTACTTGGCAAACAAACAGCAGCGAGGTCGAGGAGACGAGTCGGGCGGACCTATTTAAACTGGTCTAGGCCTAGATCTAGAGACATTTTTACTCTGTCATGGACTTTGATATGTTGAAGAGATGACGCTGGAATGTTACTGTTTTAGATCACCGGCACAGCGGGCATTTTATGCATTTGGATTGTGACAGAAACGAAAGAATTTGAATGGCTTCTAATCTACATGTAATGATGTAGGTAACTCATTGACATTGACAGTGATTGTTGACAGTTTTCATGATTTGTTTTTCTGTTGTTTTGGGGGTCTTTTTTATTCATTTAAATTGCAACGTTATTTCAAAGCAAGCATTAGCATGTTCGTGCAGGATTAACTAACTTGAAGTTTGGTGTAGATTTTGAGGAGTTTTGAAGACCCTAACAAACATAGATCTAGAACATAGAACAAACTTAGTTAGGTTGCGTTTATCTAGCAAATTTTTGGCTAGAATCAGGTTTCTCAAACGTCTTTCAGGCAAATTTAGAAGTAGATAAACGCAAAGCCTTTTTCAAACGTCTTTAGATATGGGCATATCTAAAGACGCAAAAAGGTGCGTTTTGAATGTGACATACAGCCAGAATCGCGTTTCTGAGAGATCGATAAACGCAAAGCTGTTTTGAACCTCACATACAAATATGATCACCCAGGTGTTGTGTACAAGCATACGTGTGAAGTTGACCTCCGAGAAACTGTCTGCTTCCCGGGTCAAAACAGCTGGGCAGACACAAGGCCTTAAGGCCTTGTGTCTGCCCAGAAAAATAAATTTATTTTGAATCGTGAAGGGTCGATAAACGCGACATCTCGCAAATCACGATCGTATAGTGGGGTACGATAGTGGGGTTCGATAGTGGGGTACGATATGTACATATCTAGTGGCAAGCCTAGATAAACGCGCTCATAGATCTACAAACAAACATAGAAGTTTAGAACAAACATAGAATCTATGTTTGTTCGTCACAAAAAGAAAACCAGTTGACAATGACTAGATTCTAATAGTACGCTCGTGTAACCAGACACACATACTGTATTACCCTCGATATCCTAACAAGTTAAGTCAGAATGCCAAAGATCCCATCAAAATTCAACCAGGAAATTGTCAATTTAACAACAAAAATTTGATTGTGTCGGTTTTTACATTGCAGAAACAAACAGCTCATACTGTGACTGACTAGATCTAGAGTGGATCACTGGATGTTGGTTGCTTGTTTTGGCCTCTCGCAATGAATGACTATTTTCTATTCAATGTTTAGGTAGGCCTAGTCCTAGGTCTATTTCCTAAAAAAATAGACTAGACTAGGTCTACTTTTTTTTTTTTTTTTTTTTTTTCTTATGGAAAATAGAAAATAGACACCCACAAATTATTTTCAGGCTTAGGATTTGGAACATATAGATCTAGACCCCTCTAGAGTCTAGATGAAAACTGTAGATCTAGGCCTAGAATCTAGTCAGAATTGAAAATACTCAGTGTAGATCTCTAGAGTCTATGCCTAGATCTAGATTTTTTTAATAGTTTCTTTTACTAATTTAAGACTTCAGGTTTTTTATTTTGACTAGGGTGGTGGTTCTGCTGCAGCTGTTCTGATTTGGCAGTGTGGGTCTAAAAACCTCCAATAATAACTTCATATGTACCGGTACAACTTCTATTTGCCTTTTGGCTATATTCGTGTAGCAACATGAGTGTTTTTCATTCAGTCAGATGTCATTATTTGCACAGTGTATTTGATACTCGGTTGTTTCTTTTGTAGTCTTTTAGCCTCTCCATCAAGTAGCCATTTCAGTGTGCAAACATTGATTAGAGACCTCTCTGGTAAAGCTCTAAAGCAAATTTACTGTGTGCAGAGTACAGTTCAATTCACGTTGTTGTAGGGTTTTAACTGATAGACATATTGCTTTTGTTAAACTTCCTTCCTCTTTTATTTTGTTATAGTCTTGTATCATGCTTTACCTAAGTGAAGACAGTTTGCAATATGTACAGTCAAACCTGCTTATTGAGGCCACCCAAGGCCAGGGGAATTTGAAGAAAAAGAGGCCACTATAAAAATGTAGACAGGTGGTCTTTCTAGACAGGTTCTACTATTAAACATACATTTCTCTCTCCAGGGAGGCAAAATACATTGCCACTTTAGAGAATTGGTCCCTAAAACAGGTTTGACTGTATTTATATCCATTTATTTTACTTTTTTATCCATTCAAAGCTTATGTATACAGACCATTTATTGTGTACTTTTTACACAAAAGAATGGTATACTTAATGTAGGTTTTTACAACATCAACAAATGATATCAATTTTATGGATGATGGTATATGGTTACATGTACAGTATATCACTTTAACATTGATGTTTTATTTAGTGCAGTACATGCCCTCACTGAGGAACGTGATTTTAATTATGCCCCTCGCTTGGAATTTTCATTTCAAATTGCTTTTCTTCATTATGACAAGATTAATGTTAACGTAAAGTTCTGATTTGCTATCTCTTCCATCCTCCATATTCTGAGAATAGAAAAATATACACTGTATTAAAGTCATCTATGATTTGTATAAAGATCCGTTGTCCAAATCTGAACATCAGTTCTGTTTTTAATTAAAGGGAGAGATTCATTATTTATTTTTTCTTTCTATTAATCAACCTCTTTTCTATCTTTATCTTTCCATGTACAGATGGTAACACCTTGGTTCCTTGAAGTTGAAACTGCTCTCCTCAGCTACCAATGAAAATTACTAGCTGTTTCATGATTGTATTCAGCAGTTCCATGTAATCAAGTTGCTCATCCATCGGGCCAACAGCATGATGGAGACCAGGTGAGAAAAAGACAGTAATGTTGTCCGACAATCATGGGTGCTCGTCTCCCAGCAACACGAAGCCCCTGATCTTCAGACTCAATGAGAATGGCGTGGGACCCGAGGTGCTGCGAGACGTCCTCCTCGACAGGGGATGGGAGGAGTTTGTGGAGGGAGAGATGGAAGAATTCGACTGGAACCTGTGGTGGCGCAGCAACCGCTTTCGCCTCTGCGATTATGCCGACCTCATGCCATGGCAGCGCTTGAATCACTTTCCCAAGACCATTGCTATAACCAAGAAGGACACTTTGGCAAGGAACATGAGGCGGATGAAGGGCGTCTATGGGTCAGCAATATTCAACTTTACTCCAAATGGGTTCAACCTGCCCAACGACTACACCAAGTTTGTCGCAGAGTACTCCAAAAGGCAGCAAGCAGATAAGGAATCAGGCAAGAAGACTTTGTGGATATGCAAACCTGCTGATTTGTCCAGGGGGCGTGGTATCTTCATCTTCAAAGACCTATCTGACCTGACGTACGACTGCAGTGCTGTCGCTCAAAGGTACATCACCAATCCCCTCCTCATCGGGGGTTACAAGTTTGACTTACGCATTTATGTCTTGGTGACCAGCTTCAACCCTCTGCAGATCTACATGTACCAGGAAGGAATCGTTCGGTTCAGTACAGAGAAGTTTGATCTGACTTCCTTAGGAAACATGTTTTGCCACCTGACAAATACGAGCATCAACAAGTTAGGTCCTTCTTACACTGCTCACAAGGAAGGTGTAGGGCCTGGGTGCAAGTGGAGTCTCACTATGCTAAGGAACTACTTCCGTCAACAGGGAATCAATGATGAAGTCATCTGGCAGAAGATATGCAGCATTGTAACATTGACAATGCTGGCTCAAGCCCCTACTGTCCCTGAGACTCCTGGATGTGTGGAACTGTTTGGCTACGACATTCTGATCGACGATAATCTTAAGGCATGGCTTCTTGAGGTAAACTTCAGTCCTGCGCTAGGTTTGGACTGCACTGTGGACCATAACATCAAGAGAGCACTCATCAATGATATTCTTGACCTCATGAATTTTGGAGAAGGGGATGAGAACCGTGGAGGAGAGAAGTTTGTGAAGCTGAAACAGAAGCAGGTGTACAACTCAAATAGACAAAACTTTGCTGGGAGTGTTCCAAACAAAAGAGTAGTTCTGCCCAAATCCAGAACAAGAGATAAATCTAATCTTGGTTCTGTTGCATCTTCAGGGAGAATCAACAAAGCTGGACCTAAATCCTCTCTATCCAAAGTTTCTTCAAGGAGTAGAGTGTCAAGCAGTGATAAGCTGACCCCTATCAACAAGGAAAGTACTCAAAAAGTTACCTTAAACCCTGCATCCCAGAAACAGATGGCTAACAACTTAGAGGATGATTATGATGGTGAGATAGTGGCTGCTTGCAAGCGAACATCCAGTGAAGTAAGCATGAAGGAGTCAAAGGCCTCTCAAGGAGAGCAGTCTGGCAATAAACCTGAAAACTCTCAGTCCAGTAAGCCAGGCAGTGCCTTACATGCACGTCACATTTTGCCTAGTCTGGAAGATACCCGGAAGCAACTCGACAGCAGGAGGGAGCTGATACGTAGCAGACTTGAGCGAAAGCATACTCCTATTTCTTCACCTCTTCCGAGACCTTCCATCAACTCTCTGAGAAATCCCTCGTCCTCTGACCTCATTGCTGACAGAGGGGACGCAATATCCAGCATGTCTTACAGTAAATCTCAGTCTCAGATGCCACCACCTTCCCGAGGGTCAGGCAACACAGAAACTTTGCAGACCACTCAATATGCAAATAGAGGAACCTCAAGGAGAGGACCTGTTCCTTCATCAGGCAACTCGCAGGGATCGACTTCAGATTCAGATGCACGTTTGAAGAAAACTTCCTCTGTGACAAAGCCCTCGACTACCAGAACCGGTTTAAAGATGGGGGTTAGAGATGGTCTACCATCTATCATGAGAAATGAACAGGGAATGCAGGGCTCCAACGGGAAGGACACTTCCTTTGCTACAAAGAGCAAGTCCTCCCCGTCACCGCCTCAACGGGTCGGAGACTTTGTGCTGACTTTTCCTTTTAACCAGACGACACGCCGTGCCAGTGCTCCTGCTCTTGATATCCGGACCATCATCAAGGAGACCCAGAAAATGCTTCGAAGGTCCATATGCAGGGCACAGTCCACAAAGCGGTTGACGCAAGACTTGTTACGGGAAAAGCAGGAGGTCCCTGGTGGAACCCTAAGACAAGATAGAGAAGTCATTGTGCAATGGGCCCCTCTGATATCACAACCTGTTACAAGTGGTGAAGGTTGATAGAAACTTTGAGATCTATTGTGTTGTAGCAATGCTGCCAAAATGTCTCTGCATATTTTCTCAAAGATTCTTCCTAAATTCTCAACTGAATGACACCGTAAAAGCAAGAAGCCACTCACTGTAGAATATCTTCCAGCCACAAGCTCAGTACTGTAGACTGATTGATCACAATGAACGTGCAGAAAATACCTCTTTTCCACAAAGAATTACTGCCATTTTCTTATTATAGTCAAGAAAAATGACATGTGGTTGTATTTCTATCACGTAAATGTATTTGAATTCAAAATTGTTATCTATGCAGAATAGAATCAGAAATCTTCCATTCTTATATTTACCTCTCTGAAATTATATAGTGAAGAATATGATACTTGTAATACAGCAATACTCTTCATGATCTTCCTTCATTTTTGCCGTACTTGTCAAGTATTTTTCATTTTAGAAGAAAAAGACCTTATTAATATATCAAGCACAAACTCTTCCAAATTTTCCAAATTATATCTAACAAAGGTTGAAGAGAAAAACACTGTATCTAGCAATAACTTATGTACTTACACTGTATGTACTCTTGTATTCATCACATTTTTATGAGTTTGCTATAAATACCATCGCCGAATGGAAATTAGAAGTGTAAGAATTTATATTTAATTGTTGTCTTCCTGTAATTGAAATATGATTCATCTTTGATCTGAAATTGTGAATGTTAAAATCTTGAAATATATGCGCCTTGCTCTGTAATTCATATGGAAACCGTTTCACGAAACTACAAGTTTGCCAACAACCCATTGAAACGTGTATTAAATGTAACATACCGGTACCTTACAATGGGATGTTGGTGAAGTTGTACTTATGATGGTTTCGTGAAACGATACCAAGGTTTCTAAAGCCTTTTCATGTATTCAAGAATGAATTCGAAAATATTTTACTTGATCACGATTACTGGATTTAAAGGCAGTACTACATGTACATGTACACTGTATAATTCTATTCACTTCTGTGAAGTGTTAGATGTCCGTGAATGTACTGTAGTCTGCAGACATTTTTTTCTGTACAAGTGGATGTGATGTATTGGGTAATATTTATGTGCACACATCTGTTTTGTCAGGAGTGGTATTGATCACGATCTGTGTAGAATAAACCTGCTGGACATATGAGACCATAAAATCATTTTCCATTTTCACTGGTTTCCCAAAGTGTTTTATGGTGACCTTTAGTAGTACTACACTACGAATGGACCTAATATTTCCACGTACATGTATCCATTTTAAACCAAAGCTATGTATCCATGTACACATTGAAGTACATATTTGCCTAGTCTTACATCATATGTCTTATTCATGTCTTGGTTTGTTTTTTGTTATGTGTTATTTTTTTGGTGTGTGTGGGGGGGGGGGGGGGGGGCTAATCAGAAGTGCATGTCAGAGAAATTCAAGTGCAAGGGGATAGTTAGAGAGATGTGCATGTAGAATAAAGAAGTTGAAATATGGGATTCCAGGAATGCATGGAAACTCAGGAAATTGTTAGTCATAGTTGCATTTCTACCTTTACTTATTCTTGAATTGTGCATGCACCTAGATTTTGTAAATCTAGTACAATAAATTTAAAATAGCAGCACACAATTTCAAATAGTATAGGATTACCTTTTAATTAGCTCAAAGAAACTGGTGCACTAAAAAAAGGGCATCCCACCAACCCCCCCGAAAAGAAGAAAGAAAAAAGCCGTCATTACCAATCTGTTTTTATTCCATTTGTTCATGTTCAATGATAATCCACAGTACATTTACCTCTTTGGGGAATGTTTGCAGAAATGTGAAATGAAGCCACTATCATCTCAGGGTCTTTTGTGTACATATACTCTGCAGTGAAGATACTTGGACCCCCACATGTGCAAATTAATCATGCCTCTGGGCCTCATATAAGGCAACAACAATGCAGTTACAAAGTGGTTGCTATTTTGCAATTGGTCGCTATGGACAATTATTTGACAATCAATTAATGTAAAGTATCAGTGATCTTCAAGTGGAAATAAATGTAGCCTATGATATACATGTACCAATAGTGTTATACTGAAACAGACAACTCATTTTTTTCTTGAGTATGTATACTGAATGTGCATTGAACAATAAGTGAAGACAATGGATATTTCTTGAAGCTTTTATGTCACCTAGAGGTCTTTTGAATTCATACCCAAGTTGTGTGGGGTACTAACATTATTATTAGGTGGTCTGTCGATGACAGATCACCTATTGATTTCGTTAGAATTTTCTTTCTTTATTCTTTATTCTTTATTCTTTATTCTTTCTTTATTTATTTTTATTTATTCCGTACACTTTTTTTGTGTATACGTTTACTCGAACTCGACCTGGTCAATTTCCTTCAAATTTCTGCTAGTCATCAGGCCCTATGATATGAAGTTCCCGAAACCTTTTTCAAGTTCATGGGGTCATCGTGACGTCATCCAGGCGCCATTTTGTAAAAATCAGGTCATTATCATATCTCAATAACGAGTAATCAAAAATAAACCATATTTAGTATACATCAACTTCCGGTCAAAGGTCAACTAAAAATGTCAACAAAATCCGTGCGCGCACCTCGACGCGCACGTACGCCCGCTTAAAATTTTTAAAATGCTCCAATTCGTCCCAAATTTTGTTTGCACACGTTTCAGGTCATTTTAAGCATTTCAAAATTTTCCGTCCGTAAGTGTCCCCGCGCGCGTTGCGCGCGCTCACAGCGCGCGTAAAAAGTCAAATTTAATTTTTTTTACATGATTTAGATTCCTCTTACCGTAAATGACAATTTACATTAATTTCAGTCACTCTTGACCTTTCATAAGGCCGTGAGCGCGCGTCAAAGTTCAAAATCCGCGCGTGCTGCTATGGGCAATATAATGCAAATTTGATCAAAAACATGCCATTTTAAAAATCAAAATAGCTCTTCAGATAGTCCATTGACCCCCAATTTTTATATCATGGTTGGAAAAAGCATGAGTTGGAGATATGAATTCATGTCTCATTTGATCCTCAATTAACTCATGACGTCATCATAATGGCCTCCGAACTCAAAATTTCAATTTGCATATTATGACGTCAGCAGATTTCTGGAAAATAGACTGTATCTCTGTCAATATTGATCAATTTTCTTTCAAATTTTGATATGATCTAGCCGAGACAATTGTCTACAAATGCAGTCACCACGATTTTTCATTTTGACAAAGGCATCATGGCGTATTTTTGCGATTAAAGGAGGCATGTCAATTTTTCACATTTTGCGTGTATTCTCTATGGGACATGACTTTTTCTCAAAACTGGATTCTACATCCTGTCTTTTGCGAGCAATATCTCCGTCGTTTTAGCTTTGTTTACGCTGAACTTTGAGTATGTTGTAGCTGAGACAATAAGCTATCACAAGTGTGCCCTTTATTTTTCGATCAGATGCCGGGATCATGCTCATATTTCAATTACAAAGTGGGATTTGTGCATTCCATTTTCCGTTTACGTGTAATCTCTATGGGAAATGTTTTGGTATATCGGTAACGCACTTGACTTCCGACCTCGAGGTCCCTGGTTCGAGTCCGGGCGTCTCCAACAATTTTTTTTTCTTCACTTTTTTTTCTTTTTGACCATTCACTCTACCATCTCCTTTGAATATTAAAACACGTACAATCGCAAATAATGTAATAAACAACCATATTTACTTTATTATTACCCTATTATCACTAGATCCATTACTTTTTGCGTGTAATCCTTATGGGAGATGACTTTTTCTCAAATCTGGATTCTACATTCTTGTCTTTTGCGCGCAATATCGCCGTTATTTCGGCTTGATTTTTGTTGATTTTTGAGTATGTTGTAGCTGAGACTATATACTATCTAAATGTTCTCTCATTTTTTTCAGTCTGATGTCATCGTGGTCTGTTGATGATAATCATCAACATCATCATGATCATCATCATCATCATCGTCATCCCCATTACTATCAAGATCATCATCATCATCATGATCATCATTGTTTACATGTCTATATAAACTTCTCCCTTTCTCAATATAGTAAATATTATAATACATCATAAGACTTGAAGACAGACCACCTAATTCGTCCCCATGACGAATTAAATTTCTAGTTATTATTATTATTTGTTTTCTTTGTAATTGTCATGCACTTGGAGAGTATATAACTATTATGTTTGTATTTTAAAATGTAAAGCGCCTTTAGCATGTTCATGTAAAGGCGCTCAATAAATACCAATATGTATGTATGTATGTATGTATGTATAATATGGAAAGGCTGGATGTACTGTTTTGATGATATTGTATGCAGCCACATGCATACATGTACAGTGTATACATGCAGGTGGTGACCTGTTTTCTATGCAGGTGGCCGGGGGTGACCTGTGACTTTTATCAGTTTATTTTAATTAAGTCCATTTCTTGTGCATGTACCTCTCATGAAAATAAAAGAATTGTTTTCTTCTTCAGAATACAGCCTATGTTCACGGTGCCTGTTAAATTATCCCTGTGCTTCTGTGTACAGAGAACCCATAATCTGATTGATCAAGATAAAGTGATTATTGCTATTTATTAATCAGTTCCAGATTTTTTTTTCCCTCAACTGCGGCAATTGATTTTTGTCACATCTATATTTTATCAAAAGAACAGGGTACCATTCATCACTTCATACAATAGGCATACATTCATTAATTTCCAAAAGCGGGTGATCAAATTCCCCTAATTCAGACAAGCAGGCTTTTCAAATGTTATCTTGAATACCAGAATGATATCTTGTATTTTATATTGTTTTAAATATGGAAACATGAATGATTTATGTGGCTTTTCACATAACATTGTGGTAGTGGTCTATACAAGAGTCATGTCATTTTAGCTTCTCTAATGCCGTTACCATTTACATTTATTTTTTTCCTTATCTACATGTATACTTGTAAAGCATTTTTGTTAGTCAATTTGAAAGATATATAACTTTAAAATAGTTCTAAAGAAATTCAAAGATTTATTCTTCTTGCCTATTGATTCTTATTATAAAGTGAATGAATGATAAAATCATTTAATGTATCCTGTAGCCTTAAAGGAATATTTCATAATTGTCCCTAGTGGACAATAGTTACCATGAAAAACATATTGGCTAGAAGCTAATTGTAGATATTCATATTTTGATGCTGACAGTGAAAGATAATGATCCATATGTTGAATATGTTCAAGAGATAAGTGTTCCTTTGTCTGCTAATTAAGTTATATAGTATTTGAATTGTGTTTATATCTTGGTTTATCAATGGGTGCATTTGTTGGTATTGTCTTATGAATAATATTAATCGATCCTAATTAATTACACATCCTGCCATCAATTGCAACGTTGGAATTTGCTATTAGTACTTATTTCAAGTTAAGTCGTTATCGATTTGGAGCACTAAATTACAACTCTTTATAAGACATGATCTTGGTGATCAGGTTTCTTAGATTCCCCTTTTAAATCCTTGCTACATGCAAGTTGAAAGTAACTTTGTCCTAAAAGTAATAGGAAGCAAAAGTGCATTTACAATATGGAACTGGAAAGTACTGCTCAGATGGTGTATGCTTTTCGACTTCTATCATAGTACAAATATAAAGTATGCTTAAAAAGTTATTTGTCCTTTACTGCAGAAAACTAAGCAATGTTCTAATCAATGGAAGTTCAGTGAACGACTCAACAGCTTCACAACTGCATGCAGGTCGTAATATTAAACAGTACCTTTAAAAGACATAAATTATTCATCGAGAAAAAAGACAAGATTTCAAAGAAGAACGTCTATAATTTGTTTTGAAGTCTGGTAAATCATTGGCCAATCCAATAAATGGGGAAAGCTCCATTACATGAAGTGATAGAGAAGTACAGGGTTAATAATGTTATGTACTGGTCATTTTAATGCTGCAATTTGTTTAATTGATTAATTGCATGAGTTTGTATATGTATATATTAGTATGCATGGTCTTTTGCTAGTTTTGCATGTGCTTGCCGTGTTACTTCTCAATACAGGTGAAGAGAAAAACCAGTGTTGTTCTGGTCTTAATAAAAAATAGTTGAAGGATATAAGTGCTACATATTTTGTTGGATCTTTATTTATGCCCTTAACACATATCGCAAGTTGTCAAAATGTGGAATTCAACCTTCATATAGATTTGACTAGAGTGGAAACAGAAAAATGAGAGCAATGCAAGAGAAAACTTTAGAAAAATACAAAACGAACAAGGGGGATTTTTTTCTTCAGAGATTAAAAATGAAAAGGTCCAAGAGAGAGAGAGAAAAAGCAAACACAAGAGGAGATTGGAGGAAGGGCAATTCAATGCAATGTGTCCCCCTACATCATATGACAGTTATCCAGCTTTTAATTTAAAAAATAATAATAATCTCTTCATCACTAACATTATTATTGGTCATATAGCAAGATAATTTTCATTTGGATCACATACTTCAAGTGGAAAAAAACTTGTATGGGACAAATTGCATGGAATCGCCCAGAAGAGAGATCGTGAATACAGTACATGCAGACATGAAAAGAGGATGTAAAGATCAAAACTGGAGGGAGAAGAGAGATGCATAGATTGACAACAAAAAATGTCCAAGACTAGGAAATTACAAACACACATATAAACATACATACACATGTACATGCCAGATTTTAAATTCCAACCAGTGTTCACCATGGTTGAAATATGTGTAAGTGTATAGAAGCATATCTTGAATAATGTTCATTGCACACAAGGATATGTACATGTAAAAAGAGGTAGTACTCTGAATTAAAGAATTTACACTATACCATGAGACTTTAAAATTAAAACTTATAAATCAGGGGTGATAGTGAGCACTAAAAAAAAAATAGGTTTTTTGTTTTCCCCTCAACCACGCCCCCCTCGAGTAAAAAAAAGAAGAAGAGGATTCGCGGGAAAAAATGGCATCTAACAACATTCCCCCCTTTCGATTAAGAAAATAGGAGGCTAAACAGGGCAAAATTATTATTATTTTTTTTTTTAATCGGGAAGAAGAAAAAAATCAGGAAAAAATCGGGGAAAAATTAAAAAAAAATCGGAAAACCGATTTAAATCTGGTTTTTATCAGGCCTGATAAATGTAGGCCATAAAGGGTAGATACGGCAAGATTAGAAAGAGGGGGGGGGGGGGGGGGGCAGTGAGTACAAAGCATGGCATGAGAAAGCTGCACTAGTATAGTAAATCGAGTACAAATGAAAGATCCAGAACAAGAGTTATGCAGGAAACAAATTCTGGGTAATAACAGAACGTTAGTAAAGCCCTCTTGCAGAAAGCATGGTATGTAATGTTATATAATTTACTTTTTTAATGCAAGTAGGCCTAATAAAAACAAAGTGAACATGAATAACACAAGTACAGTCCTTTACTATTCTTTCCAAAAACTTGTCTTTATTGCATTTTCTGCTTCGTCTCATTTTTGTGTGTAATCTTCTCTGAAGTGTTTTATTTTACAATATGTAGAATATATACAAATACAATAACATCACATACAATCTCAACTTCACAAAGTATCTGATTCAATACACTTCCTCACTCACCCCAAACACAACGTTCCTTGTGCGTTTGCCCGTAGATTGACAGAACGTACCCTTAAGGCTTGTTCAGATATGGCAAGGAAAACCACTGGAAAAATGCTGTCCTTCCTTGGTTTTTTTTTTACATGTAAAGGAATGAAGGAATGAATGAATGGTGGTGGTTATTTTACCCGACTGCTAAGAAAGCATAAATGCTTGTAAGTAAGCAACCAGAGGGCCCACTGCTTTAGGTCCTCTCCGAGGGACCTGGTAATGAGGATTAATGCCTTACCAAAGGGCACTAGTGCATCATCTTGGTTTCGAACCTGGGTCACCGGATTCCGAGACCACTGCTCTACCGACTGAGCTAGAAGGGTAACTGCTGCAACAAAAGGACTTTGCGTGTATTCACCAAGCTTTGTGATATAAGGTTCAGGAATAGGAAGCGCATTACACTCAACTCAACGTTATCATGGAGGAAAAAAACGCTGTGGTTTTGGGGAGTCATATCTGAACGAGCCTTTGGAGTTAAATAAATAACTGAATTGGGCTAGCCAATTTCATTTTGGATCTACATGTACAAGTGATACAAAATCATCTTTAATACTAAATGATTAGATTGTCATAGTATATGAGGCAGAATTGGCAAATAGTTGGAGAGGTGATCATATACACTGAGTATGCTATCTGTGATTGTTTGAACATATTTCTTAGAAACCTGGGAATGAGGAAGAAACAAGTTACTTATAAGATGGCACATATTTGCCTAGAATAATTACACAATGTAAATTTAACTTACATTAAGGATCAACATTCTTTCACAATAATAACTTGGGAAACTTTTTAACAAAAACAAGAAATTAGCCTGCTCTACATTTTTACTCTTGGAGCAATTGTGATGATGATAGTGATGATGATGATTCACAGCATTAATAGGGAGCTTACATGTATTTCTGTTTATTAAACAAAAAATGAAGGTGCAGGTACCTTAAAGGAAGTCAGTAATTTCCATTTCACAATTACACAAATAAGTTCATTTTGAGGCATAATTTGAAGTGTTCTCGACTGTCATTCTCACTAAGAGAGGTAGGGAATGAGTTCCACAAAACGAAGTGTAACAGATGAGAAGGCAAAGTCTCCATATCCTGTGAGATGTGTTAGGGTGAGAGAGCGAGACCTGATGACCACAAGCCAAGACAAAGAGGGCACCGCTCAATGAGGGAAGTCACATATCCAGGAGCTCAATTATAGATGTTCCTTGATAAACAGCTCTTCAATGAGGTATGTCGGAGCCATCTATATACAGAGTTTGGCCAACTTGGTTTCACTGGGTCACAACATGTTGTAATTCTTGTTTTGTGCTTGCCCAATTCAACAAAGCAGTAGTCGCCATATTGTGTCCATACAATAAACTTGATTCCGAACTTTTGATAAAACTTTCTTTTTAACATTCATGTATACTGCATTTTCCAATATAGTATTTAAACTGCATGAAGGTGCTTTTGGCAGTAATCATCTCTCAAAAGTATCATATAAAGAAATTTATCTGACAATCTACTTTTCCTTGCAAAATGCACAGCTGCAACACTACCACTTGCTCTTTGCCATACATGTTTGCAAAAAGGTACTGATTTAAATCGTAAATAATTGCATATATTTTCAATAGTGGTCGTTTCAAACACTCCCCCCCCCCCCCCAAAAAAAAGGTCATTAATATGCTCTCTGACACATGGGAGGATGTTCCAACTCTTTTGAAAGGATTGTAACATTTCTAATCCATTTGAATTTGCTTTGAGCCTTTAAATAACAGGGGTGATAGTGAGCACTAAAAAAAAAATAGGTTTTTTCTTTTCGCCTCAACCACGCCCCCCTTGAGTAAAAAAAAAAAAAAAAAGAGGATTCGCGGGGAAAAAATGCTATCTAACAACATTCCCCCCTTTCGAGTAAGAAAATTGGGAAAAAATAGGGCAAAATAGTGAAGAATAGAGAAAATAAGAGGGAGATCGGGAAAATCAGGATAAAAAAGGGAAGAAAAAAAAAATTGGTATAAAAAAAAAAAAAAAAAAAAAAAAAAAATCTGGATTTTTTTTTTTTTTTTTTTTTTTTTAATCGGGAAGAAAAAAAAAATCGGGAAAAAATCGGGAAAAATAAAAAAAATCGGGAAACCGATTTAAATCGGGTTTTTATCAGGCCTGAAATAATGAAATATTCACTATAAATATAAATATCAATATCTTGTGTGATAATTCTTACACATAGAAGAAGAATTTTTGAAAAATAAATATACACATGTGCAATTTGTCTATCATTTCTTAATAACATAATGTGCACTTTCAGTTTATTTGTTAAGAAAAATTTGAAAGATGAACTAAAATATTAAAATCATACACATGTAGATTATTCACAATTTCAGCAATATTCTACTACTACACATGTGACTAGTTCTAAAGTTTGGGACAATACTGAGTATTCCAAGACTTATCCAAGTTTTCAAGTGACATACGGGTAAAGAGGGCATACAAACTTAAATACACAAACAAGGACATTATGAGAAAGATAACATATACCTCAGCAAATCATTAAAAAACAACGGTACCAGTACATTATGTGCTGACCTTCATTTCCCCCTTTTTTTAACTTCCATCATACATTAATTTGCAAAAATTACACTTGGTGTGCCATCAATAGTCCAAAAGGTAATTTTAGCAAAATTATTAAGATGTAAATATAAATTTGCCTATAGTCATTTTGACTGTGCCAAAATAGAGATAGCTCCTTCGTATTTGTTTGGGCCACCATAGCACTGTTTGAATTTTCAAATGACGATGGCATAATCATTCAGCCTAGCAAAAGAGAAAAGTACATGGTATGCTTTTACCATATTAAGAATTCCTCCAATAAACTTTGGGAATTAATTTTGCATATATATATATATATATATATATATATATATATATGTTCCTCCTCTGCAAACTGGGCAACCATGCTGGTTTACAAACAGGGAACCCTGCCTAATACTTCAATAAATAATCTTTACATTTGTACATGTGT
The DNA here is from genome assembly GCF_000002235.5 of Strongylocentrotus purpuratus. Classification (NCBI taxonomy): domain Eukaryota; kingdom Metazoa; phylum Echinodermata; class Echinoidea; order Camarodonta; family Strongylocentrotidae; genus Strongylocentrotus; species Strongylocentrotus purpuratus. The sequence continues at coordinate 15,130,580 of NW_022145607.1, forward strand.
TTCATGTAAAATAAAATAATGTCTCAGGTATACCTGTAGTTGAAATTGAATCGCAATTAAATACTTTAATTTGAACAGAATAAATGTAATATATCTAATATTTAGTGCTTGAAACAAAGGAAATCATCTGTTTCCTAAACAAGGTTTTTACTGATGTCTATTGTTCAACGTATGTGCCAAAATAAAAATGCATGGTATGTGTGTATTCAAAGCTACAAATGGATTTCTAAAGAAGTAGAAACCTAGATTTTGACAAAACAAAGAAAAAAAAAAAGTTTGTTAGTAATGAACTTCATTGCATGGAGACACTCTAGATTCAATATCAAAAAATTAATAAGAAATTAGGCTGCTCTGCTCACCACCAAACTCCATCCCATCAAAATTAAGATTATCATGTTTACATGTACTTTTCCTCATAAAGGTAGAACGCAACAAATTCAAGGAATTTTAACATCTGAATACATTTGTCTTAATAGAATGACATCGATGCCATGTTACAAGGGGAACATCCAAGTAATCTCAATATATTATAACTCATCAAATTAATTTTTAAGAAATATTCCTTTTTTAATAATTATTACACCTATATGTGGTTTATAAAACTTAATCACAACAAACACTAAATTCAGCAATTAAGGAATACATTGCGATGATTCTTATGACCTTTCCATGACCTTCAATGACCTCCTGACCCTCACTGAACTCCATCAGCAACCTATTACAATGGAAACTCATTATAACAAGGACATCAAGACCATTAAAAATACCTTGTTTTATCAGTTATCTTGAGCTCTTTATAACAAGTCTCCACTGTACTATCCACACTTGTGATTCCTCAACTTAACAAGGCAATGCTCATCTTTTCATCAACATTTTGGGCCTTGAAAGAGCACCCGTAGATTCCCTATACTTTCACGAAATTCTCTACCCGTAGCCTTCATATGTTAACCCTGTAAATGATATATGCATGCTGGACGTACTGTACATGTAGCTAATACTGCACATCTCTAAGCATCACTAGTAGCTTTTCTATTTGAAAAAAAAAGACCTCTTATTCTCACTAGTGTGAATAAAAGAAAAAATCAGACCATATGAACATATATGATTGTGAATCTGGAGTCTTTATGGAACACAAATCAAGTGTTTCCCATCTCAATAGACCTCTAAGAGAGAGAGGAACAAAAAGATTGTAACTTGAAGCACACTTTTCCTAATTATTCGATTTTGGAATATTAAAAAGGTATGATTCAGTTTGTATTTATACTGTATACTGCATGAAAGTCATCGTAATTATATGTCATAATGAACATGAAAATGAACACAGGTTTTTATGATGCTAAGCTAAGTGTGGATCAATTGTCTCTTAACTATTTTGGTTCTTACCTGTAAGCCCAGAAATCTACAATTCAAATAAATTCATAACCATACATTTTAAAATGTTACAAAGTACCTTTAATCAATATCAGGAAATGCAAATGATACAAATCAGAGTCACTGAGTACAATGATTTTTTATGGACTTAGCAAACCAGTCCCGGTCAACATTGGAAATCAGAGATCATGTGAAATGTAATAGTATTCAACCTTACTTACATTTTCCATCTTTTTCTCAAATGATTTTTCTTTTCACACTGTGGCTTGATATACTATACTATAGGCAATGGGTCAACATTGGGTCAAATATGAAGGAGGGGTGGTCAGATTTACAGGTCAATTGAGCAAAGGGCTAAAAATTATTCTAACCCCAACGCAAAGTGTTTAGGTTTTAGCTTCAATACGTTATGCAACATTCTATCAGCCTATAATGATTTCCATCTGACAATTGGAACTCAGATTATCCAATTGTGTTCATCGGACAAAACCTCTCTAGTTGCGCATAGAAAACAAATAGTATAGAACACATTCACTGAATCTCTATCAGTACCCAAAGCAGAAATATTGCAAAAGGAAAATATCTTTGGTTCTCTAGGTGTTCTCCAGTTCTCGAGGGGTTACTTTACCTGGTTCTTGGTTTTGACGGGGTTTGTTTCGCTATTTCTCAAGGGGTCGTCAAGGGGTTACTTCCAGTGGTTCTTGGTAATGAAGGGGCGACTCTCTCTCGTTCCTGAAAGGACGTGTATCTGAGAGTCATGTCTCACTCCTTGCTTGTATGCATCATGAAGCTCCTGGATGGCGTAACAGGTGTTCAACAATGAACAAAAGCCTGACAGCTTTGTTACGAATGGTTTTGTTCCCCATTTTTTGGTAATGTAGGGGCGACTTTCCCTGGTTCCCGAAAGGCCAAGGAAACATTGGAGTCATGTCACCTCCGGGCTTTGTAAGCCTCATGCAGCTGCTGGATGGCGTCACGGGTCTCCTGACGCTTCTTGGCGACAACTTCCGCCCGGAACCAGCTCTGTAGCCCTCTCATCGGTGAGTGGTAGTTCCTTATAGGCTTCTGTGATAATAATAATAATATTGGATTCTTATATAGCGCACGTATCGACCTTGCAAGGTCCTCAAGGCGCTCCAACATTACCCAGCTTAGCTAGGCTGCCGATTTCGACGCTCACAGCATTTTAAGGAAGGGATGCACTACAGTGTTAGAACATATCATTAATGATGTTTCATGATATTGTTACAATGCAAAATTGGACATGCTCACTAGGACATGATAAGATAATGAAATATACGTTTCAAAATGTGTATTACAAACTGAAAATACTGAATGAGCTAATCAAGAAATCTTCTCAAGATTATCATGAAGAGACAACTTTCAATGATCTACAGGGAATCAATTTTTTCAAGCAATTTAATGCTAATGCAATTTAATGTTATTTAATGTTATCAAGATATATCATTTAATTCATCTAAGCATATCAGGGGTGGTATTCTGAACATTGTTGTAGGTTTTGTGTTATCTTTTGTTGTATCTTCCAGAGATAACACAGCGCTAACATTGTTGTAAGTTGGTATTCTGAACATCATTTTATCCCCGTGTTATCTCTCGAAGGACCGCCTCTATCCTATCTTTGACCACTATTGACACGCCCATTTGTATGGACCCTACAAATCAAAATCTGTTTTATATAAGCATTATAAGTAGGTCAACCAATAGGAATAATTTAGGCCATATCTAAAGATGCGCCTAGCGCATACTAATCTTGAGCGTAATTAGTAATTTGAGCGCTTATTACGCGAGTCATCATTATGCGCTGTTGAATGTGGATCATGAAGACAAATCACGCTTTCACCATATTGGTTAAGGTGAGAGCATTAAAATCGTCATATCCTAGCATGTAATTTCTTAGAAACTTCTCATCTGTGATGTTTCCGGTCAACACACAATCTTCTTCTAACTCGTCTATTGGCACGAAGTTGGTTCTGGGCAAGAAATATTGCCGCCATTATATCACAACGAAAGACACAACAATCCCCTACCTGTTGTAAATACCATGCTAGATAAGATAAGATAAAAGATACAACAACTTTCAGAATACCAATTATCTCGACATATTATCTCTCGTGCGCATATGCAAATGAGGATTAAACGCCACTTTATTAATAATATGCACAATTACAAGCGCACCAAACTATGAGCACAGGCGCGGCCAATGAGATGAGAGAAAAGATACAACAAAAGATAACACAAAAGTTACAACAGTGTTCAGAATACCAACTTTATCTTATCTTCAAAGATACAACAATATTAGAGATAACACAGGGTTCAGAATACCGCACCAGGAGCTCTTGTAGTGCAGTATGTACTTAATGTTGGATAGTTTTTGCGCTCTTTAAATGTATTATTATAATTATAGCAATCTTCATTCTTACCTCAAAGAATGTTTCTACATATTGGCAGACGTAAAGCCCACAGTCACTGAAGTTGTTTTGTTGAGGTATCTTCGGATTCATGCCTTTCATGTTGGCAGTAGTGAACTCACATTTCCCTTCTTTCCTCTTCTCCCACTCTATCGTCAAGTAGCTGTATCAAAAGAAAATAATTAAAAATGTATTCTTTTCGTTTTCATCAGGGCCCCATCTGATAAAGAGTTACGAGTGATCCAAATCAATCGCAAGTCCTTTAATCAATCGCAAGTTTGCATTCTCCTATCTCTTATTTACATAGTTCCGATTGATACATGTATGAATTGCAAATAAGTTATGATTAATATCAACTCTTTATTATCATAAGACAGGGCTCTCAAGAAATACTCTCATACATACATTGATATTATAAGCAATTTCACAATTTGCTCTCCATTGACTCAGTAGCTACTCAGTTTTGAAACTGCATACAGCCTTATAATATTAGAGAAAACCTCACCCAAGGAAATAACTTAAGTTATTCTGATAGTTTTATTGTATTCTAGCCCATCAATCTTATCTTCGAGTTGAGTTGGGGGAATGAAATTAAGATGTCACAAGAGCGGCAGAAGCTAATAAATTTGACTAATATGCAAAGAGATGCATATACAAAGAGATGCATCTGCAAAGAGATACATCAGCAAACAGACAAATATCTTAGAAACAACAATAATATAAGAGAGAGGAAAAAAGACAGGAATGCAGTTTATTTATAATTTGCATACACCAATATATGTTAGAATAAACATGAAGAACTGTACTCACTCTCTCAGCTTGGCGATGACGTTTCTCCTTGGTGGACCGGCTAATGAGTCAAACACCAGGATGCATGGTCTATAATAGAAGCAAAATACCCATAGTTAAAGTGTACCAATCATTAAATGATATTTTGTTCTGTTATGTCAGTAGTTCCATGTCTCAATACTACATTCACATTATAAGTTTTTAAAATCGATTCTGTAATGATGTTTTGCAATTTTAAATACACTCTAAAAAAAAACATAAAAGTGACTTGTGTGTAGACTACATCATGCACCTGTAAGCGCTTTCTTAAAGGAGGGCCCACACGGTGTAACCAGTTGTATGTTATTCTTTATTTCCTTCATACTCCCTATCAGTTACCCCATAGAATGCCGGATGAAGTATTTTGAGGTTGATTGTACACATTCTAGCTGTACACAAATTATTTTTTTAGGTGATTGGTTTTTCTTAAGAAGAAAAAAAGGTGGAGGTATGGGGTTGGAGAGCTGTTAGGCCAATCTTGTAATGCATTCACAACACCCCCACCCTCCTTCCACATCACCAAAGTTTTTTTAATGTCTTTCTTTCTTCCTTTTTGTTGTGAATATTTACGCCATTTTTATTTTTCTCATTCTTATTCTTCTTTCAATGCCTTTCTTATTATAATCTGAATTAATTATCAAATGTAAAAATATAAGGATTTTTTCGTTCCATTATGTATTTGTATTCTTTATTTAACCCATCCCCCCACCCATCCCCCCACCCATCCCCAAGTCAAAGTGTCTTTGTTCTCCAGCTCACTGCTCAGAGCTCAGAGTCGCAATAACTTACTGCTTGAAGTGCTTGTGTTCTCCGACATGATATTGCTGATAATCAAAGTCTAGGAGCCTTCCCCCGGATGCCCCGCCATTGACCGCAGGTGACTGGACGGTCAGAGGGGAAGGGTGTGACTGGACGGTTGCAGGGGAAGGGTGTGACTGGATGGTCGCAGGGGAAGAGAGTGACCTTGGGTCAGCTTGGCTTGATGATATTGCACTTTCTGGTATAACCTAGTCAGAAAAAAAGGGAATATGTTGTACATATGATGACACAGGAATTACACTCTAGTCTACAAAAAAGGGCATTTCACAAGGAAGTTTAAAGCTTCGCAAAGCTGTTTTATTAGAATTCATACTCAACACTTGCGAAAGTTATCTGTTTCATGTGATGAAGAAAATTTGAACAACACCACTGTGATTTACCCCTAAATCTTAAATTTCCACATTTTTTTGTCCTGCATATGTTTATAGTATCAACATTAATAGAATCATATGTCTGAATAGTAAACTAAAGACGTGAGCAGACATGAAAAGACCCCTTAGTTAGAATTCTTAGTTACAAATTGTGAATATATGATGAACTGCGTTTTGGGGTGTTTTTCATAAAGGGGAAGTTCATCAAGGCAATGCAAATAACATAATTCTTATGAGATAAAAATTAATTCTAATATATATCTGAAAGAAATTAATTGTAAAAGTTTTTAGTCATAGCCCCGTATAAATGCTTTGAAATGGTGAAACAAAATAAAATGTCAAAGGATGGATTGTGTTTCAAGTAATGCTCTTCTTGCATGAGATGAAAATTGTCTTTTATCAATTGAAGTGTTTGCCATGTGACTGTTACTTTCACAATCAGCTTTTATTCAAACAAATATGATTAATTACCTTTTCTGAAGCTGCTGTATTGTTTGAAGCACTAAGTGTTTCTGTACTGTTTCCTAAGGACTTGTTAAGTGGATTGTTTGAAGGATTGTTTTCAGTGTTTTTCAGCTCTTGTGCTGTCCTTTCACTTTCATGTTTGTCCACTCTTTCATCAGGACTCTCTGAAGTGTCCATTGGCTCCTCCTCCTCTTCCTCCCTTGTGCTATCGCTTCCCTGAGTGGCTGGTTGCTGGCAGACATGCGCAGCCTCAGCCATTCTATTGGCCGATTCGCTACTGTCATGCATTGTCTGTGCGGTCTGTCCTGAAGGTGACTTTGAGGGGAGCTCCGCCTCCAAGTGAGGATTGATGGATTGTTGTGGTGAAGATGATGACAATTGGACACCCGGCGTCCTGTGATTGGCTGGTTGGTCAGACGACTTTGAAGGCTGTATGCCCGGTGAGCTATGATTGACTGACTGGTCTGATGGCGAGGGCGTGGCTCGGGAGGGAGCGGCAGGAGAAGGCGTGGCAGGCGATGCAGCGGATGCTGGTGATGGCTGATTTGATGATGACGGACTGGGAGATTGCGATGGAGACTTACCACTTCCTTTCTTCATATGGATTACTTCTCCAGCAAAACAGATGATTGCAACAAACCAATGAGCGCTGAAATTACAAAATCACACACACACAAAAAATGAACAAATTAAACCACATTATAATACTTTTATAGATAAAACATAATAATACAATTATAATACTTACACAACAGTCTTCTATTGCTTTATAAATACCATTTTATCAATGCAATCAAATGTATGTATCTTTAACATTCAGTTTTACATGTTTTCTTATTGTTGCAATTTGTATATATATATATATATATATATATATATATATATATATATATATATTGTAGTTTTACTTGCACTGTAAAAACATGAATAATTCAGTCTGTGACTGCCAGCAATACTTTTCAAGAAACCTTGATTGACTTACATTGAAAAGAGAACATGTACATGCACATCAACACAATTAAAAGATACAGGCTTATCCTTACTAAATTTGTCTTGGTTTCAATTCATCTAATTTGAAGTATCTTGTTCACATTTCCTCAAAGTCGCTTTCCTAGTGTTAAACAATCAAACTGAAACAAAATAGTTAGCCTGCCTGTCTGTCTGCCCCTCACTACCACCCCCCCCCCCTTCTTCTCTCTCTCTCTCTCTCTCTCTCTGTGTTTCTCTGCATGAAAACTGAAAACACAATAACTATTTCCCTTCATACATATGTCACAATATTCTAATTGAATTCATCTATTTGTATAAAAGTGTATTTGTCAATATATATGTGATCATATATCATGTAAATATCACAAAGTTCCAAGTTGTTAAAAGCATGGAGAATGAAGATGTCCCTTATGAATCCTAATTCCACACTCACCAGTCATTGATGGGAATTATGATGAAGTCTTTGGCAAAGATGTCGACATGACGAGTCCACTTCCTGACTTTCTGATGTCGCTTCTCCTTAGGGGTGAGGCCGTTGAGGTCCGGTGAGATGTTGCCTGGCGTGTCCTTCTGCAGCAACCGCTTGTAGAAGAAGCAACTGAACAGGTGCGTCCTCTCCCGGTCAACGTCGCTCAGTTTCTCCATGACAATGTACCTGATAACAATAGTGTGATGTGTTTGTTTCGTTTAAATTAAGCATTCATTTCATGTTTCTTGTTTTGTAAAGCGTTTAGAAACTGTATGTGTATACCAGCGCTATGTAAACCTTATCAATTTTTATTATTTATCATTGTCATTGATTTAAAATTAAATCAGTTACACGAGTGCATTAAAGCAAGGCACAACATTTCTGCTCTCTTTCTTGCAATGTCGGGACAGTGGGTCCTAAATCTAGTTGCCCCTTAGAACAGTTTTTCAAATTCTTACAGCGTTTAAACAAAAAATAATGAATCACTATCAAATCACAATGTGAGACTTCTTTGCAGAACATGAGGTGCCATTTAATTTCAAGGAAAGGAGTAGGGAATTTTATTTGACAATATAAATCACAAGTTTATATTCATACATGTATTTTTCAGTATTAATTACAGAAAAGAGGAAATGACAAAATGACAAAATTTCTTGAAATTCTGTTTCTAAGCTATACAAGTATCAAATTAAACTTTCAGGATGAGTGCAACAAGGACACAATTTGAAATTCTCAATTACAGAACCTGGGACTTTCATGTTTGTTTGTGTTTTGTTATGTTTTTGTTTTTTAACTTACTTCAGATAGAAATCAATGATGACATCATTCAGAAATTCCCCTTCTTCAAGGCAGTCTCTGTCTTCTGTCGTCACCGTGATTCCGCCAAACTTTGGAGGTGGCGGGTAGACAAATAATTTACTGCAAAGACAAAGAACAAGCAGAAATATTTCAAATTAGGTAGGTATTGCCTGGATTTCTGATGGAACCAAATGAAATCACTATCAAAATTATAAGAACAACAGTAATACAGTCCATCAAAGTGGAGTTTCCAAACTAATGAACTAATGCTGTATATTGCCATTTAACTATAAATACCACACTTCAATATACAGAGGAACAGTTCATGTATAAAACATGACTGCTGAAACTAAAGAAACAAGAAAAACATCTATAAAGCGAAGTGGTTTTTATAAACAGTTTCCCTTTATTTGTACTAAAGGTTTAAAAAAAAACTCATTTAAGGGGGAGGGGGTCTTGTCTTCTCTTGTCTCAGTGATATTCCACTCAACTCTAGAAGTACTGGAGAGACAAACATTGTATCATTTACTGCAATGAAAAGAGCATGGATAAAAGAATGTCATATTGCACAGATTGTATATAGATACTCATTAGGGTCTATACAGGATTTTTAACAATACCATAGGTAATGACATGGTTAAAGAGGAGAGTGTTCCAACTTTCTTGAAATGAATTTACTCTGACCTTAAAAACTCTTATTGAATAACCTAGCTTAACGCGCAGTTGATTTCTTCACCTCTCTGCACATTCACTCATTTGCCACATGTGTAATTCTGCACAAAACAATAGGCACCAATTGACGGATGGCTTGCTTTGTGCATCACAATGGCTTTGAAAAAATTACCCTAATCTGATCTTGATTAGCTCTATGTCGACCCTATAACACCGGCATAGATTAATCTTGCACTAGAGACAATTACATAATCTAGAACCCTTTGGTATATCTTTCCCATCAAACACAATATGGCACAGGGAGATTATTTGTGTGGCATAAAAAGAGTTAAACACATTAGTGTGCAATACCCCCTATATCACTGACCCATTGAATACCTGGTCTGTGATCATTCTGGCTGGTGTCTATGGAAAATGCCTGTTGTACCAAAATAAAAACATATCCAATGTCAGGTCAATACCACTAACGGTCAAGAAGTCCAACACTCACTTATCGGACTGGTCATCCAAGCTTGCTCTGGTTTTGGTGTCCCTGGTCAAGGCCGCCCCACCCTGACCACTTTTCAGCATGGCGAGCTGTTGCATGGTAATGGAAACTGGACGGTCAGTGGAATTGAGGGTGGTGGGGGCGTGGGAGCCGTTGTTTGGCCTGGTGATGAAGACGGCACCTTTCATTTCTGGTCTCGTGGAGGAGTCAAGAAGGGCGCCGGTCCTTGTGTTGTCTATGGGCTCAAACTTCAAACCTGAGAGAAAACGGAGATTAAGGGCAAGGTTTAACAATGTTAAATCTGAGATGCACGGCCCTACGTGTTATCAGTGTCTCTGATATGATGTAATATTGAAGCCCTAAAAAAATTGTGCTTTAAAATTATCAAGAAGTGCCTCAAAAAAGTAAAAATCTTTGAGTGACCGGTTTTGTAAAAGTCATAGGGTTCCAGACTGACCTAAAGGTTTATAATTATCATTGCAGCATGAGCTAAATCCAAGATATTGTTTCAGAATCTGAGACAAAGTTACCGGATCCCTTTAATCAATCACCAACAGGTACAGATGATCATTTAACCCTCCCTATTCAGACTGGGCTGTTTGACAAGTTTTTACCGGGGAAGTAGATGGAAAGGACTATTCAAATCTTTATTTCTTATGCACTTCTTTATTTTCAAGAATTTTTCTGTTTATAATAACATAAGAAACTTCTGTATAGCAATATTCTGAAGGATTTCTATGTCAAAGTATATGATATATATTATGTATGTAAATATATCTTGATTCTTTGTACGTTTGTAAAAATGTGAGCAAAACAAATTTCCAATATTTATCAATAAATTGAAATTGCAATTGCAATTGAATTGAAGATATTGATCTTGATTAATTCTTAGACTACCACAATAACAATTGCAACTAAATCACATAATGTATAACTACTGCTAGAAAGTTATGTATTGTCAGTAAAAGTTGAAGGAATAACATTTTGTTACCACTTTATATGTATATATATATGTACACAAAATATACAAGGGTAGAGAACATGATGACTAATATTTTTTCCTTTGAATGCTTGCATTTTCCAGAAATCACAAGTTTGGCATTGGTTTATTTGTCTCTCCATAACGATTACCTAATCATGTAATACCTCATTTGTGATATTTAACAGATGTATCCACAAGTAGGGAAACACATTCATGGCCACACAGATTACAAAAGTCAACCTACTGTTTGTTTTAGTGTTCAAAGATGACCCAAAATAGTTGGTTTTAGACCAACTAGATGCAAATACACACACACACACACACTGAACAACAACAAAAGAAAAAGGTTTCTTTTTAAACTGTGAGGAAACACCATGAATTCAGACACGAGATAAGACACTTACCACTACCCGAGTTGTTACTCTTCTCAGCCATGGCAGCCAGCACCTTTTGGACTTGCTCCTTGTAGGAATGGAGGTTACGCTCATCCGCAGAACGAATCACAACCATTTTCTCATACTCCTCTGCCAAAAAGATACAGAAAACGATAGTAACATGCTACATTTGTATAGCACATTAAATAATACATTCACTGCGCTTTACATTAGACGCAGTAATAACACGTAACTATGAAATGCATTTTATACATACAGATAATACTTTACATATATTCTACATTATAATACAGCTATGGGTACAGTTACAGTAATTGAATTCAGTCTGAATTATGAATTATATTTGATCTGAATTATGAATTGAATTTGGTCTGAATTATGAATTGAATTTAATCTGAATTGTGAATCGAGTTTAATCTGAATTATAAATTGAATTGAAATACGTAGTCTGAATTATGAATCAAATTTCAGTCTCCTATGTTCAAGTCAAATGAACTATTCTGTATCCATTTGAATCTTATTGATGTTTATAATCTGTAAATTTTGTATTGACATGCAAACGAAACAAATTTCCAATAATTGGACAATAACATTTTAATTTGAATTGAATTGTTAACAACTAAACCATTTTTTGTTTCTATGCCCACCTAATTACGTTAGCTGGTGAAGAAAACACTTTCAGAAATAATGCCTCCGGCTACTTTGTAGTGGAGGCATAAAAATAAATAATCAATAAGATTTTCCATCCCAAGATTCTAAAACACTGACCTTTACTTCCGGGATCAAAGTGCGCTTCCTTGCGGTTCATAGCGAGCCAGGATCGTACTTCCCCGGCGAAGCGAGGCGTGGTCGTGATGAAGAACGTTGGGTAGCCATTGTCACTGAGATAATGATCACATTTCTCTATGTCCTTAATTAGAAGCTCAATCTTACCACATTTGTGGGTTAATTCTATGGAAAAAAAAGGAAAATAAATTGTTTGATTACTGTTCAACTAGAAATTTTTGTGTCAGGAAACATTTACAATAAGCAAAACTATATTTATATAGTGTCTAATGGCATTTATGATAAATATATATCATGGCATGAAACTTTTGCAAATCATACACACTTGCAAAATTCATGAATGTTATTTTGTATGTGAAAGTTTCCGGTTTGCAGGAACCTGAAATTAATACATTCCAGGTTCTTGAGAGTCCATAACACACTTTGTGAGGCTGCAAAGCCCAGGGGATGTCTGAAATGAAAGTATTTGTAATAGAGCATAATGCTACTGGTAACTGCACCATAATAGTAAGCACACAATTTGAAGCCCATCGCTTATATTTTGGAGAACAAAAAAGGAAATATCCCTTTCGTATTTCTTTATAAAATGCACTGGAGTAGAAATTGACTTATTAAGCAACATGTTTAAATTCTTCTGAAAAAAATGTATGGTTAATTATAAAGTATTTGTTATCCTTCTTTATCTTTCCGTTCCAGACCCTTGGAAGGCTATTTCGCCCTAATCCCAAAATGTTGAACAGCATCTCATGAAAATTATTACTATCATTGTATGCAAGACTTAAATAACATGATTTCAATTGAACTTGGGTCCTTACAAATCTCATATGTAATTATCATTATCATTATCATCATTAGGCATTCTACCAAATGAAGAGAACAGTAGGGTGCAGACCTGCTAACCTCTGGAATTCAAAAGCTGTATTCTTTAATCCCAAAATTTGTATTTTACAACAACAAAACAGGGACTGATATGCGGATCAATGCCTTTGACAGAGCTGCCAACAGCAACCGAACAAAAATCCTATTCTTTTCCCCAAAATCCTATTTTAAAAATAAAAATCCTATTTTTGATTTGATTTTGATTTTGATTTCTCACCGCGAACATGCATTTTTTTGTTTTTTATTGATGAAAAATTGTACTGGTTGACAGGTCTGAGGGTGGTGAACTTACGCTGAAAGTGAAAATGAAAGCCGTCAGGTGTCATCGATACGGCAGGCAGTTTTAACCTGGTTCCTATGGTATGCATAGGCCAGGACCCAAACCTTAGGATCGAGACGTTGAAGGCTACCCTTAGACAGTTAGGATCACTCTGCTGAGGATGGTGACCATCGGTAGAGTCGTTTCCACCGTGCGTGTCCGGTCTTCCCATTAAGTTTCCTTTCTGTATTTAATAAACATTAGCAGATTGTGGGTCAACAAGTTGATCAGCGAGAAGTGCAGGATGGTTTTGTTCAATTCATGTAAATGTAAATATTAGAAAGTGTCCTAAATGTAATATATACAGTATGCATAACATTAGAAATTGTCCGAAATGTAGTATATATGCATAAATTAGAAAGTGTCCTAAATGTAATATATCTCACATAACCATCTTATCAGCATACAACTATCAACATCTTTGTTCTTCATTATCAATCCCATCTCCTTCTCCACCCCCCCCCCCCCCAGCAAAAAATCGCCCAAACTTCTTCTCAATAAACTCCATTGTTATTGTATATATCGTCTCCACTTCTCTTGTAACTCTCACCACAAAGTTAACATAGACAATGTCTATAGTTAAGCAATTAATGCATAAATCTGGCATAATGCACTCAGACTTTACATTTTTCATTTAATTGCATCTGTGGTCTCAAAATTATCTGTGTTATAAATTGAATGTTTGATGCAAAGGTAGTTTGAAGCTTTCCCTCTTACCTGATCTCTCATCTTGGCTTTCACTGTCATGAAAGACCTGGCTAACTCCTCCTCATCTGCTTCTGTGGCTACAAAAGAAGAGAGAGAAATACAGATAAAGAGAAAGAGACAAACAGACAGACAGACAGAGACACACACATACAGAGCAAGAAAGGAAGATGCCGACAGAGAGAAAAAAGGGGGAATGGGGGAGTACAAAAAAAAAACATAATTGTTGTCTCAATTTACATGCATTTGTAATAGTCCCTGTTATGGACTACGTGTATAATAAAATATACAGAAAATCGTACATGTTCGTAAAAATATTACCTACAAAACAACATATAAAGCAGGCAAAGAAACAATTTCTGACCCAGTCCTTATTCCAGCATGCATGTGATTGTAGTAGCTAATATGCTAAAGAAAATATGATCAAGGTACCAACCTTGTTAACTATTAAAATCAAAGTTTTATATTTGTCAGCATTGCTATCATCATCATTGCGAATACTAATCTACACAATTGTAATTGTAAATACAATTGTGAAGCAGGTTCTTAGCCAGGAGGGTGTCTGGGTGTCCAAAAGATTCCAATTTTTTTGGTGAAAGATGACCTATTATTACATCTAAATCCACATTTGGCCACTCAACGTTTCAATTTGTACATCCAATTTTGACGATCCCACAAGCTTATAGCCTATTTCAATTGTAAAAGGTATATACATGTATTTACCATCTTCTGTAGCAGCTGCATCGGTAGACTTTTGTTTGGCACTTTCTTCCTCCTCATCTTCACTATCTGATATTAGAACAATTTCTGCAGGTGAAGAAAAGCATCAGAGGATAATTCATATAAAATCATGTCAAGAATCATCAACAGTAGTTTACACCCAGTTATAACATATCTGCAATTGGAGAATACTAATAGAGGATAATTTATATAAAATCATGTCAAGAAATTTTATAAACAGTAATTTACACCCAAAACTTTGGAATGCTCTCCCAGTGTCGCTACGCTCCATGACTGATGTTGAAGTTTTTAAGAGGATGCTGAAAACTCACCTCTTTGATGAATGCTTTGAGTAATTATTATGTAATCGTACATTGTACATTGTAAAGCGCTTTGAGAGGACCTTCGGTCCTGAAATGCGCTATAAAAGAACAAACTATTAATATTATTATTATAACATATCTGCATGAAGAAAACTACTAAAGAATAATTTATATAAAATCATCTCAAGACTCTTAGCTCAGTCGGTAGAGCAGTGGTCTCGTAATCCGGTGACCCGGGTTCGAAATCAAGGCAATGTGCTAGTGCCCTTTGGTAAGGCATTAATCCTCATTACCAGGTCTTTCGGAAAGGACCTAAAGCATACCTGCCAACCTGAGACAAGAGAAATTAGGAGTAAATTTTTCTGGATGGACTACGAGGTCGCGAACCACCGAAGGATTGGGGTAGTAGCCCGTAGATTGGGGGGGGGGGGGTACACAGGACTTTAGGGTCTATTTTTTTTTCTCTCCATTTTAATGGTGCAAATGGGCCTTTTCCTTCAACCTTTTCGCCCCACACATAAACAATTTTTGAAATATCAAAATGTGAACACTCACAAAACTACATGTTTCACTACCCACCTCAGTTAGGAGCCCTATTTTGCAAAGGTATATAGTAGTAGTAATCCAAAATAAATCCGAGGAAGTCCAGTAAATAACAAGCTTCCACGATCGCAGTCATCACACAAGCATTGAAGAAAACACGCCAATGTATACAGTGTTTATGCACGGTGTATCAACTGCACATGTAATATAAATACACGTGGGCTATACGCATGCAGTTACTATGCAACAACGCTGCATGTAGTGTATGTATTAGTACAACGTCCGCACACACTTTATCGATATAGCTTGCGCACATGCTTCCATGTACTAGTACATGCAGTACATGGATAATGACTGCAGTACACGGAACTAACGATCACGTTCGGGCTGCGCTGTGTATATCTTCTATGAGCGTGAGCGCAGATGTCGGCGTGATCTGGTTATCAGTGCTGTGTTATGCTTTAGTCTTATGCAACAGTCGTTTGTTTTAAAAATATTTTAAAATTAAAAAAAATCAGAGTTTTGAGGCATGCACTCGGAATTCGGAGTTGGTATGAAAAATGCGGAGGAACTCCGCCTAAATCGGGATGATGGCAGGTATGCTTAAGCCGTCGGTCCTCTGGTTGCTTACTAATAAGCATTTATGTTTTCTTAGCAGTCAGGTAAAATAACTACCACTACCACAAGCAGTTTACACCCAGTTATAGTGTCTGTTCACAAACGCAAGAAATGTAAGAAATTAGATTTCATCACATCTACTTGCACTTTTCAAAGAAAATTTGACATCAAGACATGATATCACAGTTCAAAATGACAAATAGATATCAAGGAAGAGAAATCATACAAAGTGCATAGAGATTAGAGAAATTATTATTATGAAACCAAGAACATCGGTCATGAAGTCTGTGGATGAAACATCCACCAGGTTCTCTATTTTGAAGGCTTAAAAGAACTTGATGATAACATAGCAGATTTTGCTTTCAAGCGGCCTTCCCATTTGAACGATCTTTGTTTTCTTCATATTCATTGACTGTTAACCCATAGAATATGGGGTAAAGATTTTCTTAGGTGGATTTTATATATACCAACTGTACATAATTATTTTTTCAAGTAAATAGTTCGTCTTTAATCTAACAATAGCTATTTGGGCGTTGTGGCGTGCGCCTGTAATCCAGCTAACAATGGAAGTTACAAACTGATTCAGCAGAGGACACAAGTTCGAAACTAAGCCCCGTCTTTCGGATGGTGATGTTTAAAGGTTGGTCCCAAGACGTAAATAATCATATCTGATTGATACACGTCTGTAAAAACCCAATACACACACACACCACTACACAATTATGGTGCAAACCGTGGACCAAGTTTAGTACTTGTGTGTGTGTGCGTAGGTAATCACCCACCACCGCGGACCACTCCATAGAAAACTACATCAAACCGCGGACGTACCTGCTATGGGATGATCAGGTAGCGAGCGCCTCTCCCGCGCAGTCATCGAAGGGGGCGCTGTGACATTTCGCGATCCCCTTAGGATTGATCCAGTCGATGTTGCCTACACGCTGTGACATATAATATTCAAACGCCCCCTACGTCGTAAATTTGATACGGCGGAACCGGTATCGCAACCGTGGACAGTCCCCCATTGCAGGTACGTACGCGGTTTGAGGTAGTTTTCTATGGAGTGGTCCGCGGTTGCTGGCGTTTACCTACGCACACACACACAAGATGTATCCTTGTCTTCATTATTTTTCTACAGTACTCACCTGGTTCCTTTCGCTTCGGTGGGACTCGCTTTGCAGGAGTTTTCCTTCCTCCTCCTGACTTCAAATTTCTCTTCCTACTTTTCGGGATACTATTGTCCTTAGCATCCTTTGTCAAGGCAACCATTTTAGTAATGCCTCCCATACTGGCAGCAGGTGCTGAGCTGACCGCTGCAATCCTATTCACATAGAATGTCTTTGCATCAATCGAGTGTCCTGTGGTTGTCGTCGAGGGGGCATTTGTTGTAGTTGGTACACTGTTCACAACGATGAATCTCTGTTTATTTGTAGGATGTGGTTTCAAACAGATTCCAGGTTGTGCCAGTGACTTTACTCTTATTAGATCTGATTGTGCATTTCCACTCTGTGTGTTTCCTGTACTAGTATTTGATACCGTGCTTGTCCCGTGTGAAGTCGTTCCTGTTGCAGCATTCAGTTTTGACAATAAATCTTTGGCAGGTTCCGGTAACCTAATTGATTTTCTGTATCCCTTTGCATCCTCTTTACGGTAGGTTGGTCTTGGAGTAGGGAAAAATTGAGTAGTTCTTGGGCGAGTTTTCTTTGGCTTGTTGGATGCAAAATCAACATTACAAAATGAACAGTATTGATCAGTCCCAGACCATGCCCCACAGTTTGAGCACAAAGCTTCCTACGGAAGAGGAAAAGAAAACAAGAATGGTAGTTGTGCATTCATGAAATAAGCTTGGTAGCATAATTTGCTAAATTCTGAAACGTACTAGCAATTAATGACAAGGAGATTCATTGTTTTTTAATAACTGGCCAACAGTTACTTAGCCATTGTGATCAAAACATGAGCAATCGCGCTATTCTAGTGCTTGTTTGATAGACATTTCAAGGTAAGAAAAAAATAAAAGATTTGAAGAATAACATAATTTCAGCTAAGGAATCTTATATGACATTGATTTTAACAAGAAATTCTTTTGAAGGAAATAAAACTTACCATGGGTTCTTTGGGAGGACTAGAAGGTTCACTAGAATCATTCGTTTCGGAAGACTCTTCTTTCTCTGGTTTTGCAGCATTTAAATTCTCTGAAATGACAAATCATAAAATCATTCTTTATATCAAATCATTTTTTGTTTCAATCAATCCCAGACCATGCTTGAGGTTCACAGAGAGAAAATAGATCACAGTTCTCCAGAATGAGTGTTGCATCTCTAGTGCTCTGATATTTACCCCCTCAACAAGTGTTACAGGCTTTATATTCTCACTCCTCTCATAGAATACCAGGACTGAAGGAGGTTACCTACAAGACATCGCCATGATACACCTTAAAGGGAATCAGAAACTTTGTCTCAGATTCTGAAAGAAAATCCTGGATTTAGCTCATGCTGCAATGATTATTAAAAACCTTTAGGTCAATCAAGGGCCTATCTCACTGAGCGGCGAATGCTTGCGAACGTAGCGAATTTGGGGTTTCGCCAGAGTTTGTAAAATGTTGTAAAAGGTTGCAAGAAAGATCGCAAACAGTTTTCTTTGCGAATTTATTTTTCCGCAAACAGTTGCAGGCGTTTGCAAAACAGTCGTTAGCGTTTGCAAAACAGTCGTAAGCAAAAGGTCTCAAACGTTCACAAATAGTGGCAAAGGATTGGCAAATAGTTGCTAATCTTCGCAAAAGTTGTCGCTAACATTTGTTTACAGTCGCTAATAGTCGCCAACTGCCTTTCGCAAACACTTTCGGAGACATTCGCTCAAATGTTGCTAATTGTCGCTAAACGTCACTTAATGTCGCTGATTTTCGCCAACATTCGTCAGAAAAGTTGGCGAATCCAAATTCGCAACGTTCGCAAGCATTCGCTGCTCAGTGAGATAGGCCCTTCAGGAATCCCATGATTTTTACAAGCAGATCTCCTGTGTGATTATCAAGATATTTATGACTGGAAATCGAAACCAAATTTTGCAAAACGGTTTTCATAACACTACAGTCTATTCAGGAAAACGAATATGGTAAAACCGGTCACTCAAAGATTTTTTACTTCTTTGAGGCAATTCTTGATCATTTTGAAGCGCAATTATTTTTAGGGCTTCAATATGACACCATATCACAGACACTGATAACACGTAGGGCTGTGCATCTCAGATTTAACATTGTTAAAGGATGCCTTTAAAACTTCACTTGCAAAACCCTCCTACATGTACTTGCAACACACCTTCTTTTGTGCTTTCCGTCGCTCCAACCTCCATCCTCTGTGTAGTGTCTTCGAGGCCTGAGGATTGTGCTACCATTGACTTGGTGGAAGATACGGCAGAGTTATTGCCAATTTGAATGGCAGTGGAACAGCTGCTTGCCGTGTTGCTGCAACTCTGGGATAGGTGGGTTGCAACGTTGCTGGTGGCATTGGCGGTGCCAGCTGTGGTGTGTGGTACCGTGACCATAGGGGTGGTGTGTGGTACGGTTACCATAGAGATGGTATGCTCCTGGACAGGCAACTGGGCACTTGAATTGCTACTTGATATTCTGTGCAAGCGAGAGAAAGAGAGAAAAAGGATTTATAATCTAACATTAAAATCCATGATAACTCCCACTGCGACTTGTTCATGTCTAAAAAGGGCATACAGTATCTACATCCCTTACAAATACAATGTAGTAGGAATCTCAACTCAATCAACTGTATGTTAGGAAAACAAAAAAAATCCCAGTATGATCTCAATCTAGCACCTTTGAGCTGTTACATCTAACTTCATGTCCACAAATTTTATTCTCTGCATAACTATTAAATGTCACTAACGATTTCTGCATCGAAAATAGGCAGTTTTTATCCAATGTACACAAGAACTTCTAGTGATCCCATGAACTTGAAAATACACAGAAAACAAGGGACCGCCATTTCTATGAGAAAAAAAATTCTAATCTGTTCTTCTTCTAAACACATGCAAACGCGTACAACATGTTATTCTTTTTGATGTGAGGCATATGCTGCCTCTATTTATTGGTCTAAGCTGAATCTGACCTGTCGGCAAAGCGCCAATTCCTAGAGAGTACTTGAGGAGCTTGCCCTGTTGTAACAGGAGTTGTCTGTTGCTGTCTCCTAGAATACCAAGCATACAAAGATAGGTAATCACATTAAGTTTATTCTTCATGTAAGAACAAATCTTCTCAGTGAATCAAAAAAACTTTCATTCATTATTCAACATTAAGAACAACCTCTTTGGTTGACAGTATGAGTATATTATTTTTTCTCTCTCTCAATCAACTTCTTTTTTCTTTTAATAATAATAATAATAATATGTCTTGTTTTCCCAGGGTAGACTCATCAGTATTCAAACTGTTCTCCCTGAGGGCTCTGCAATCATATTATTACCCCAGTCATTGGATTCAGGCTTACCCGCACACAATGTATGCACATTCTCCACTCCCTGGGGAGCATTCCAGCCAGGTGCCCACTTGCTTTTAATAACACATATCAGAATAAAGTCTAGAGGCAACATGCCCCATCAAAGTAAACAGCAAGTGGGGGAATTTGTACAGAAAATCCATTTGTAGACATTGCATGCATGTTTTTGATTTTACTAGGTTACAAATGTTCTTTTTTTGAAGAAAATAAATCCATGCTTTCATCATGTCTTACACAATGTCTTACCCTGCCATATTCAAGCCTGTTGCATTGCCTCTAAGGCCCCGCCCCCTTCCACTGCTTTGGTTGTCATGGTCCCCTCTGCCCCTCCCTCTGCCTCTGCCTCTGCCTCTCCCCCTTCCGCGACCCCCACTCTGCGGGGAGGAGCTATTCATTGCAGTTATGCACCGACCGGTCTTCTCAAGTATTGCAGCAGGGACGTTGCTAGAATGACAACAGGATTTCTTGATCTCAGTTAAGCATACTAATTGTGATAACTAATCAATGGTTGCCATTCTATACAAGGTTCGAACATACATGTATCATCGGAGCTGGAAACATTTAAAACCCACATCCATCCTTACTTACAGGTGACGATCCCTACAATATTTTTTTTTTCTTGAAAATATTTCTAATTGTCTCCATCTGACATTACAAACTATCTACACTTCAAACTTTCTAATTCAATTGAACATATCTCTTTGTATCGCACAATTCAAAAACACCAAAGAATGCTTTCAATACACTGTATTAGCAAGAAATGTCTTTAAGAGCTTTTCAAAGCAAGGGAAATAAACTGGACCAAAATGGAAATTGTTTGTACAATATGATCTACCAGCTATCAATAGAATACTGAACTGTGACATTATACTGGCTAAGTTGTCAAGGTTGCTGGTTCTTAACAATTTTGTGCTAATCTATGGTGTAGAGTTCACACAAGCGCACTATCACTGAATTTTTAACCTGGACGACGAGCAAATATGTCATTAGCACTTCGATACTCTATTGACAAGATGAATGAAATAGCTTTGCACAATCTAAACAATTTGCTCTAGAAATTTCAAGAAGACAAATGAAAATTGACCAACCTGTCACCTCCCGCCTTTAAAATGCTGAGCTTGACTTCATGTTTCTTCACGTTCCAAGGATTCTGACTGAAACCTGGAGCACTCTGATTGCCTGGTGACGCACCTTTCTTTGGAATTGCTTTGGTATCTTTCCTGTCATATGTCTGGAATAACAAAAAAAGAACATGAAGAAAGCACACTGGAACAAATGAAATTATATTAATCTATTAGTTTATATTATAATGTAAACTTTCTTAAGTCAATAAACATCAAGAACTGAATAAATTTGAGTTGAGATCATTTAAAGACAGAAAACCGAGTTCAAGAATAATTTACTTTTCGAAATCCTCTGTTCAGAGTGAGGAAGTTTGAGAGTGTCCTCATAATTTGGTATGTCTTTCCTAAAATATATATACAAAACAAGTAATAATGTATAATAATGAACTGTTTAATTACATAACAGTCTCTGTGTACACTCTTCATGTAGCAACCACTTTAAAACCTCTCTGTACACTTTTGTAACTCATTGCTGTGGCCCTAGCTTCTACTGCCATTGTGCAGAGGAACAGGGGAAAATACATGGGGGCTCGATTTGCCATCCAAATGCCAAAAAGAGCCTTTGAAAGTCACAAAAGAGCCTTATTCACTTATTTCCATGCAAGCAAGCTTGAAAAGTAGCCCCCAAATTGTTTAATATTTTTTTCCCTGCTTGAGAGGAATGAGTCCATCATGACATGTACCGTACCATGTACTACACTAAAGTCAAGTGAGGAAAATGTAGAAAATGTCATACCAAAGCACATTCATATTAGCACTATGCTGGGACTTGAGCCTATAACATTCACATGTCCAAAGGAATCTTTAAACCACATGACCAAATTACCTCTACAACTTGCGGGATATAATGAGCGTTTATCAGAATGAGCAGGAAAGAGAGGCATGACAGCTACCAGGAGGGTGTTTCACAAAAACTAAGATCGACTTTAAGTTGGACTTAATTATGGCAGGCTGTTCATGCCACTAGTTACCATTGGTCTCCCAATTATGATCTTTAGATAATTATTTTTTCCTTCAATAATGAACTGTCAAAAAAGGTAAAGTCTGTAGATTTGTGACCACGATTTGTACGTCCCTTGGGAAACCAATGCCAGGAATGGTTAGAGGAACTAGTGGCATGAAAGGCCTGCCATAGTTAAGTTCAACTTAAAGTTGATCTTAGTCTTTGTGAAACACCCCCCTGTTAAAGATTTTCTTTTAATACCTGAGGATCACGATGTTGAGGTGACAGGACTAAGTGTAGTTGTGGTGCTGATGAGGTTGAAGAATCTGATGTATTGGAGCTGATCACTTGAACTTCTTCACTACTAGATCCACTAAAAGAAAAAGAGAATTGAGAAACGAGAAGTAAAGTTAATGTGAATGTGGTCAATGACAGCCACATGATCAATTTTATTGATTAATTTAATGGTTGTATGGAAATCTTTCTTTGCTTACAGATGTGTACATGTAAATGTTTAAAACACCAAAAAGCACCCCACAATATCATTTAAAATGACACCTGTAACATATTATTCATTCTGGTTCCACATCACAAGAGGGAACAAATAAAAGATGAATGGAAGATGATATGGACAAAAACTATTACCAAGTTTTATGTATGTGTTTTATATACAACATTAATGCAAAGACCTGTAATTCCACATATTTTACGTTATTAAAAATCATACATGTACTGTACATGTAGCAACATAGGAAACTTTTTGTTCCTTATAGTACTTGAAACTGTCTTTCAAATCTGATTTTTTTACTAAAGCCCCACTGTACTACTTGTAGCTACTTGCTCCCTCTATAGATATAAAAACAATGCCTAATCGTGACCATTGGTCCCCCATGATCCTCTTTTTCTTATGTGAATTGAGAGCTGAGTTGATGAGATAGCCACCTGTCAGTGACCACCCTGGGTGGTCTAATCTCTCCTAGCCAAACTAGTACAGAAGGCCTTTAATTTATATTTTTCAAATTGTCTCGGTTCTTACTCTGTTGATGAAGAAGCTCTTGTTGAACTATTGCTCACTGCCGGTGAAGAGGACTGTTGGTTGAAAACAGTGAAACTCTGCGAGAACCCCAACGATGGGTTTCTCAGATCTACTTCTGTAAGGGCTGCAATACAATCAAACACGGACAGATTAAAGGGAGGCAATAAAATCAAACATGGGCAGCAAATACAAGTGGGTAAGAAGGTGTAAGTTTATTAAGTGGGTAGATTGACCAGGGATCAATTAAAATAACAAGAAACCATCATATGTACAAAAATAAAAACAAAGTGAAATTTAAAAAACCTGAACGAAAATCTAGGTCAGCTACAACTTACAAGTCAAACTTAAAGCCCGCTGCACTAATTGTAGCTACAGTTCTTGCTCCCTCTTTATAGAAAACAATGCCTAAGTGGTGCCCGTTGGTACCCCATGAACCTCTTTTTCTTATGTTAATCGAGAGCTGAGTTGATGAGATAGATAGCCACCTGTGACCCGTCAGTCACCAAGCTGGGTGATCTAATCCCTCCTGGCCAAACTAGTAGAGACAGGCTTTTAACTGATCTCACATACATTCTGAAGAAGAAGTTTTGACAGTCAAGTTCATATCTACCCTTGTACAATACGTGTTCATATGTAAGTTTGTAAGTAAAATTCTGTTCAACCAATTTAACAGGTCCTCAACTATACATGTATACTGGGATGATCATGTACTTGCACAATGCACATACTGTACAAAAAGCATGGAGGGCTGAATATGACATGTACAGCCCTAGACCGAATTTTCCGTCTCTTTCGTTCGTTAGCCTCTTATTGGGGTAGGGTCGGCTCTCTCTTTAGAGACGGAAACCGTCTATACACATTCCCTTGATAACGCCACGGCCATTTCAGGTCGTAGCGTTTTGCCCCCAAAATCCCCCCAAATGTCATTTTACCTCGTGCATATCCACATGTAAATTAGGCCTAGGCTATAATACATCGGTTCCACTTAACAACTTGACTGAAATAATCAGTTTAATAGTCCCTTTTTAGGAAATTATGGGTCAAAATCGAAATCCATTTTGAAAATCTTTTTCAACATGGATTTCGATTTTGACCCATAAATTCCTAAAAAGGGACTATTAAACTGATTATTTCAGTCAAGTTGGTAAGTGGAACTGATTTATTATAGCCTAGGCCTAATTTACAATATAACA
Organism: Strongylocentrotus purpuratus; assembly: GCF_000002235.5. NCBI lineage: Eukaryota > Metazoa > Echinodermata > Echinoidea > Camarodonta > Strongylocentrotidae > Strongylocentrotus > Strongylocentrotus purpuratus. The sequence continues at coordinate 15,155,338 of NW_022145607.1, forward strand.
TGCACGAGGTAAAATGACATTTTGGGGATTTTGGGGGCAAAACGCTACGACCTGAAATGGCCGTGGCGTTATCAAGGGAATGTGTATAGACGGTTTCCGTCTCTAAAGAGAGAGCCGGCCGACCCTACCCAAATAAGAGGCTAACGAACGAAAGAGACGGAAAATTCGGTCTAGTACAACCCTAAAGAAATGTTTCCTTGCTATTGCATTGTCCGAAGCTCCGACGTAGGCCCAATCCCCAGTACATACAGACACTAATCCTGCTGCAGAGGGGCATATAAGTAATTATACATGAAGCCCAACATCAAGGTAAATCAAGGTAAAATGTAAATTAATTAATGCAAATCTTTCATTTTCATCTCTCTGAGAGTTATACTATGCTTTTAAAACTACCCCTCTTGCCATAGAGGCATAGACTAGTGTTTTCCAGCAAAAAACCTCAGCAATTTGGTGCACGAAGCATGGCTAATAACTTAAACACGTACAATGTAGATGTTGACACATACAGCCTCACTGGTCTATTGTCATACTCATCTGCTCATAGTTGAATTGTGTATTAGGCCCTGTACTCATTCAAAATATCTCATATTTTCTCAGTCGATCTACATGTATATAATTTTTGCAGGTCATCTTAATGAGGTCAAAAAATCTAGCATGATCAGTAGGGGCGCTGGACAGAGAATGAGGATTGTCCGCATAAACAAGGATTTCTTCTTCTACCCGGACAACATGTATCCTAAAAATAAGAATCGTCCGTGAACATTTTTGGGTACGTTTTTTTTTCTTCAGCGCTCTGCAGTTCGTTTCGGGTTCTTGTACTTCTGCGCGCTGGCGATGCTAAAAATTGATTCCGCGTTATAAATTACCACCAGTTCAGTCTACTTTTAATTTTATGGGCCGTCTCCCCAAGGATTTATCGCGAACGTGAAAGGCTCTGTACAATACTACAAAGTCAACTAAAATGCATCAAGAAAATCATTGCAGAATCCAATGCGCGGATCGGAAATCAGAATCGTCAGCAAAAATGTGGACAATCCTTAATTTTGCGGACGAGTCTGTCCGCATTTAGGAAGACGATCCGTATTTGTGTGGATGATCCTTATTCTCAGACCAGTGCCTCGATCTACTGACAGGATTGATGATCTAAAATTGAACACAACATGTTTAATTCAGTTCTTCTAGATTTCTAATTCACAAATCACACCTCCAGAAACATTCTTCTTCGTGTTCCTGACTGGCATGCTTCATCCGTCACACTTGTGCCATTTCATATTAGATAATGATAGCTCACTTAACAGCTTAAGCTCTACGTGTTCAGGCCTTCAGCCTCAGCTCAGCTCAGCTCAGCTCAGCTCAGACTGGCAGAGTCAGCTCAGAGTCAGAGAGTCAATGAAGTCGCACAACACATCACACAGCACAGCCATAGACCTAATACTCGCCACAGCTCAGCTCAGCACAAAAACACACAAGACAAATGAGAAACACTGAAGAGCCAAAGCCAATGCCATGCACAACGGAAAGTGAACTTAAAAAGTCTTAATATTTAGAAAGTCATAAAGTATCATACCTGCCAATAATGAATTGGAATGTGTCTTGGAACTCATATTTCAAAATAAAAACCAGTATACATGTTCAGGATTATAGACTTCTTCTCATATCAGGATTTCAGTTCATACGAGTTGTGTCAAAGCAACTTCGTTGACAATCTTTTTACTGGATCTTCCTGAGAAAGGTCAACTTGAGGTCACTTCGCCTGACCCTCAAAAGCCTCATTTACTCTTGCTAATATTTTTAAATCTCGAAATAATATTCTTATAAACATATTAATGATATTAAACCCAAATAGGTTGGTACAATAATTTATTTAATTAAAATAAATTGCATTACTTTCAGCCGAGAACGATCGTCTTCCACTTTGTATTCACACACGTGCGCCTACCACCCGGCACCTTTCACGTAGTACTATAGTGGGGAGTAAGAGCACTTTGGGGGCGAATGTTGACGGTACAGTAGCGGCCTGGGTTTTGTTTAGAACACGCAGCTAGATAATTCGAGCTGAGCTAGCGGACGGCTGGATCAAAGAAGTTTTCCGGAGGTCGAAGTGAGAGCATTTGGGCCTTTTCAGACAACGTATTTGGACAGGAACATTGACAATGGACGTCTTGCTAAGGTAAATATCACCTTTAAATTATTTATCAGGTTATGGTTGTGTTGAGTGTGGTAATAATATGCCGATGAATAAATAACGGGATATGAAAGAGTTTAAAATCTCGTCTTTCTCAAAAAAATTCATTCATCCTGATCGAGGATCATCATTTAAGCTCATGTCATGACTTATAAACACTGGCTGATAATGATAAACTGATTAACATGAAAATGAGACCCTCTATGGAAAGGCTTTGTCTACCATTTGTATTTCAAAGACAAAATAGGCCCTAATTAATGCAAATTCAGTACGTAATTGCACTAACTGAGACTCATTCTGACTTTCTGTATGTTTAACTTGGGACTTTTGTTCGGTACCTGCAATTAATCATAAATTAAACCCAAGTCGATGTCATGTCGTCCAGCATATTCCAGGTGGGTAATGTGAAACCATACCTTGCCAAGAAAGAACTACTAAAACTAAAAGTAAGAGTTCATCAAAAATCTAATTTCAAAAATATTCAAAAATGGTAAAACTCAAAAGGATGGCACAATGTCCATCGCACTTTGTATGTCACAGGTCTGGGTACAGGTGCACTCATCCCTCTTGTCTCGTTCTATCTGGCTTGGTCTTGACTATTGGTCAAACAAGTCTTATCACTGCTTATATGTCATGATTATGTTGCCTGAAAGGTGCGACAGGCAGAGAAATATGATTGATTTGTTTTCCTTGGTTTTTTTTTTATAAATGACATTGTCAAAGCCATTTAGGAATTATTTTATGTGAAGCAAATTGTATCTTTTTTCTTCCTCCAGCCTTCAGGCTTCCGATGTTGGAAGGGGCGATGATGACGATGATGGCTCTCACCCTGACATCAGTGCGAGTGAAGATGAGGTAAAGCAATACTCCAGGCTAGTGGCATACAAACCGATTTGGGAGATCTCTCCTACTTGAGACTGAGAAACTGTCTCCCATACTGAAGATTTAACTTTTAAAAGTGCAAAAGAAACAACACCAACAACCATGCACTTTTTCCCAGCCAAATTTTGCCTTCTCTGAGTTCAGGAACCTATTGGTATTGTGTGTGGATCATAACAAAAAGTAAGGTGAATTTTTTAATCAAAATAGACAGACGAAAGGGTGATTTTTCATATGGAACCAACTCATCGTATTATTTTGGTCATTCATTTTAAAATGAATGCTGTCTTCAGTAGACAAGAAAAAAAGAATCTTGCATTTTTTCCATTTTTAAATATCTTTAAAACTTTTTAAGGACTGGAAGTTTTAACAGGATCACCTCTCACTTCTGTACACTGATGCTGAAAACAATTTCAGATTTGTTTTCCAAACCCAGTATTGTGATGAAAGTTTCTTCTTTTTTTTAAAGCATTTAGTTTATGAGTTGTTTTTACTGTATTACTATACTATGAAAGATGCTATCTTCAGTAGACAACAGGGTGAATAGCTACATTTATGATCAGTGGTAAACCACTTTGAAGTAGTTTTGTTATTGTTTATTTTCAATTTTTAGTTGGGAATTAATGCCAGTAATCCCTTTTTTTATTTCCTTTTTCAAACGTTTCAATTTCAGCATTCTCACAGATTATATTGACTAAAGGTATTTAAAGAAAATAAAAAGTACAGCAAAGGCTGAAACTTAAATTTTGGGCAGCAGAATTAACTCGGCCCGCCTTTACGTCTTATAAATCCTCCAATCAAACGCAAGTTTGCAGTCTGCCAGTCTCCTATCTCTTATTCACATAGTTGCGATTGATATCAGCTCTTTATAAGACGGGGCCCAGGATTCTTAAAGGTTCAACCTATTTGAATAATGAGCACCTCTTTAAAAGTATTTTGGAATTTAAAAAAGGAAACCGAGTCTGACTGACAGTCTGCTTTCATCTTATCTCAATAAACAGGATGACTTGGAGGACGACTCAAGACATTCTAAACTCTTGGAAGCCATTGGCGGCATGGAAACAAAAAGGAGGTAAGCATGATGTGTTTCAAGATATTTTGTACTACAGGTATTTATGTCCATCCAAAATATACAAAATGTCAAGATGGATTCTACATTTTGCTAGAAAATGTAATGATTGCATTCTTTTCCTTGTGCCAGTAGACTTGCTCCTTGCACATGCTCCACAGTTTGTATTTGAAGTCAACTTCTCTCTTTCTCTTCTACTTTCTCTTTCTCTCTCTCTGCTCCTATCCCATTCTCTTACTACATGTATCTCTCCTCTCCCCCCCCCCCTCTCTCTCTCTCTCTCTCTCTCTCTCTCTCTCTCTCTCTCGATGTCTCTCACTTCTAGTTCATTGTCATGAAGTACAGTTCTCTCCTTACCATTATTCTTCATTGTGTAATATTTGCATTTTCAAATTAAACAAATCAAGATTTACTGATGATATCATTCCGAAAATGGTATTCAACAGAGTCAGCCTTACTTTTTGCATCCAAACTTTTGTACAAATTTTATGAAAAGAAAGAGATAGCTTTAGGAGTGTATGTAGACCTTAGCAAGGCATTCGATTGTTTGGATCACAAAATCTTATTAAGAAAATTAAGTTTTTATGGAATTAGAGGCATTCTATTGGAATGGTTCCAAAGTTATCTGTCTAATAGAACACAATTTGTAAAATATAATGAATCTGACTCTGAATTGCTATTAATGAAGCAAGGTGTTCCTCAAGGTAGTATCTTGGGCCGTTATTATTTTTGCTCTTCATAAATGACATTGTTGAGTCTTCAAGAATATTACATTATGTACTGTATGCTGATGACACAAACATCTTCTATTCTGGTAAAAATTTGAAAGACTTAATTTTCGAAGCCAGTGTTGAACTTCAAAAGGTTGCTAGCTGGTTTTCAGCAAATAAACTAAAAATTAATCAGACCAAAACAAAGTTCATGATTTTTAACTTTGGCAAAAAAAATGATACTTTAATTGAAAATGTTAATCTGACAATAGATGGTAACTGTATTGACCAGGTACAATTTGCACATTTTTTAGGAGTTGCCATTGACAACAAACTTACATAGGCAAAACACATTGAATTAATTTCCAGGAAGATTCGGTCCAAAGTCAGTGTAATGAATAAGCTCAAAAGTTTTCTACCATCCTCTACCATGCTTTCTCTATACTATACCCTCATATATCCTTACCTAACGTACTGTAATTTAGTGTGGGCGAGAACGTCTAATAATTTATTAAAGCCCCTTATCATACTTCAAAAGCAGGCTGTTCGGTTGTGTGCTGCAACGCTTCCTTCAGGGCGCACACCTCTTCGTTATTTAAATCCTTAAATTTACTCAAACTTCCAGATATTCTTTCTCAACAGACTTTATTATTTATGTACAAACTCCAAAATGATTTGCTTCCAGTAACGTTTTATGACAGTTTTCATTTGAACTCGGATGTCCACTCCTTTAATACAAGAGAAAAAAAATGACTTCCATCTACCAAAATTCTCTAACTCATTTTTGCAAAATAAATCAATTAGATATCAAGGTCCTCACAAATGGAACTCCATGTCAAGTTATTTAAAGGGTATTAAGAACCACAACGCATTTAAACTTAAACTGAAAAGAACAATACTTGCCACTTATTGATTTATTGAGATACATAATTGATTCATATATTTTGTCAGCATGTTACATAATTATTATTGTGTTCTATTCTATTGTATCGTATTTCATTGTATTGTATTGTATAGTATCTGTATGTTTTTTATGTTTGGGGTTGCTTGTTTTCAAGTTTTTAACTTATTTTAGCAATCCCGGTATTTATAATGATTTCATTTGTAATGATTTCATTTTGATGTTTTTATCTTTTGCCGAATAAATGTGAATTTGAATATTGAATACTGGTATTCCTTTGATTTTCTTCATTTTTTAACACTTCCTTGGAAGTCAAAACATCTCTCCTGAGTATTAAACAGGAATGCCACCCTACTTTATATTGATGTTGTGCCTCTCTTGTTTGCGTAATTTGCAGGTCAAAGGTCAAACAGAGGTCAGAAGCCAGTGCAGTAGTTTCAGAATACCAGCTGAATACCAAGGATGGTAAGTAAGTTGCATTCATGCAACACACGCTTTTCTCCTTTCATTAAGACCGTTCTTTCTCAATGACAAAGCTGGGTGGGAGAGCATCTATATTCCATACACTTTCAAGTTTTTGTCATCTAGAAGTTAGAAACTTAACATTGCTTGCATTGAAATGGTGACATTGTAAAGAGAATGAATTAAATGTACTACAAAGCTGCAATGTATGTACATTATTTTTAAATGCCAGCCTAAATCCTTTCTTTGCCTGTTAGGAGCTACAGGGGTATTAGACCATATTCATCAACACAGAGTTAACAACCTTCCAAATAGACAGTGTGTTGTCTGTTTGATGATTTGAGGGAAGTATGATAGGGAGTTTAATAGGTGTCTGGACACTTAAAACATAAATCCTTCTCTTTTGTTATTCAGATTGAACAAAATGTATGGATACAATTTCACTAACCATCATGAATATTTGTCCTTTAAAATATTGTCCAACATAGTCTAAGAATATTTATAAAGTACTGCTTGTAAACTTCTTCAAATCACTGTTTTACATCAACTCTCGCTCATCGAATACTCAACCTGTCCAGACACACCTCTGGGTATATGTATTTTACCTTACTAAACACTATGAACATGACTGACAATGAGAGGGGACAAAATATACAGTTCCTCAGGTAGACAAAGGAACATCCCTTCACAGCTATTATGTAAAAAGGTGAATATGCATGTGACACCTGTTCTACACATTTTTACATAATAGCAGTAAGGGATGTTCCTTTGTCTACCTGAGGAACTGTATATTTTGTCCGCTCTCATTGTCAGTCATGTTCATAGTGAAAGTATATCGCTATGTTGTTGGTTCCACCATGCAGTCCAGGGAAAAGGAGTCTGGATCCACGATCTCATGGGGTCTCTGAAGAACACCCCATCACACTCTGCACTGAAGAAACAGATGAACAATGTCCAGAAACGCAAGACTCTGCCCACTCCCCTACACAAGCATGAAGCAGAGAAGGTATGTGCAGAGATTGATAATGATTATTAAACAGAAGACTTGTAAAGTCAAACCTGCTTTAGCAACCACCTGTCTATAAAGACCACAATTTTTGTTTTCCTTGTAAAAAGTTTATCATTGAAACCTGTACTATAGGATCCTGTACATAAAGACCACCTTTCATCTGTCCTTTGGGCGGTCTTTATGTACAGGTATCACTGTAGTATGATACTGTGAATATGTCCTAGTTTGGCAGTAAGATTCATGTTTGCTGTATCTTCCTTTTGAATTTGTTCAACCTCTTCTAACATACTGATTAGGCATTTTATATAATACTGTAAACGCTGTTATTTTCGCGCTAAGCAACCCCAAAAGATATTCGCAGGTTCTTAATTTGGCATTGCACCAAATTCAGCCCGTAAAGAACACGCATAAGAAGTCATGTTTATATTATCGCAGGTTCTAAAATTTGTGGACACCGATTTTAGCGCGAAATCCGCAAAAATTAATGTACTGCGAATATTTCCATGTTTACAGTAGATGGTTTGCTCTCTACTATGTTTGAATGTACATCATCTAGATTGTAGGAAATGTATACACACCTGAACAGGACACAAATTCCTGTACCCCCCCCCCCCCCCCCCCAAATGCCAAATTGGATATATAGATTTTAAACATTAGTGCATGTTATGCAATAGAATGTATAAAACTATGAACATTTCCCATTAAAAGTATTCATTTATTCATGATGTATTTTTAATTTTAAATGTCATACTGCTTGCGATGTAACCTTTGACCTGAGCAGATCCAGCGGACGATGGCCTACGAGGGCGTGAGCAAGGAGGTTTCCAAGTGGGACCAGGTAGTCCAGACCAACCGTAAGGCTGAGCACCTGTCCTTTCCTCTCAATCAAGATGTCGTTGGACTTCAGACCACAGACCAGTTTGTCAAGAAGTTTAAGGTGAGGCGATAGCCCGACATTTGCTGCAGTAACATTTGCGCAGGGCTGTAACTCGTCAAAGATATAGGGTTATGCTTTACGTTTCCATCGTTTTTTAGGTTTGTTTTAGGTTAGATTAGGAATGGGTTTTATCCAGGTTTGAATCTAGGAATTTGGTCAGTCTATAAAGAGATTGACTGCAGAGTGATTGTCTTTAGAGCATGTACAGCCAGTAAGGCATATTGACCACTTGAAGACTATGTTAAAGTAGATATTCATTGATTTTAAATCTAGCTTTATTTTCATTATTGCAAAGTTGAAACTTTGATTCGACAAGGTTATCAAAATTCAATGCTTGGAAACATTCGAAGTAATGATTATTATAAATTACAAAACGCTTAAATACAGCCCCGGCATAGCACCTGAATATAGCTCTCCGAACGCTGCTGAGATGTGTGAGATCACAGCAGGGACATGATTTGCACAAGCAGACGATGTACCATGACATCTCACACATTTTCAGTGCCTGTATTTTCATCTTCTCTTGAGTTCTTTCTCTTACTTCACTACCGCCAGGCTAAATGTATAATCTATTGCCTCACTCTAAACCCCGCGCATGGTTTTATTTTGATGACAAATGCAGCGATACAAAAATAAAGGAATCTGTCGCTTGTAAACAAAATAAGACGCCATTGTATATTCAGCTGCAGACACCGCGGTATGTTCGGCGTTTTAAGAGGGAACAAATGCCGTCCTTAATATCAATCCGGGGGCTTTTCAATTTGAAAGGCTGGTTTCTTTGATTGTTAATTAACCCCTATCCTGTGTATTTACAAGCATAAGATTTTAGTTATCAGAATCGGGTCATGTCCCCTTTTGATCGGTTTGACGTGCCAGTACATTTATATACACTAAACTCATTATAATTTGACAAATAATAGCTTTGCAATTATGTTCATTCTTTACGGGATGTCGTCTGCTTGGGCAGTATTGTTCCCTGTTGTGACGTCATTAAAACATCGTTATTTTCTGGCGAATCTCTTGTATATCCCAGCTGCTATGGAGGTGGTTGTATTTTTATTTTTATAAATCTCCCGATATGTAGCTGACCTCAAACTTGTACGATGGCCATCTGTTAGCTTACCAGTTTCTAGTGATACATTAGTTGACATATTTGTAATTTTCTTTGAATTTCACCTTTAAATTTGTATGTACAATTAATATGTTGTTGTTTAAATTCTTGCGCTTAAAGGCAAAGACCAGTATTGGAAATGCCCCAATTTCAAACAAATGAAATGGAAGCTCTTATTACCAATCATGTGAAAGAATATGTTTTGACTAATATACAATGATAAAAATTTTGCCGAGAAACCGCCTACTAATTGATATATATTGGGTAAATTAGTGTATCTATTGTTATGTGATAGATAAAATGCACTTGTGCGTGGTCCCATATACATCTTTCTGTGTTCGGTCCTTGTAACTTTACCAAGACTGGGCCTAATTTCTTATCATTTTGATGATTCCAGAACCTTGCAGTACACACCAATACTTATATGCTAGATGATCAACCTTTTCTGATCGATTCCACAATGTTTCTTTCACAATGCAATCGCATGACCAGAACTGATCTTTATCTTTAACTGTTATTGGAGTGGAGAAAAACTGGAAGACACTCCTTTGTAATATGTTAGACAGTAGTTTTTTTTCAGGCAATACACAGGGTTAGTCAAGGGAATGGATGGGGAAATTTTATATTTACAATGGTCTATAAGCATCCATCCATTGTCTTCCAACTTTGACAATACACTGTTCTCATCTGTCTTCCTTCCAGCCAAGCACTCCATTGGAGCAAGAAGTCTACAAGATTCTGCATGGCAGTAAGTTTGCTGAGCGGCCCAACAAACAACTCTCTCAGGCTGAAGAAGAGGCTATCAAAGCCATGAGCCTGTCAGAGGTATGACACACATTTCTGTTTCATTGTAAAATTAAAATAAAAGAGAACAAATTGGCACTTTGTAGACCTCTACTCTAATTGACATACACTTGAATGTTTTTTAATCCCATTCAGGGTGTTGATCTTTTATCAAGAATGAGAATGTTTCCTGTTACAACTCTTGCACGGGATATTTTTGTGCGGAAAAACCCCACTGTTTTGACATGCCATTACTGGTTAGCATTGTTTGTAGTCAGAAGAACATTTCAATAATTTATTTCACTCTCTTTTAAAAAACATCAAGTATATACATGTTTGTTCATGATCAACATCCCCATTGAGCTGTTAATCATTCTGTTCTGTTCCCTCTTTGTATTTTCATCATCAGGCTCGAGACAGGAGAGCAGAGCTCCAAAAGCACAGAGCTCTCATGTCCTTCTACGAAGCCAAGTGCAGAAGACAGAAAAAGATCAAGAGCAAAAAGTAAGCAATTATACTCTTCTGAGTGAAATACTGAAAATTTTAACATCTGATCTTATGATTTCACTAAATGCATGTTTATAATAATAATAATAATAGTACAGTTCTTATAAAGCGCATAATACATTTGTTAACATCTCTACGGGCTGTAGGAAAAATGAAAAAGAAAAAGTAAATACTAGTCAGGAAAAAGAAAATATAAAAAGAAAATAATGACACAGTTGATGAGATGGAGGTCGAGAGCTGACGGTGATACCATCGAGAAACAAGGCAAGACGGGAGTCCAAGATGATGGAAGAACTCATCTCGATCTAAGCGAAGAGTTTTCCATAAATGTGATATTTCAGTCCACTAATAGATTTTATCATCTGATGCACTCGTGATGCAGGTATTAAGGTATACAGCGAAAGAGCGAAGCAAGACAGGAGTCAAAGAAGATCAAAGAATTCATCTTGTGAAAAGTAGAAAACACTCTGGTTCTCTACGCCGTTACTTGTGAACCTGATAATATGAACCTTTACATTTCAGCCATCTAGTAGATATTTTTTCTTTTGATGCAGTGAAAGAGCAAAGCAACACAGGATTCAAAGACGGTCGAAGAATTCATCTCGTAATAAGTAGAACCTGTTATTAGAATGCACTCTGGTTCTCTACACCGGAACTCTTGAACCTGATAATATGAACTTTTAGATTACAGCCTGCTAAAAGATATTTTGTCTTGTGATGCAGGTACCATCGTATCCAGAGGAAGAGCAGGGAAAAACAGGACTCTAAGAAGATGGAAGAACTCATGGAAGATGACCCTGAAGGTGCCAAAGAAACTATGGACAAACTAGAAAAAGCAAGGGCAACGGTATGTCTGAAGATTCCTATCGTCTTCCCCTTAAAGATATATTTGAAAACATGCTGAAAGTGATAATGCTGCTGCATACAAGTAACAGTACCTTCATTCAAAGGGGTCAGGTTATTTTCTTGTAAAGACTGGAACATCATGAAGTTTGGTAAATATACCTTCAAGATATGCAGTAGTGGAATTTTCATTTATCACTTTAAGATATTTATGAACAATAATTCTGGTAATGTATGACGAGAGAACATTTTTGTTAAAGTTGTTTTCAGTTGTTTTTTCAGGCTGTGGAATGTTGCCATTTAATGTTATGAAATTTTGGAATTGAATTTCCGATGCTTGAAAAGCTATATCAAAGTAATGTCTGCAACATTTATAATCCTACTTTGTCATGAAGATTATCTATGACTGTTTCTCAATCACTTCTCATACACACAGGAAAGAATGAGTCTGAAGCATAGGAACACTGGAAAGTGGGCTAAGACTTTGATGAGATATGGGAAGCACAATATATCGGTAAGTAACTTTTTATCTCTCTCTCTCTCTCTCTCTCTCTCTCTCTCTCTTCCTCTCCCCCTCCCTCTCTCCCTACCTCTCTTTGTGTCGTCCCTACTGTCTTTTCTTCTTTTTTTTATTTACCAATACTGTCTGTGCTCGAGAATGACTCTGTATGTGTACCACTCTGTGGTGTGTAAGTGAACACCATGATACACTTTATATTGAAAAAGACTGCCATTTTTCAAATTTTGGATCCTTGGAGGGGAGTGGGATGATAATAATAATAATTGTAATAATGGGTTCCTGTATAGCACTCATGTCTGTCAAACTTGACACTCCTGGCACTCCACAATTGATACAGAGGCTTTAGCCTGGCTTCCATTATGGCGCTCTAGCATTTTAAGGAATTAATTCCTACCTGGTACCCATTTACCTCACCTGGATCGAGTGTGGAAAATGTACATATATGTCTTGCAAAGAACATTAGTGCCATGGCGGGACTTGAATCACAAACCATTTGATCCACAGTCCGGTGCCTCATCTACTAGACCACGACACCTCTACATAAATGTGGAAATGCTCACTGGAAGGGAAAATGATTGATTTTAGGATTATTTGTTAATAGAGAAAGGAGAATATTCAAGGAAAACCCATTCCAACACGGTGAAGCAACCCTTCTAAAGATGTTTTGCAAAACTAATTCTGCATGAAATAAATGATATACGGTAGGTGAATGATTTTCTTTAATTAAAGTATCCTCTCTGGTGTGTTTTTTTTTGTACAGGCAAGAAAAGAGCTTGCTCAGCAGCTTCATAAAAGCCATGAACTGACTGAGAAGATTGCAGAGGTGAACGAAGACAACAATGGAGAGAAGAATGAAGAGGAGGAGGAAGAGGAGAATACTGCTCAGCCATCACTTAGCGATATCAACAATCCCTGGTTCACCGGCAGTATGGTTGGGAAGGATAAAGAGAGAGGGGAGGAGGAGGAAGAGAAGAACAGAGGGGAAGAGTATGTGGCTCTGGAAGCAGTACAGGTGAGGAGAGATAGTGACGGATCAGATGGAGAGGAGAATGAAGCTGAAGATGAGGAGGAGGACGAGATCGAGAAGGACCACAGGATGTTGAAGGAGATACAGGAGGAGAGGAGGAAATGGAAGGATGGTAGTGATGAGAATGAGGAGGAGGAGGAGGAGGAGGAGGGCAATGATGACCAGGGTGGAGAAGTAGAAGTAGGGAAGAGAGAAAAGATGAGCAAAGGGTTTACAAAGCAAGAAAGGACTAAGTCAACCAAAGTGGACAAAAAGAGCAAGCGAAAGAAAGTCAAGGTCATTGAAGTGAATGATGAGGATGATAAGGAAGGTGATGGTGCAGGGGAGTCCCTCCTTGAGGAAGGAACTGAGAGACGTCAGACACACTCCTCTCTGGAGGACCAAGACTGGCTACACAGACTGGAAGAGGAAGGCAAGCAGTCGCCACAGTTACAATCTAACGATGCCATCCATACCGACAGTAACATCCAGAAGGAGAAAGAATCAAAGAAGAAATCCTCAGGAATGGTCGACCCGAGCAAAGTCTTTATCGTGAAACCCAAGGAGATGCTGAAGTCGGCGATGCCGGTGCTGGTCGACCAGGGAGACGAAGTCGATGGAGACAACGAGAGGATGGTACACCGCATGAATATCCAGCAGGCGTTTGCAGATGACGATGTGGTGGAAGAGTTCAAGGAAGAAAAGAAAGCAAGAATTGAGAAAGACAAACCAAAGGACATCGACCTTACCCTTCCAGGGTGGGGTGACTGGGGAGGAACAGGGGTGCAAGCTTCTAAAAAGAAAAAGAAAAGGTAAATTTTCTCACTATATGACTAATACAAAAGAATAATGCACCTAATTTTCCCCAATCCTTTGAAGATACCTAATAATTTAAAATTATCAAGTGAAAATTAAGGTAGTTGGATTGTGGGGAAATCTGTTGCAAATGCTAAAAAACTATAGAAGTGAAATAAGATCAGTATTTTGTTGTGTATTCAAACAGAAATTATCCTCATATATCCAATTTTTTTCTCTCCGATATTTACAAATCTACAAGACAATTTTGCTTTGTATGTCCAAGTTTGCTTTGATTATTTACTGTCTACAAAGACAAATATGAGAATCTGTGTTTAACATTATTGAAGCTCCGAGGCTCAGAACACCTGTAGGGAAATCGTATGTTCCATAGCACCTCCATTTTAACTGTTTGTTTGTCTTTAATTTTCAGATTCACCATGAAAGCAAAACCTCAAGCTCCAAGACAGGATGCCAGGTTAGCTCATGTCATCATCAATGAGAATAGAGACAAGAAGATCGCCATCCATCAGGTAAGAAAGAAGAAAAAAAGAAATAGATGATGAACAAGAGTAATAACATTGTGCAATTTGGGGTTCACACATACATGTATGAGAAGAATAGATAGGTATTGGTACTCTACATGAAGTAACGTGTATTTGGGCCTGTCAACACACATGTTAGCCTATAATCTAGGCGGAGTGCCGAGCTTTTTTCTTTGCTGCTAGACTAACCCTAAGCAGAACGTCTGATACGGCGAGACTACGAACCGTGAGTCGCGAAGCGGCTCACCGCCTATAATCACTGGTCTAGCTTTAGTCGTTTTTTTTTTTATTATCGACCATGAATCCGCGGCAGTTTTCGTACGAAAAACTGCCACGGATTCATGGTCGATAATAAAAAAACAACGACTAAAGCTAGACCAGTGATTATAGGCGGTGCGCGGCTCACGGTTTGTAGTCTCGCTGTATCAGACGTTCTGCTTAAGGTTAGTCTAGCAGCAAAGAAAAAATCTCGGCACTCCGCCTAGATTATAGGCTACACACATGTAGGTACATGTAGGTAATAATGAAGTGGACTTTGTTAATAATCTTTCTTTTCTCAATCACTGATTTTCAACTTGTTCGTGTTTGGAAAGAGCAGCTTTCCATATCATATGTACCTCCCACAAATGAATGAATAAATCAAATTGAATTTTGTTAAATGTCTAAATACTGAAAAATGTGCAGACAAGAAGGTGATGATGTTGATAGTGAGGAATGTGATGACAGGATGATGATGATGATGATGATGAGAATGATGATATACTGTAGTTCCCATATCTGCTGGTATCATCTTCAATAGTGATCTGTCAGTATGACAGGTTCAGTGACCCAAACAGAATTCTGGTATATGAATGTCTAAATCTTTTCCCCCCATCTTCCCTGCACAGGTGAATTCGCTCCCTTTCCCCTTCTCCAACACGGATCAGTTCGAGAGGAGCATCCGCGCCCCTGTCGGCAGCACCTGGAACACCCCCTCTGCGGTCAAGGCCCTGACCACGCCCAAAGTCAGCACCAAGATGGGAACCATCATCCAACCCATCCAGGCGGAGGAGGCCTTCAGGGAGAAGAACAGGAAACGCAAGAAGATGGAGGAGATGAGGAAGAAGAGGAAAGGACAGAAACCGGATATTGTGTTTGACGAGGGGAATGAAAAGAAGAAGAGGAGAGGCAAGGCAAAATGATCTACCGACTCGGATCATTCTTGCAGCAAATTTAGTACTGCGCCGTCGAATGTGGACAAACAAAGGCGTGCAATTTTGTTACACAATGATTCAATCAGAGGCAGCAGGTTCAAGAGTGAATAGAGCAAATTCTAGATATTTTATGTCGTACACATTTGAAGAGGAACAAATGAGCAAAATTTGAATCATTGTATGTTGATTATCTATTATCATTTCATGCTCCGTCGAGAAATTGATTCTAAGTGTACTCGATGGCAAGATTCAAGAGGAAAACCAATTAAGTGAGATTTATCTTTAAATATCTTGAGCCATGTCTGAACAGTAGACTAGGTAGTAGCTGTTGGGGGTTAGAGACAAGCTAGGAAATCAGGATGTGGGAAAATGAGATCCAAGACATGATCTGACAATGTTTGCTCCTCGCTATATTTTTTGTCCATAAATATAGGGATAGGGTTGCAATTGTTGCATTTTAGGGTTAGTGTTGGTTATGTCCAGGGTGGAAGTGAGGAATTGGTAAGTGTTATGACTAATCTCTTCCTCTCTCTCTCTCCTCTCCTTCCTCACTTTCTCTTCCATTCTTTGTCTCCACCTCTGTTTTTTTACACACTGTACCAGCCACGGTCACCCCAAAAGATGCATGTGTATGTAGTTCCACATGTTATTTTATTCATACTCCTTATCTGTTAGCCATTAGAATGATGGATGAAGCTTTTTTAAGGGTTGATTTTATACCTACTAGCTTTACACAAATAATTTTTCACGTGATTGGTACACATTAAGCTACTCTCTCAAACCCAACAGTATATCATAATCAAACAAAGTGACTTTGTTACTCACTAGTTAAATGAGTACTGGAAACAACTTTTATTTACCCCATTCATTGTATAATGATTGATTAAATGAAAATAAATATACTTTATTTACAAGGTATCATACTGACTATTTTGCATTTGTTCTATTTGTGCACCATAAACTTCTACCTAAAGGATTTTTTTTCCTTCTTTTTAATGTTTGTAATTATACATTGATACATGCAACACATATTATTTGTGAAAATCTCTGAATCTGGTATTGTTTTGAAGCATATTACAGATGAAAAATAGAGACCATTAATACAGCACTTAATCCTTCAGACATGAACTGTGTCGGTGGGTCAACTAAAGTTCATCGCACACCTTACCACCCAACTTTGACTGCATTTAAAAATTAATTTAATTCTAACCACTAACTGGTAGCAGCTTTTGCTTTTTCAGTGTCTGGAATGAATGAAAATACCTTGCAAGTGCGATATTTGTATATTAACATCAAAATATCATTCAGTACCTCAAATATGCTGTTCATTTGTTTTTCTGTACTTCCTTATCTAATTCTATTGCAATTCGTTTCCAAATACAGTCAAAGTCATGTCATTGGGTGTGTGATGGCCTTTATTTATGAAAATGTAAAAACTCTAACTTTCAGTACATGTACTAGTACTTAAATATAGCAAGATTGAAAATTGTTCACAAACATTCATATGATAGTTCAAGAACTGTGATTATGGCACAGAGCTTTCAACATGCTCCATGTATTTCAACAATTTTGAAATACATAAAATACTTTTCCCAACATTTAAGACCAAACACAGACGCAATTATACCACGTACATAATATATGATAAAAATTATTCAATAACAAATTTCAGTCATTGTGAGGGAGAGTATACACTCTGTACACCATCTTCATTTTGGCTTTTTCATTGAATACTGAGTAAGCTAATAGATAAATACTAATAACAAATACGAAAATGTCTTCTTTACCCATTCTCTTCAATTTCTATATATGTACAGACAGTTTTGGCACCCTTCATTGTAAAGTATACTAGTGATACATTCGGTAGAATAAAACCCTTGTCGATGGGAAGATAAGTGTAGATTATAATGAAGCTATAAACATGGAAAACAATATATGGAAAACTATATATACAAAAATACTTGCAGCCTCCTATTTCGTGCATCAATAAATATTTCAATATTTTAGATAAAATCTTGCAACATTCAAGCACACAAGACATTGGAATACTCGACTGTGTTGAAAATTCAGAAACTATACATGAATCTTGCATTTTGAGGGCTCAAAGAGAAAGTTTGGTGCTGGGAGCAAGCAAAGTTACAAATATTTCCAGTAAAAGGACCAAAACATTGTTTACGGTTGACATTTGAGGTTGAGTGCTGGTATTTTGTATGTAAACTATCGGCTTCACTTCACATGTGGTTTTGCTTTGCGATATTACAAGTAAAATTACAAAAATTAGGAAATTGTGAGTCCTTGAAGGTGCCTTGACACACTCGCATCACTTTGTGATTGCAAGAAAATCAAATCTGATTTGGCTTCCAACGACGGTGTACTTTTTGCTGGTTTAAAGATTTGGATGAATCAGATTCAAAATTCTGATAAGTTAACATTTAGAAAATATTTCTTTTTTAGAGTACATTAAGACATAACCTGATTATTTGCACAGCACCCACACATGCGTACTGATCTACAGTACATCGTACATCATCAATATTATTTCAGTATTCATTGACATCTAAAATCAATTGAAATGACATGTACTGTACATGGAATGTGCAGCTGTTATGGAAGTACTGATGGTACTTTATTGATAGAAATTTTAATTTTGGGCAATTTCTAATGCTATGTAGTTTGCGTAGGAGTGAATTTCTTTCGTTCGTTCCTTTCTTCTTTTTTTTTCCTTTCTGTTTCTTTATTTCAATTTTCTTTTTACACCATGACCCTGTTTCATAAAACTTGATGTCAATAATAACAGCCGCAGATACATTACATACGCACATGTGTATGTAAATATCACGGACTGGCAACAAACGACAGTTTACTGTCAAAATTGGTGACTGGTTTCTTGAATACTCCAGAGCCTTGCAATGGAGCAGATATCCTGTCTGGACAAATTTCCCTTTCTATTGAATTATCTAAATAATTCAGTTCATAATTTGAGATGTGAATAGACCTTCCTCTGTGTATTGTAGGCACATCAATATTTACACCCCTCAGATATTCATGATTTAATAACTCAACCATGATACCAAGTTACATCATCTTGAAACTGTACACTATTTCCAAAATAGCATATATACATGACACTAAAGACCCCATTCAAGACTTATTTCATGTAGGATTTAATCTATGATATCCATTATTATTCTTAATCATTAATCAATAAAAGCTTGATGGTTCCCAGTCATAATAAACCTGTTCACATCCAACAGGGGGCTAGAGACTTGGGTGGTAAGCGCTTTATAAGTACCGTTTTTATTATTATTATTATTATTATTATTACCATCCTATTCTATATTCAATCCCAACTAACATCATCTTTTCGTAATGACGTCTGCAGCACCTGCATGTCCCGTAGCATCTGTAGATTGCGTTTTGAATCGCCACTAGATACATGGATAGGCCCCGCCCCTCGACCTTTGGTCTTCACCGTGGTGATGACCTGGACTTCGGCTCCGGTTGAAGTGGAAGGGGCGGATCCTTGTCTTGTTCGAGCTGGTCTTGGCTGGGTCTTTTGTGCTTTTGAAGTTTTTGTCTTCTTTGCCTTGCCAGAGAGCTGAATAAATATGCACACAAAAAATTGGTTTTGTTAAACTAAGTCTTTGTAAAGTTTGATGTAAGGGGATTGGGGTTCATTGTATTATAACAGTTATCATGAATTTAGAGGACAAATAGCTATCAATAATAGAAAGGACTAATCATTTCACATGATATAAACAGAGTTTATTTTAGCAGGCAACTACAATCATTAATATGAAAATGGTGGAGAATCAAATAGCACAGCTAATTTAAAAACAGCAAAATAGTATCGAAAATAATATCACTAGTGATATTCGTTTGTCTCGCAATGTGGTCAATAAGGAATCTAAAAGATCACTACATCCGCAATGAGTAATATATTTAGCATTAGCAAAATAGTAAATAAGTAAATGACCAACCATCAACATTAGCGATTCAAACAATATCAAAGTTGCACATACAACCGACCACCACTCAGATAAATTACAATTTTATTCACGTTTCAACTACAACACTTACTACAGAAATTTGCTCATCTTGAGAAAGAAAAAGGTAATCAATTACAATTAACAAAAGTTAAATGTCATACAAGTGTCTCCATAAGAGGTGAATACAATCTAACCTACCTGCTCTTTATGCTTCTTGAGTTTAGCAATCTGGTCTCCTTTAGCCTCCATCTTGAAGACCAGGTGATCCAGCTCCCTCTCCAGATCCTCCCTGATGTTAGAGTCTTCCGTCTCACGGATCTGCTTGGCAAGGTCTTGATGCTCCCTGTGGAAAAAGTTGAGAAAGGGTGGTAGAGAGATTGGGAGAGGGAGAGAGAGATGGAGAGAGAGAGAGAGGGGGGGAGAGAGAGAGAGAGAGAGAGGGGGAGAGAGAAAGAGAGAGAGAGGGGGAGAGAGAAGGAGAGAGAGAGAAAGAGAGTGGGGAGAGAGGGGGAGAGAGAGAAAGAGTGGGGAGAGAGAGGGGGGGGGAAGATGGAGAGAGAAAGAGAGAAAAACAGGAAGAATAGGCAAGTGAGTGGAGCGAAGCAAGAGATGGGAATAGAACATAGGAGGAGAAAATAAGAGAAGGAAAGAAAAGAGAAAAGAGTAGATCTTCAAAAATTGTTCAATACAAACAGGTTTATGTACAGACTGTGTAATCAAATTCATGGCTATTTCTTCAAGGACCCCTTATGAAGATCTTACTCGCCATGCATAACTAAAGCCTCAGTCACAAATGCTATTACGAAATGCTACGAACGCCGTACGAACGATTTTCAGACAATGGAAAAACGGAGATTCGTACGAAATTTTCGTTCGTAAGAACCTTTATGACCGTAGATAACTTTTTGCTATGTTGGAGAAGCCTCTGGCAAGCTCTCAGATTGTCTGTCATAGACAACTTTTGTTTCAGAAACATGTACAAAATCTGAATACATTATAACTCTTCTACACAACTTCCCACTATCTGAAGCCGTCGTCCAGTAACAATATAAGTGTGTTTTTTGCTGCTATGTCATGAAACCTCAGGCAAGTTTGGGTGGTTGTTGAGAGAAACAGTGGGCCAAGATATAGAGCTATGCAAACAGTTGAATGAAATGCACATAAGTTATTGTAAATAAATGTTTTGTCAGTGTAGCCTTCATAATCACAGACTACCATAGAGCATTGCCTGCATCCTACATGTCATCATACGAACCATCTCTATCAAGTCTTCTCAATCAAATGGGCTACATTCTTTAAACAAATAACAATAATCCCCTGGAGTCCTAAACAGAATGTTTGAAGTATTACCATAGCTAACATCTAACAAGATTCCCACCCCCTCCCCCCTCCAAAAAAAAAAGTTTTGCTATATGCTACCGGTTTTGTGTGCTTGAACTACACACATCCTGAATATTCATGAGCTAATTTGCATATGTCATTAAATATGCAAAATTTGTTTTTCTCTGAAAATCATGCATTTTAAACGCACAAACTGCATTAAAATTCTCCAACATTATTTGGGAGATTACTATCACACAAAATGGAGATGATTTTAGTGGTATTTCGATTAAATCTTGCCACAATAATAAATTTTGATATCACTAACCGTTACCAAAAATTGCATGAAAAGTCTAGTAACATTGAGCGACCCTATATCTTTCATGCCTTAAACTAATGAGTAAGGAAAATAACGAGCCTAGGTAGCCCTAGGTTCCACAGCTTATTAGTCTGTGAGGAATTTCTCTAAGGGGACAGGTTGCCCTTGGTGTGCCCCACCTTACTTTGGTGGGATGCCCATGACTGGTGATCTTCCCTCGTCCCCAAAATACAACCAAAGACAGAAAAAAGAGAAGTGGTCATGCATGGCGCAACAAATTCATGTGATCTTACCATCTTTGTGCCTGTACCAGCAAAATCAGTTTGCTTCTACTATTTATTCTGGTACAGCATAACCACAGCCATATTTCCAAATTCATGTACAATGTAATATGTGGGCATATTTACAAATACACAATATCAACAAGTGCGATTTTTCATAATCGTAGGCAATGGGGACAAATTTTTCAATTTTGTTTTTCCTTTCTATAATTTTCATATACAATATATACAAGAAGGACAGAAGTCATACAGTAAATAACTAATGGATGTTGTAATTGTATATGAAATTTTGAAAACACTTTTTTCAGCCCGAAGAAACAATGAATAGAGCTGAGAATTCCAGAATTTGAAACTAAGTCAGACTATCAATTCCCATATATTAGCACATTAATCTCAATTAGCTAGCAGTTAGGTTACCTAGACCCAAAATGTATTTCCGTCCCTTGTCCCCCCCCCCCCCCCCCCTTGAAAAAAATTAAAGCCCGTCTGCACTAGTTTGGCCAGGGGGATTAGACCTCCCTGCAAGGTCACTGACAGGTGGTTATCTCATTAAATCACCTCTCAATTAACATAAGAAAAAGGGGATCATAGGGACCATCAGGCACCGACTAGGCATTGTTTCTATATAGAGGGCGCAAGTAGCTATAAGAAGTACAGTGGGGCTTTAAACAAAAACTTACAGTCCCATGAGGGCAAACTCTTCCTGGAGTCCAAGCACAAGATCAGAGAGGTCACTGCCAGCAGATGACGACACCGATGTTGACCTCCTGACCTTTGCACTCTGAGGTCGTCGATGAGGTGCTAGGGGTCCATTTCCACACCACGCCGTGTTGTGTGTCTTCAGCACGGCAAGGACATTCTGAAGATTGGCATTCACTGAATGACTGGGAGTTGTTGACTGTGGAACAGGAGATAAAATTGAGGGTTCAGTTACACAAAGACTTAACTCCATATTTTGCCAAAATTAGTATTTGATATCAAAATATTACAAAAAATGTGGGCTTTCTAGGAAACACAAAGACTTAACTCCACCCAACACCCCATTGAAGTCAATGGCTAGTGAAACATAGACTTAACTCCTAAGGCCCAAATGCTCAGTGACACATAAACCACTTTTTCTCAAAATGGCCAAAATGGAGTTACGTCTTTGTGTCACTGACGGTGACCCCTCGTAGTGAAGTGGTAAAAAACATGCAAAAGTTTCATGTTGCACAATAATTGAATCACAAGTGAAACCAACTGAAATTTGTGTAATAGGCAAACAATTTATTTGTATTTGTGAAAATGGCTGTCATTAACAATTCATAAAAATTGTTTGGTAATGGTGGTATTATTTTGTAAATGCAGATCTATTGAAATCCCACTCCTCACGTATACGCTCACCTTTCCTACACAAAATGGGATCTGTCCCATGCAATGGCGACCAGGCGAAGTGTGTTGTGGTTGTTGCGGAACCTTTTTCCTTTTCTTCTTGACTTTCCTAGGTCTGCGTTCCTCCGTGGCTTCTTCTGTGGCAAGCAGGATGCGGTTGGTCTCTGCCAGAGTTCTCAACTGAAGGTTACAAAAGCAAGATGAACAGTATTGCTAGATTAAGGACACAAATGCAGTAATCTGTTATTGTTTTGAACGTAAATTGTGCATGACCGTTAAAAATTACTATCATATAAACATGTGTCAAACTATTCTGCAAATTGACCTAGTAAAAATTCCTTGGAATCTATTGTTACTACTAAAAATGAGGGCAGGTTAAGGAGGATACATAATATATTTCTTAATCAGCTATTAATTTGTATGTAAATAGTTACATGACAGGTAAACATTACTCACAAACATATCTCAACTTCAATTTTATTGAGTAACAATCAATTTGAATAATGAATGAGTTTAGGCTTGTATTTTTTTATGCAAAAGAAATTAGTTGTTTCTACATTATGGTGAATATCACCAAACAGTAATTCCTTTACTACATTTCTTCCTTTAAAAAGTAAAGCAAGCCAATGCTGATTAACATTGATCATTTTTTATTTCCTGTACAAAAAGGAGAAGAAAAAGCAGATACCACAATTATGATAAAGTAAATTACTAAAGAATTTCAAAAGAAATAAAATATGCCACATTACATCTTATCCATTTTGCATAGGTTGACCATGAATTACAGTGCATTGTGAATGGGGGAAAAACCCTGCATCAGAAAGGCTAAAACATATTACCGTAAGTCACATAAATTAAGAGAAGATTTAGCATACCTCTGCTTCACGATCTAAGAGCATCTTCCTTTGCCGTCTCTCTTCTTTGAGTCTGCTTTCTAAATCCTTGATTTTACTCTGTAGAATAAAATCAAATAGAGCGGAGCTACTTTAGATGCTTGAGGAAGATAAGAATGAATTTGATGCCCTGTCACCCATAAAATACTTGTGACTGAAATGAATTCTATGAAAAATCAAAGGGATGCAGATTCCATAACTAAACAGCAATAGAATTGACTTCTTCTTTGTCATGATAGATACTCCTACCCTATGTACTGTGTATATGTAACTTGAAAAACATGATGTATGAAACACACCTATTTACGCTCTTCAAATTGTACGTTTACCTTTCCTAAATACATCAGCACAATTTAATAAAAATGTGTAACTAAACTTGGTTAAATTGCAATAAAACATCCCTTGAAGAATTAACGATAAATGTTTTTCAAAATAATACCCAAGGACTCTCATGGGGCGTTGCAAGAAAGTTGCGATTGATTGCAAATCCCTAAAATCAAGCGTAAGTCTTACAATTAATTGCCAATTTGCATTTGATTGCAACTCAACTTTCTTGCCACGCCCCATTAGTCTTTTGTATTTACATGAGAAACTGTCTGGCCAGCCATAAGACGGCTATACTCCCTCTCCAGCCTCCGCAGCTTCTCTTCTTGGCTCTGCATCTCCTCTCGTTGGGTGAGGGTGTCCTGCGTCCTCCGAGCCTCAGCCATCCTGAGCGCCGCCTGCCTGTCGCTCTCAGCGCTCTGCACCATATGCCGCATGTACTCCAACTGCTTCTCAAGCAGTGGAATGCGCTGGTCAGCACCGGACAGTTGACTCTGGACCTCTGTGAATACAAATGCAGGGAATGTCATGAAAAAGTGGTGAATGGTTGGGAAGAGTGAGTACCCTGAATATCATCATCATTATTCATAATGATTCAGAGAGGGTATTCGTTCATTTAAATCAAACACTGACATTTTTGGGGGTAGTAAGTATTCATCAAAACGTATTCACACAATGCCAAAAATTATTTCTTCATGATTGAAAATCGAGACAGAAATATATTTTGAGGGTTGGTATTGATACATGATGACAGTCATTCTTACACTTCCCAACAAATAATGGATGTAAGTAGCATAGCTTAGCCCCATTTGATAAACTACTAATTTTAAGAGTATCCGCTATTTTGTTCTGCGCATGACAGAAGGGTGAAAACATGATCATTTTTAAGTCAAATTCCTGAACTGTTTAGCATCGATTGCTGGGGTAATAACATCACTTCGTACAATGTGTAGACTGAAATATGCCGTGTTGATGCAGGCAAAGAACAATCACAAGTTTAGAATGTGTTTGTCTTTAAATGTGCATCCTTTGCCTGCGCATACACTGTACTTTTGCACCCTTCTGCCTAGTGCACAATCCTTTGTCTATGAATATCATACAGTATGTGTCAGGGAAAAAAATATTGGGGGGGGGGGCTACTTTTCAAGCTTGCTCTTATGAAAATAACATGCTTTAATTTGTTTTGCATTGAACTCTATGCAAATTTTGGGGAGCTCTTTTATGACCTTTTGGGGGCTCTTTATGCCATTTCAGGGACAAAGTCGCCTCAAGCCCCTCTGTATTTTTTCCCTGGTATGTGTCAAACCTTGTACGTCCCGAGCTGTCTGTGTCTCCCGCTGAGTCTTCTTCTTGGTGGTGGTGGTGGTGTGCTCCTGCAGGGACTGCCTGTACTGACTGGTCTCCTTGGAGAGTGATTTGAGGTTGTTCTCTGCATGGGCTCTCTCTAGCTCCAGCTTACGGATCTTCTCCTGCAAACCTCTCAAGGCTGAGACCACAGCTGTTAAGATGGATCATAAAATAAACGAATATCATTGAATGAAACATGCTCATCTTGTTTACACTGATCATCTTGCACAATAACTTAAAGTTATGTCTCGGCCTGGGTATGTTCTAGCTCCAGTTTTTTGTCCTATGCTACAATAATTGGCTGCTTAATAAGATAATTGGCTGGTTTTAATAGAAATCATATTTCAACCATGCTTGTAGCAAGCAGGTGCTGTTTGCATTTGAACAATGTAGGGGGGGGGGGGGTTGCCAAAATTTTAGACACTGTATCAAAAGTGTCCTGTAATTGATAGAGAAATGCAAGTCTGTCTCTCAGTCTCACCTCTACTATTGCTCTCCGGGACTGCTCGGACCTGTTCTGGGTACTTCCTCCTAGCGATCTGATCCCCCAGCAGCGGCCTGGCTGTCGGGTAATCCTGGTAGGAGGAAACAGACTCCACATTGAAGGATAAATCGCCTCCCGGCATCCTTCCATCCATCCCTCCCGGTGTACCTGTGGTCCTTCTATACGGCGAGGCTAGACCACCTACTCCATCAGGCCTCCGGGTTGATGTCTGGTGTAAAGAGATATTAAACCTGTTTAGACCAAGTGAATACGATTCCTAGTTTTTCCTCACAAAACTACAAAAAAGTACAAGTTTGCCACTTTGACTACATGTACATCTTATTGAAACATTGGTCATGATACACACGTGCAATGGGATGTTGAAATACTAACTCTCAAAATCGGCAATCTACATGTAGTAAACTCAATGTACACAAAAAAAATCAGACTTAAAAAAAATGATCCATAGATTCCATACCTTACCATGTTGCGCATAAGTTGAAAATCTGTAACATTTTTGCAGATGGTAGGGAGTAGGGACCAAGTTTTAGGGGGGGGATTGTTCGGTTGAGTTACATGTAGTTAGCTAAATCTAGACGATTACCGGTAGTGAAAGCGAGCAAAACAGGACACAACAGAGGGAAATAAGCATGCAATGGTTTCTATTTTTAAACATGATTTTAAGCTTGAATTTGACTGGAAATATGTTTAAAGAACAGAAAAAGAAAAAAACTTCTTCTTTGCCATTTTCATTTTTCTGAAACAATATTAAAAACAGTCCAACATATTTATAAGTAACAGTGTCAAATGCCTAGGAAATAGTCTCCCATAATGGTCAGACATCACTTGCTTATCCGAAATAAGATGCCAAGCAAATGGGCCCTCTTCTACAGAACTGATCACAGTCATCACTGTTCATGACATTGTCAGCAACACTGCACAGTGCACACGTAGAACTTTAGCTTACAATTACAAAAAGGCGCATATTGTTCA
Organism: Strongylocentrotus purpuratus; assembly: GCF_000002235.5. NCBI lineage: Eukaryota > Metazoa > Echinodermata > Echinoidea > Camarodonta > Strongylocentrotidae > Strongylocentrotus > Strongylocentrotus purpuratus. The sequence goes on from NW_022145607.1 coordinate 15,182,114, forward strand.
TCCGATCTCAGCCTCATTTTCGTAAGTTGGCGCCTAGCCTAGCCGACATGGGCCCTTCAGATTGGCTATCGCTGTTCTCCATTCACTCAATGCTATTATATATGATATTTGTGCGAGGAGCAAGCTTGCAATTTTCCGTTTTTTTCGATACCAAAATTATGATGTTTCAGTCAAACTTTCTATTTGTTATGATTTTTTCATTTAAGTAGACCTCTATTTCACTTAAGTTTAAGTTTGACTTAACTATTTTTAAAGTTTGAACAATTCTTATTTTCGTCATATTTAAGGTACAAACTGGAAATTTATTCTGAGATGTTTGTTTATTTTTCTATTTTATGTGTTTGCAATGCCGTGTGTGCATCAGTTATGTGTAAAGTGCGACACCTGTTTAAATTAAAGCAGGATCAGGACTAGACCGAAAGCTTCAGTCTCTATACCGTCGGTTGTTCCACTGAGACTACGTCTGGCTCCACTAGACCTCCGGTTATAGAGACAGAACGATCGCCTATGCCAGCCTATGTTGAAGATATCACGGCTAGATTTTAGCCGTTAGGCCCCTCCCACAAACATGAACAAACTTGCCACGGCCGTATTGTTATGCCCCCAAAATCCCCCAAAATGTCATTTTACCTCGTGCATATCCAATTTTACATTAGGCCTAGGCTATAATACATCGGTTCCACTTACTAACTTGATTGAAATAATCCGTTTAATGGTCCCTTTTAAGGAAATTATGGGTCAAAATCGACATCCATGTTGAAAATCTTGCAAGCCGTGTTAAACTCTCGTTGCCGTCAATCTCATCCCTTCTAGTCTACGCCGAAGGCAAAATGATTATGAAGGAAAAACTGTGCGCCATCTACAAGTTCGTAATGGCGTTATCACAGTTTTTCCTTCATAATCATTTTTGCCTTCGGCGTAGACTAGAAGGGATGAGATTGATGGCAGCGAGAGTTTAACACGGCTTGCAAGATTTTCAACATGGATGTCGATTTTGACCCATAATTTCCTTAAAAGGGACCATTAAACGGATTATTTCAATCAAGTTAGTAAGTGGAACCGATGTATTATAGCCTAGGCCTAAAAATGTAAAATTGGATATGCACGAGGTAAAATGACATTTTGGGGGATTTTGGGGGCATAACAAATACGGCCGTGGCAAGTTTGTTCATGTTTGTGGGAGGGGCCTAACGGCTAAAATCTAGCCGTGGTATCTTCAACATAGGCTGGCATAGGCGATCGTTCAGTCTCTATAACCGGAGGTCTAGTGGAGCCAGACGTAGTCTCAGTGGAACAACCGACGGTATAGAGACTGAAGCTTTCGGTCTAGATCAGGACGTGTCGAAATCTCTGTGGTGTGACATAATAATTACGTTTTGACTTTTCCCCTGAAGTTAAGTAGGTCCCCTCTCACTTAAATTTGAAGCAACTCGAGCGGATCGGCCGATGAGAGCACGTGAACTTACTCACTGTACAGCGCGGCGCTCAATGCACAAAGTTCTTTGTGCAGAATTAAATTTTTGAATTTTGAAGATTTGAATGTCACATCATTTTATTCTGACCAGTGACAGTGTAGGAACTAGGAAGCCACCGGTTTGTATAACAATAGGGGTCTAGTTAGATATAAATCTCTGTGACATACTTTTATCAATGTATAAGAAAATAAGATGAGATAAGAATTCACAAAAAAGCTAAAAACATGAATTGAAGTTAAAAACCTTGCTCAAGCAACAACAAACACAAAATAGCACATCCCGGACTACACTAAGACATCATTCTAAAGACAGGCATAAAATGCAATATTACCGATGCATATGGTGAATATTTATCCATAGAATCCTTTGCAAGTGAAATTTCCAGGTCACTATATCTTGCATTAAAGTGCAGAGTAGACTTTAATTGAGAAAATCAGCACAAAAAATCCGCCATCCAGATCCACCGCGCACAAACAATTTGAATGACTCGGCTGCAGATGGCGCTAGAGCAAAATATGCGCAGTGTGTGCATGCAGTGTTCGGTCACGATATTTCTTCTTCTCTATCTCTTCCTCCTACTCCTCCCCCTTCTTCTTCTCCTCCTTCTCCTACTCTAAAGCAGAAACACGAAGTTGCAAACCATCCAGAGACTCTGAATAAATTGCGTTACTTATTAATTAATTATTTCATTACAAATCTTTATTCTCAGTTTTCTTATGAAGACTATAACTGATTTTCTTATAAAATTGAAGATATTTATGGCGTATAGTCTATATTCATTACTGAATGAACGCCACTAAACATTTACCAACAACAACAACAACAACCTACTCCTCTCTTTCCCCTTCTCTATCTCTTTCTTGATTCTTCCAACTCCTTCCACCCGTCTCCTTCCCTGTCTTCTTCTTCTTCTCCTTTTCCATCTCCATATCCCATTTTTGAATCTGAGAGGTGTTTCTAAAAAATAATGTGTTTTTAGAGGGATTTCCATATTATGATATCCAACAAATATCATGGCCTTCTATACATGCTTCCCGGTTTTTCATTATAATTTGCCATATTTGTGATTTTCTTTGAATATCAACTTTTCCTTTACTCTTTCTCCCTTTTTTTTCTTCTTGTTCTGATTTTATCCCACTCACTGAAATAGATTGAGGGTTGTGATTTATTTTCCTCTAAGTTGGGTCAACTGAAACATTGGTACATACATGCAGTCAGGGAGCAGTGAACAAAACTCTATTTTATTTAATGATAATAATAATAATAATTATTGATAACTAAATCTTGAATTGCTTAAATAACCATTTTTTTTATAGGTAATTTTCCCAAACTAAATACTTTGATATGAAATGTATACTTAAGAACAGGAGACCGTGCAAGTTGCTGGTAAACTTGATCTACTCGATTACCCGTTGTAAAGATCTTGGATGAACTCACTAGCATGACCATTTATTTTTTAAAGTTCATTTTGCCCTAAATTTCATTAACAAACTTCTCGCACGGAACTCTCATTCTTCATAATATTTACATTGTGCCGCTTACATGTAAACAACGGGTGTAGGTCTGTAGGATTTACACAAACTAAATGCATAATGTACATTTGAGTTAAATAATGAAAGTGTTCCATGCACTTCATCCGCGAAATCAATTATACGCCGATTGATTAAATTAATTAAAGAGGCATCCACGTTAGCTAACAGTTTCAGATTGCAAAAAACAAAACAAAACAAAACAAACAAAATCAAAAATTACAACAAATATATCAGTATCACTATAGATTGCCCATAGAATGCGTTATTAATGGCTCATTATTGGCTCATTACATTCAGTGGCACTCAGTTAGGGGCCGATCGACGCCGATTGATGTTAAATAAAATAAAGATTAAATATGAAATTAAATTAAATCAGTGCTCAACTCCTGTACATTTTAAGGATGTTAAAAGTATTGCATTCTTGATGACTATAATTATAGGGTCTTCAAGCAGTGGAGCCGAAGGTAGGGGTAGGCAGTGGGGCACAGTGCACCGGCTTAATTTCAGGTACAATGTACCACTAAAGTGCCCCTTTTTACCTAGGAAAAGTGCCCCTTCTTTTTAATAGGTGTCTTTTCTACAATATAAGTGCCTCTTATCACCTCTGATAAGTGCCCCCTTTACCTATGATAATTGCCCCTATGATGATCTGAGAGCCTACCCATTTTACTTTAACAAGTGCCCTCTTCTGTTGTGATAAGCCGCCCTTCTCCTGAGTGATAAGTGCCCTTTTTATGTTGACACGCGCCCCATTTTTATTTCTAATAAGTGCCCTTTTTCCTTCTGATAAACAATTTTAATAACTTTCCTCCTTTTGTATAACGCCCCGCTTCTGACACCTTTGATACAGTACGTGCCGCTATGAAAATCGTGCCCCTTTTCCTTCAACAAGTGCCAGTTTTCCTTTGTAAAAAGCGCCCCTTTCACTTCTCTCATAAAGTGTCCGCCTATTCATCTGAGGTGAATGCTCCTTTTTAGGTACAATAAATGCCTCACCTTTTAATTACCTCTTTTCAAATCAGGTGTCCGGCTTATATTGTGACAAGTGTCTCGATCTTTCCAGTTTGTTCGCCCTCTTTTCATTCTTATATGAGTGCCCTTATTCAAATTTGAAAGGTGCCCCTTTTCACTATAAGTGCCCCTTTTATAGTTAATTGACACGTGCCCCATATCCTTTTTTATTAGTATTATTTTTCCTCTGATAATTGCCCTTTACAGGTTGTAAGTGCTCCTTTTCTGTTGCTACTAGTGTTTTTTTTTCCATCTCTGGTGAGTGCCCCTTTTAACTTTGACATTTGCTCTTTCTGTTCCCTTTGATATGTGCCATCTTTTCCTTTCCCCACAAAATGTGTTCCTATATGCCTTATAAGAGCAACTCAGTTTTCTTTGATTTCACCCATGCATTAAGGTCGCCCGTATTTTAAGTTGATATAATTATGCTTTTTTATTAAAGATATTTTCAGTCTTTCATGTTTAGATTGTGCTTAAAACCCCCGTTAAAAATAAAACCCCATCAGGATCGAATCCAATTGCACGCACGCTTTTCTCTCGCAATTAAATAAATATTCAGCTACTAATACACCCACATGTATCTTAGACCATGTAAAGAGAGAAACAAACATTAAAATCTTCTCTGATAATACAATCACAATGTCTACAAATTGTATATTTTCGGGCATGCAGCTAGTGTCAGCTAGTGCAAAAAAAAATACATCTTTTCAAAGAAAAGGTGCCCCTCTTCTTTTTCCTTGTGAAGCACAGTGTGGGAGGATAGTTGCCGGTTATTAGGTTTTCAAACCAGGAGTTTGTATGTTATATCGCTGATCTGTACAACTTAACAAAACGAACAATCCAACAAAGAGAGTGGTTTGAAACCTATTTAAGGAGCAATACGCAAATTGCGCAGTGCTAACTCGTCATCTTGTGGCGACGAATTCACAACTTTATCTCCTCTAATATCCCGTTTTCCCACCGTGAGTATACATTTCATTATTGATTTGATAATATTTGATTATTCTAGAAATCGATCATATGAGTTTCATGTAGTACAACTTGAGTTTTGCATGTTTTTGTTTGTGATGTTTGATGTGATGCGTCGTCTCGGCCTGTCGACGTAGACCTGTATTGAATGCATGGGATTGTGAATGAGAGATGCGTGATTCGATGCCGGGTAGGTAGGTAGGACGTGAATGAATGAATGTGTATGCCATAAATTACATGCATGGCATGATCATGGCATGGGCACTTTGTTTCTGACTGTATGCGTGGACAACAGAATGAGTGTTTGATGTCGAAAGTGACGGGGAGCATAGAAAGGGTCTATTAAAAGATATTTACATTTAATTGAAATGTAAGATGTGGTTCTGGTAACTGGGTAAAGTAACAGTAACACTTGTACTATTTTTTGTAGTGTTTTGTTTGTCACTGAATTTTACAGAAAGAACATGAAGAAGAAAAAAATTGTAGAAATGTAAAGAGGAAAAAAAACAAGAGGAGGGGGGGGGGGGGGACAGGAGAACGTCGATTAAATTCAATATTATCATGCGTACCATGAGGCATGATCAATATTAAATAAAATGAAATATAAAATGTAAGGCTGCGACGGATATTCGGCCGCAAAAGAAAGAAAAAAAATTAAAAAAAAATGTCCAGGCCCACGCTCACCCGTGCCAGGGAGAGCGGCAGCCGCTGGCATGGTACCGTCGGTAAAAATGTTTCCCAACTCAAGCACTGTCAAACTCACCTTTCAGAAACTGGGACCAAATGTCCAGATTTCTGTTTGGACTTGGAGGAAAATGGATTATTCTGCCATCTTTGGTTTTTAAAACAGCATTGTTTACTGTTATTATTCTTATTAAATCGGCACCTTCAACTGCAACTCAAAGTAAAATTGCATCCGTTTTCGTCAAGGGACCTGGGAAACTGCCGAGTGGTATGGTAGTGGCAAAAAGAACAAAAAATCAAAAAAATTCAAAAAATCAAAAAATTCAAACAAAATTTTAAAAAATCAAAAAAATTCAAAAAAATTCAAAAAAAATTATAAAAAAACATGGCGTCCGAATATTCAAGTATTCGCTTGTGAGCCTGGGAGTGTACTTGGGTACCTCATTACACTGTTGTGCACAGCCCTAATAAAATGTAGCATCTATGTAAAAGGAATACAAAGAATGTTACCTTAAGTCTAAAATGTTCAGGTATGAAATAAAATGTTTGTTTGTGAACATTCTATTTGTATTCAGCATTATCCATTAGTCATTGTTTTACATTGCTGTTGAACTTTGAAGACAAGGTAAGGTACAATAAGGGAAATTTATATTTTGTACAGACTTGCATGGTCACATAATCAGAAAATGCAATTTACATACATTTGACTTTAAAAGATAATGATCTTAAAGAAATGCTGTTTTGTCTTCCAAATATACATTCATTATTTCATGGCAGGCTGTTGAAACATGTCATGTTATGAGTCATCTTTATCTCCACATTTTAATCAAACATTAATCTTTTCTTTGTATACTGAGCTTACTGAAATGTTTGTTTATTTAGTTATTTCTAATCAAGAAATTTTATCTTTATTTAATCTCCTATTTCCAGAACTTGACGATACATCAGAACCATGGCTTCGTCCAACAAAGAACACTTCAGGTTATTCAAAAACAAGGCACTTGACTCAGAAGAGCTGAGGAGGAGAAGAGAAGAAGTTGGAATTCAGCTCAGAAAACAAAAGAGAGAGGAACAGGTAAGATGGTCATCAATTTTTTGAAACTTTTGGAATACATGCACATGATTATAATTAATGTCAGCAAAGAGGGTACTGTATGTATTGTTAATGAAACAACATTTAACATTTTTTTTGCTGTTCCCTCTAGCTTTCTTGATGATGATGATGATGATAATGATGTTCATGATGATGGTGATGATGATGATGATAATGATGTTCATGATGATGGTGGTGATGATGATGATGATGATGGTGGTGATGATGATGATGATGATGATGACGATGATGATGACGACGACTGTGGTGGTGATGATGATGATGATGATGATGACAGTGGTGGTGATAATGATGATGATTATGATGATGTTAATGATGATGGTGGTAATAGTTATATGCTGTAAATCGTTCAGTGATTATTATTTATTTGAATGGAATGAAGAAATAGAATGATTCCAGAAAATGAATATACAGATAATCATTTTTGTAGATATGGTGAAATAGTGTCAAATTTACATAAGCGAAGAGGCTACATGTACACAGAACACTAACACAGAGTTAAGATAATTCTTCCCAAAAAAAAATGAATTGGCATATTTGCATAATTGCATTTATTCCTATTCACATGTATATGAAGTCAGATACTGAACTAAAAATGCATTTTGCATAATATAAGTTAGATGATTAAATGATCATACTTCCTTTCTACAGTGTATCAAAGGCTCTTGAGATTCAACTTCAAAGATTTCCCCCTATTACACGGTTTTACACCCATTAATTACTATTTGTTATCGTTTCTGTTCTTTGACCTACTTACCTGCCATTGTATTTGATTTTTAATAGAATTTGAAATTGTTTGCGCTATGAGCACTGAGTACTGGTATAACGCTTATTATTTGTTCTGTAATTCAGTGAAAGAGGAAGTATGCTGTTCCCTACTTCTTTAGTTTTTTCCCCTGGTGTCAAAAGGGTCGATCGCACAAAGCCAAGAAATACAAGTGTAATAGAATGGTTGCACTGGAGCAGAAAATGTCACCCAAAATTGGAGTTGTTGGAAATGATGCTTCCTCATAGCATAATAATGCTAAACATTGTACAATGATCATTACATCGTCGCTGTTTTCACAAAGTGACGGTAGTGAAAAAAAATTGCATTCACTTTGCATTACGATTTTCCTCGCTACCGTCACTTCGTGAAAACAAGGACAACATGTACATGTTGCCTGCATGAACATTTAGTGGGTCTTTGGGTTCATGGGGAAATAAGTTTCTCTGGAAAATAAAAATGAGCCTAAAGTGTTTGTTGTTCCTTTAGAAGAGCTCTTTGTAGGATATTTCTAATTCAAAAATTATTTTGGTGTTGTATTAAAGGGCTGCATGTCCATGTATTTTTTACTACATGTAGCTGCTCACACTGCTCACAATTTGTTTTCAAGTTGCGTCATGAACACGTACACAAAATGAAATGAATTGTTAATGTACATTACATGTACTGTTGCATTACATGTTTATTTATGACAACTCAGGAAGAATTATTGATTTATAAAAAAAAAGGAAGATACATGTAAATGCAAAACAGAACATTTAATATACATGTACATTTATATTATTTTTTATTAATATACATGTAGTTGGAGAGAGGTAAGGTAGATATTCCATCAAAAAAGGAAAAAAGGAGAAGAAAAGGACAGGAAATGGGTAGAGTATAGAGAGGAAATAAAAGGGGAGGGGGAGACAAATTGAGAATAATTTAATTTTAATCATGTATTTAACTCATTACATGATTAGGGAATTGTGTACATGTGCATGTACTTTTGGGTGCCATGAGGAAAGAGAGGGAAGGAGGAGGAGGATGACTGGGGTCATGGAGAGACCTACATTACTTCTGTATGAATGAGTATGAGAGAGAGAGAGAGAGAGAGAGAGAGGGGGGATGGTGGATGGTTTGTGTGTGTGTGTGGGGGGGGGGGGGGATGAGAGATATGCTTACTAATGGCTGAGCATCCATCATCAAAATCTTATACTCTAGCTGCTTCAGTCTGCACTTGAAAACGGGCTTGTATAGAATTACACATGCCTTCACAGTGCAGTGGCTCTGACTAAGTAATGAGCAAGCACTGTAATACAGGTACAGTGCATGTGAAAGGAGTAGTCGATAGAGAGAGAGGGGGAAAGAGAAAGAGAGATGGAGGAAGATGGTAGTAGAGAAAAGGAGGAGAGGGATAGAGAGAGGTGGGATGTAGAGAGCAGAGCAGAGAGCTACAGCAAGATTTAGAGAAAAGTGTGTGTGTGTTTGTGTGTAATGAGAGAGAGAGAGAGAGAGAGAGAGAGAGAGAGAGAGAGAGAGAGAGAGAATAGAGACTAACCTTATCCTTGTAAAATGAGTGTTTCATCTGCAAACACCAGCTCAGCATGTATTCAGCCAGTTCTAACAAGTTGAAAGAACGCAGTATGCTTGAATGGAACAGGAAGGCTGATGCGATGCAATTACTCTTTCACAAGTAAATAAATTGCTCATGTACATGTACATTGTACATGTACATGTAGGCCTATACTCTGGAATGCAATTTGAAATATACATTAAGTAAATTGAAGATAGATCTTAGAAGCAGCTTTAAGCTCTTTAACTCATGCAGTTCATGAACTCCTTTACATGTAATCCATGAATAATTCATTTAATTCTAAGATTTATGATGGATTTTGTTATTTTTTATTAGGAAAAGTCTAGGAGAAGGGGGAAAAAAAGAAGAAGGTGAATAGGGTATCCATGTGTGGGAAGAAAAACAACAAAAAATCGCTAAAAAGCAAGGGAATTATGGAAGCTCTTTTTCGAGCTGCGCTGTTTTCTATAATAGTAGATCTACTTTTGAAACTTGAATATATAGTGCATCAATTATGTATGCATATTTCTTTGAATATGATGAAGCAAAGAATATTGTGTTCAATCACTTAGTGCATCTTATTAAGGATAGAGTGAGGTCATGGGGAGGTCTTCCCATCTGTGCATACATAGTATTTGCTTTCTTCCACCTCTCCAGAGTGAAAGCTCTGTGTACTTTACTCTTATTCAATAGGGTACGCTGTTCAAGTCTGCTTGCTTTTAAAGGTCACATTTTTACCACTATATGATGATGGCATTGACAAGTATGACATGGTAATTAGTCATAAATTCAGAGGTGGGTTTTGAACTTGTACTCTTGCTAGTGCCATAAGGACGTTGCAAGAGGGGATGTCCTATAGATTATCCAATGACTCAAGATTGATCAGGACTGTGTATTTGTGTACAAGCAAGGGATCAGTGAACCGTGCGTGATTGACCACGTCTTGACGTCATCCAGTCCTATGAGTAAGGTGAAGAATGTCGTCTCTTGGGGGAGAAATTTTAAGGAGTGGAACATATAATATTGAATGAGAAATATTTTGTCTAATAGATAAAAAGTCCCCCAGCCTCTCTTTCTCACTTTCTGTTTCTGTTTCTGTCGTTCTTAATCTCTCTCTCTCTCTCTCTCTCTCTCTCTGTATGACGATAAAAAAGTATAATATTTTATATCGCTGCATGTGCTTTCTCTTTCACTCTACAACTCCTTTTCTCTATATTACATTTCCCTCCATTTTTCTCTTACTATCTCTTCTTCCTCCCTCTTTCCATTTCTCTTTCTATATTTTTCTTTCTAAATTTTCTTTTTACCTACATGTATACACCTTCACATCCCTTTAAAAACTAACATGTTTATTCATTCTTTCCCTTTTTCACTTCCTCTTGTCCCAAACTTTGGTGATTTATTATTTTGATGCAACACACCATGAATCATGAATGCTTTCCTATAATTTTTCTCTCTTCCTATGTTTCCATAAATATTTAACAAGTAATATGATAGATAAAGCATAAGCAACATGACCTCCACTTTATTTGTGTGTGTTTTTTTTTTTTTTGTTTTGTCTTCCATGATTCTACTTTACTGTAGTACAAATGTAGGTACTGAAAAGAAGAAAAAAAAGTCCAATTGTACTGTTTTCTTTCTTTTTTTATTCAGTCAGTCCAATGTATACATTTTATAGTAGAAAATCATATTAGATTTCATTGTCTTTCAATAACAAAGCAAATGTTTGCTCTTTTCTTTTCATTTCTGATGCAGCTTTTCAAGAGGAGAAACGTAGATGTTGTCCTAGAACCACCAGATATCACAGTCCAGGAGAACTACATCTCCTCATCACAGGTATGTAATACGTGTAGGCACAAACACTTGTACATCATTATTCTGCCCTAATAATTATGGACATATCTAAAATGTGATGTTATTTTTAATCTGATTGTAAATTGTCATGTAATTCAACTGAGGCTGCGATAATCAAACAAATTGAATGATTCTATAAAAATGACAGCCTTAATACCAAGTCCTGAATCAGACCAAATAATAGACAATTTTGTTTTCAGCGTAATGTGTATTAATTTTCTTGTTTGTATTCTTGGGATACTGTGGGAGAGGATGTATACATGCATATGAAACCAAATACTGTTGACTCACCCGGATAGGTAATGTAAACTCCAGGTTCATGTCCAGTATTAGTGTACCTTCTTGGAAGTGGAGTAGTTTTCCTTGCATTTCTTTCTCCACACTCCAGTGTGCATAAATGTCATTTTTCATTCATTCCAAATACTTACTTTTGTTCCAACTTTAGTTTAAATTTGTTTCCATGTCCATGATGAGTTAGTGGAAATACACTTCCAGTTCCTGTCATACCTTTCCTGCTAAAGTAATATTTAGGAAGGTATTGTGAACCTTGATTCAGTTGGTTGTCAGTTGTTATGTTTGGTTTCAAGTTCATGCTGATATTATATACGGTTATTGCCGCGTACATGTAGATGTAAATTTGATAAGATACTTATATTATTGGTTCTCATTTACAGTGTACATGTACATGTACATACATGTACATTCATGATTTAATCATTTACATGTACATTCAAACATTTACACTTCTATTAAAGATTAGGCTCAAATGCATCAACACACACAACCTTCTTTTAAAGAAAGAGACCAGTTAGTTTAAAATAGAAGAATGTGCAATCGGTGTAGAAATTGTACCCCTTTCCTCAAGGAATAACCTTAATTGCATGCCAAGGAAATAGGAATCTCTAACTGATAAACACCTTCAAGAAATAGAGTATGGCAGCATCATGTGACCCATAATAAACCTGGTTATACATGTACATTTATATTTGTACCCGAGGGGCAGTCAATTAAGACTTGGAAAAATTCAAGAATATATGTCCTCTAGACGTGGCACAATAATTGATAAAAGCAGGTTAATTAACTTAATTTAATCTTGAGATGTACATAACAATGATCATGTTAATTTTTCCCCTCTGTTCTTCTTCTTCTTAGGCTTTTTCTGCTTGTACAATTTATTGCATACCATGTGGACATTCATGTTCATGTCATATAGCTCAATAGAATTCAACAAAAGGTTTTTTAATACATGTACACCCCTGTACATGTATTACTATTACTAGGAAGAGAAAATGATTTTACAGTTCCTATTACCTCTTAACGCGCATTCATTACTTACATGTACGTAATACACGTAATTCAGGTTCTCTTTTCTTTATTGTGTACATGTGTGGCTGGAAGCACTGAATCATCTAACGTCATTGTGTAATGTATATTGGGTGAACAGGGAGGCAAATCCGCCCACACGACTTCCATGTTTATAATTTGTCAGCATTAGTCGGTGCTGGGAGGAAGTGTTCTCTTTCTGGTTTTGAACCTCAGGGAAAGTGCATTTAATAGTATTCATGTTATGATGGTATGTGGGGGTGAGAGGAAGAGATGGAGAGAGAGAGAGAGGGGGAGAGAGAGGGAGTGGGGGAGAGAGAGAGAGAGAAAGAGAGAAAGTGAAAGAATAAGGGAGGGAGAGTGAGAGAGAATCAGGGAGGGAGGGAGATAGATAGAAGGGGAAGCTGGGAGGGGAAGAGACACAGAAAGAGAGAGAGAAGGAGAGGGGTGGGGAGGGGGAGGGGGGGGGGGGTCAAGAAAAGAAAGAAAAATACAAAGAAGATAGAGGAGAGGTATTACATGTAATTAAAATCTGAGATCTTTGGAGACTGATGAGCAAAGAGACAGCGAAACAAATAAGAGGAGAGAGAAGGAGAGCAAGAGATAGAAATACATGTATAAAGAAAGAGAGAATGAGAAAGGTAGAAAGGGAGGTTTAAGATTATTTTGTAACTGATGAAATAACCCACAGATACATGTAAATAACATCAAGACCCATCACAATAGCGTACACGTAGGCCTTCTTTATGGTAATTTATTCTTAATCTTCTTTGTTCTTCTGGTTTTCTCTAATTTTTTCCCAGAGTTCTGTCACACAGGACATGGTCGAAAGAGTAATGTCAGATGACCCAGAAATGCAACTCAACGCTACACAGAGGTTTAGGAAATTGCTATCAAAAGGTAAAGAAAATGTACAGATCTATGCTTTGCAATTGTGTATTATTTGTTTACAAAGAAAAAACATTAAAGTTTCCAACCTTGCTTTGTTTCATTACTTAAAGCACCAAATGGGTTTGCTACTCACTGTCTTTTGCTATGTATCATAATGGATTTAATGTTGCATATTGCCTTTGATGCCCAGAGTTGGCAAATCATTGCATGAATTGCAAAAGTTTATATTTAGTGCTAATTGGATTCCATTCAAGTCCTCAAGGCCCAATTAATATCGAAGCAGCCTCTTTCAAGAAGATTGATACTGATCAATTAAGTCTTTTGCCAGTCCCGCCTCTAGGGGTAATTAGCTTGAAATGATAAAAGAAAAATCCAGAAATAGACAATTTGCTACAATTTTTAAACTAATTTTCTCCAGCAACAGTGAAAGAAACAAACTTGGGTCAATATTATGATTTGCCCACAATTTATAAATGAGCACATAAAATCAGTCTGAGTAATTCAAAGAATGTATGTCAGTTGAAATGTTTTTTGTATCAAACTGCATGTGATAGTGATAGCCATCCTAAACCACAAGAATTCAAGTAGCTCTTATTAAGTTTTTGATTGTTTTCTTTTTTTAATTTGTTGCTTTTCTGCATGTACCTTTCTCAATAGAAAGTGTACAGAAAAAAATATATGTGTCTTCATTCTGTCCTGTTATAAAACTAAGAGGATATCCTTGCATTGTTATACAATGGTTTTCATATCCTCCTTGCATAAATGCTCCTCTCCCGAAAAGGGATTATTCGTAGAAGGAGCGCCAAATGTTAAACGATTCATGAACCAACAGCATTTGGGAACATGCATATTTATGGGATAAAATCTTATTTGTTAGATTATATTATAGTATACATGTTATGTCTTACATACATGTACATCTACATGTGGGATGAAACTGAAAGACAATGGGATACCTTGTACAGGCAGATAATGTGCATACATGTTGTAGTGTCATATTGCAATATTTCCCCTTAGAAAATTAGCAAAGCAACATGTATTTGAATTAATCATTAATGAAGAATAACAAGTTAGAATGTTCCAAAAATTTTGCTTACCGGTAGAATGAATGAAGTCAGAGACATTCAAATTTTGGTTAAATGGGTTTTATTTTATTTTATCATACTTGGTATACAGTAAAAGATTGAACCAGTCATGTTTTATTGTTAAAACAGGAAAGCGATGAAAGGTTTTGAAGTTAAAATTGACAAAACTATTGTTCTTATATGATATATTGAGTTTATTAAAGCTAAAGCCATTTGTGCTACCTTAATTTTTATAAACTTACTCTGTATTTTCAATCGGTTTCAATAAGGCCTTGTTTCAATGTGTCCCCTTTGGCATGAGAATTGAAATAGATATAATAGCTAAATCAGTAAAGATCCAATCTGAGGAAACCAATCTTGATACATGTATATTGACGTCACAATGACCTTTCACCCTTGTACAGAGCCTAACCCACCCATCGATGAGGTGATTCAGATGGGCGTGGTTCCGAGGTTTGTGCAGTTCCTTCAGGCTGAAACTAACAGTGTCCTCCAGGTAAGAGTAACAAATTAACTATTTTTTCTGTGTTTCTGTCTCTGTCTCTGTCTCTTTCTCTCTCTCTCTCTCTTTCTCTCTCTCTCTCTCTCTCTTCCTTCCTTTTTGTCCCTATGTTGCACATGGCTTTTCCTCTCTCTTAATTGCTTTTCTAGGAGTAGTTTCTTAGATTGTTCATCTTACTCCCACACTTTTTACTTACATTTTCAATGCAGTATGCATTACACTTTGTCAATCTTTTTCTCATCGTAGTTTGAAGCTGCCTGGGTCCTCACAAACATTGCATCCGGTACCACCGCCCAGACTGGAACTGTCATAGATGCAGGTGCTGTCCCAATCTTTATACAACTGCTTCAATCCCCATACGACGATGTCCAAGAACAGGTGAGATACTTATGATTACATTCCAGCTCACATCCCTATACTTCAGTAGGTACATTGATTTCCTAACCTTTAAGCCCCACTGCACTACTAAAGCTACTATATAGCAAACAATGCCTAAGCGGTGACCGTTGGTCCCCCATGATGACCTTTTTATTAAGTTAATTTAGAGCTGATTTGATGAGATAACCACCTGCCAGTGACCTTGCAGGGAGGTCTAATCCCCCTGGCCAAACTAGTACAGACAGGCTTTAACAATAATCTTAATCAACATTTACTTCATTCTGCATTCCGTAGTATTGTATTCCTAGATTAATTCAATTGATTAGAACATTTAAATTTTATAAATTCTAAAATTATTTCTATGTTCACATTTGGTGCTGACATTTAGGTATATTGTTTGGAAAAAATATACTGGAGGGAACCTTTTACAAAATGAGTTTATAAGGGTGAGAGCTATTTATAAAAGTTCTAACACAGGAACAGTATAAACCAGAATCTGATTTAGCAAGAACCTGCTTTAGCGACCACCTGTTTATAATATCTGCAATTTCGGTTTTCCTTGCTTATTAGTTCTTGAAATCAGTTTGACAGAACAGGCATATAATGACCTGCTCTACTCTTTGCTGTATCGTGTAGTGGTCTTGATATACAAATATTTTAATAGAAATACTGGGTGTCACTTTGTCGATCTGGTGCTGCTCAGTGGCTGCCGGGCTCACGATCAAGGGGGCAAAAAGAATTTCAATTTTCGGTTTAATTTAATAAAATTTGGAGTGGATTTTAAATGATTATTATTAATATTATTATCATGCAATTTAATTCCCCGTCTCTGTCTTTGTCTTTCTAGGCTGTATGGGCTCTAGGTAACATTGCAGGAGACAGTGCAGAATGCAGGGATCGTGTCCTGAACTGCGGTATCCTCGTCCATCTACTAGCGTAAGTCTTATAGTTTATGGGCTATGATCCTTCCTAAGACTCAGATGACAGCTTTGTTAAGCTTTATATAATCAAATATTTACATTGTCCCTTATAAGCCAGTTCATAGTGCAGTCTGAGCATGAGTAGATAAAGGTCATTGCAGACCAAATTGTGAAATACACGGAGACGAAATACTGGATGTGCTCATTAAAGTTACATGTACGTTAATCATTATTCATTTATTCACAAGCAGTGCACTCCATGATACACAGGTGGAAGTATTCTTTGAAAAGGGGAAACAAAGGCTATTTATGTAGCACCTCCATCGCTGTAGGAGTGATTATTTCAAAGTGTCAAAGTGGGATCTCCTTTTGTTTTGAAGATCTGTGGATTTTCGGGGTAATTTGGGACATGTGGTAATCGTGAGTTGGTCTATACCAGTGACATACCAGAATTTGGGGGCAAGAGGCGATTAGAAATCAAGAACACTTCTTTTTTTTTCTTCTTCCTTTTCTTTTGAGCGGGAGGGGGAGGTGATCAGTATTAATTTTCACCATGCTTGTAAAAAGAATACACCCTTTCACGGTTAAAAGAGTGCGCATGTGCTGACATTAAATTACGAGTAAACAAAGTTGTTTACTTGTAATTTAAAGTGGCGCCCATGTCAATATGATGTGAGCTAGGCACAGTGCAGGCAGGGACGAAACAATATATGCGCATCTGAAAACATTGATGACGCAATGTTTACTCACAAATTAAAATGGCAACCTTAACCGTAAAAGGGTGTACATGTATGGTCTTTTGGGGGAATAATATTGTCATTCGTCCAATTAAATTTACTTCTTTCCCTGCAGGGTACTTTCAAAATCCAATAGGCTTTCAATGACTAGGAATGCTGTCTGGGCCCTGTCCAATCTGTGCAGAGGAAAGAGCCCCCTCCAGATTTCAAGCAAGTAAGTTCATCGAAGGCATTACCATATCAGGGGGGAGGGGTGTTTCACAAAGATCTTAAAGTTGAACTTATCTCTAAATTGGACTTAACAATTATGGATAGCCTCTAGCATCTTTGAAGATGTTTTGTAAAAGTTATTTCAAAAGGCATAAAATGTTGATTCAAATCATTCATATTTTCTATTATCAAGGAGACTTCATGTTCTTGTTTACCAGTGTTGTACCGTCCCCTGTCCAGTAGCAATCAAGACATTGTAACTCATGCCAGCTGGGCTCTTTCTTATGAAACCTTTCTTGACCATCTGTCCTTCAGGTGTCTCCTTGTCTACCAGTGTTATCCCGTCTCCTGTTCAGTAGCGATCAAGATGTTCTAGCCGACGCCTGCTGGGCACTGTCCTATCTATCGGATGGACCTAATGAAAAGATCCAGGCTGTCATTGACAGTGGTGTCTGCCGCAGACTCGTAGAACTACTCATGTAAGTTGGACTAAATGCTAGGGTCACTAGCTTTGCTACAATTTTGTACAATGCATTAAAAGTGAGTTAATTTCTGAAGAGTTCTTACATACTGAATTTTCTTTCTGCATGCTTTGCCTCATAAAAAATTGTCAAAGACTTAGGTTTACTAGCCTTTTGACCTAGGGTTTTTACTTGAAAGTTTAGTGTACATTTTGTTAATCAATAATTTATTCCAGACCCGGCTCTTTTTTGATATTGCAGTCTCTGTCTCTAGCCTTCACATATTTCTTGAAGTATGTAAACAAACATTTTTGATAGCAATGTGCAACCAGCCACAGTTCATCCAATTGTATTTTGTTTGAAGTTTATTTACTCAAATCCCTGTATGTTTTTAATGTAAATGAGACAGTGAGGTCAGTATTCTACTAATTCAGTTAAACTCGATGCTGGGTCTAAGATTGCATTAATGAAAAGAAACCTAAGACCTCAGACCTTTAAAGTCTCTTTGGAAAACACAAATTTGAACAAAGATTAATCCCAGCATCGGGTTTAAATTGAGTAGTTTACAAGCCTCTGTATTTAATATGCAGAGTGAAATACCAAGTGAATAATACATATGATCTCATTCAATCCTCTTGCAGGCATTCTTCCAATAGTGTGGTATCAGCTGCCCTGAGAGCTGTAGGTAACATTGTCACTGGTGACGATGTCCAAACACAGGTCAGTTAACCCGTTGACTACTGAATTTTCTTATTCACTTAGACTCAATACAGGAGCTACCTGGTTCACGTTGGCAATGGATTAATAGAATTGAAAGTTATATTAAAGAAAAAGAAAACATCACCTTTATCATAATCTTAGAGCAGAAGTAGCACATATTACAACATTCCAAATCCGTGTGAAATATGTAAAGGCAAAATTTGTATAAACATGACACGTTTATTAAATCACAAAATGGATGATTCTGTTATTAGACTCTGTATAACTTAAGGTCGCACAAGTCAAATTTTCTCTCAGTCAAATCTACTTTTTGGACCAAATTAAGCAAGACATGTGATTTACACTTCCTAAGTCGAACTTTGCATAAGTATTTTTTTGTTCCCAACAGATTTAACTTATGCAGAGTTAACCAATATGCTCTGTAAATGAAACTATTATTGTGGATTATATTTGCTGCAGGTTGTCTTAAATTGTTCAGCCCTTCCCTGCCTTCTAAGCCTGCTAAGTAGCTCCAAGGAATCCATCCGAAAGGAGGCCTGCTGGACGATATCCAACATCACCGCCGGCAACCGTGCCCAGATACAAGTAAGTGAATGTGAAGGATGTACCACATAGCTAAGAATTAGTTTGTTTTGACAATAATCATGTTTCTCTATGTTTATTTATTTTTCTATTTAAAAAAAAAAAAAAATTGATTTCACTGTTCAAACGTAACAATTTTCCTATCCTGTATTGCATTCTCCTTCAGCTTTCAATTTTCAGCTTCTCTCTTTTTCTCATTTTGCGTTCGAACCAAATTTTTAGCTTCAACCTTTGAACCACGGTCGCTTGAGCCAGTTTGTAGGGGAAGGCCGAGAGCTGTCCAAGTGAACATGTTGCTAGACCAAGTCAATCTCCCTTTATTAGATTCTCTTCATCTCTTTATTAGTGTCATCACAAGACTAATGGACATTAATTTTTGTATCCTCCTATTAAACAGGCTGTGATTGATGCTAACATCATCCCAACGTTGATAGACATCTTGGGTAAGGCTGAATTCAAGACTAGGAAGGAAGCCGCCTGGGCCATCACCAATGCTACTTCAGGCGGTCGCCCCGAACAAATCAGGTAATGATCATTGTCTGTCGGAGCACCGACATTAGAATTCTGAGCAGACATTGCAAAAGGATACATCTCTTCTGCATTAGCTATGTGATATGTATTCATTCTTGCAAACAATAATTTCAAAGTGGGTTTCATTCATGAATAATTTTAGTGATGATATTTGATGTTATTTCGAAGTCAAAACAGGAAATAGTCTCATCAATATTATAGTATTAATGACTGCTTTGAGAGAAATAGTTGTTTTTATACGCTCAAGGGAAGGTTACAATTGTGCTATTGCCCGAGGCGTGCCGAGGGCAATAGCACAATTGTAACCTTCCCGAGAGCGTATAAAAAACAACTATTTCTCGAATATCAAAGCAGTCATTAATACTTTTATATACTGAAGAGTCAACTTACCAATCAACTGGTAGAACAGGTACTCAGAACAGGAACTCAGAACTCCGTAGAAATAACTCAACTGTAGAACCGTAGAAAATAACTCAACCGTAGAACCGTAGAAAATAACTCAACCGTAGAACCGTAGAAAATAACTCAACCGTAGAACCGTAGAAAATAACTCAACCGTAGAACCGTAGAAAATAACTCAACCGTAGAAAATAACTCTATTTGTTCAAAATGTTTACCGTACAATTGTGAAAATTATACGTGGGGGCTTGCACCTGCTGACTAGTGGCTACATGGCTACTTGTGGTGATGTTGCATGTGCGTGGGAAGTTCTCTGGGTTATTTGTGATCTCATTGAAAATGTCATTTAGTTCCCGCAGTTCCTGGCTTTCACTACGCTGACCACCAGTAGATGTTGATGACGATGGTACTGATTTCGGATCAACAGCTGCCGCGATACCATGACCTAGGTCTATGTTTGATGAGGATGGTACTGATTTCGGATCAACGGCTGCCGCGATAGCATGACTCATGTTTTCTTTGGCTGTACTGCTGGTCATAGCATAGTGTTTCAGACTGGTCTCCGCCTTGTGTCCGGAGACACTCATTATTTCTCTGTCTCTGAACCCAGCATTTTGTAGGGTACTGATGCTGGTTGCCCTTAGGCAATGGTTGGTGTAAGCCTTGGTACCTGCACGAGATGAAATTGTTTTCATCTTGTCTCCGATGCTGTTTTTCCCTAGGGGTGCATTACAGTACCATTGATCAAAAGAAGATGGATTGGATTTGAACTCACGCTTGGCCTGTGCACGTGCATTTGCCGGTCTCTGCCAAAAACTCTTACATTGTGGATTCAATTTATCTTTGTAGCGTAAGAAGGAGGCAACAGGACATCGTGGACCATTAGTTGGAATCATGACACCACCTTGGCTTTTCTCTAGTTTATCTGCCCTGTTGTTTTTTGTGAGTGTATCTTTCAGAGTTATGGAGCATTTTCCCCCTTCATCACAAATGTCAAAGCTGTCAAGTGTCATTTCACGCAAATTCTCTCTACCCCGATTGCAAAAGTACAACATTACATCCATAAATACCTTGTCCTGAAGACCCACAGGATCATCCAAATCAAGAGAACCTTGGATTTTGTCCATGTCTTCTGCTGAGATAGCTGGTTTGTGAGTTACAACTCCCTTTCCTTCCTGTTTAAGCATTGCTGAAAAACACTTAAAAACTCTCGTCGAGTTGGAAAAATCTTCATGCTTGATGATATCTATCTTATTACAGTTGAGGAAATGACGCTGAAGTCCGAATCTAATAGCTAACATTGACTTCTTCATGTAATAACTTCCGTTCTTCCGTCTGGCACCAGCGTAAAACTTTTGCAGTACATTGTCCAGCTCCGAATTTGAAAGCTTGTTTACGCTATCGAGGTCTGTCTTGATAACTTGCAGGAAGTCTTCGAATATTTTCATGGAGCATTTAACGGAATTTTTCGTGTTCTTGCTGTCAGCAGAATCAATCAAGTCTCTCATTTGATCATCATCAAGAAGCTGAAATCTTGGGAGCGTTTCTATTAATTCCGCCATTTTGGCCTAGTAGTACAGTCGGTCGTCTGCGCTGCACTCGATCACGATCACTGGCACAACAATGCTACAAATTCACAAGGGAGTCGGGCTAACTCGCCCCACGGGACATCTCGCCCCAGCGAGATATCCCGACATGATTTATCGATCGAGAGATACCAGTAGTCTGCTAATTAACGGCCAGGACGAAAGAATGTGAACAAATATCAGCCATATCGTCTAAAATGTACAATGAGCACAAACATATACACATTGGTATCTCTCGATCGATGAATCGTGTCGGAACATTTCGACCCAGTCTTTGATGCTGGGGCGAGATGTCTCGTGGGGCGAGTTAGCTGCTAGTTGTATTACAAAATTGGTCAAATGTAGCGACCATTTCTTCGCACACATATGGTATCCTCCATCGCTCAAACCATTTTTTAACATGTAAACCTATGGGGTAACCATGGAGACTGAACTATTTTTTTAATAACCATGGTTATTAAAAATAGTGAAATGTTTTATGCATGGTTACCGAGAATTTTACAGGAACAGTTGAAGTTTATGAATGCAATTCGACCAATCAGATGGCTGGATTTCTTAAGTGAGGTATATAAGACAAAATATCGACCCCTCCGATATTTCCATTTGATTCCCTTATTTTTGTCCTTTTAGGAAATTGAACTCGGAGCTTAGTAGTTGGAGGAGAGCAGTAGTTTGGGAAGACTATAGAAGCAGTATTTAAGATGAAGTGCATTCTTGATAAAGTAGTAATGCTTCCTAAGGGAGACTTGCCTTTGGTGTATCTCCTTTATCAATTCTCACTTGTGGTATCAATCACAAGCATTATGTACTCACAAGATGCCCAGTAATGTCCTTGGAAGGGTAACTGCTATCACATAGATGCTAACTAGTACAGGTTTCTTGTATTTGGTACAGAATTAATGATCATTATGGCAGTAAGGAATGTTGTCTAAAAGTACGGATTACAAAAAAAAAAAAAATAGGAAATAGGAAATTACTGATTTTGAGCCTTGTGATTACTGATTTTCTGTTCTAGAGGTTGGCAGCTCTGCCATCACTGAATATGTAAGAAAAATGCATCAAAGCCAAATAACTAATTTTTTTTCTTCCCCAGTTTCATTGTTGACCAGGGTTGCATCAAGCCTTTGTGTGACCTCCTGACCGTGATGGACAACAAGATCGTCCAGGTGGCCCTCAATGGACTGGACAACGTCCTCAAGCTAGGTCAGACCGATGCCAAGGCCTCAGGGACACCCAACAGATATGCCCTCATGGTGGAGGAGTGCGGAGGTAAGATATGCCTGGCCAGGATTCTCTGCAGAAATTTATTCATGCCTGGGGGGTGTTTCACAAAGACTAAGATCGACTTGAAGTTTGACTTAACCATGGCAAGCTGTTCATGCCACTAGTTCCTCTAAAAAATTCCTGGCATTGGTTCTCAAGGGATGTACCATTCCTGGTCACAAATCTACAAAATTTACATTTGTTGATAGTTTATTATTGAAGGAAAAAATATTATCTAAAGATCATAATTGAGGGAACAGTGGTGAGAGCAACCAGTGGTATGAATGGCTTGCCATAGTTAAGTTCCAGGTGTAAATGTAGATAATTTGCCTTGCAATAGATAGATGGAATGATTGGTGATCTAACACATGCTCTGGCAATGTTTGCTATAGGGTTACTATTGTCCAAAAAAAAAGGGCTAGGGATCAGATTGCCATTAAGTACGGTAGTTTTAGGTCTAGGTTTGAAGATAGGAATGTGTACAGTGTTAGAAATTGACCTTGGAACAATTGTTGCTGGAGCCTGTGCTTTAGAATCGGTTTAGGAGGACAATACCTGCATCTATTACCATTATCATTATTATCATTATCTATTATCATTATCATTATTATCATTGTCTATTATTATCATTATCTATTATTATCATTGATTCCATATTGGGGAGAATTCATCCTTGGTAGTACTTGTAGTACTGATGAGGACCCTGCACTTTCATCAAGGTGTACTAAATGTTTTTTAAGGATCTCTGAACTTGAATCTGTATGTCTTAGAATTGTGCTATTAACATGCACACTCTGCTTTAATGCTTGTCTTAGGTCTCGACAAAATTGAGTTTCTCCAGAGCCACGAAAACCAGGAGATTTACCAACGAGCCTTCGAGATCATCGAGCACTACTTCAGCGCTGACGAGGAGGATGAGAAGCTGGCCCCAGGGGTCAACGCAGATGCCCAGCAGTTCAACTTTAACCCCCAGGACAACGTCCAAGGCTTTGAGTTCTAGACCGACGGTCATAATACCTATCCGGGGGTGAAGTTTTATCCACCTTTGAAGGTGCAGTGAGTTAACTAATAGAATCTAAGGTGTATACAGATTATAACAAGCTGGGGGTGATGTTGTATTATTCGATAGAGAGGCACTGATTGTAGCCTTCTCGTTGGTGGGTGATGGGGTTAGCCATAACACTACTGTTACTCATTTGTAGTATGAGTTTGTGTAATCGATATATAGCAATTGTCATACAAACTAAGTTAACATGGTTCCTTCGATGAGCAAGGTATGAACTTCAACTCATGAGTAGCCAAAAACAAATTTGTCAGAAGTGAGAAAATAGACTTTTAAAATACCTGATGTCACTATAACCAACTAATGCTAGTTCATGATTAATGAGTGCAACTCCTGTTTCGACAAGAGATTCAATTCAATTCAATTCGTTCCCTTTTGGATATAGCTTTAAATTTGCATTTAAAAATTGCAATTACTATGAAGGGTTGAATTTGCGATAGAATTCACCCTGATCAATGCAGCGAAAAAGTATAGATTTCAATGTGTCTGTACTTTGTCAGAAAAGGGGGAAGGAGATGCACCTTTCTTGAGAAATACTGTGCTTTTTAAATGGCGTCACTTCAATCATTTAATAAGGATGATCTCAATTGTTCATGACCAGTGAGAATCGAACAGGCAAGATAATAACCAGACCATCAGGATTCAAAATTGCAATACACATGTATGTAAAAATGAAATCTTGTGACACAAAAAGCCTGATGCTTTTATCCATAAATTCCCGCTAGGGTGTAACCTTCTACAGATGATCATTTAAATTGATGAATGTGGGATGACAAAAATGGAAATCATGGAAAATGTAAAAAAAAGAGGAAGATAGAGGATGTGCATCTGTAAATATATGATAGAGTCATTTGTAAATTCATCATACTCTGTTGTGTATTGTAGATTATGAGTGTATATATACGGTCATGGGGATTGCCATTTTAGTTTCTCCCTCTTCTCTTTTCCCTCTCTTCAAAGTCTAATGTATATCAGGGATTCTTGCTTCTGAAGCGTAGTGAATCCCGTTCAAAATGCTGGAATCTTAAATCTAATCGTTTGATGTGAGAGCGACATTTGAAAGACAATACTAACTTGTGAAAATATTCTCTTTCGGTCCGTCACCTCTTTCTCTTTCCTTATCATATTTCCTTCCATTGCATATCATATAAAGCCTTGTGCTTTGAAAGAGAAGTGAGTTTATAAGCAATATGTCTATCTAAGGTGTTTAAATTTCGCTTCACATCAAGTTTGAGGCAAATCTGTTTTTAAAAAACAACACTGTGTACAATGATTGTTTGCAGCATGTGTGATTCAGTTTCTGACATTGCATGTCATTCCGTTTGTAGCTCTTACTCTACTCCCAGTCTGCATTGTAAATATCATGCATAAGGTATGGGACAAACAAAAAAAGAGAAAAAATATAAAAATTATCTTATTCTCTGTCAGAAAAGTGCTGCAAATCCAGAGGTATATTTCTCAAGTGCTATTTAAGACTGTTTCGCAGGGTTATGGTTCAACTTTCACAAAGCTTGGCGGCTTGTGGAAGATCCTGTTAGCTTCCCAAAGATTCACACGTGTGTTTACCTCTAGATCTTATTTGAAGAAGAAAAAAAAGAATAGATTCTCTGCCTTATTATGACGATTTATGTAATCCTGCTGTGGGAATCAGTCGGATGATAATGTTACATATACACAGTGTACAAAAAAAAAAGAGAAAAAAAAAGAAAAATACAGGAAAATGAAAAAAAATTGTAGGAGAATGTTAAAATCTTATTCAACGTATTATTCTTCTGAAGAATGAAATCATGATAAGAGAGTATAAGCATTATATAATACAGCTACTTCTTGCATGTTTTACATGTTTCAAGTATGATGGGAATTATTTAGCATCGTTACCCTGAATATTGGTGGTAATTCCGGCAACGAATTTTTCACGTCTCTTCTCCACTCTGTTTGTTGATTCATCGAGTTGAATTTGTTTCTCGAGAAACTAGCTTTAGCCCATACTTGTAGATTTAAAAAACTTCTTATTAAAAAAGAAGATTATAATGTAGTTGGTTAGTACTTAGTAGTAGATCAATGTAGGATGATTTTTAATGGAATTTCCCTGTGAATTATCCACCGTGTATGTTAACAATAAGTGCGTGATATGGAGACAAAATTATTTTGACATGAACCATACATTATGGACGAAAGTCCTTGCACATTAGCAAACATACAAGCGAAACATCGAGGACATGATGCAAAAAACATCAACATAAACAAGCCTTTTTTATTATTGTGTATTTTATTGAAGAAATATTGACATTAACATGTACATTTTCAGCCTCTCCACAGGTACAATGCTATCATTTGACTTAATAATGCTGTTTAAGAAAAATGTTTGTAATTGCAATTTTTCAACCATTTCCATATGAAATAATGTTTTTGTTTGTAATGTATATTGATAATGAAATTATTGAGAATTTTACTGGAGAAGCAGTGGACAGCAGGGATATATTATCTGTAATTTAGGCTTTTGGAGAGGCTGAAATTTCCACTTTTCACAAAAAGTGAGAGAAAATATATAAACATTATTATCTTGAACATGAATATATACAAGTGCAATACATACAAAACTATGTACAAAATATAACGAAAAGACTATATTGACAAGTTTATTATTTACATGTAACATGAAATATTTGTACAAGACTTTAAAAGAATATATGTGACACTTTTTATTAAACATGCGTACATGTACTTAAAGACATTAACAGGTTTAGACAACATATTTACATTTTTCTTCTACCTCCAACACTAATACATCAGTACATCATACATATTATTTAGAAAAGGAAATGGGAATTGAGTCTCCTTTGAAATCGTCTCTCTTTGTTAGAACTTTTTGAGACAGGTATTCTTACTTTAATTGAGGAAACTCCAAAAAGTTTTAGAGATCCATCTTTTCTGAGCCTGGGCCAAAAGAAGACACTGTAGTCACAAGCAATATATGGGTGATATATTGATATAAATATTTTTAGGTCTTTTCTTGCAATTATATTAAAAGTTAAGGAACTTAATGTATTACTCCATAAGGCTGTGGGAGGGGGGAGGCAGAATTCACCTCTTGTTTTAATTTGTTGAATTCTGCATCGCACAGCAAATTTTTGAATGATGATGCGTATGGCCAATGACTTTCAATAATCTATTTCAGCTTGTTAATGTACAATATCACTGAACAGAATCTTGGATCTACATAATGTTCTTTTTTGCCAATCTGTGTCAAACAAAATCAAGGTCACATTAATGTATTGTAGATTCATGCATTATTGAAGGGGGGGGGGGGGGGGGGACGAAATTCCCATTTTCGTGCATGTGCTTGTGCAGAACCATATGAACTTGAAGTCCTTTGAGAGATTGATTCATGCATTTTTGTTGTTTAATTTATGAATATATTAGCAATAGATATATCTCCAAAGGAAACTTGGACTTATTATTCCCTAAGAAGAGCAATAACTTGATTTTTTTGTTATATATGATAAAAAAGGGACATGAGAGGATGGGTTTATCTGCACATTGTGGAAGGTTATTTGTGTAGTTTTGTATTGGTGAACAACTAACTATAGTGGATTTAATTCATTTTGCTCCATTACCATCACTTTTGTCACCAGTTTTGTGTAATCTTGAAGAATAAAAAGGGTGCTAACATGGTTTGTCCTCTTGTTAATTAAAACCACTCATGTTTGGGCTTTTGTGGATTCCATCATGGTATTTTAATTCACAGAAAGGTTTCCTTGGAAATATGGTTCTGCACAAGAATGTTTAACTCTTTTATCGTAGCTTTATTTAAAACAACATCACAAACAGAACATGTACATATGAATTTTTTTTATTTACAAAGTTTATATTTTTGCACATGAAATATTGAAAACAGTACACGAAACACATTACAAAAGAGACTGATATATGGACTGACTTGAGAAAATGTTGAGACTTGGACGTGTAGATTGACTAGACCTGACCTAACCCGACCTGGCCTGACTTGACCATTTTGAGTATGAATTGAGGTTGGAGAAATAATCCTGTGTGTGTGTGTGTTATACAAATAATGATGTATGTTTATGAATCAATGAATTTCCTTGCTAACTATTGAAATATGGAGTACAGTGAGAATGATTTTTGTGTGAATTTTATACCACTCCAAACGACCTTTGTAAAATGAGTTTTTCTTTTGATTAAATCACACCAATGGCCTTAATATCTATGCAAAAGAAAACATTTTTTTCCAGCCATGTATCCGTTATTCCAAGAATTCTTTGATATACTGCCAACGTCATATGTCGAAGCATAGCAGTGTTTTCATACAGTGCTGTTGGCTCTGTTATCGATTTTACCAGAATTGTTTAGAGCAGAAATAGTCCCATGTTGGTGCTATATAGTACTGATCTAACTTAAATTTGTCAAATCTTGGAATGCCAAGCATCAAAGATGCAGTCCAGTTTTTGACGAATGTATCTTTTCTAGTTTTCATTTAATAAGAAAACAAGACTCGTTTCGATTTCTTCTTCCTCTTTTGATAATATTATTATGAATGGAGCTTTTACAAATGCAATTTATAAAGTTTACAAGTATTTTACCTCATTGAAACAAACAAATGGGTTTTCCTCCTTGAATATTCCAGTACCAAAAAAGAAACTAAACAAGGGGTGTTTTTTTACAAAGTGCAATTTTTCCTAGTTGGGATTGTTTTATGATGCTCTACATGTAGCTACCTTCTATCATTCCAAAAAGAAATTGAAAGCTTTGAAGTGAATGTGTGTACTCATGGATGTTTTGATACTTTAATGATGTTTTGTCTTTGAAAGATGAATTTGTAATGAAACCTCTGAGCAATATCTTGTGGAATAAGCCTATGAATGTCGTTCTTGAATATTTTTGAAAACATGTAAATTTTGTTGTCGCCCAAGTGGTCTTTTTTTTTCCTAGGTTATTTTTTTTCCTTCTGCTTTCATCAGCATAATTGCATTTGTGTCCAGCATCAACACTGCTTCAAATACACATGGTATGAAAATGTACAAGCAATGCACAAAGAAGCATACTAGAATCAAATTGTAAGACACAGTGATATGTAAAAATTGGTTCTTACTTTTTTATTACAAAATTTAGTTTATTACTCTTTGCTAAAAGTAATGAAAGGCTTTAAAAAAAAAATGTTAAAAATATATAGACAACTTTCAGTGATTTTTTTTTTTTTTTTTTTTTTTTTTTGGGGGGGGGGGGGGGCGGGAAATGCTGAGGTTGACAGTGGAATAAAATCAACCATTTCTAACTTAACTCCCATGTTGGAGATACAATTAGCTTCCGATCATAATAATATATGCCTAAGATTGAAGTTGGTGTTGCAGAAGCTTTGATTTGCTCTAGTTTAGATCTTGCAGAGAACCGCTCCATAATGCAATACCATCTTCTTCAAATTGCCAAATTTTATCTCCAAGATAATCTACTCCTGTGTATGTGTGTTGAAAAAACTCAGTTTGAATGTCAGTTTAGACTTTAATGATTATAATGACTATAATTTTACTTTGTATAATGATATCTGGTTGATGTGTAGTGGAATACATGTAAAGAGTTATGAGAAAATGAATAAGTGAGATGACATGTTGCAAAATTGATGAATTCCTTGTGTGTGAATGGATGACGTTGGACGACTGAGGCGGACTGTTAACATTAACATAAAAAATTATGCTAATCAGAGCATCATTTGTAGATAGGACTTTGTGGAATGTTGTTACTGTAGTACTACCAATTAGATGAGAATGATGTTTAATGTGCATTTGTTTCTTTTTGAATGAATTACAAGAAATGGTTGGTGTTGGTTGTGAAAAGACACGCACTTTCTTTTCTTCTTTTTTTCCTCATAACTGCTGCATGGTAATGAAATTGTATGTTTTTAGGAACCAAATGATGCTCTGATTATCAGCAAGACATTGCTATCTTTTCATTCTTGTATCAAGGTGACACTGAAAGCACTATGACAAGGATGAAATGATGGATAAATATGATATAGATTTGAACAAAACATACACAATGTCAACATTTAGATATCAACAAGAATATGCGAAAACATTTTACAGATTGTAATTTAGAACATGATATTATGTACAGAGTCATAAAGAAACAAAACATTTTTTTTTATATACATGGTGGTACAAAGATATTACAGATCAGC
Organism: Strongylocentrotus purpuratus; assembly: GCF_000002235.5. Lineage (NCBI taxonomy): Eukaryota > Metazoa > Echinodermata > Echinoidea > Camarodonta > Strongylocentrotidae > Strongylocentrotus > Strongylocentrotus purpuratus. The sequence continues at coordinate 15,211,918 of NW_022145607.1, forward strand.
GTGAATACTAATTACTATTTTAAAAAAATTCTTTGTATGAAGTAGAATGTTAGTAAAGAATGTTCTTTTCTATATTTCATCATCACTGCTAATACTGCAGGAATGTTGAAGGTAGAAGTATGTGAAGATATGTGTATCTAGCTAATCAGTTTCTATGTCTCACATACGGTAGAGATTTTAAATTGCTTCCAATTTATCTAATTGCCTTTCACAATTGTATCTTACACTCTCTATACAACTGTTTAGGGCACCATTTTAGGTGATCATGTTAGGGATCTTTGCTTTACTTAATTAAGTTCTGGTGTTATAATCACAATTATGTTATATTTACTTATAATGAACGATGATATTACTATTGTGTTTAAACAATTCTAGTTATACACTTGACTGTTGTCTTTTGAATTCAACCTTTCAAAATTGTACATTTCATCTGAATTAATAGATACTCTCTCACTTACTAATTCAAAATCTAGCGATAAAAAAAAAAATCCAAATTCATGTAGGGAGTACAGTGAAATTCAGAAGTATTAATTGTGTTATGCTTTATACATTAACTGAAAATGAAAATGGCATTTCTTTTCACTCTTGATTGCTGTGTTGAAAATTCAAGGTGGGATTAGGTGTTCAGTGTTTAATGCATCAGTGTATGTATTTAAATAAATGAGGCTATCAATGAATATTTAGGGTTTCAGACCAAGGTATTAAATCACAATATATCTGAGGATCACTTTGCTAATGGAATAAAGCACAAGAGGGAGCCCTTGCCTCTTACATCCATCTCTTTTGCTTTGTACGTGTAGGTCTACAAAAAAAAAAAACTTTTGCTCTAAGAGGTCAGATTTGGAAGTAATCAATTTTGCCAGTTTTATTTTGTTAAAAGTTCAATTAATGTTTATCTTTTATTTTCAAGGACTCTACATCCAAATATTATTTATTAATTGCTAGAGGAAGAAAAAAGATTAATTGAACAATTTCTAGTTTAACTAATCCAGGATTAAGAATTTATGGTAGTTTGACAATTGCGATTTTTGTTCTTTGCAAACTCAATTATTTTGTATTTTATTGCGAACTGCCTATTTCGGATAAAATAATGTGGAAATAGTCATCATCGCACCATCCATTGAAAAATAATCATTTCTCAGTTCACCAAAATTGTGTTTTGTCATTATTTGAGTCTCATTGAATGATGTCTGAATGATGTCTGGTGTGAGTTTGTAAGTGAAAAGGCTGTATTCTGAAAATGGTTTTATCTTCTTATATAAATCATCATAGGTTTGGCATCCCTTTATATTGACTTCGAGCAAGCTTGATAGTTTGAAATTTCATGAAAGGGAGAGGGAGGTCATTTTTAGGGATGTTTGCTGATATGAAGGGGAAAAAAAAAAACTTGTTTTAAAAGAGCTGGAAAGTTCTCCCCAAAAAGGGTCATACTATAGGGTTATATAAAGTTTATTTTGAGCCAGTAATTAGGCAAAAAAGGGTTATATGTTGTCAAAAATTATCTTGAAACCCTGCAAATATGGGGTCATTTCACAGTACACTCTGCCAATGGTCATGTGTTTCCTATCCCCTTGAAAGTGAAGTGAATAACCTGGGCACAATTATAGATAGCTCTGTATGAGGAAAGTTACAAAGACGTGTGCATTCCCAAATCAAAGTGTTTATCGATTCTGAGTAATTGTAAGAACAACTAAAATGAGATACCCCTGTATACTAGAAAAGGGGCTTATGTGGCAGTTTGGAAGAGAGAGTTAGATGATATCCATATATAGAGAGTGATAATGAATGACACTGTTTACAGAAATCGTGAGAAAGGGGGAGTAAAAAGGGGATGGGGTAGGGAGGAGAGAGAAAAAACTGCAAGGCCGGGTCGGAAGGATTTGAAGAGATCAAGCTAAAACTTAACCAACGATTTTAGCAGTCCTATGATTCCAGGACTATGCAAACTCTAACTCTCTCTCTCTCTCTCTCTCTAGTCTATTGTCATAATTATCATTTGCTGCTGCTGCTTCTGTTAGCCACCGGTTATCACTTAAAGGCACACTGTCCTACTTGTAGTTACTTGCTCCCTCTGTATAGAAAACTTCCCCAATCGGTGCCTGTTGGTCCCCCATGATCCTCTGTTTCTTATGTTAAATGAGAGCTGAGTTAATGAGATAGCCACCTGTCACAGTGACCTCGCTGGCTAGCTGGGCGGTCTAATCCCTTCTGGCTGAAGTAGTAAAGCCTGCCTTTAATTTGCGATTGTGATTAACAACAAAAAAAGAAATATTACTTGCACGTACTATAGAAGAAAAAATGAATGTATTGCGACGGAGTACGTTTGTGAAATGCAGTGTGATAAAGGACACGTCAGCTGCTTGAAATTTGCCTACTCGGACTCTGGCAGTTACGACGTAAAAGAAGGGTGAGGTTATCCTATTTTTTCATTCGATATTATGTGATTTATATATAATTAAGAACTTAAGTGTGGCATGTTAATTGTGAACGGTTTACCGATGTAATTTGCACTTTTCAAACTCATATTAATCATATTTACGTTACGGAAGGAAGGAGGAAATGGGGAGAGATCATCACTCCACGATCGCCGAGCCTTCCGTGTGGGCTGTCAACGAGAGAAGGTGCCGATGGCTTCGCTGCAGCTGCTAGCGCTAGCTACATCTTGTACATGTACATTTGTATAGTATTAGCTGTGCAGCGACTGAGCTAGTGTGATTGGGGAGCTGGGAGATCATGGCCTATGCTAATGTTACTTGTAAGGCCTAGTCTACCCCTATGAAGAAAAAAAAGACCCTTTAATTATTGCTCAAATCATTCTTGATCAACGAGAGAGAGCAAGCGCTTAGCCAGGATTTTATTTTAGGGGGGGGGGGGGCGGTAGTGAGCACGTAAAGTGTGCGAATCACTTACAGAACGCAAAGCGCGCTCCCTAGAGGGGTGGGTGCAGGGAGGGGAGAGTTTTCCCCCTCCCTTGCGAAGTGTGGAAGCTTGGACGTTTCATTAAATTATTAGAAAAAGAAGACGATTCGTTGTACCGTTCTCGACTCTTAATCCTTGTTTGAATTAAGTTTTCCTTCCTCCGCGCCTAGCGCGGAAGCTCTGACGTTTCATTTAATTGTTAAAGAAAGAAGACGATTCATTGTACCATTCTCGACTCTTAATCCTTGTTCTGAATTCTGTTTCCCCCTCCCTTTGACGTTTCATTAAATTATTAGAGAAAGGAGACGATTCATTGTACCGTTCTCGACTCTTAATCCTTTTTCCCCCTACGTCCTCTTCCTTTCTTCTTTCTCTTTTTTTTGGGGGGGGGGGGGGACTCATTTTTTCATTTTTTATAAATGCAAATTAGCTTTGTATACTATTGTCGTCCATATTTTTTGTCTTTAGACTTGACACTTGTGTCATGAATGTGTTGAGGACAGCAAATTAAAAAATTCTGTAAAACCTATTTTTGAGGTTGCTTTGGTTTTAAATACACTGCACATTCAGGCTCTACACAAATTGCTGTTTTACAATTAACATTTAAGGCCTATATATCTGAATAATGCAACAGAAGTCGTCACAAAGTTTTGCACCCTTCAAAACACTTTTTGTACATGTACATGTATGTCAGGGTAATTATAAAAGGGTACATGCATGACAAAGGATCGGGTGTCCGGACACTTAACAAACAAAGACTTCTCTTTTGCTTTCGGATTTAACGAAAAGTATTCATCAAATAGCACTAATCATCATGAATATTTGTCCTTTATAATATTGTCCAACGTAAGACTTCAAGGCCCACTGCACCACTTGTAGCTACTTGCGCCCTCTATACAACAAACAATGCCTAATCGGTGACCATTGGTCCCCCATGATCCTCTTTTTCTTATGTTAACTGAGAGCTGAGTTGATGAGATAACCACCTGTCCAGTGACCTTGTAGGGCGGTCTAATCCCTCCTGTAAACTATGGCAGATAAGCTTTAAAAGATTTATAAAATTTTGCTTGTAAACTTCTTCAAATTGCTGTTTTTAAAGCAACTGTCCAGGCCAAACAACATCTGAGTATACATGTAGTCTAAATCTATAAAATCTACTGGTCTTGTACCAAAGTACACATGTTCCAAATTTGTATTGTGTAGCACTGCAATGTCTATTCAATTGAATTCAATTTAATTCAATTCAATTCTGGTTTATTGTATACAAACAGCATGCTGAATAAAATGTCCGGAGACTCATTTAATTCAGTTTACAAATTATACATACCGGTACATTGTATCAAAAGAATATACAAAATCAAAACATTATCTTCATATTGTTAATTCTAGTTAACAAAACAACTACTGTTATATCAAATAATTGTTGAATAATACTCATCTATAACATTTAAATAGTTAAATATTTTCTAACCATTTTTCTGATTGTCAGACTCATACACTTTTTAATTAATAACTAATCATTTTTTTAACCTAATACCCTTTCATGGATAAGGCCGCCATTTTAATTTGCGCATAAACATTGCGCCTCCAAGTTTTTTAGATGCGTATTTATTGTTGCATCTAGGCACTGCTTGCGTTGTGCGCTCACATCATATCGACATGGGCGCCATTTCAAATTACGAGTAAACATCTTTGTAATACTCGTAATTTAAAATGACGCCTATGTCTAGGCATGCACACTCTTGTAACTGTGAAAGAGTGTATTAACATTTTGTTAACATGCACATTATATGGCTGATTACTACAAGAAACATGATGACAAAAATATTAAAATGTATAATAGTAGTCCTATCAGTATACTATGAAATCTGAATACATGTACATCTCATTTCATGTTGTCACGTTTTGTTTTCTTTGAGAGGAATATGATCAAGGAAATAAGCATTTGAGTTATCTAGCATGTAGGTTTTTCTTCCTTTTTCCCCTTTATTTCAGAGAAATATTACTGAACATGTAGATATTCTAGTGTTTACTTTAATGTTTCATGCATAACAAGGAAGTGTGTAATGTTATATCGCCATCTAGGACTCATTTATAATTGTATATGTTGGCTTTTACCCAAGTTTGATCTTTGAGACTCTTGCAAACACAATAAAATTTAATGTTATCCTTAACCTAATACACTGTATGCTTTCTAAGTTTCTATGGTATTATTTGTCCATTTTGCTCAATGTTTGTTTATCTATTTCATAAGATTTGTTTTGAGCTGTCATCATAACATAAATTCTTTTTCCAGTTTTTAAAAGAATAACAAAGGTCATGTATGTCACAGCAGAATTCTAAACATTTTACCAGTGAAATTTGCATTGACAAATATTCATTATACAATTAAAAAAACATAAGAAAACACTTTAAAGGTCTTGAGGAAGTTACAAAACTGATGCGTGTCAGAAAAATAATGCAGGAAAAGGGAATCCATCTCAGTTTAATGCCCTTCTATAATATAGTATGTGTATAAATTAAATAGAATTTTGGTATGTGTTTGAGTTACATTTAGATCACAGTTCCCCAGTAGCCTGTTGTACACTGCATTACAGTGTATAGTAGCTTCATGTGATCACTCCTATCTCCCTGACGTGCTTGACCTCTTAACCCTGGCCAGATCAGACCATAGAAGGGTCATTCCATGTCAAATCACCCAAAAAATCTGAAAATCTTAACCCGACCATTTTTATTTTGATGAAACTTGGTGAACTTGTTGAGTGTGATCTCACAGCACCAAATCCCAAATTTTAGGTCAATCGGGTGAGGGGTTTGGGAGCTACGGCCCACCAAATTTTGAGATTTTTTCAAAAATGGGGGTGGCAGGCCTACCTTTGAACCCTTGTATCTCGGGATCTAATGGGTCAATCTTCTCGAAATTTGTATTGTTGGAAAGGGTATTCAATAAGGATTCCAAATCTGCCGCCATTTTGAAGATTCGTACATGTTGGGGTACTTTGACCTCTTGACCTCAGATTTGACCTTGAAATTGACCTTGTGGATCACGTAACTTTGACAACATTTTTCATGAAATGTAATCTCTGACATGTTCACTAAAACATATAAAAGTTTCAGAGATATAATATTTTTTGTTTTGGAGCAATAAGGATTGAAAGTATCCATGCTCACAGATATTCACAATAAGCCCTATTATAATGTATACATGTACATGTACAATACATGCAATATGCACAGTACAACATACATCTTCCACATGCTTTTTTGTTTTAGTCATATCCATCCTAAATGTCAGCAGTACTTGAATAGAAATAAAATGACAAGTTCATATAGGCCTAAAGGGTTAACAGGATGTATGGCTTTAGACCTCCGAGTCAGTTCTAGGAAAATTCCCCCCCCCCCCCGGAAAACTACCCTCTAAGGACAATTACCCCCAGAGGACAATTACCCCCCCCCCCCCTATTTGTTAAAGGGGAAGTCCATCCTGATAATAAAGTGGTTTTAATCAAAGCAGATTTTTTTTTTTTTTGGGGGGGGGGGGTATAATATTCTTGAGGGGTAATTTTCCTGGGGGGGGGGGGGGTAATTGTCCTAGGGGGAAATTGTCCGGGGGTTAATTGTCCTTGGGGGGCGGGGACAGATTGTCCTAGGAGGTAATTTTCTGGGGGGTAATAATCCTCTGGGTGTGATAGTCCTTGGGGGGTAATTGTCCTCGGGGGGGGGGGACATTTCCTGAGGGTTAATTTTCCAGGGGGGTAATTATCCTAGAACCGACTCAGAGGCCTAAAGCCATACATCCTGTTAACCCTTTAGGCCTACATGAACTTGTCATTTTATTTCTATTCAAGTACTACTGACATTTAGGATGGATATGCCTAAAACAAAAAAACATGTGGAAGATGTATGTTGTACTGTGCATATTGCATGTACATGTATTGTATACATTATAATAGGGTTTATTGTGAATATCTGTGAGCATGGATACTTTCAATCCTTATTGCTCCTAAACAAAAAATATTATATCTCTGAAACTTTTATATGTTTTAGTGAACATGTCAGAGATTACATTTCATGAAAAATGTTGTCAAAGTTACGTGATCCACAAGGTCAATTTCAAGGTCAAATCTGAGGTCAAGCGGTCAAAGTACCCCAACATGTACGAATCTTCAAAATGGCGGCAGATTTGGAATCCTTATTGAATTCCCTTTCCAACAATACAAATTTTGTGAAGATTGACCCATTAGGTCTCGAGATACAAGGGTTCAAAGGTAGGCCTGCCACCCCCATTTTTGAAAAAATCTGAAAATTTGGTGGGCCGTATCTCCCAAACCCCTCACCCGATTGACCTAAAATTTGGGATTTGGTGCTGTGAGATCACACTCAACAAGTACACTAAGTTTCATCAAAATCAAAAATGGTCGGGTTAAAACCATTGGGTGATTTGACATGGAATGACCCAGAATCTACATGTAAGGTCCACTGTCAGATTCAAACAGTGGTGGAACTATCTACCGGTAGACATTGGCTTTTGTGATAGGTGTGGGGGCGGGGCACTGCATGTAGGGCAACCACTGTTCCATTAATCTACTTTTCATACCTTGTATATTAAATCAATTGCTTAGCAGCAGCATAAATGACTTCATACATAGCTTTTTTTCGAGGGAACAAAGCAAGCTAGAAAAAAGTTGGGCCTCATTTTGTGTTTTGATCGAAAATGTTTGGACAGGAACTTCATTTATAATAATTCATGCTTGAGCTATTGACCTGTATGTTTCAAGTAATATCAGATTTGATTTCAATGTGAAATATACATGTATACGAATGGCATTCAAATACACTCTTTTTTATATGGGCCCTCCCAATACCCAAGTACTTTTTTTTTCAAGTTGGCTTCAAAACTAAGTATGTACATGTTAGTGTTAGTGAGAAAAAATGTCAGAGAAACAATCTTTAGGTGGTTTTAGGAGCAATTTAGTGTTCATTTACCAAATTATTCACAGTGAAAGTCAAGTTTTGATCATGGTGGAAATTTGTGGGGGAGGCATTCCCGGATCAATTTCTAAAGTGGTTATTTAGTTTGATATTATATCCTGGAGCAGTGATAAAAGATATTTAGAAACCCAAGGAAGTAACACGGATGCATGTACATGTACATCAGAGCTGCCAAGTCTCCCGGATCCTGCGGGAGACTCCCGGATTTTGACCCAATATCCCGTTTTCCCGACCCCATGCAAAAATCTCCCGGATTTCCAGATTTTAAGTTGTATTATTTTCATAAACGACTGTTTCACAAGACTAGCATGTTGAGTTCGTACGTACGTATACAAACACACGGCAATTCTGTAATATGAATTTTCCTGTTATCCAGTCGTCGAATATAAATTTACCGTGATATCGTACTTTATTTAACAGCGTAATAAATGAGAGTTACGCCGAACGACTGGCGGGCTAATCTAACAAACCATTGGGAACATGTGATAATGTGAGTGGTGTTTGTGTGATAGCAATTCGCCTGCTTGCTCTGCCGGGCGGCTTCCTCGCCGGCCCCCGTAGCGTCCCGGTACGTTGGTGCCGGTTTCCGATCGGTCGCGTCAGAGCAGCCAGAAGTTGCACTGATACAACAAGCAGACTTTGTCTGCTGCGATCGGCCCAAAAAACTGCACATTTCAACATCAGTTTTTGGATTGATTTGGGGACTTTTGCGATGTGATTTTTAAGTGGATTATCATTTGATACCAACATGGCAGTGTTACTGCAGAGTGGATTTTGAAGCCGACTTTTTTTTTCTGATCTCCTTTGCCGTTGGGAACGCATCGATATAACTTGCATCTTCCGAAGGCGTAAGTCAACTTTGTCCAAAACAAGGCTGTATTTTGCTCTCTGTTTGAGTATTAAAATATCATCCAGGACAATGTCGAAGTCGAAATATTATCAGAAATATAAAGATGACTACCACTTGGAATGGCCTTGTGTTGGGAAATCTACGAAAGGCGAATACTACGCATTTTGTACAGTTTGCGGCGCAGATATCTCCATCAAGAGTGGGGGAAGAAATGATGTATTTCGCCACATCACATCTGACAAACACAAGCAAACCGCGAAAGCAAGGGGCAATACAAAAGGAATACAGAGCTTTTTCAGGTTAGTATGAACAGTTCTTAGATTTGTAAAATCGAGAAATAGTCTACCCCTCTATACCATAGACCTGAGTTCATTTCGTCAGTAGTTGGGGACCTCATTAATCTCCCTAAAACTTAGACTTACTCATAAACACGTGTGCGGGACTTGAAGGGTGGATTTTCTCACGATTTTATGTTTTTATTTGAAATACTAATCTGCACGTTGACGTTGAGAAGACTGCCAAGACATCCATTACATCAACCAGCTCGTTGACAGCTACATCAAAGCAATACTCATCGGTTTCAAGGACTTTGAAAAGGAAATCAAGCGGGCCTCAGGGTGCATTACCTGCCAAGCGACCTGTTCTGAAAGCTGGAACCTTGACTGCAAGCTGCACCAATTCTTCAGGAATCACGTCTGGTCAGAGTCCATCGTTTGCTGATATCACCCCAAACCAAACTGTATTGTTACTTCCTCAAATACAGTAACAAGATCTTTGATGACATCAACCTACTCCTACAGAGAGAAGAACCCTGCATTCACATTCTTAATAAGCAGCTTAATAAAACCTTCCAAGATATGCTTGTTAGATTCGTGCAGCCAACAGTGATTGTTGAATGTTCTGATGTCAAGAAAGTGCAGTATGGTAAGAGAGATTGCCAGAAGTCAGATAAAGATCTAATGATTGGAAAAGATGCCAAGGAATACCTGGAGAGTACAACAAGCCCAGAAGATGATTCTCCCCTTCGTCTTACAGATGCTGATTTGACATACTTCTACTTGTCGGTGAGGAAGTATTATGAATCAGCATGTGACTATGCCTTGAAAACCTGGCCACTAGATGTTAAGTTCCTTAAGGAGGCTGAAGTGATTGATGTCAGTTCCAGAAGAGATGTGTCATTTTCATCTGTGCAATACTTTGTTGAAAAGTACCCTTGCATTTTGAACAGACAATCAGAGAATGGAGACCTGGACAAGCTTGAGCTGGAATTTGCACAATACCAGGTTGAAGACTTTTCAGGGGAACCAGAGATCCTGAACAAAAACTTGAGAATAGACAAGAAATGGTCTGCAATTTCAAAGATGGAGGATGGCAATGGCTCAAAGAAATACACACTTCTGAGCAAAGTGATGAAATCTTTGCTTGTGATACCACATTCCAATGCTTCATGTGAAAGAGTTTTTAGCATTGTTAGGAAGAACAAAACTGATTTCAGGGGATCAATGAATTTGAAAACACTTCAAGCACTCCTAACAGAGAAAATTGCCAACACAGATGTCCCATGCTACCAAAGGGAGTATAGCAAGGACCTCCTTAGCAAACTCAAGCAAGCAACCTACCAGTCACTTCAAGGAAAACCCTCAAGCACACCCCAGTCCTTGCCTTCCACAAGTACATCCCCCATTTCACAATAGAGGTAACAGGAGTTCATAGTCTGAAATATGATGTGAAGTTCATATGTTATCAATTGTATGCAAATAAAATGTGCCATATCAAAGCCTTCCATTTTGAGAAATCATTGAAAAAATGTGTTCTAAAAGGGTTTCAAAGAGGCTTAAAACCAAGAGCTTTTGGGGGCCTGCCCCCTGCCCCCCCCCCCCCCCCCACCAGGGGCACTAAAAGGCCATTCTTGGTTCCCGCCAACAATGAAGTCGTTCGATGCTGCTCTCTCAGAAATCTCCCTGATTACCCAAATCAAATGTTGGCAGCTCTGTGTACATGTACATGTACACTTTAATAACTGGTTTCACTGCAGATGTTTTGTTTATTCAGAGGTCTTGTGTAAACACGTTCTCTAGAGACTGAATCTTTGAAAATATATGAGGAGATTTGGAGGATACAGTGTACACATGTACATGTACATGTATGTGTACACGTGTATTAAGTGTAGAAAGATACATGTATATGAAAATTGAAGGTTGAAATGAATCGTAGATTTAATTTGATATTGTTTGGAAAATGGAAAGTACATATTTTATGATTTTTTTTAAAACTGGTATCTGAATTTCTTTACTAGTACAACTAGTATGCTTACATCTATCAGATGGGATGAAGAGGAAAGCATGCATTTGTGAACCTGTGCTAAATAATGAAGTTTGCCGTGTATTTCAACTTCCCACCACCCCCTCTATAGTTATCAGGAGAGAAAAAACAGGAGATACATGTAGGAAGAAGAGAGGGGAGAAAGATGAAACTTCAGCCTGTATATTAATGTACATATTGATTCATACTCAATAATTTCTTTGTTTCTCTCTTAAAGGCAAACTCCAAGTGAGCACAAGTAGAACCCCAACAATTCCTCAGACAGCTTCATCGTGGAAGGTAGCCAACATCATTGTCATTGTCATTGGAGACAAGGCTGACTATTTCCTTTTGCTGAGGAAAAGAAATGTACATGTGTAGGAACTACTGTATGAAAGCGAACACAGCCTAAAGTTGGATTTGCACTTGGATTACTTGGGAAGTGTAAGGATCATTCACATCATCCTGCTAAGAATCAGAAGTCAACCCAGCATTAATGTCACCAGCTTCCACAGGGGAAGTCTTCTCACCGTCTGGCTAATGACTGTATGATACGCTCGTTGTGTCACTGGACCCGTTCTTCTGACGTCGTCGGGACGTCTAACTGTCATCTCATGCTGGATGTGGGAATGTTTAGTCATAGCTAGGTCATAACACCTGGGCTTCACAGGTGTAGGCATTCCCTCGTGCTAGCTGTGTGGGCAACACGTGACTAACCATCCAGTCATGCTGATTCGAGTCTAAAGACTGAACAAGGGAACTTGGCAGGGGATGGTTAACCTCTTCTGCTCTTTAGCTAACATCTTTCTTTGTCACAAGGAGAAGCAGGAGGAAGTACAGTACTTTCCCTTTTGCTTTGAGTTAACGTACATGTTTGACAACCTAGAGTGGAGCTTCATTGTGCTCTACAAGTGATTCAGTATTGCTTTCTGTGTGTTTCAGATGGTTATAGAGATGTCATTTTAATAACAGATTGTGGAGCGATCACGAAAGCCTTGAGGATCAGGCAGCGCACCAATGGTCAGACTCTGTGATTCAATGTGATATTGCTTTGACCTCACCAAGGAATTGGTCCAATCCGTTTATCAGAGGATGGGCTGTGAAGCACTAGTTCCCTTGATTTAGAAAGTGACATTTTGGACAAGAACTCCAGTATGGATATAAAGATAGCTGTACAGGAGAAACTGAACACTGCTGCAGGAGAGCAATGCATAGACATATCCTTTTTAAATCATTTTTAGATCTACAATGTACAGTATATCTACATACTGGTATACACTGTATATGACATGTAAACTACCCTAAATCAGTATTAAAAATCAAATCCTTTTTGTAGTTTGTAAAAGACATTTCTGAATATAATTCATTACTTCTTGAAGGTCCCAGGAGTTCAAGAATCCTGTTTTGGGATCTGTGCATTGAATCCTTTTTAGAACTGATGAAGTTTTGAGGTCCAGAGTGAAAATCTATGGGCCTCTGTGTAGTAGTAGACCTTTGTTTTGTATCAAACTCTGCTTGAAATAAGACGTTTTGATTGCATACTGTAGACAAGGACTATGGGTATTTTTGACAAATTGCAATTTGATTGTATTCTGAAACTACATACATGTATACTGTACAACTAAGTTCATAAATGTAGCTTCATACCCAACCCTGTTCTAATAAAAATTAATAGATGATACTAAGATGATTAAAAAACACTGATTCAAATGTGCATGTACAGTGTATGTTAATCAACTATTTCAGATTTTCAATTATTTTCGGGCCATATTATTCAAATTATTGGTAAAAAATGTACAGTATACAGATATATTATCTCCATTTGTTTGCTCAAAAGAGGAAAAAGTAGGCAACTCTATTTTACTAGACTTTTAGGTTGTGTGGCTAGAACATCATTACTCAAAAAGTTCATCTAATGGCAATGTTGTTTAATAATTACATGTACATGTATGCAGCACAGTTTTTGTAACCTACAGTAATGACAGTACAAACAATTGATGAAACATATTCATATTATGGCCATTGTAAGGGTTCCTGCACATTTGTAAATTTAATGACACATAATACTTGTAAATTTATTAACTGTCCTTTTTAATATAAATACATTTCAAAAGTACTTTTTAATGGTCATATTAATTTTTTCATTTCTAAATGTAAAAAAAAAGATACAATAGAACTACTCCTTTAAAAAAAATAGTAAAAGGCAATGCGCACTCCATGCGATATTGCCTACAATTTCTGTAAGAGTTCTGTAATTGGAAGAGTCATAAAGTTTGAAGTACCGTACAATTTCCGAACTGTGCAATTATTACATGAGAACATTTTGTTGAGAATGTTTTGAATGGAACGAAAGCAAAACTGACAATTCGGAAAGCAAGATCTGATGTGAGTTTTCCTGTAGGTTTACAATAATTTAAAGGAAAACTACATTTAATTTGTACAAATTGATAACACTGCCTTATTAAAGTTCTCTCAAAAAGAATGTATTATTTCAAGCTATGTGATATAATATATTACCTTGACTAACTAACTTTGCACTATTTGGAAGGCACACTTGTACCCGACTGGTTACAGGGCAAGCGGTTGCTAGCCCTCGTCCATTGCCCAACTGCAGCAAGAGGAGTCGGAGAGCAAGGGTAAGTATAATTTGTTTTCTTCCAAAAAATGATTGAAAATATTGGAATGTTTTGCAGTGACAGAGATGGGTTAAAAGTAATGTTCATTTACAACCTGTAATGTATTCAGGTAAATTTCTCTCAGGCTTAGCATTCCCCCAAATTAATAGTCTAATATGTACTGTTTGTGGTCGTAGGCAGCATTTTATACACTGAAATCTACAATGTACACTGTACATGTATGCTCATAAATTAACAATTAATTAGCCTACACTGTAATTGAAGATTACAACATACAGTACATGTAATGTGAAAGAGGTACAACATGTAATAAAGTTAAAGTCGAACACAAACACAAAAGAAGAAATAACCATATAGAAATGTGAAAAATACTGTGCTCTCCCAATTTTCTTTTCATTAAAAACAAAATTGATCTGGTTTTAAATAAAGGGTCAAAGACAGGTGCATGTATGAGACTGTTCATTTTGTATGACATTCTACACTGTGTGACAGAGACGAGTCAGACATAAAGGATATTCTAAGAAGACTTTTGATGGTAGATCTTTGGTTGAAGCAGTACCCTCTTTTCTTGAGCACTTAATTAGAGAAATCCTGACCCTCACGACAATCGACTTCAACAAGTGGGAGTCTCCCAATGTATTGACGTGATCGTAACCGCAAGATCGTGTGGGAGGTGTATTTATGGAAACCAACTTCTTGAGATTTGTCCAAAAATACACATGTGCAACCTGCCAGAGGGGTTGATCACGTGTCACCAGTGCGTGGCACATCTTTGTCATTTTGGCTACATTTCTGCAACATGAGTTGATTGGCAACTGGTGGTTTTTGTGTGGTACATGTAGATACATGTAGATATCGATATCTTCTTTGAATTATTGTTCTTTTTTAGTGCTAAAAAAGAGACTTCTAAAGGAAATTTAAAAAATACAACCAAAAAACAACAACAAAACAGACAAACAGAGAAATTGAAATGAAGAATGTGAAGAAAAACTTGAGAGACAAAGAATCACATGTACGTTTACAGTACATTATTTTCTGTCCTTTGCTTCAAACAGAAAAAGCACTGTATACTTCAGTTTAATGGTATTATTTTTGTTAGGGGGATTGTATTATGGTTGTTTGGGGGGGGGGGTTAATTTTCACCATGGAACAAAGTTTCAAACCCACCATAGAAGCAATTTCTGATGGTCTCACTGTCACTTCATTAGGGTGAAAGTGGATTCCTTTATAACCTTAAAGACCCTTTCAGGAAATGTACATGTAAACACACATACAGTACATGTAAGTTCATGAACTTCATGCACAAGTATAAATTCATAGTCAATACGAACATGTACTACATGTACTGTGTGTATTAGCATGCTGTGTCAAGGTTAGAGTGGGCCATTCTATTGATGTTGTATCGGTACATGTGGAGAGGGAGACATTTATTAGTGTAAATTGACAAATGTATTCTTATGTGCCAGTACATGTACATGTATGTAGCGCTGTCTGAGTTGATATATGATGTACAGTACATAAAGGAAAGTTGTTTAGTATTATCTGCATTTTTACAGTCATCAAGAATGTGAATCTCAGAACGAGAATAAAGATCATAAATCTATGTTTGAAGATACATACATATAATTGAAAAGACATTATTCAAAACCATTTTGAAAAGATACATGTACATGTACCAGGCCTGATAAACACCCGATTTAAATCGGTTTTCCGATTTTTAAAAAAAATTTCCCGATTTTTTCCTGATTTTATTTTTTTCTTCCCGATTTATTAAAAAAAAAAAAAAAAAAAAAAAAAAATCCAGATTTTTTTTTTTTTTCACCATTTTTTCTTCCTTCTTCCATATTTTATCCTGATTTTCCTGATTTCCCTCTTATTTTCTCTATTCTTCCCTATTTTGCCCTATTTTTTTCACAATTTTCCCGATTTTGTCCCAATTTTCTTACTCGAATGGGGGGAATGTTGTTAGATGCCATTTTTTCCCCGCGAATCCTCTTTTTTTTTTTTTACTCGAGGGGGGCGTGGTTGAGGGGGAAACAAAAAAACTTTTTTTTTTTTAGTGCTCACTATCACCCCTGATGTACATGTAATGTGCAAATATAGATGAAATAATCTTTTAATTTGTTTTTGTCTCTCTACTTACGATGATTTTAACAAGCTTTATAGAAACTCTCAGTCACAATTACAGTAGTATCCAGGGGGTAAACCATCATGACAAATTTTGTCAAGTGTTTTGTTTTCTTCTTTTAATTGATATTAATTTATATATTTTTGGGTCCTATTTCTTTTCCATCTAGACTGCTGATTTTCACCAGACCTGACATTATAAAGCAGAGTAGTGACCTCACACTCGTTCGTGCACTACCAATCAAGGGGGATTTCAGCTACACAATAGGTGAGTAATTAAATACAAGCAAATCACTTTTTTCTCATTTCTGACAATGAAATATTACTTTTACCAACAGATGGCGAACAAAAGGCCTGTAATTGCTATTTTTGTTGTTGATTAGAGCTTGGATAACGCAATTTGTGTTCATTTATACACTAATATCAGTCATTCAAGTTTTACTAAATATTTTATTACCTTGTTATTGTTATTGCAATGAATATCTATTTTGATCCTTCCCCTTGCTGTCTATGATTTGTGTGCATGTATGTACAGTATGGTGGTGACCGTCATACAGTCAAACCTGCTTTGCCAAATAGAAAGAAAACCTGTCTCAATAGACTAAATTTTTCATATCCCCTGGCCATAGTTCTCATCAAAAATTGTATGGAACCTGTAAAGAAAAACCATTTGCGCGAAAAAAGGGCCACTGAGCAGTCTTTACTAGTTCCTCTGCATGTGTAATATATGCTCCATTTAAATGATTAAAACATTTTTTTGGTTATATTATAATGTACATACCTGTACATACATTATGTATGTACAAAAAATGTACACAGACTTGTCCATTCTAAATAAAGGTGGAAACTGCATGCATATACTGTATACATGTAGACCCTTTTTTGAAAACAGTACACATGAACTGCATGCCTTCAGGTACAGACTTTAACTTTACTATAAATACTAATAGTAAGAATGGACTTAACAATTTGAAATTTTGCCAATTATGATTTCAATATTCACGCTTGCATTTACAATACTCAGCATGGCCCTCTTCAGGTGAGAAAATATTTTAAAAAGCATATTTGCTGTTATTATTTTTCTCAAGAAATAATATTAACCCATTCCATATTAAAGATTTGTATTTGGTAGAGAATGGATTTTTGCACACTGTAGCCTGACTTTGGTTTCAATGGATTAAGAAATGTTTAGTCCCGGTAGGTTTGTGCATGAATGCACCATACCATTCTGAACCCACTGCACAACATGAATTTCCACATGTATATTACATGCGCTACATGTAATAGCATACAGTCATATCACAGCATGAGTTTTCTTGTATTAAAGATGTTACTTGCATGCAAGTACTAATACAGTATGTTATACTGTACATGGCGGTAAAGGAGAGTCACAAAGATTAATTAATGTATAATTTATGAGACTCAAATGTTGGTATGAAGAAACGCCTTTGCTCATATTTCACATATACAATGCATATGAAGGTGTACATTGTATCTTGCAGTAGGTATTATAGGTAACTATCCAGGGCAGCAATAAGCTTTTATACAAGATAAAAATGAACATTAAAATTCAAATAACATGGCACTATATTTAGAATTAATAAAAATGTTATCTAACTACAAATCATCAATATAATTATACAGATAAAATACACATTGTTGAAAATCTGGAAAATTACATACAATATTATTATCATTAAAATTGAAAACCTATAGAAATCAAAATTAACTAATAAGACTAGTGCTGTAACATCACGGATATCTCCAATTCCGTTTAACCGCCTGTCAAAACCGGACGAGTCACAAAGATTAATTAATGTATAATTTATGAGGCTCAAATGTTGGTATGAAGAAACTCCTTTTCTCATATTTCACATATATATACATACAATGCATATATGAAGGTGTACATTGTATCTTGCAGTAGGTATTATAGGTAACTATCCAGGGCAGCAATAAGCTTTTATACAAGATAAAAATGAACATTAAAATTCAAATAACATGGCACTATATTTAGAATTAATAAAAATGTTATCTAACTACAAATCATCAATATAATTATACAGATAAAATACACATTGTTGAAAATCTGGAAAATTACATACAATATTATTATCATTGAAATTGAAAACCTATAGAAATCAAAATTAACTAATAAGACTAGTGCTGTAACATCACGGATATCTCCAATTCCGTTTAACCGCCTGTCAAAACCGGACGGTTTTCGGTTAAACGATTTATTTAAAAAAAAAAAATTAATTTTTTTTTTTTTTTTTTTTTTTTTTTTTTTTTGGCCGTGTGAAAAAGCAGGAAGGTGATTTAACTGAAGGCGCAAATAATAGTAACAATGTCGTTTTAGAATAATGTGTAAGATCATTAAAGTAAATTAAAAACAGTAGAGGACCTAGGATAGAACCTTGTGGTACACCATGTGTTAAACTTGGATGAATATATATTGAGATCTATTACAAAGATTACTTTCAAACCAAGATGACAGACAAATTGGAGTGTTGTTCTAGTTTCCAAGTGGTAAGTCATCACACCGATTACTGAGCTGGGAGATATTGCCAGGCATAGTGCCAGGTGGAGGGGCATAAATCGAAACTTTAAAAAAAATAAAAAAATAAATAAATAAATAAAAAATAAAAAATAAAAAAATTATTAAAAAAACAAAAAAAAAAAAAACGGGAAAAACGAAACCGTCCAATTGAAAACGGAATCCGCCATGGGCGGTCGGATACCGGATGGTTAAACGTTTGACTACAGCACTAAATAAGACTAATTACTCCATGAAACTAATTACTCCATGTATGAAGGGTGAAGGTGATTATTTAGGCTGATAGAAGGTTGATTATAAACTAGAACGTGTGGCATAGTCCATTGAAGTGTGATATGTTATCTCGGTGGTGGTTGTTTTTACTCTGGGAAATTATTTACTGTGCAAAATATTTAATGATTGTATCACATGTGCTCTATATAAATCAATAAATTTGAGGAACATCCTTAACATTTAACAACAAGCAAACAAATACTACTGAACTAGTCTGTAGTTCCAAGGGGAGGACCATGGGAATGAATGAATAAATGAGTTTATTTAGCATACTGAATTAACTGAAATGAATTTACATGTACAGTACATGTACAGGTGTACCTGTAGCATTTCGGTTTATATCAAAAGATAACATAGATCCAGTGTTTAAAATTTTTAAAATTTTTACAATTGACAGGTACTTTCTTTAAAATGGTCATCTCCTTTCTCTTCTTTTTAATTTTGTTCTGCTTCTTCTCAGAATCATACAGCACCTACACCTGTACTGTACCTTAATTATAATCATAAGTACATTGATTGATCAGAATATAATTGTTGAGACCGATTATGGTTATAACCTTGTCAGAGTATTTTGTACACTCAATTCAGTATGAAGGGTAATTGTCTTTGTTTATATCACATGTATTCTGTATTTAATGCTAGTGTGGTCAAATTGTATTTACATTGTTCATCCTGCACATATTTTACTGAACATCACATTGCACCCTTTTAGGAAATCAAATTACAGGTAAAATCTATAAATAAAATACTATCAACAATGAAATCGTCTGTATATACAAACATTCAGGGGGGTGGGGTGAGCACCTGGCAGAGCTGTCTGTGTTTGATGTGACAGTCATATTTTGAACACTATGACCTGTACGCTGCTCAGGTCAGAAAATCAATGCATGACAGTTGATGCACACAGGTGTCTCACAAGAGAAGAGTATCCATGTACCGGTGAAACTATTCAAACCAGCTGATGTACTTTCAACTGTATAATGCACATACATGTACATGTACACATACACTTATGTCCTACTAGTAGAGCTATTTATTGGTTGCAAAACATATTTCTGATTGATATGAAATGATTTATTGTATAAAGTGGAATCAAAATGTTTTTTTGTTTGTATTAAATGGTTAAAGGTATAGACCAGTTCTTTTCATGTGAAAGAAACGTTGTGGAATTGATCAGAAAAGGTTGATACATGTATGAATTGGTGTGTACTGCAAGGTTCTGGAATCATCAAAATAATAAGAAATTTGGCCCAGTGTTGGTAAAGTTACAAGCACTGTACACAGAGAAGATGTATGGGACTACCCTACATTGTATATCTTTTCAGTCCAGATAGATATAATACTATACCCAATATATCAATTAGTAGGCGGTTTCATCATCACTTACATGTACTAGTCAAAACATATTCTTTCACGTGATTGAGAATAAGAGCTTCCATTTCATTTTTTTTAATGGAGGCGTTTCCAAAACTGGTCTTTACCTTTTAAACTACCATACAGATTGTATTATTGTTTTTTGTTTTTTTCACATGATGAATGTAATTCTGTTGTATAGTTTTAAAAATATTTGTATTAAAGATATACACATGTACATGTAGTTTGCACTAGGGTAATTCACATTTAGCTCTATGGGTATTTGCACTTTAATAATGAGACAAACATTGTACGTTATTCAGGTCAATGCCTTTGATAGTGTAAAATCAATACAGAATATTTAGTAGTGATTGTCACATGTGCTATACTGTCCATGTACATTTGTTATTTTGTACATGAATGTCTACATGCAGGTACAAGTCCTGTACGAACATCAATGTCATGTAGACATGTACCGGTACATAGAAATATCTTGGTTAATGGTTAAATGTACAGTACATGTATATCTTTTCTATCATTCATGTAAACTGTATTTAATATGTACATGAATTTTCTCCCTAATATTAGATTACCACACATTTTCAGCCAAACTATTTGTAGAATGCATGAATACTGAGGTTTAAATTTTAATCAACTAATTGCATCATATTGATCAATGATCATTCATACATGTATCTGCCTGTGATCTTTTTAGACTCGAAAGGTCACCATATCTTATCAATCTCAGTTATTTTCGGACAAATTGGACTTTAATCCATCAGTTGTAACCTGAGATCATAGAATGCCATTTATTACTCAGGAAGAAAAGAAAGAAAGAAAAATGGATAAAGGAATGAAGTCAGAATGAAACCAATACTTGATATACATGTATGTAAGCTACAGGAAGCATGTTTATGTTGGCACACCACATGTACATGTACATGTACCAGTGCTTAGGAAGGGAAAGCAATCAAACACATGTATGATGTACCATGTATGTTTCACGTACAATCATTTACAAGATTTGAAGATTCTATCGATCAAGGGCTCCTTAGACCTTAATAAATGTTTTTTTTATTTCCCCTAGATGAAGGGTCCAGCTAGAGATTTTAGGGTCTGTATGCATGGTCCTGCTTTTTAAATATACAGTCAAACCTGTCTATAGGGACCGCCCAAGGGAAACACAAAAGTGGCCTTTATAGACAGGTGGTCTTTGTAGACAGGTTCCTTTAGTACATGATTCAATGAGAAACCATTTTCAAAGGAAACAACAAATGTGGTCTTTGAAGACAGGTGGTCACTAAAGCAGGTTTGAATATTTATACTATTTGGGCCCATGTTTACTTGGTTGTTGGTGTTTAGCCTGTGAGTACATGTATTGAGTCATGCTTGATATCCATTTCTATGCACATTTCTTTACCTTCCCAGAAACCCTAGCCAAGGATCAGGCCGTGGTGAGAGCGCACATCAAGGCTGCAGGAACCAATCTGGTGATGGAGGTCCCCTTCGCTCAGCCCTCCTCCTTCTTCTTTAACAATGTGAAGAAATCAATGGCAGGTAAACCATTTTGGCTTATATCTAGGGTTCAGGGACACAAAGACGTAACTCCATATTTTGCCAAAATGTTCGGGAAAATGTGGGCTTTCCAGGAAACACAAAGACTTAACCCCACCCAACACCCCATTGAAGTCAATGGCTTGTGAAACATAGACTTAACCCAAGTGCTCAGTGACACATAAACCACTTTTTCTAAATATGGCCAAAATGAAGTTACGTCTTTGTGTCACTGACCCCTCGATATGTCCTATAAAACTGAGCCACGCAATCATAAATAGCCACTACTTTTTAATTTTTGAAGGAAAAAAACTGTTTTTGTTAATTGTATTTTCCCTGGCATACCCAGTAAATGAATGCATCAGAGTCCCCCCAGAGTGAAAGGTGTTAGCTTATTCGTGATTCTTTTGTTGACAAATTGTGACTGTTTCTCTTACTGCAAAATGAATGTACATCAGCATCAGGGCTTGTACATTATTATGTGTAAATGAAAAAAATGTAATATAGGAAGAATAATGTGCATGTGATATTTTCACCTAGTACATGTAACTGACGAGCCATTTGCATCACCTTTTCTTATCTTTTTTTTTTATACCATAGCCTGCCTTGAGAAGGTGAAGCAGGGCATCGTCCCCCAGTTCTTCTGGATGCAGCGGTACCAGCTCCAGATCAAAGGGGCTAGCGCTCAGCCGACCCCTGACCTTCTCAATCTCACCTCCTCGACCACGCCCACGTCCACAGACCCCTTCGGGATGACATCCTTTGCCCCCCTCACGTCACCCATCTCCCCCCACTCTACCCCTGTGCCATCCTCCACCTCCACTGCCAGTACTAACCCCTTCATGTCCCATGCTAAAACAATGCCCCTCCTGGATGTGGGGGGCGTGAATGCACCCCCTCCTCCGTCCATGAACCGCGTCACCTCTGACCCGGTGCTGCACGGTTACGTCAACCTCCAAGCGCAGAGTGAGCTGGCTTCGGAGCACAATCTACTAGACAGTACTGATGCCAGGGCCCCGACAACAAAAATGGTCCATCCCAAGCCCCCATCAATTTCTTCAACATCAGAAGGTACTGTCATTTTGTTTTTGTTTTTCTATTGGAAAACTAAGCTCAATATATGAACAATAAAAGGATTTTAGTCCCCTTTCTCTGTATCTATTATTCACCCTTGTTATTCATATTGAAAAATTCTCTTCATTCTCCCCTTTTTCTAACCTCACTCATTTTCTTTGTTCATGGTTATTAACCTTTCATCTTTTCTTCTTTTTGTTTGTTTTTGGTCTATCATATTACAGAGTACTAGAGCATTGATAACCTTTCTTTTTAAAGGCTAGTTGTGAAATCAATAGCATAGTGCTCACGTCCAGTGCATTTATAATCATTTTAAGAAAAGTTTGAAAACTGTGCTGTAGAAAGGTTATTTGATAAAGAAACAAGCCTCCTTTGTTTCTATGCATATCATTATCTTTTGGATTTGATGCACTGAATTTGATATAAACCCCCCCCCCCCTCCACCTCCACCCTGCTTGTCCATGTA
The DNA here is from genome assembly GCF_000002235.5 of Strongylocentrotus purpuratus. Classification (NCBI taxonomy): domain Eukaryota; kingdom Metazoa; phylum Echinodermata; class Echinoidea; order Camarodonta; family Strongylocentrotidae; genus Strongylocentrotus; species Strongylocentrotus purpuratus. The sequence goes on from NW_022145607.1 coordinate 15,235,020, forward strand.
AATGTAACTGTTAATGTTGTGTGCAGAGCTGAAAAGAGTAAACAATGGTCCCATTTGTGTGCTTTGGTGTCAGTGTTGCCATTTTAATCACTTTGTTTAATTAGGCAAGCAGTGCATGCCTATATGCTATTGTCATATACATGTAGTTCCTGCTAGGGTCGGACAGTGTGTAAACTACAGTATTTTGTAAATCAAAGCTGTGTAGTAGTAAATCAAAGCTAGTGTTTTCTGCCTAATACATCCATAGGATCTAGAAGTCTCTTAGATCTGGTAAGCTTTATATTCACTATAAGTTTGATATTAGAAGATAGAAGTCTAGTGTAATGTTCAGGTAGTCCTGACAATGGACAAGTTGTCTAGATTATGAGAACAGAATAGTTGTATCATATACATTTGCATTGAGTCATTACTCCATAGCTTTGGACTTGTATAGATTTTGAGAATGATATTAAAAAGAATGCATGTTTGTATACAATATACCAAGCTATATACCAAGCTTGGTATATTGTTTACGAGCATGCAGTCTTAACAAGAATCAAAATAGTGTGTACAGAGAGAGAGAGAAAAACTCTGCATTGCGGAAACTATTAAGAGGAGGCGCGATAGCTCAGTTGGTAGAGCAGTGGTCTCGTAATCCGGCGACCTGGGTTTGAAACAAAGTCGATGTGCTAGTGCCCTCTGGTAAGGCATTAATCCTCATTACCAGGTCTCTCAGAGAGGACCTATATCCTATGGTCCTGTGGTTGCTTACTAACAAGCATTTATGCTTTCTTAGCAGTCAGGTAAAATAACCACCACTCACTACTACTACTTGTATTACAATTAATTACTTAAATGTGCTCTGCTCTTGGTCCACATACTGGTAAAGTCCACTTCTTTTGTTTGTAAAATTCTTCAAATAACGTTGCTTGCTTCATGCACTGTAGCTACATGTAAATGTGATTTTAATCTGTGTGCCCTTGTGTTGGTAGTTTCATCGGGAAAAGGTGATCTCTTTCCACATACCATTCACTTGTATTTTCAGCCCTTTGCATAGCTCCTAATCATTTCAACCACATTGGAAGAAAAAATTATTAATTTCACCATTTCGGGATTCCATTTTTTTTCTGTTCAAGTTTAGCAGGTATGCCTTTGTGGTGCTTAAGGGCATAACATTGATCTATTAGAGACAAAAACAGAATCCAACAGTTCATTAAAGAAAAAAGGTCTTCGACATGTACAAGTAATACACCCTATCACGGTTACAAGAGTGCGCATGCGCCGCCATGGGCGCCATTTTAAATTACAAGTAATTTTTATTTTATGCAGCATGCAAGCGCATGTGTCAATGAGATGTGAGCGCACAGCGCAGGCAGTGACGCTCAATACATGCGCGTCTGAAAACATTGATGAGGCAATGTTTACTCGCAAATTAAAATGGCGGCCTTAACCGTGAATGGGTGTTTTGTTCATTTGAATGTGGTTTGCTCTCTTCTATACAATTTTCTTTTCTCTTTTCTCATCTGGAAATCATTTTTTTATCTGGAAATCATTTTTTTGTCTTTCTGTAGCATGGAGAATATCACAAGACTTTGGTAATAATGCTGGTGGTTCATCGTCTTCTTCAACATCCTCATCTTCCTCTTCATCATCCTCTTCATCCACATCTAGTGAGTAGTTCACACTGTTCAGGAATTTGAGCTTTGTCCTACAGTAAAAGAATGCAATCTGCTGATCAATGTGAACACACGGTGGTTTTTTCACATCTTTATTTTTATTCATCATGATGTGAACACAGCATAGATTTGAAATTCTTTAAGTGCCAACACAATGTGCTTACTTCACAATTCTTTGGGGTTCATGGATATCATTAACATCGCATTCAAATTTTGTAATGTTCATTGTTATGCCTTTTCAAATTTACTAAAATCTTTCTTATATCATGTGCTGTGTTACATTAGATTAACATTCTGAAAAAATAGAAAATTTTCTTGTGCCTGAAACTTCTGTAAAATTAGTGAGCGATAAAAACTTTTGAAAGTTTCATTCCCCAAAATAATTGAATAGCAACAGGCACAGCATTGACCTTTCCAGTTTGTGGAAATTTACGTGAAATTGGCAAACGTTAATAATTCAGTCACAACTTCAAACCATGTACATGTATGCCTCCTTTCTTGCTTATCCTAGGTGTGGACAAAGTAGGTGTGCCAGGGACTGAGTTTGAGGATGGCTTTGCCAGTCTGAATTTAGAACGCAATGGTAGCTTGCCTATACGGGACAATCACTTTCAAGAAGACCAGCAGGATGCCAGAGGAAGCACCTTCTACACCAACTTAGATGGACACGCCTTCACAGCGGAACCTAGGACATCCCTCATGTAAGTGGTCCTTCGGTTTCACGCAGGCACATTAAATCCTATGCATCATTAAAACAAAAAGAAAAAAAAGAACTGATCTTTTGTAATCAAAGGTATTCTCATTGTATGACAGCAAGTGGAAGTATTTTTGTTTTCACTGTTAGACTGACAAGTCCTTTGGTGGGAGATGAATGCTGTATTGGTACCCTGAAAATTACATTCAACAAGAATTCTAAAAATACAAATTGACCAACACAAGCTATATGATCTGTGCTTATACCCCAGTCATGGGACCTCCACTGACTTTAAACTGCCAATAGACCAAAGACAAACTTATATCAAAGCCCCTCTAAAGTGTTGGGGGCCCCAAAAGTCGCAACAAAATTAGATGACAATATTTCACTTACGGTAAATGTTATAATAATGTGAAAAAAGGATGTTATTTAACACACAATTCTGCAAGGATTTTCAAAATAAATGTGTTTGAAGCCGAATATTGATGAAAGAATACATAATTTAGGTTTTGTGTTGTACGCAGAAAACCTAATTTTTGTATTCTTTCATCAATATTCTTCTTCAAACGAATTTATTTTGAGAATCCTTGCGGACTTCATTGTTAAATATCATCCTCTTTCACTTCATTGTACAATCAAACTGAAATTTTGCCATCAAATTTGTGTAGCTCCTTTAGTGAGGCTTGAACCCGAAAGGTCAAGATTTTGTTGGTTGTCTATCGTTTCAGAGTAGGTCTGTGACTTGAGCCAGTCCTCTGATAATAAATTTATATGGTTTTTATATCCTTCATGTTCTTCATTAAGACACATTTATTCAATATTGCTTTTGATGATTAAATTACTCTGTTCACATTGATGTATATTTCAGATGTATATTTCAGATGTATTGTAATTTGTAGGTTTATTTTTTTATTTTTTTGTTGTTGTTTTGTTATAGCACTTAGAGACTTCGGTGGTAAGCACTTTATAAGCACCGTTTTAATTATTTATTATTATTATCGATTGACAGGGGCTCACAACCTGATATAGATACGCTGGGCTATGCATCAGTCAAGCCCTTCAAACCAGTCGGCATCAGAGAAGAGATCCTCAAAAGAAGAGAAGCAGAATACACATTTCCACATGATTTCAGGTATGTGATCAACTGGGCCCCATTTCCCAAAACTTGTCATCAGTGACAAATGACAGTTTTTGTTAAAAGCTACTGAAATCCTTGCTTCTGATTGGTTATCAGCAGATTTGTCACAGATTTTTTGTTGTTTGTCATTGAAAAAAGGCTTTGTGAAAAACTCCCCTGATAGTGTTTAATAAACAATTTGAAATCTCCAAAATTTGAATTGTATCTTTACTTAGGTCCTCATCACAGATAGTTGATATTTTTATAGTTTATTTCAAAGCAGCTTTTAAAACATATTTAAATGAATAGATATAGAGGAATTAAATTTTAACATACAATGTAAATTATAGTGTATGAAATAAGTAACGACCAGGAAGGAAAATTTCCTCACTTCAAGCTGTCCTTAATGGACATTATTTAGATGTCATAATATTTTGTGCCTTTTCAGTCTGAGAAAAACCCAAATCAGCTTCCAGTAACTAGCCATTTCTACTGTAGGACGGCTCCCAGCACCCTGCAATTTCAATATCACTATTCATGTGACAAATCTGGACATGACACAGGAAAAATTTACACTTTTAAAAATATAATTCCTCTATTTCATTTTCTCCAAAATCTAGTCACAATTCTCGCTACCCTAAATAGGTACGAAAATCTCGAAATTCGCGAGACGAGGTAATTTTCACTCTCTCGGGTCGTCACTACAACTTCCGGTATAGAGTCCCATCCCGCTGGCGCTAGCGCCTGTGTTCGCTGTGCAGAGTTTTCACGCACGCTAAAATCGATGCCAATCAGTGTAATTTGTACAGATTATAATATGCAATGGAAAGCTTCGGGCAGAATTAGTGACTTTAGCACAAAAGGCCGTTAAACTCTACCGTGAAAGAGAGGGTTGTGATCACGAACGCCTGCACAGGAAGCTGTAATGTCGAAAAGCTATCCCATAATGCAATGCGCGTTTTCAGGATTTTCCCCGGATCTCGGCAGAATCGCTATTTGGGGTAGCGAGAATTGAGCTACAAGGTGTGTGAAAAAGCTTCAGAAAAACCAACATTAAAGGAAATATTTCTACAAAGGATTGAATTCATCAGAAAATTATCTGACAGCTATGTATGTTTCTGTGTCTCATTACATTTCATAAATACTTTAAAGAGCGAAAGAATTGACTTTGTCATTGAAACATCGTATTGAACCATATATAATCATTTACTTGAAAATTCCTTGATCTTTTCTAATTAGGGCCTTTGTTGGGACATGGAACGTGAATGGTAAGGGAGCGACGGAGGACCTGAGAAACTGGTTAGCCGCAGACCCGAAGCCTCCCGACATGTATGCCATAGGGTTCCAGGAGTTAGACCTTAGCAAGGAAGCATTCCTCTTCAATGACTCCATCAGGGAGGAGGAGTGGCATAAACGGGTCATCATGTGTCTCCATCAAGATGGCGTCTATATTAAGGTAGGTTTATACAGCGGACAAATGTTTTGTAAACAGGGATGACAGTTCTCAAGATTTTGCCTGAGTTTATGCCCTGTTGCATTTCTGTTTCAGGCTTGTTCAGGCTTTCCATGCCCCAAGCATGTGCAGAAAATATGAAAAGTTCAATTCTAAAAGGAGCTAAATCTATTTTTTTTTATTTCAGAAGAAAAAAAAATGGTTTGCCAAATTTTTTACAGGCGTCTATGGAAAAGTGATATTAGAAGGTGCATATTTTCATAATTGCTCCCTAAATTTAGGTAAATAATTTTGTTGAAAGACAGGTACTTAAGTGAACAATGTTCTGATATCAATAACTCAATTTTCATCAAAAGTGAATTTAGCTCCTTTTGGAATTTAGCTCTACATATAGGACTTCAACATTATGGGTCTCATTTCAGGCTAATTTGTTGAAACAATTTTGATATCCGTGATATAAAGATTGCTATTATCACTACATGTTTTAACTGACAGGTGTACATGTACAACTTATATAGATATAAATCTGCTCTTACAAGTAAACATTCAGAAACACTTTATGTACATCAAGGGGAACTGAAATGACTCTAACTCTAGATTTGATCTATCCTGACTGTGAGTTCTTAGCAACCCTGCAATATAAATATAAAAATAAAAAGGATACAATTGCTACTGTGGCAATTGCATGGTATTCTAGGCACTGGAGGTTCTAATTGACTAGGAATTAGCCCTACCCAGATTGGTTACCATCAAATTGTTCAATGGAGAAAAATTAACATCCTGATCAGTGATGTAATTTTTAGTTGGCTAATGTCAGTGGGGGCTGGGAGGATTTACACATAATTATGCCTTTATAGAGAAAACCCCTTATTACCAGAGGGTTAAGTGTGAATTTGAATTTGAATTTATTAACAACAACACATCACAATAATGACAGTACATGTACATTATATTATGGAAAATCATACAATGCAAAGAAAAATACTGATACATGTAAACATAACATAACAATAATGTTGATTGAACAGTAATGGTTTTAAAATGATATTTAGACATAGCTCTGCATGCTATCAATAGTAATGAATGATTTTTTTTTTCTGCCCATCTCCCTTCAGCTGAAGTTGATCCGTCTAGTTGGTATGATGTTACTGGTATTCATTCAAGAGAGGCACTATCCCTACATTGATGAGGTCATAGCTGGGACGGTCGGTACAGGCATCATGGGCAAAATGGTAAGCTGAGCTTTTAAAGCCCCTCTGCACTAAGTTGGCCAGGGGGATTAGACCTCCCTGCAAGGTCACTGACAGGTAGTTATCTCATCAAATCAGCTCTCAATTAACATAAGGAAAAGATAATCATGGGGGACCAACAGGCACCGATTCAGCATTGTTTTCTATATAGAGGGCGCAAGTAGCTATACATGTAAGTAGGGCTTTAAACCTACTGAATCTTGTAAATGAAGAGTATTATATATGCAAAATGTTAATAAAAATGAGATAAAGCTCTGCCCTGTTTTCTACATTTTCACTTACATGTACCTGACGCACATTTGTTTGGAAATTGTATGCAAATAGGAACATCGGATCTAAAAAGAATACCTAGCTGGCTGAACTTGATTCCATATGCTCCTACATGTAATTGCAAATTTCGCCCGATTAATTTAAATTTGTATTGTTTTCAGCATGTTTTTGTATCGGTCCAAACCAAGTATCACAATCAAAATCATAATGACTTTTAATACCGCAGGGCCCTTTCTAATATAGAGTTGATGTTAATCGCAACTTATTTGCGATTAATATCAATAGCAATTATGTACTAAGAGATAGGAGACTCAAACTTGCGATTGATTAAGATCAATCATAACTCTTTGTAAGACAGGGCCCTGGACTATCGTAATTGAAAATTCCTCTCTTTACACACACATATCTGACAAATCATCTTGAATTGCCATCTATCTCTCAGGGCAATAAGGGGGCCGTGGCGGTGCGATTCAACTTCCACAACACCTCCTTCTGCTTCATCAACTCTCATCTGGCGGCCCACATGGAGGAGTACGAGAGGCGGAACCAGGACTACCACGACATCTGCGCCAGGATGAAGTTTGAGAGGGAGCAACATCAACCCCTCGGCGTCATGCAGCATGAGTAAGTGCAAGTAGCAGAAGTAGTAACATTAGCCATTTCAGATGCTGCTTTTTAGTATCGGCTTGCATGGTGATGTACATGTTGATATACAGTAGGCTTACGGTTGCACCATGTGAGAAAGGGGGAGGATTAGGGAGTCCTGAAAAGGACCGTCGATAATCTTTCTTTCTTGAGATTCCTTTTCAGGACTACTCACACTCTCAAGAAAGAAAGATTACTGACAGTTCTTTGCAGGACTCCCCAATCCTCCTCTCTCACATGGTGCAACCGTAAGCCTACTGTATAATAGCCATTTTAGTTGATGTGTAGTAGTTGTAGTTGGACTGTTGAGTAGATTGTAGATTGAGGTGGAAGTTGAAAAAGTACTTTCATTTGTTATTGTTGGTCGTAGTCTGGTTTCTCACCAGTGCATAACACTCTCAGTTCTAATATGTCGGGACTTCATACAGAAAAAAAATGTCAAGGACAAATTTTCTCCTGACAAAGGTACCCATAAGAGTAATATTGATTATTGTGCATACATTCAACCTCCACAATTAATTTGGTTGATTTTGTTGAACTACTCTCATGCAATGCTCCCTTTCCTTGCTGATTGGCCACAAAGCTCATTTATTCCATTTAATGATGCTCTTTTGCTATCATTTGATGTGGGCTCATTGTGCCCGTCTGTTTGGCCAACATTGCCTGCCCCTATAAACTGATAACGTTCAGATCCTGCAATCATGCATCTTAAGAGAGGATCGATTTTGGCTAAAATGCAAAGTTGGCTTTTACCTGTAGATTAGAAGATAAAGAATTCATCTTAATGTAATCCTCTTTCATTCCCCCAGTGTTGTGATATGGATGGGAGATCTCAACTACAGAATCAACGATCTTGCTGTGGACACTGTCAAAACTCTTATATATAACAACAGCTTCAAGGAGTTGCTCATGCAAGATCAGGTAAGAGGAAAAATAGTTATCAAGATACAGGAGGAAAGGAAACAGAGTGGGGATTATAATAATATTATTTTATATAGCGCTTAATACAAATGTCTCTAAGCGCTTTACAGATATACTATTACCCCGGTCATTGGCTTCAATACTTGCCCGCACACACCGTGTGCACAATCTCCACTCCCTGGGGAGCATTCCATTCAAGCGTTACTTGATGCTCAAAAACTGTTTGACTAACAATAACGGTCACATCCTACCGGGTACCCATTTAACACCTGGGTGGAGAGTAGCAAGTGTAGGTTAATATCTTGCCAAAGGATATTAGTGCCGTGTCGGGATTCGAACTCTTGACCTTCGCATCTCCAGTCAAGCGCCTTAAACAACTCCGCCACAACACTCCTACATGTACATGGGATGGGGAGTGACATGGGGAGCTTGGAGAAGAGGGGATCTTTGGGAAAGATTCATAATAAGATGGGAACATAGTGAAAGAGTAAAAAGGAAATGGACAGAGACAGAGAGATTAAAGCAGGGAAAACCAGAGAGCTAAATAAAAGTAATTAACAAAAGAAAGGAAGGGAAAAGGGGGTAAAAAAACACGGAATTTATGTTTAGTTTAATAGTGATATAGAATGAAGAGGGAGAGAGGAAAAAATAGAGAGAGAGAGAGAACTTTGTACAAATGTAATTTAAGGTTATATGAATATATAAATATATTCTTCAAAATCCTATTCTTTGACAGCTGAACAGACAGAGGGAACTCTCGAGGGTGTTCAAAGGCTTTGACGAGGCTCCTATTGGTTTCCTTCCAACCTACAAGTACAACTCTGGTAGCGACGAGTGGGATTCAAGGTGAGGGATGCATGGGCTCAAATCATTTCTATTATCAACAGTGTTGTAAATGTAAAGATGTAAAAACAATATCTTTATTATAATTGGAATTTTCTTTTTGTAAACACACCAATTTGGTAGTTGGCTGGTATCTTTCTTCAAAGTATAGCACACGATTCATCAATTTTTTTAAGGTGGTAATTACCAGAATTTTTTGCCAGTTACATTTTATGTTCTTTTCCTTGCATTTTCCTGATGATACAAACATTTAATCTCTTATGATACTTAAGAATCATTCATCTCTTTTGTTTAATACTAAAGATTATTCATGATTACATGTTTGTTTACTGCTGCAAACAAGTAATCTTTTCATATGTCTTTATATTATGTAATAATATATCATTGCGTTGAATAACATGCAGTGTTCATCACTGTAAAACAGTATTTGTATACTGAAATATATAATCAATCTTTGTTACTCGTTCGTTCGTTACTATTTGTTAATAATAAAAATCACAAGGTGCCATATTTTTAATGGTAATTAGTATGAAGTAGTATGCAGTATTCATTACTCTTCCTGTATACTAATGAATTATTCATTACTCCCTATGTAAACCAATGAATTATTCATCCGTCTTGAATACTGTTTAATGACAGTGAGAAGCAGAGGGTACCAGCCTGGTGCGATCGCATCCTTCACCGTGGAGCCTGCATCGTCCCTAAGGTCTACCGGAGCCACATGAAGCTCAGACTGAGTGATCATAAACCAGTCAGTGCTCTCTATGACATCGGGGTGAGTGCTTGTAGAAATGTTATCACGCTGATTCTTCTTTACGAGGTAAACTCTCATTGGTTGGGATCATTTTAATACGTTAGTAAAGCCTTCTTCATGCGGATTGAGGATGGTAAAAAAACAAGAGATTCAAAAGATCTATCCCAGAATCCTCCCACCAGCACCAGAGTTGCCTAGGACAATGATGGCTGAGATGATTGCGCAGTGAGGGGTCTTCGTGGACTAGTGGATCTGAGATTAAGCTATTTAAAAAAGGAAAAGCAAGAAGGGAAAGAAGAAGAAAAAAAAGAAAAGAAAATATTTATACATGTATATCAAAAACAGAGATTTATGAAGTGTACAAGTTTACAAATAGTAAACAAAAAAGAAAGAAAGTGAAAGGCATAAATATTCTCAAAAAGAATGAAACACAGATAACACCAAAACACAACAATTCCATCATTTTATTTGCCAAGATGTTTTTTTTTTTTTTTTTTTTTTTGAATGCCGCTTTACTACCGCATGTTTCATGTCAGAATAAGGCTTAAACATCTAAGATTTCACCTTTTAACATTTTTTTGGTACTGATTTTCGACTGATATAGGTGAAGGTGGTGGATGAGAAGAAGTTCCGTGAGGTGGTAGAAGAAGAGATCAGGAAACTAGACAGGCAAGAGAACGAGGCCCTACCACAGGTTACGTTGGGTAGAAATGAGGTAAGTCTTATAGAGTGAATACCACAAGCATGAGTGGACAATTGTGACGTCATCCAAATTTGAACTTCATTTTCTGAAAGAGCATCAAAAATAGTGTTGAAATGTCGAAAACCGTAATGTTATGAAGTAGAGCAAAATAACAGTGATTTCGTATTGAAATCTATTTATTCGGATGTTCATATCTCAGCCAATACTCAACATATTCCGTAAATACTCTCTGAGAGGCTATGAAGGTGATATGAGAGTATGCCTACATTAGCCTTATGCACTCTGCTTCTGTATATTGTTCCATGAATGTGGATAATCTTTGTGGCAATGTTTTTATGCCTCCGCTACAAAGTAGCCAGAGGCATTATGTTTTCTGGTTGTCCATCCATATGCTGTACGTCCCATTCTCATGATGGATGGCTTTCAAACTCGGGCCATGTATGTATCTTGCAGAGCCAATGAACTGATTAGATTTTAGGGTCATGAGGTTAAAGCTCAAAGGGTCATACATGTATATGAAAAATAGCTTGTAATCACAATATTCTGAGAATGTGTTAATGGATTACAATCAAACTTGAATGTTTAAAATTGCTTCTGTTTTGGTTAAATCGCTTTATGGCAGAGGCATCATTTTCTACTGCATGCAGTCGAACATCCATGTAGTTTTGATTTGATTTTCTAAAAATGGAAACAATAAGATGCACATATCAAAATAATGCATTAGCATCTCAACAGTTATCTCCATGGTATGAAAGGTGGTTTGCTTCTATTAACTTTACGGATAGGAACTTTTTAAAAATATTGTTTTGATATGCACTGTATATTCAAGCAGCATTCACTAAAATGTTGATTCTGATTGTCATCCATCATTGCAGCTGAAGCTTGGTGAGCTGCGCTTCATGGAGGAGAGAGTGGAGATGGTTGAAGTAGCCAACACCGGTCAGGTCAATACAATGGTGGAGTTTGTAGCCAAGCTGGACGATAAGTCATGCTGTAAACCATGGCTCAAGGTTGAGCCGCAATCAACATTCATGATGCCAGGTCAGTCATTCCTCTCACAACTCACTTATTTTGTCAAACATCTTCAGACCTGATAGTGAGTGGTAAAATAAAAATAAGTTTTAGAAATCTTTTAGTGAGGTTATCAAGCAGAGGTCCAGGGGATGCAACCCCTTACAGGGGTTCAAGAGGGCAGCGCCCCATTATTAATAAAATGTGAAATTTAGACCACTTTACAACACAGTATAAACATACATGTACATGGGCAAATATTTCCACAAAATTATGTAATAGGCTTTACCATTTTTTTTCACTTTTTTGATTATATGAAGCTGCAATGAAAAAGCAAATGTACAAGAGATTATTAAAAACAATACTTAAATTTTATTGATGTACTGATAAGTGACCTACCTGTCACTAGCTTGACTACTTGGTACTTTGCTTTTTTTCCTGGTTGCTGCTTCTTCATGGCTTCCCTGTGTGCATTTCATGCTTTCTGTGCTGCTAAAAAATTGAGTTCCTTTGCTCTTTGCTTTGCAACTAGCTTACTTTTCTTTAGGTTTAGCTTTGCTCTTCTAGCTGTGTATTCTGTCTTCAAGTCTTCAAGTTCAGTAGCATATCTCTCATATGCCGTTTTCATTTTTTTACGAGGGCAGGTGATACAGGTGCACAGCTGATTTTCGTTAAGCTTGCAGTGTGTACTTGACAGTTTGAATGGAGGCAAATGTCTTGATACTGATGCTGGCAGTCTGAGAGGTTATTACATTACCCATTATGCTAAAGGAACTCTCAACAGATGGTCTGTGAAAACAGGTTACTACTGCTTTCACTACTCCCCAAATAGTTGGATATCGACAAGCTCTTTCAACCCACCATTCATCTATTTTAGTTTCAGGAGTAGGATTTGGGAGCTTCGCCATGTTGTACTGCTGAACCTCTAACATGTACTTCTCCAGCTCATCTTCCTTTAGGACATTGGTCAGGAGACTGGGAAGTGCTTTCATGTACCTCTGTGCTTGTGTATGACCCCGAATGAAGGGGTCCAGAGCAGACACATGCATAATAAATTTGTTTGCCAGGGGTAATTTGTCTTGCAAGCACTTTGTCGTGGAAGTGTAGGCATTGAGGGCCCTTGTTAGAAAGTCATGTCTCACTTCCCTCTTCTTCTTCTCTTTTGCTAGAATAGCTTCAGCTTTTGGCCCTATGTATATATCATCAAGCTTTAGCAACAATGATTTTTCTGTGACGTCCATTCTTTTCAATTTCTTGTCGCTTTGCTGTAGCACTTCTGGCTTGATGTAACATGCCAGGAATGTTTTGGTCAGGTCTACTATTATGTCATGCAGTTTATGTATCTGGGTCTCTTTCTCTGGAAACAAAGCACAAATTCTTCAAAAGTGGTAACACACTGGCATAGAAGTGGATAACAGTTGTGTATAAGTACGGGTAACGAACAACTGTCGTTATACGGTCCTTTCTGTTCTCCCCATCTTTGGTCATGTGTTTTTACTCGCAACTTGCTCTGAATGTTCCTCACATCATCTCATGTCTCGCTTCCTAATCCTTTCCTTATGTAGATCTCCACGCATGGATGTAAAAAGTGTGTACGATCACTGGTGGCAAGAATGAATAATAAAATAAAGTAAACGCGTCATTTGTGATCCAACTTTTCAAAGAATTATAGGAACAGCTACAAATTGTTAGATTAATACCAGTTTCTTTGTAAAGTTTAGAAAATATATAATAATAATACTAATACTACAGCATTTGTAATGTGCATCGATCTAGTTAACTATTCTGAGGTGCAGAGGGAGATTATTACCCTGGCTTTAGCATGGCTGCCATTACAGGACTCTAGCATTTCAAGGAATTAATTCCTGTCAGGTACCCATTTACATCACCTGGGTTGAGTGTGGCAAATGTAGATCAATGTCTTGCCAAAGGACATTAGTGCCGTGGTGAGACTCAAACCGCGTACCTTGTGATCGACAGTCCTGTGACGTATCCACTCAACCATGACACCTATAATGATACCTCAATGATTGTAACATTTTTTGTGTCTGCATTTGTGTTTTCAGGTGACATGATAGAGGTGAAGATGACAGCCTTTATTGATAAGAACACAGCATCAGCATTCAATGCAGGCACAGACACTGTAGAGGATATTCTCATACTACATCTTGAGAATGGCAAAGACTACTATATATCCTTTAAAGCAATGTGTGTATTTTTTAATGTACATTTGTTCTTATGCTTTGATGATAAAGTTGAGTTCTCGTCTTGGGAATGTAGTGTGTTAGAATATTTAAGATGTATTGTTGAGGTTTTAATATTAACAAAATGATAAATCTTCCTGAAATAGGATGTATAGTGAGTGAACAGCTTTGCAGTCAGAAATCAGTATGTGGGACTACATAATCATGTCGCATGAACACAAATTGTAGGTGATTTTCTATTTTACCCAGAAGTCATGAAAGCTTATCATTTTTTTTTTTTTATCAGGCAGTTGAAGAGCAATCATTTTTTCCCTGATACATTTCTGCAATGTCAGATTAATAGAGAAGGAGAAAGCTCAAAAGTATTTCCCACTTTTATTATAATTCATAAAAGACTCTTCAAAATAGAATATTCCGTAATAGCAATATTTGGAATTACAAGTGAAAACAAATATTTATGATTTTATGATTTCATAATTGCCTGAAGGCACATTACTCAATCCCTTAATGTAGCTTTTTTATAATCCGTAACTAGTGAAAAAGGAAAATAACACAACTGTTTCAGAATATAACTCCTTGACTGCCTGTCTGCACATCACAGTAACAGGTAGCTACAGACCTAGTAGCTTTGGAGCTTCTCTGGAAGGCTTAGTAAGGATGCATGAACCCATACATGAAATGTCGGCGAGTCAGGTGGTCGCTCTGGTAAGTATGTTGTTCCTTGAGAATAGTTTCGACACCATTTCAGTAAACAAAGATATTGCTAGTTAATCCATCTTTCCGACAGTTCAGCACTTAGCCTAATAAAGGTAGCAGGGGTGCATATCAGTTTTAGCTCTTTATGTCATGATTTTTTTTCAGGGAGCATGGCTTTTAGTATTTTTCTTGTGCCTTCATCTAGCACTACATTTTATTGAGCTACAGTACCTTGCAATTCTTTTTCCCTTCACATCTGGCTATGGTATACTTCATACAAATAATTCCCTTTATGCAGCACTACATTAAATATCATCCATTCAAGGCTCCACCCCTCCTTTTTTTTACAGGGTTTTACTGGGTTGAAAAGTTTATGGTACATGTATTTTGTAATGTTTGGGGTCCACACTCATATTTTGGGCACTCACAATTCCCGGGTGTCTATCAATATTGAGCCCTGTTTCCAGTGTCTTTCAAACCTTGTAAATTCGTTTATTTCTGCAGGAAACCAACTTGCTTACCAAGCAGAAGGCTTCAAGTGCTGATTTCCAGAGCTATGACATTCCTAAGGAGATCTGGATGCTCGTGGATTATCTCTTCAGAAATGGAATTCACAAGGTACATGCTACTTTCAAGTACATTCACAATTTTTGTTGTTACCGCATTTTAATATCAGTTGAAATTTACAGGTATGTTTCATGTCCACCCAAACTTGGATTAATTTCCTCATAAATACTCTGAAGAAGAGTTTAGACTTAAGGTGGTGGAGGTTGGACAATTAAATTGTGGAAAAAAGTTCTTTAGTAACTGCATTTTTAAATGAAAGTGGGGAGGTTTGGTCGATGCTATTGATAATGCCTTCAGCTTTCAGCATAAAACATAGCCAACTAAAGTATAATATGCTTTAATGAATTCAAGCTGTTAGCTATTAAAACTTTGACCTGAAAGTTGATGTCATATTATTGAAATATGATATCCATGTAATGATGGAACAGAAATATGTACCAGAGCAATGCCATTACAAATATTACTAACTGATTAAGGGCATTTGAAAACCTTCAACCAATTATACATGTATCAACTGTAGTGTATAAAAGAACATCTCATACCAGAGTTACAAGGACTTTGTCATATAGTGTTTGCCCCAACCCGAAGTAATGACTCATGAATCTTTTAAGATGTTTCTTCACCTTCAAAGATAACGTTGAGTTCGGGTCATGCGATTGCATTGTGACAGAAACGGTGTGGAATCGATCAGAAAGGGTTGATCATCTAGCATATAAGTATTGGTGTGTACTGCAAGGTTTTGGAATTATCAAAATGATCAGAAATATGGCCCAGTCTTGGTAAAGTTACAAGCACTATACATAGAAATATGTATATTGGACTACACGAACATGTAGCATAAAAATCATTACGTGCCATATTTAGAATACTAGTATTCAGGCATTTGAAGAGCAATGCTTTTCAGGGAACATGTTTAATCTGATGTTCTTCCACACTTGCATAATACAATGATAACACTCACAAATTATTTTTCACCTCTTTCCAAAACTCAACCTTCTCTTTAATAGGAGAACCTGTTTGGTCAGGAGGGTCTACACTCAGAGGTACTAGCCATCAGAGACTTCCTAGATACAGGCTTTCCGGAGGAGATTCGTATCCTTAAACATTAACCCTTTAACTGCCTTGGTCGACCAATAAAACACTCAACTTTTCTCATAAATATAGTGTATATGCATAGCTGCTAACCATTCCTATGTTGGAGAAATGATTCCTATTTTTCTGCCTTCAAACTAGTGTTTAATAGGAACCTAAGATTCCTCTCATATTTTGAAAACATCTGTAAAAAAATCATGTAGAGTACACTACTCCTATTTTTTACCTTGGATACTTTGAATGTATAACGTTTGGCAGGTATTTACCATCTACTCTAAACAATGCAGTAGTCTAGGTTCACAGTGAATAAAGAGTGAACTATGGTCGTATGACACATGCTCCTGTGACCACTTTTTTGGACACCACGTATTTCTGGTTATTCCACTTATGAAGTGTGCACTTGTAAAATGGCGACTGGCCGGAATGCTCCCCAAGGAGTGGAGAATGTGCACACATTGTGTGCGGGTAGGCCTGAATCCGATGACCGGGGTAATAATATATCTGTAAAGCGCTTAGTATTATTATTATTATTATTACTATTAAGCCCATTGTCTAGTAATGTTAATGGGTAAATGTACTTTTCCTTGACCTATGACCTTGACTGTGACCTCAGCTGGGAGTATCCACTCCGTTGCAGAGTCTCTCCTGGTATTCCTGGCTAGTCTCAAGGAACCAGTCATTCCCAACAAATTCTACCAGAAATGCCTGGATGGTGCCAACAACTTCACTTTGTGCAAGCAGGTAAGATGGTTGATACAAAACATGACCACAAACCAACCAATAAAGCCTTGATCCCTTTGATGGGGTAATTTGCCTTAGCCTCATATCAATTGGCAAAATATTAATTTTTTGTCATTTTGTGCCCTCAACCTTGCAGTATATTTGAGCACACTGACAAGCAAATATACTTGAGATCCTTTGTTTCACGTATATGTAGCTAGTCTTTCTTCCTTCTCCAAATACCATCCATTTTACACCTTTTTTTTTTGCCATGACACCATGGCTTTTGTGTGTGCGTGTGTTGTTGCTGGGTTTTTTTTTTGGGGGGGGGGGAGGAGGTGGTTTACCATATATACTTATTTACCAATATCAAGAATTTCTGTTAGGATGACAGATGAATCAATAAATTTAAATTCCGATTCATTTGGGCATAAGACTTTACTAGCAAAATTTGAACTTAGGCAAAATAAAGGTCTGTTATATCATATATAAAGGATCTACACAGCCATTCATAAAGTCTGAGAAATAAAGACCATCTTTTCTTTTTCACCATCAGATCATGAAGCAGCTACCAAGATGTCACAGGAATGTCTTCAAGTACCTGACAGCATTGATCCGTGAACTACTCATGCACAGTGATGACAACAGACTAGATGCCAAAACATTAGGTGAGATACCCAGCTTCAATCATTCAAGTCTGTATTCTACTAAATCAGTTAAGTGAGTTAACATACACGTATGTAGACAGGACCCTGGGTCAAAGGTCATGTTTAACAAAGAAAACTTAGATCTCAGCCTGGTTTCCTTAGACTACTCCTGACTTCAGAGAACACAATGTTTAAATCTCGTCTGCACTAGTTTGGCCAGGAAGGATTAGACCTCCTTGGTGGTTATCTCATCAAATAAGCTCTCAATTAACATAAGAAAAAGAGGATCATGAGGGACCAACAGGCACCAATTAGGCATTGTATGCTATATATAGGGCGCAAGTAGTGCAGTGGGGCTTTAAAAAAGAAAGCACATAAATCCAAGTTCGATTCTCCTTGTCCCTTCATATCCATAGCAACAATATTTGGTGAGCTCTTCCTCCGCTGCCCACCAGAAGACAAAGAAAGGGAAGATGCGGCCGTGAGGAACAGGACAACAAACAGACAGCAGATCACACGCAAGAAGGCCACCTTCGTATACCAGTTCATCATCAACGAGTACGACGATTGAGGTCGTCATCGAGACCATCATTGTCTTCGTCATCACCATCATGATCATCATCACTTGACCAATCTACAGGGCTTTTCCAAATCCCTGATCACTTCATCATTACAGCTGACATGGATTGTGTCGGTAGTGAGGATGGACGTTGCTCAAACATTTGCTCCAGTGACAATGGCTGTAGGTCTTATTTCATCAAAAGGTGTACCGGGTAGGTTAGGGTTAGGGTTGAATTTGGCTTCAAGGTAACATGTAGGGTTAGGTATAGTGTTTGGGCCAGGGTTGAAGTTGGATTGCCAGTTCTTACAGGATATTGATCACTGAACTGTTGTTGCAGGAGCTTGTGTCATTAAACAGGCAAAACAATTAACCCACTAACATCTACATTTTGCTATGTGCACATAACCGGTTACAAGAAACTACAAGTCTATAAATAGCACCATAGGATTTAAGCTAGAATGAATTAGCTTCCCACAATAGCACATTGATTTTGATACAGAATTTCAAACTGAGTGAATTTTGAACTAATGTACGCAAGATATCATGGTGCAATTATTTGCTTTGAAGGTATAGGGGCACTTACACGCAGTTCAGGAAGAGCATTTTTTTATTTACTGCAGGATCATTGAAATCATTATAATATCTTATCTGTCCATATGATTGCATTAATGACTTGAACAGGTGAATCATACTTATCATCTAAAGTTGATAATATTTTGTAGAAATCTAACTTGGTATTAAAGGTAGGTTAATATATATTGCTATTGTGTGTGAAATATAGGGGGTATTTTGGGGTCATACGTGTGGTATGGGTAACATATATTCTTATAGAAAGAATCAAGAACGGCAAGTCACAAGTACTTACGTACTCATCGTGATGTTGCTGCATTCTAAAAAAAGGTAAGATGTCTACTAATAATATCAGAGTGCATTTCTCTATCATGATGGAAATGCTTTGTATTGTCGTTATGTTTAAAGTGAGATCTCAATGAAGCATAATAAATGTTTTGTTTTTTTTCATTCATGTCAAGGCTATGTTAGATTATAACTTTGCTGTCAAATTGAGATGATGGGCTTAAGTTACTTAATTCAGAAATTTATTTTCATGATAAAGTCGCATGTTTATAACCAGAAGGGCATTAACCCGTTGGCTAATGAATTATCTAATTCCCATAGACTTAACAAAGGGACCACAAGGTTCCAGTAAGCAATGGGTTAACTCTTACACGTTAACACAGAGTTACAACTTTCTGAGTCTCAAACAGATAGAGTATAAGAACTATTGGAGGTTATTGATTGTAGACAATTGCTCAATGTGCAATGTGGAAAACTGTGTGCTCCTTATTTAGCAATAGAGCAAAACCTTTCTTTGATCAAGATCATATTTGGTTTGCCAAATGTGTTACTGAAATGTGTTTCTAAAACACGCCGCATGGCAAATTAGAATATTCATAGAAAAATATTTTTTTCTGAAGCTCAAATTGTTCATTTGTCCCTGGTATAGACTGAATACATTTTTTTATAGCAAAACATAACAAAATGTTTCTTAGCCACAGTTATAGACAAGTGTAACAACTACAGCATACTTTGCAAACATTTTATAATATCTTTTTTAGACATTTTTGTTGTTGTTCGAACTCCGTCACAATTTATTTTGAATTTGTTTTGTGCTGACGGATTTATTTGTGGGGATTCATCTAGGAATCACATGTAATTTAGAGTTTATAAGGATACATGAAAGGTGTATGTAAACCTATTAGTTTGGTGTAAGTCTGGTGGCTTTACTTCATGCTGGCATTATCATTGACTAAAAATACTGACACAACAACGACGTATCCAGGGGATCCAGTTACGCAATATAAAAACGTTTGACAAGCAAAAAAACAAGGTGAATGGGGTCTGAACCTGGTTGAACCCAATATATCCTGGCACGAGTCCTAGTTGCCAATCAGAAATTGATCAACTGTGGATGAATGGCAAGTTGTATTGTTTAGTCAGTATCTCTTTTGCATAGCACCATCACACTGCATTGAATGCTTGTTTCTACCTGGTTAGGACGTTGTCCATTCATAGCCAATCTGGCTCCCAACAGGCGTTATAAGGTCTTACTGCTTCTAATACCATCTTTACACTGAAATTCTGTGTGGAGGGTCACCCTCAAGATGATGCATGAAAGTTTTATCAAACAAAATATATTATCTAATTATTCAGTACTATCGAGAGTAAAGTTTATTTTCAGTGTAGATCAGATAGTAGACTATTAGATATGCTATATATATTTCTAATATTTATTTGTGAGCAGCAGGCTTGGTAGACATGGTTTTTCACAAGTTTTCAAAAAAAATTGAGTTTGTATGACAATTAGAGACCAAAAGAATTTGACCAAGAGGACCATTCTTTGGATAATCAGTTACTCAAGGAATAAACTTGAGTTTAATTCAGGATAAGGCTGTTTTTCTATTTTTTTTTAAATTTTTTATAAAGTTGTATATGACAAAGGTCCTGTAGAACAGTGAGGAAATGAGGACTTTTAGATTTGCGTGGACTGGTATGTGTGACGTCCATTCAAGGCAGTGCATTAAAAGGACGTTGATCGTAGCAATCCATGTTGTCGTTCAGCAAATCTAAAAGTCCCTATTAACTCATAATCTGCAACTTTACTTTGAATCTGTAGTTACAGCTACATGTATGAGGTTTTGTTTTCTTTGATCACCAGAACTCAGATTGAGACATTCAGAATAAAGCCTCAACAAGATATGCCGCAATTATTTTTTATGAAGACGTTATTAAAGTGTAATTTTTTTTTTTTTTTTTTTTTTTTGGGGGGGGGGGGTTTAACATACCACACCTAAACGGGCCTTTAAGGGGAGCAGCCATAATTGTGCTTGTTTTAGCTTGTGTGTCCTGGTGGGGCAGACTCAAAAGATATTACTTTGGTTCCATGGGATATCATAAAGATGATACTTAAATAAATTGACTTTTATGGTGATGCCTAATATGATAGGCAGAAGCATTTTCATGTCTTTGATAGGTTAATTTCGAATTTCAATGAGGTTAGGTATAAAGATATTTGTATGTTACTCGCAATGATGTGATAAACTAAAAGTAGAAAATATATAATTTTAAATCTTCCAGACATTCAGCTTAATGTATTTTGCTGCTTAAGTAGACTGTATCATCATAAAATGGTTCAAGTTAGAGTTGTATATATTTGTAAATACTGATAGATGAAATAATCTTGCCTCTATGATCACACATCAATTTATTCCTTTTTTTAACAGACATAAACACAAAAACATTTGTGATCAATTATGAAACAGAAGGCCTCAAACCATGAGAGGTCTGGTCTTGGTTTAATTTCAAATCGATTTATTGAAATTATATTGTGTGAAACATAAGAAAACATATTTACCAATATAGAATGTATGCAGTAGTACTGTATTAAAATTGTTATTGTAGTTTACAAGTGGTACTATTTCATATGGATATAAAGCTGTGTTATAAATGATCCGAGTGAAATTATATAATAGAATACGAGGTACATACATGTAGGATGATCTCTTACAAGAATTGCTGTAATTTTGTGAAGAATATAGGAAGCTGGAACTGCCTTTATGTACCTGTAATAAACTTGCTATGAATCAAATCATCTAGAACAAGTGTATTGGTATTATTTATTTTGCCTGTTTTGACTTTTCAGTCCAGAAATCGTGAAAGTTTATACCTCATTTGAAAGACCACTGTCCCACTTAGGATATCAAGAGTAGGATCAGTAAGTACTGCAGGACTGATTTCAGATAGTCTGGTATAACCGTGTCAGAAACCTGATTGTCCAAAGTGAAAAGACAGCTGTTACATTTCAGGAAAGAGAATGATTTTAGAAAATCTATTTTTAAATGGAACGATCATCATGACTGAACAAGAACATAACTAATGGTCGTTATTTTCCTTAGAATTTAACCTCCTCATTTTTTTACCTGCAAGTGGGACATCGTTTATGGCCAAAATTCAGAACCCTTTCACAGAGACCTATTTTCACCAGGGGAAAGTATCTACGACCCCTGTTCATTCAAACTATGTAATTTCAGATAAATTCATAAAATGTGGAAATATTACCCTTTTTGACAAAAGTGGTGAGGGGTTAAGCCCATCAGTTTCTGCCAAAACTCTGAATTTTTCACAAAGGCTTACTTCAAATCTTGTCATCTGTGCAAGGTGTCTATGACCCCTGTTTATTTAAAATATGTCATTGCAGATCTTTGCATGAAATTTAGAAAAATGACACTTTTTGAAGAAAATGGCAAGGGGTTAGCCCATAATTTTTGGCCCAAATTCATGAATTCTCAAAGAGGCGTATTTTCATATCTTTTCATCTCTTTGACCACTGTCTCATTCAAAATATGTCATTGCAGATCTTTTCATGAAATGTAGAAAATGATACTTTTTGACGAACATGGCAAGGGATTATGTTAGCCCAACATTTTCGGCCGAAATTCATGAATTTTTAAAAAGGCTTATTTTCATATATTTTCATGTCTTCGACCTCTGTCTATTTAAAATATGTTATTGCAGATCATTTCATGAAATGTTGAAAAATTACACTTTTTGACAAAAATGGCAAGGGGTTGTTTGGCCAAAATTCATGAATTTTCAAAAAGGCTTATTTGCATGTCTTCGAGCTCTTTGTATTTAGAATATGTTATTGCAGATCATTTCATGAAATGTTGAAAAATTACACTTTTTGACAAAAATGGCAAGGGGTTGTTTGGCCAAAATTCATAAATTTTCAAAAAGGCTTATTTTCATATCTTCGAGCTCTGTTTAAAATATGTTATTGCAGATCATTTCAAGAAATGTTAAAAAATGGCAAGGGGTTAGCCCCTCATTTTTGGCCAAAATTCATGAATTTTCAAAAAGGCTTATTTTCATATCTTTTCATGTCTTCGACCCCTGTCTATTCAAAATGTGTTATTGCGGATCATTTCATGAAATGTTGAAAAATTACACTTTTTGACAAAAATGGCAAGGGGTTGTTTGGCCAAAATTCATGAATTTTCAAAAAGGCTTATTTGCATGTCTTCGAGCTCTTTATTCTAATTATTCAGTACTATCGAGAGTAAAGTTTATTTTCAGTGTAGATCAGATAGTAGACTATTAGATATGCTATATATATTTCTAATATTTATTTGTGAGCAGCAGGCTTGGTAGACATGGTTTTTCACAAGTTTTCAAAAAAAATTGAGTTTGTATGACAATTAGAGACCAAAAGAATTTGACCAAGAGGACCATTCTTTGGATAATCAGTTACTCAAGGAATAAACTTGAGTTTAATTCAGGATAAGGCTGTTTTTCTATTTTTGATTTTGATTTTTGGTGTTTATGACTCCAGTCTGTTGAAAATATGCTATTGCAGATTATTTTATGAAATGTAAAAAAATGTCACTTTTTGACAAAAATGGCAAGGGGTTAGCCCACCTTTTTGGCCAAAAGTCATGAATTTTCAAAAAGGCTTATTTTTACATCTTTTCAACTATTGAGCCCAGACTATTGAAAATATGCTATTGCAGATCATTTCATGAAATGTGAAAAAATGTCACTTTTTGACAAAAATGGCAAGGGGTTAGCCCCTCATTTTTGGCCAAAATTCATGAATTTTCAAAAAGGTTTATTTTCATATCTTTTCATCTTGAGAAGGTGTTTATGACTCCAGTCTGTTGAAAATATGCTATTGCAGATTATTTTATGAAATATGAAAAAATGTCACTTTTTGACAAAAATGGCAAGGGGTTAGCCCCTCATTTTGGCCCAAATTCATGAATTTTTAAAAAGGCCTTTTTTCATATCATTTAAACTCTTTGACCCCAGTCTATTAAAAATATGCTTATTGCAGATCATTTCATGAAATGTGAAAAAATGTCACTTTTTGACAAAAATGGCAAGGGGTTAGCCCACCTTTTTGGCCAAAATTCATGAATTTTCAAAAAGGCTTATTTTCATATCCTTTCATCTCAAGAAGGTGTCTATGACCCCTGTCTATTGAAAATATGCTAAGTGCAGATCATTTTATGAAATGTGAAAAAATGTCACTTTTTGACAAAAATGGCAAGGGGTTAGCCCCTCATTTTTGGCCAAAATTCATGAATTTTCAAAAAGGCTTATTTTCATATCTTTTCATCTTGAGAAGGTGTTTATGACTCCAGTCTGTTGAAAATATGCTATTGCAGATTATTTTATGAAATGTGAAAAAATGTCACTTTTTGACAAAAATGGCAAGGGGTTAGCCCGCCTTTTTGGCCAAAAGTCATGAATTTTCAAAAAGGTTTATTTTCATATCTTTTCATCTTGAGAAGGTGTTTATGACTCCAGTCTGTTGAAAATATGCTATTGCAGATTATTTTATGAAATATGAAAAAATGTCACTTTTTGACAAAAATGGCAAGGGGTTAGCCCCTCATTTTGGCCCAAATTCATGAATTTTTAAAAAGGCCTTTTTTCATATCATTTAAACTCTTTGACCCCAGTCTATTAAAAATATGCTTATTGCAGATCATTTCATGAAATGTGAAAAAATGTCACTTTTTGACAAAAATGGCAAGGGGTTAGCCCACCTTTTTGGCCAAAATTCATGAATTTTCAAAAAGGCTTATTTTCATATCCTTTCATCTCAAGAAGGTGTCTATGACCCCTGTCTATTGAAAATATGCTAAGTGCAGATCATTTTATGAAATGTGAAAAAATGTCACTTTTTGACAAAAATGGCAAGGGGTTAGCCCCTCATTTTTGGCCAAAATTCATGAATTTTCAAAAAGGCTTATTTTCATATCTTTTCATGTCTTCGACCCCTGTCTATTCAAAATGTGTTATTGCGGATCATTTCATGAAATGTTGAAAAATTACACTTTTTGACAAAAATGGCAAGGGGTTGTTTGGCCAAAATTCATGAATTTTCAAAAAGGCTTATTTGCATGTCTTCGAGCTCTTTATTCTAATTATTCAGTACTATCGAGAGTAAAGTTTATTTTCAGTGTAGATCAGATAGTAGACTATTAGATATGCTATATATATTTCTAATATTTATTTGTGAGCAGCAGGCTTGGTAGACATGGTTTTTCACAAGTTTTCAAAAAAAATTGAGTTTGTATGACAATTAGAGACCAAAAGAATTTGACCAAGAGGACCATTCTTTGGATAATCAGTTACTCAAGGAATAAACTTGAGTTTAATTCAGGATAAGGCTGTTTTTCTATTTTTGATTTTGATTTTTGGTGTTTATGACTCCAGTCTGTTGAAAATATGCTATTGCAGATTATTTTATGAAATGTAAAAAAATGTCACTTTTTGACAAAAATGGCAAGGGGTTAGCCCACCTTTTTGGCCAAAAGTCATGAATTTTCAAAAAGGCTTATTTTTACATCTTTTCAACTATTGAGCCCAGACTATTGAAAATATGCTATTGCAGATCATTTCATGAAATGTGAAAAAATGTCACTTTTTGACAAAAATGGCAAGGGGTTAGCCCCTCATTTTTGGCCAAAATTCATGAATTTTCAAAAAGGTTTATTTTCATATCTTTTCATCTTGAGAAGGTGTTTATGACTCCAGTCTGTTGAAAATATGCTATTGCAGATTATTTTATGAAATATGAAAAAATGTCACTTTTTGACAAAAATGGCAAGGGGTTAGCCCCTCATTTTGGCCCAAATTCATGAATTTTTAAAAAGGCCTTTTTTCATATCATTTAAACTCTTTGACCCCAGTCTATTAAAAATATGCTTATTGCAGATCATTTCATGAAATGTGAAAAAATGTCACTTTTTGACAAAAATGGCAAGGGGTTAGCCCACCTTTTTGGCCAAAATTCATGAATTTTCAAAAAGGCTTATTTTCATATCCTTTCATCTCAAGAAGGTGTCTATGACCCCTGTCTATTGAAAATATGCTAAGTGCAGATCATTTTATGAAATGTGAAAAAATGTCACTTTTTGACAAAAATGGCAAGGGGTTAGCCCCTCATTTTTGGCCAAAATTCATGAATTTTCAAAAAGGCTTATTTTCATATCTTTTCATCTTGAGAAGGTGTTTATGACTCCAGTCTGTTGAAAATATGCTATTGCAGATTATTTTATGAAATGTGAAAAAATGTCACTTTTTGACAAAAATGGCAAGGGGTTAGCCCGCCTTTTTGGCCAAAAGTC
This sequence comes from Strongylocentrotus purpuratus, assembly GCF_000002235.5. NCBI lineage: Eukaryota > Metazoa > Echinodermata > Echinoidea > Camarodonta > Strongylocentrotidae > Strongylocentrotus > Strongylocentrotus purpuratus. The sequence goes on from NW_022145607.1 coordinate 15,261,019, forward strand.
ATGAATTTTCAAAAAGGCTTATTTTCATATCTTCGAGCTCTGTTTAAAATATGTTATTGCAGATCATTTCAAGAAATGTTAAAAAATGGCAAGGGGTTAGCCCCTCATTTTTGGCCAAAATTCATGAATTTTCAAAAAGGCTTATTTTCATATCTTTTCATGTCTTCGACCCCTGTCTATTCAAAATGTGTTATTGCGGATCATTTCATGAAATGTTGAAAAATTACACTTTTTGACAAAAATGGCAAGGGGTTGTTTGGCCAAAATTCATGAATTTTCAAAAAGGCTTATTTGCATGTCTTCGAGCTCTTTATTCTAATTATTCAGTACTATCGAGAGTAAAGTTTATTTTCAGTGTAGATCAGATAGTAGACTATTAGATATGCTATATATATTTCTAATATTTATTTGTGAGCAGCAGGCTTGGTAGACATGGTTTTTCACAAGTTTTCAAAAAAAATTGAGTTTGTATGACAATTAGAGACCAAAAGAATTTGACCAAGAGGACCATTCTTTGGATAATCAGTTACTCAAGGAATAAACTTGAGTTTAATTCAGGATAAGGCTGTTTTTCTATTTTTGATTTTGATTTTTGGTGTTTATGACTCCAGTCTGTTGAAAATATGCTATTGCAGATTATTTTATGAAATGTAAAAAAATGTCACTTTTTGACAAAAATGGCAAGGGGTTAGCCCACCTTTTTGGCCAAAAGTCATGAATTTTCAAAAAGGCTTATTTTTACATCTTTTCAACTATTGAGCCCAGACTATTGAAAATATGCTATTGCAGATCATTTCATGAAATGTGAAAAAATGTCACTTTTTGACAAAAATGGCAAGGGGTTAGCCCCTCATTTTTGGCCAAAATTCATGAATTTTCAAAAAGGTTTATTTTCATATCTTTTCATCTTGAGAAGGTGTTTATGACTCCAGTCTGTTGAAAATATGCTATTGCAGATTATTTTATGAAATATGAAAAAATGTCACTTTTTGACAAAAATGGCAAGGGGTTAGCCCCTCATTTTGGCCCAAATTCATGAATTTTTAAAAAGGCCTTTTTTCATATCATTTAAACTCTTTGACCCCAGTCTATTAAAAATATGCTTATTGCAGATCATTTCATGAAATGTGAAAAAATGTCACTTTTTGACAAAAATGGCAAGGGGTTAGCCCACCTTTTTGGCCAAAATTCATGAATTTTCAAAAAGGCTTATTTTCATATCCTTTCATCTCAAGAAGGTGTCTATGACCCCTGTCTATTGAAAATATGCTAAGTGCAGATCATTTTATGAAATGTGAAAAAATGTCACTTTTTGACAAAAATGGCAAGGGGTTAGCCCCTCATTTTTGGCCAAAATTCATGAATTTTCAAAAAGGCTTATTTTCATATCTTTTCATCTTGAGAAGGTGTTTATGACTCCAGTCTGTTGAAAATATGCTATTGCAGATTATTTTATGAAATGTGAAAAAATGTCACTTTTTGACAAAAATGGCAAGGGGTTAGCCCGCCTTTTTGGCCAAAAGTCATGAATTTTCAAAAAGGCTTATTTTCATATCTTCGAGCTCTGTTTAAAATATGTTATTGCAGATCATTTCAAGAAATGTTAAAAAATGGCAAGGGGTTAGCCCCTCATTTTTGGCCAAAATTCATGAATTTTCAAAAAGGCTTATTTTCATATCTTTTCATGTCTTCGACCCCTGTCTATTCAAAATGTGTTATTGCGGATCATTTCATGAAATGTTGAAAAATTACACTTTTTGACAAAAATGGCAAGGGGTTGTTTGGCCAAAATTCATGAATTTTCAAAAAGGCTTATTTGCATGTCTTCGAGCTCTTTATTCTAATTATTCAGTACTATCGAGAGTAAAGTTTATTTTCAGTGTAGATCAGATAGTAGACTATTAGATATGCTATATATATTTCTAATATTTATTTGTGAGCAGCAGGCTTGGTAGACATGGTTTTTCACAAGTTTTCAAAAAAAATTGAGTTTGTATGACAATTAGAGACCAAAAGAATTTGACCAAGAGGACCATTCTTTGGATAATCAGTTACTCAAGGAATAAACTTGAGTTTAATTCAGGATAAGGCTGTTTTTCTATTTTTGATTTTGATTTTTGGTGTTTATGACTCCAGTCTGTTGAAAATATGCTATTGCAGATTATTTTATGAAATGTAAAAAAATGTCACTTTTTGACAAAATTGGCAAGGGGTTAGCCCACCTTTTTGGCCAAAAGTCATGAATTTTCAAAAAGGCTTATTTTTACATCTTTTCAACTATTGAGCCCAGACTATTGAAAATATGCTATTGCAGATCATTTCATGAAATGTGAAAAAATGTCACTTTTTGACAAAAATGGCAAGGGGTTAGCCCCTCATTTTTGGCCAAAATTCATGAATTTTCAAAAAGGTTTATTTTCATATCTTTTCATCTTGAGAAGGTGTTTATGACTCCAGTCTGTTGAAAATATGCTATTGCAGATTATTTTATGAAATATGAAAAAATGTCACTTTTTGACAAAAATGGCAAGGGGTTAGCCCCTCATTTTGGCCCAAATTCATGAATTTTTAAAAAGGCCTTTTTTCATATCATTTAAACTCTTTGACCCCAGTCTATTAAAAATATGCTTATTGCAGATCATTTCATGAAATGTGAAAAAATGTCACTTTTTGACAAAAATGGCAAGGGGTTAGCCCACCTTTTTGGCCAAAATTCATGAATTTTCAAAAAGGCTTATTTTCATATCCTTTCATCTCAAGAAGGTGTCTATGACCCCTGTCTATTGAAAATATGCTAAGTGCAGATCATTTTATGAAATGTGAAAAAATGTCACTTTTTGACAAAAATGGCAAGGGGTTAGCCCCTCATTTTTGGCCAAAATTCATGAATTTTCAAAAAGGCTTATTTTCATATCTTTTCATCTTGAGAAGGTGTTTATGACTCCAGTCTGTTGAAAATATGCTATTGCAGATTATTTTATGAAATGTGAAAAAATGTCACTTTTTGACAAAAATGGCAAGGGGTTAGCCCGCCTTTTTGGCCAAAAGTCATGAATTTTCAAAAAGGCTTATTTTCATATCTTCGAGCTCTGTTTAAAATATGTTATTGCAGATCATTTCAAGAAATGTTAAAAAATGGCAAGGGGTTAGCCCCTCATTTTTGGCCAAAATTCATGAATTTTCAAAAAGGCTTATTTTCATATCTTTTCATGTCTTCGACCCCTGTCTATTCAAAATGTGTTATTGCGGATCATTTCATGAAATGTTGAAAAATTACACTTTTTGACAAAAATGGCAAGGGGTTGTTTGGCCAAAATTCATGAATTTTCAAAAAGGCTTATTTGCATGTCTTCGAGCTCTTTATTCTAATTATTCAGTACTATCGAGAGTAAAGTTTATTTTCAGTGTAGATCAGATAGTAGACTATTAGATATGCTATATATATTTCTAATATTTATTTGTGAGCAGCAGGCTTGGTAGACATGGTTTTTCACAAGTTTTCAAAAAAAATTGAGTTTGTATGACAATTAGAGACCAAAAGAATTTGACCAAGAGGACCATTCTTTGGATAATCAGTTACTCAAGGAATAAACTTGAGTTTAATTCAGGATAAGGCTGTTTTTCTATTTTTGATTTTGATTTTTGGTGTTTATGACTCCAGTCTGTTGAAAATATGCTATTGCAGATTATTTTATGAAATGTAAAAAAATGTCACTTTTTGACAAAATTGGCAAGGGGTTAGCCCACCTTTTTGGCCAAAAGTCATGAATTTTCAAAAAGGCTTATTTTTACATCTTTTCAACTATTGAGCCCAGACTATTGAAAATATGCTATTGCAGATCATTTCATGAAATGTGAAAAAATGTCACTTTTTGACAAAAATGGCAAGGGGTTAGCCCCTCATTTTTGGCCAAAATTCATGAATTTTCAAAAAGGTTTATTTTCATATCTTTTCATCTTGAGAAGGTGTTTATGACTCCAGTCTGTTGAAAATATGCTATTGCAGATTATTTTATGAAATATGAAAAAATGTCACTTTTTGACAAAAATGGCAAGGGGTTAGCCCCTCATTTTGGCCCAAATTCATGAATTTTTAAAAAGGCCTTTTTTCATATCATTTAAACTCTTTGACCCCAGTCTATTAAAAATATGCTTATTGCAGATCATTTCATGAAATGTGAAAAAATGTCACTTTTTGACAAAAATGGCAAGGGGTTAGCCCACCTTTTTGGCCAAAATTCATGAATTTTCAAAAAGGCTTATTTTCATATCCTTTCATCTCAAGAAGGTGTCTATGACCCCTGTCTATTGAAAATATGCTAAGTGCAGATCATTTTATGAAATGTGAAAAAATGTCACTTTTTGACAAAAATGGCAAGGGGTTAGCCCCTCATTTTTGGCCAAAATTCATGAATTTTCAAAAAGGCTTATTTTCATATCTTTTCATCTTGAGAAGGTGTTTATGACTCCAGTCTGTTGAAAATATGCTATTGCAGATTATTTTATGAAATGTGAAAAAATGTCACTTTTTGACAAAAATGGCAAGGGGTTAGCCCGCCTTTTTGGCCAAAAGTCATGAATTTTCAAAAAGGCTTATTTTCATATCTTCGAGCTCTGTTTAAAATATGTTATTGCAGATCATTTCAAGAAATGTTAAAAAATGGCAAGGGGTTAGCCCCTCATTTTTGGCCAAAATTCATGAACTTTCAAAAAGGCTTATTTTCATATCTTTTCATGTCTTCGACCCCTGTCTATTCAAAATGTGTTATTGCGGATCATTTCATGAAATGTTGAAAAATTACACTTTTTGACAAAAATGGCAAGGGGTTGTTTGGCCAAAATTCATGAATTTTCAAAAAGGCTTATTTGCATGTCTTCGAGCTCTTTATTCTAATTATTCAGTACTATCGAGAGTAAAGTTTATTTTCAGTGTAGATCAGATAGTAGACTATTAGATATACTATATATATTTCTAATATTTATTTGTGAGCAGCAGGCTTGGTAGACATGGTTTTTCACAAGTTTTCAAAAAAAATTGAGTTTGTATGACAATTAGAGACCAAAAGAATTTGACCAAGAGGACCATTCTTTGGATAATCAGTTACTCAAGGAATAAACTTGAGTTTAATTCAGGATAAGGCTGTTTTTCTATTTTTGATTTTGATTTTTGGTGTTTATGACTCCAGTCTGTTGAAAATATGCTATTGCAGATTATTTTATGAAATGTTAAAAAATGTCACTTTTTGACAAAAATGGCAAGGGGTTAGCCCACCTTTTTGGCCAAAAGTCATGAATTTTCAAAAAGGCTTATTTTTACATCTTTTCAACTATTGAGCCCAGACTATTGAAAATATGCTATTGCAGATCATTTCATGAAATGTGAAAAAATGTCACTTTTTGACAAAAATGGCAAGGGGTTAGCCCCTCATTTTTGGCCAAAATTCATGAATTTTCAAAAAGGTTTATTTTCATATCTTTTCATCTTGAGAAGGTGTTTATGACTCCAGTCTGTTGAAAATATGCTATTGCAGATTATTTTATGAAATATGAAAAAATGTCACTTTTTGACAAAAATGGCAAGGGGTTAGCCCCTCATTTTGGCCCAAATTCATGAATTTTTAAAAAGGCCTTTTTTCATATCATTTAAACTCTTTGACCCCAGTCTATTAAAAATATGCTTATTGCAGATCATTTCATGAAATGTGAAAAAATGTCACTTTTTGACAAAAATGGCAAGGGGTTAGCCCACCTTTTTGGCCAAAATTCATGAATTTTCAAAAAGGCTTATTTTCATATCCTTTCATCTCAAGAAGGTGTCTATGACCCCTGTCTATTGAAAATATGCTAAGTGCAGATCATTTTATGAAATGTGAAAAAATGTCACTTTTTGACAAAAATGGCAAGGGGTTAGCCCCTCATTTTTGGCCAAAATTCATGAATTTTCAAAAAGGCTTATTTTCATATCTTTTCATCTTGAGAAGGTGTTTATGACTCCAGTCTGTTGAAAATATGCTATTGCAGATTATTTTATGAAATGTGAAAAAATGTCACTTTTTGACAAAAATGGCAAGGGGTTAGCCCGCCTTTTTGGCCAAAAGTCATGAATTTTCAAAAAGGCTTATTTTCATATCTTCGAGCTCTGTTTAAAATATGTTATTGCAGATCATTTCAAGAAATGTTAAAAAATGGCAAGGGGTTAGCCCCTCATTTTTGGCCAAAATTCATGAATTTTCAAAAAGGCTTATTTTCATATCTTTTCATGTCTTCGACCCATGTCTATTCAAAATGTGTTATTGCAGATCATTTCATGAAATGTTGAAAAATTACACTTTTTGACAAAAATGGCAAGGGGTTGTTTGGCCAAAATTCATGAATTTTCAAAAAGGCTTATTTGCATGTCTTCGAGCTCTTTATTCTAATTATTCAGTACTATCGAGAGTAAAGTTTATTTTCAGTGTAGATCAGATAGTAGACTATTAGATATGCTATATATATTTCTAATATTTATTTGTGAGCAGCAGGCTTGGTAGACATGGTTTTTCACAAGTTTTCAAAAAAAATTGAGTTTGTATGACAATTAGAGACCAAAAGAATTTGACCAAGAGGACCATTCTTTGGATAATCAGTTACTCAAGGAATAAACTTGAGTTTAATTCAGGATAAGGCTGTTTTTCTATTTTTGATTTTGATTTGTGGTGTTTATGACTCCAGTCTGTTGAAAATATGCTATTGCAGATTATTTTATGAAATGTTAAAAAATGTCACTTTTTGACAAAAATGGCAAGGGGTTAGCCCACCTTTTTGGCCAAAAGTCATGAATTTTCAAAAAGGCTTATTTTTACATCTTTTCAACTATTGAGCCCAGACTATTGAAAATATGCTATTGCAGATCATTTCATGAAATGTGAAAAAATGTCACTTTTTGACAAAAATGGCAAGGGGTTAGCCCCTCATTTTTGGCCAAAATTCATGAATTTTCAAAAAGGTTTATTTTCATATCTTTTCATCTTGAGAAGGTGTTTATGACTCCAGTCTGTTGAAAATATGCTATTGCAGATTATTTTATGAAATATGAAAAAATGTCACTTTTTGACAAAAATGGCAAGGGGTTAGCCCCTCATTTTGGCCCAAATTCATGAATTTTTAAAAAGGCCTTTTTTCATATCATTTAAACTCTTTGACCCCAGTCTATTAAAAATATGCTTATTGCAGATCATTTCATGAAATGTGAAAAAATGTCACTTTTTGACAAAAATGGCAAGGGGTTAGCCCACCTTTTTGGCCAAAATTCATGAATTTTCAAAAAGGCTTATTTTCATATCCTTTCATCTCAAGAAGGTGTCTATGACCCCTGTCTATTGAAAATATGCTAAGTGCAGATCATTTTATGAAATGTGAAAAAATGTCACTTTTTGACAAAAATGGCAAGGGGTTAGCCCCGCATTTTGGCCCAAATTCATGAATTTTTAAAAAGGCCTCTTTTCATATCATTTAAAGTCTTTGACCCCAGTCTATTGAAAATATGTTTATTGCAGATCATTTCATGAAATGTGAAAAAATGTCACTTTTTGACAAAAATGGCAAGGGGTTAGCCCACCTTTTTGGCCAAAATTCATGAATTTTCAAAAAGGCTTATTTTCATATCTTTTCATCTTGAGAAGGTGTTTATGACTCCAGTCTGTTGAAAATATGCTATTGCAGATTATTTTATGAAATGTTAAAAAATGTCACTTTTTGACAAAAATGGCAAGGGGTTAGCCCCTCATTTTGGCCCAAATTCATGAATTTTTAAAAAGGCCTTTTTTCATATCATTTAAACTCTTTGACCCCCGTCTATTAAAAATATGCTTATTGCAGATCATTTCATGAAATGTGAAAAACTGTCACTTTTTGACAAAAATGGCAAGGGGTTAGCCCACCTTTTTGGCCAAAAGTCATGAATTTTTAAAAAGGCCTTTTTTCATATCATTTAAACTCTTTGACCCCAGTCTATTAAAAATATGCTTATTGCAGATCATTTCATTGAAACGTGAAAAAATGTCATTTTTTGACAAAAATGGCAAGGGGTTAGCCCACCTTTTTGGCCAAAATTCATGAATTTTCAAAAAGGCTTATTTTCATATCTTTTCATCTTGAGAAGGTGTTTATGACTCCAGTCTGTTGAAAATATGCTATTGCAGATTATTTTATGAAATGTTAAAAAATGTCACTTTTTGACAAAAATGGCAAGGGGTTAGCCCCTCACTTTGGCCCAAATTCATGAATTTTTAAAAAGGCCTTTTTTCATATCATTTAAACTCTTTGACCCCCGTCTATTAAAAATATGCTTATTGCAGATCATTTCATGAAATGTGAAAAACTGTCACTTTTTGACAAAAATGGCAAGGGGTTAGCCCACCTTTTTGGCCAAAAGTCATGAATTTTTAAAAAGGCCTTTTTTCATATCATTTAAACTCTTTGACCCCAGTCTATTAAAAATATGCTTATTGCAGATCATTTCATTGAAACGTGAAAAAATGTCATTTTTTGACAAAAATGGCAAGGGGTTAGCCCACCTTTTTGGCCAAAAGTCATGAATTTTTAAAAAGGCCTTTTTTCATATCATTTAAACTCTTTGACCCCAGTCTATTAAAAATATTCTTATTGCAGATCATTTCATGAAACGTGAAAAAATGTCATTTTTTGACAAAAATGGCAAGGGGTTAGCCCCTCATTTTTGGCCAAAATTCATGAATTTTCAAAAAGGCTTATTTTCATATCTTTTCATCTTGAGAAGGTGTTTATGACTCCAGTCTGTTGAAAATATGCTATTGCAGATTATTTTATGAAATGTTAAAAAATGTCACTTTTTGACAAAAATGGCAAGGGGTTAGCCCCGCATTTTGGCCCAAATTCATGAATTTTTAAAAAGGCCTTTTTTCATATCATTTAAAGTCTTTGACCCCAGTCTATTAAAAATATGTTTATTGCAGATCATTTCATGAAATGTGAAAAAATGTCACTTTTTGACAAAAATGGCAAGGGGTTAGCCCACCTTTTTGGCCAAAATTCATGAATTTTCAAAAAGGCTTATTTTCATATCTTTTCATCTTGAGAAGGTGTTTATGACTCCAGTCTGTTGAAAATATGCTATTGCAGATTATTTTATGAAATGTTAAAAAATGTCACTTTTTGACAAAAATGGCAAGGGGTTAGCCCCTCATTTTGGCCCAAATTCATGAATTTTTAAAAAGGCCTTTTTTCATATCATTTAAACTCTTTGACCCCCGTCTATTAAAAATATGCTTATTGCAGATCATTTCATGAAATGTGAAAAACTGTCACTTTTTGACAAAAATGGCAAAGGGTTAGCCCACCTTTTTGGCCAAAAGTCATGAATTTTTAAAAAGGCCTTTTTTCATATCATTTAAACTCTTTGACCCCAGTCTATTAAAAATATGCTTATTGCAGATCATTTCATTGAAACGTGAAAAAATGTCATTTTTTGACAAAAATGGCAAGGGGTTAGCCCACCTTTTTGGCCAAAAGTCATGAATTTTTAAAAAGGCCTTTTTTCATATCATTTAAACTCTTTGACCCCAGTCTATTAAAAATATTCTTATTGCAGATCATTTCATGAAACGTGAAAAAATGTCATTTTTTGACAAAAATGGCAAGGGGTTAGCCCCTCATTTTTGGCCAAAATTCATGAATTTTCAAAAAGGCTTATTTTCATATCTTTTCATCTTGAGAAGGTGTTTATGACTCCAGTCTGTTGAAAATATGCTATTGCAGATTATTTTATGAAATGTTAAAAAATGTCACTTTTTGACAAAAATGGCAAGGGGTTAGCCCCGCATTTTGGCACAAATTCATGAATTTTTAAAAAGGCCTTTTTTCATATCATTTAAAGTCTTTGACCCCAGTCTATTAAAAATATGTTTATTGCAGATCATTTCATGAAATGTGAAAAAATGTCACTTTTTGACAAAAATGGCAAGGGGTTAGCCCCTCATTTTGGCCCAAATTCATGAATTTTTAAAAAGGCCTTTTTTCATATCATTTAAACTCTTTGACCCCAGTCTATTAAAAATATGCTTATTGCAGATCATTTCATGAAATGTGAAAAACTGTCACTTTTTTACAAAAATGGCAAGGGGTTAGCCCACCTTTTTGGCCAAAAGTCATGAATTTTTAAAAAGGCCTTTTTTCATATAATTTAAACTCTTTGACCCCAGTCTATTAGTCTATTAAAAATATGCTTATTGCAGATCATTTCATGAAACGTGAAAAAATGTCATTTTTTGACAAAAATGGCAAGGGGTTAGCCCCTCATTTTTGGCCAAAATTCATGAATTTTCAAAAAGGCTTATTTTCATATCTTTTCATCTTGAGAAGGTGTTTATGACTCCAGTCTGTTGAAAATATGCTATTGCAGATTATTTTATGAAATGTTAAAAAATGTCACTTTTTGACAAAAATGGCAAGGGGTTAGCCCCTCATTTTGGCCCAAATTCATGAATTTTTAAAAAGGCCTTTTTTCATATCATTTAAACTCTTTGACCCCAGTCTATTAAAAATATGCTTATTGCAGATCATTTCATGAAATGTGAAAAACTGTCACTTTTTGACAAAAATGGCAAGGGGTTAGCCCACCTTTTTGGCCAAAAGTCATGAATTTTTAAAAAGGCCTTTTTTCATATAATTTAAACTCTTTGACCCCAGTCTATTAGTCTATTAAAAATATGCTTATTGCAGATCATTTCATGAAACGTGAAAAAATGTCATTTTTTGACAAAAATGGCAAGGGGTTAGCCCCGCATTTTGGCCCAAATTCATGAATTTTTAAAAAGGCCTTTTTTCATATCATTTAAAGTCTTTGACCCCAGTCTATTAAAAATATGTTTATTGCAGATCATTTCATGAAATGTGAAAAAATGTCACTTTTTGACAAAAAAGGCAAGGGGTTAGCCCACCTTTTTGGCCAAAATTCATGAATTTTCAAAAAGGCTTATTTTCATATCTTTTCATCTTGAGAAGGTGTTTATGACTCCAGTCTGTTGAAAATATGCTATTGCAGATTATTTTATGAAATGTTAAAAAATGTCACTTTTTGACAAAAATGGCAAGGGGTTAGCCCCGCATTTTGGCCCAAATTCATGAATTTTTAAAAAGGCCTTTTTTCATATCATTTAAAGTCTTTGACCCCAGTCTATTAAAAATATGTTTATTGCAGATCATTTCATGAAATGTGAAAAAATGTCACTTTTTGACAAAAAGGCAAGGGGTTAGCCCACCTTTTTGGCCAAAATTCATGAATTTTCAAAAAGGCTTATTTTCATATCCTTTCATCTTGAGAAGGTGTTTATGACTCCAGTCTGTTGAAAATATGCTATTGCAGATTATTTTATGAAATGTTAAAAAATGTCACTTTTTGACAAAAATGGCAAGGGGTTAGCCCCTGATTTTGGCCCAAATTCATGAATTTTTAAAAAGGCCTTTTTTCATATCATTTAAACTCTTTGACCCCAGTCTATTAAAAATATGCTATTGCAGATCATTTCATGAAATGTGAAAAAATGTCACTTTTTGACAAAAATGGCAAGGGGTTAGCCCCTCATTTTTGGCCAAAATTCATGAATTTTCAAAAAGGTTTATTTTCATATCTTTTCATCTTGAGAAGGTGTTTATGACTCCAGTCTGTTGAAAATATGCTATTGCAGATTATTTTATGAAATGTGAAAAAATGTCACTTTTTGACAAAAATGGCAAGGGGTTAGCCCCTCATTTTGGCCCAAATTCATGAATTTTTAAAAAGGCCTTTTTTCATATCATTTAAACTCTTTGACCCCAGTCTATTAAAAATATGTTTATTGCAGATCATTTCATGAAATGTTAAAAAATGTCACTTTTTGACAAAAATGGCAAGGGGTAAGCCCCTCATTTTTGGCAAAAATTCATGAATTTTCAAAAAGGCTTATTTTCATATCCTTTCATCTCAAGAAGGTGTCTATGACCCCTGTCTATTGAAAATATGCTAAGTGCAGATCATTTTATGAAATGTGAAAAAATGTCACTTTTTGACAAAAATGGCATTTTTGGCCAAAATTCATGAATTTTCAAAAAGGCTTATTTTCATATCTTTTCATTTTGAGAAGGTGTTTATGACTCCAGTCTGTTGAAAATATGCTATTGCAGATTATTTTATGAAATGTTAAAAAATGTCACTTTTTGACAAAAATGGCAAGGGGTTAGCCCCTCATTTTGGCCCAAATTCATGAATTTTTAAAAAGGCCTTTTTTCATATCATTTAAACTCTTTGACCCCAGTCTATTAAAAATATGCTTATTGCAGATCATTTCATGAAATGTGAAAAACTGTCATTTTTTGACAAAAATGGCAAGGGGTTAGCCCACCTTTTTGGCCAAAAGTCATGAATTTTTAAAAAGGCCTTTTTTCATATCATTTAAACTCTTTGACCCCAGTCTATTAAAAATATGCTTATTGCAGATCATTTCATGAAACGTGAAAAAATGTCATTTTTTGACAAAAATGGCAAGGGGTTAGCCCCTCATTTTTGGCCAAAATTCATGAATTTTCAAAAAGGCTTATTTTCATATCTTTTCATCTTGAGAAGGTGTTTATGACTCCAGTCTGTTGAAAATATGCTATTGCAGATTATTTTATGAAATGTTAAAAAATGTCACTTTTTGACAAAAATGGCAAGGGGTTAGCCCCGCATTTTGGCCCAAATTAAAGGTAATACAAAGTTTTGGGAAATTTTGAAAATTGGGTGGATAGTAATTCTTTACAATTTTGATATATTTGGATGCCTATGTGGATGTATTATAAGCACTATAAAATTTAGCCCCTAAAACTTTTCTGTTTTCGAGAAAAATTGAATATAAAAATTTACCGGTGCTCCCGGTAAATTTTGATAAATTTCAAATAGCGCCTACGGCCGTACAATAGTAGCTGCAACCATGAAAATCTCAGAATATGTAGTTGTGATATATAATTTCCAAACCGGAATAGCTAATCGGTCGATTTTAGTCAAAAAACATTGTTTTATAGCTTAATTAATATATTGACCTTGAGAGGGAGCTATACAACATAAAAAGTTAATTATTTACAATTTCATAACTTTTGACTGGATTTCAACTGCGACAACGATCACTGAATATTGTAGGATAGTATATGCTTCCAATATGTTCATTTGAACCAAATTCATGACCCCATACCAAAACTTTGTAATACCTTTAATGAATTTTTAAAAAGGCCTTTTTTCATATCATTTAAAGTCTTTGACCCCAGTCTATTAAAAATATGTTTATTGCAGATCATTTCATGAAATGTGAAAAAATGTCACTTTTTGACAAAAATGGCAAGGGGTTAGCCCACCTTTTTGGCCAAAATTCATGAATTTTCAAAAAGGCTTATTTTCATATCTTTTCATCTTGAGAAGGTGTTTATGACTCCAGTCTGTTGAAAATATGCTATTGCAGATTATTTTATGAAATGTTAAAAAATGGCAAGGGGTTAGCCCCTCATTTTGGCCCAAATTCATGAATTTTTAAAAAGGCCTTTTTTCATATCATTTAAAGTCTTTGACCCCAGTCTATTAAAAATATGTTTATTGCAGATCATTTCATGAAATGTGAAAAAATGTCACTTTTTGACAAAAATGGCAAGGGGTTAGCCCACCTTTTTGGCCAAAAGTCATGAATTTTTAAAAAGGCCATTTTTCATATCATTTAAACTCTTTGACCCCAGTCTATTAAAAATATGCTTATTGCAGATCATTTCATGAAACGTGAAAAAATGTCATTTTTTGACAAAAATGGCAAGGGGTTAGCCCCTCATTTTTGGCCAAAATTCATGAATTTTCAAAAAGGCTTATTTTCATATCTTTTCATCTTGAGAAGGTGTTTATGACTCCAGTCTGTTGAAAATATGCTATTGCAGATTATTTTATGAAATGTTAAAAAATGTCACTTTTTGACAAAAATGGCAAGGGGTTAGCCCGCCTTTTTGGCCCAAATTCATGAATTTTTAAAAAGGCCTTTTTTCATATCATTTAAAGTCTTTGACCCCAGTCTATTAAAAATATGTTTATTGCAGATCATTTCATGAAATGTGAAAAAATGTCACTTTTTGACAAAAATGGCAAGGGGTTAGCCCACCTTTTTGGCCAAAATTCATGAATTTTCAAAAAGGCTTATTTTCATATCTTTTCATCTTGAGAAGGTGTTTATGACTCCAGTCTGTTGAAAATATGCTATTGCAGATTATTTTATGAAATGTTAAAAAATGGCAAGGGGTTAGCCCCTCATTTTGGCCCAAATTCATGAATTTTTAAAAAGGCCTTTTTTCATATCATTTAAACTCTTTGACCCCCGTCTATTAAAAATATGCTTATTGCAGATCATTTCATGAAATGTGAAAAACTGTCACTTTTTGACAAAAATGGCAAGGGGTTAGCCCACCTTTTTGGCCAAAAGTCATGAATTTTTAAAAAGGCCTTTTTTCATATCATTTAAACTCTTTGACCCTAGTCTATTAAAAATATGCTTATTGCAGATCATTTCATGAAACGTGAAAAAATGTCATTTTTTGACAAAAATGGCAAGGGGTTAGCCCCTCATTTTTGGCCAAAATTCATGAATTTTCAAAAAGGCTTATTTTCATATCTTTTCATCTTGAGAAGGTGTTTATGACTCCAGTCTGTTGAAAATATGCTATTGCAGATTATTTTATGAAATGTGAAAAAATGTCACTTTTTGACAAAAATGGCAAGGGGTTAGCCCCGCATTTTGGCCCAAATTCATGAATTTTTAAAAAGGCCTTTTTTCATATCATTTAAAGTCTTTGACCCCAGTCTATTAAAAATATGTTTATTGCAGATCATTTCATGAAATGTGAAAAAATGTCACTTTTTGACAAAAATGGCAAGGGGTTAGCCCCTCATTTTTGGCCAAAATTCATGAATTTTCAAAAAGGCTTATTTTCATATCTTTTCATCTTGAGAAGGTGTTTATGACTCCAGTCTGTTGAAAATATGCTATTGCAGATTATTTTATGAAATGTGAAAAAATGTCACTTTTTGACAAAAATGGCAAGGGGTTAGCCCCTCATTTTGGCCCAAATTCATGAATTTTTAAAAAGGCCTTTTTTCATATCATTTAAACTCTTTGACCCCAGTCTATTAAAAATATGCTTATTGCAGATCATTTCATGAAATGTGAAAAAATGTCACTTTTTGACAAAAATGGCAAGGGGTTAGCCCGCCTTTTTGGCCAAAAGTCATGAATTTTCAAAAAGGCTTATTTTCATATCTTTCATCTTGAGAAGGTGTTTATGACTCCAGTCTGTTGAAAATATGCTATTGCAGATCATTTCATGAAATGTGAAAAAATGTCACTTTTTGACAAAAATGGCAAGGGGTTAGCCCCTCATTTTTGGCCAAAATTCATGAATTTTCAAAAAGGCTTATTTTCATATCTTTTCATCTTGAGAAGGTGTTTATGACTCCAGTCTGTTGAAAATATGCTATTGCAGATTAATTTATGAAATGTGAAAAAATGTCACTTTTTGACAAAAATGGCAAGGGGTTAGCCCCTCATTTTGGCCCAAATTCATGAATTTTTAAAAAGGCCTTTTTTCATATCATTTAAACTCTTTGACCCCAGTCTATTAAAAATATGCTATTGCAGATCATTTCATGAAATGTGAAAAAATGTCACTTTTTGACAAAAATGGCAAGGGGTTAGCCCCTCATTTTTGGCCAAAATTCATGAATTTTCAAAAAGGCTTATTTTCATATCTTTTCATCTTGAGAAGGTGTTTATGACTCCAGTCTGTTGAAAATATGCTATTGCAGATTCTTTTATGAAATGTAAAAAATGTCACTTTTTGACAAAAATGGCAAGGGGTTAGCCCCGCATTTTGGCCCAAATTCATGAATTTTTAAAAAGGCCTTTTTTATATCATTTAAAGTCTTTGACCCCAGTCTATTAAAAATATGCTTATTGCAGATCATTTCATGAAATGTGAAAAAATGTCACTTTTTGACAAAAATGGCAAGGGGTTAGCCCACCTTTTTGGCCAAAATTCATGAATTTTCAAAAAGGCTTATTTTCATATCTTTTCATCTTGAGAAGGTGTTTATGACTCCAGTCTGTTGAAAATATGCTATTGCAGATTATTTTATGAAATGTTAAAAAATGTCACTTTTTGACAAAAATGGCAAGGGGTTAGCCCCTCATTTTGGCCAAAATTCATGAATTTTCAAAAAGGCTTATTTTCATATCTTTTCATCTTGAGAAGGTGTTTATGACTCCAGTCTGTTGAAAATATGCTATTGCAGATTATTTTATGAAATGTGAAAAAATGTCACTTTTTGACAAAAATGGCAAGGGGTTAGTTAGCCCCTCATTTTGGCCCAAATTCATGAATTTTTAAAAAGGCCTTTTTTCATATCATTTAAAGTCTTTGACCCCAGTCTATTAAAAATATGCTTATTGCAGATCATTTCATGAAATGTGAAAAAATGTCACTTTTTGACAAAAATGGCAAGGGGTTAGCCCACCTTTTTGGCCAAAAGTCATGAATTTTTAAAAAGGCCTTTTTTTCATATCATTTAAACTCTTTGACCCCAGTCTATTAAAAATATGCTTATTGCAGATCATTTCATGAAACGTGAAAAAATGTCATTTTTTGACAAAAATGGCAAGGGGTTAGCCCCTCATTTTTGGCCAAAATTCATGAATTTTCAAAAAGGCTTATTTTCATATCTTTTCATCTTGAGAAGGTGTTTATGACTCCAGTCTGTTGAAAATATGCTATTGCAGATTATTTATGAAATGTGAAAAAATGTCACTTTTTGACAAAAATGGCAAGGGGTTAGCCCCTCATTTTGGCCCAAATTCATGAATTTTTAAAAAGGCCTTTTTTCATATCATTTAAACTCTTTGACCCCAGTCTATTAAAAATATGTTTATTGCAGATCATTTCATGAAATGTGAAAAAATGTCACTTTTTGACAAAAATGGCAAGGGGTTAGCCCACCTTTTTGGCCAAAATTCATGAATTTTCAAAAAGGCTTATTTTCATATCTTTTCATCTTGAGAAGGTGTTTATGACTCCAGTCTGTTGAAAATATGCTATTGCAGATTATTTTATGAAATGTTAAAAAATGTCACTTTTTGACAAAAATGGCAAGGGGTTAGCCCGCCTTTTTGGCCCAAATTCATGAATTTTTAAAAAGGCCTTTTTTCATATCATTTAAAGTCTTTGACCCCAGTCTATTAAAAATATGTTTATTGCAGATCATTTCATGAAATGTGAAAAAATGTCACTTTTTGACAAAAATGGCAAGGGGTTAGCCCACCTTTTTGGCCAAAATTCATGAATTTTCAAAAAGGCTTATTTTCATATCTTTTCATCTTGAGAAGGTGTTTATGACTCCAGTCTGTTGAAAATATGCTATTGCAGATTATTTTATGAAATGTTAAAAAATGGCAAGGGGTTAGCCCCTCATTTTGGCCCAAATTCATGAATTTTTAAAAAGGCCTTTTTTCATATCATTTAAACTCTTTGACCCCCGTCTATTAAAAATATGCTTATTGCAGATCATTTCATGAAATGTGAAAAACTGTCACTTTTTGACAAAAATGGCAAGGGGTTAGCCCACCTTTTTGGCCAAAAGTCATGAATTTTTAAAAAGGCCTTTTTTCATATCATTTAAACTCTTTGACCCTAGTCTATTAAAAATATGCTTATTGCAGATCATTTCATGAAACGTGAAAAAATGTCATTTTTTGACAAAAATGGCAAGGGGTTAGCCCCTCATTTTTGGCCAAAATTCATGAATTTTCAAAAAGGCTTATTTTCATATCTTTTCATCTTGAGAAGGTGTTTATGACTCCAGTCTGTTGAAAATATGCTATTGCAGATTATTTTATGAAATGTGAAAAAATGTCACTTTTTGACAAAAATGGCAAGGGGTTAGCCCCGCATTTTGGCCCAAATTCATGAATTTTTAAAAAGGCCTTTTTTCATATCATTTAAAGTCTTTGACCCCAGTCTATTAAAAATATGTTTATTGCAGATCATTTCATGAAATGTGAAAAAATGTCACTTTTTGACAAAAATGGCAAGGGGTTAGCCCACCTTTTTGGCCAAAATTCATGAATTTTCAAAAAGGCTTATTTTCATATCTTTTCATCTTGAGAAGGTGTTTATGACTCCAGTCTGTTGAAAATATGCTATTGCAGATTATTTTATGAAATGTTAAAAAATGTCACTTTTTGACAAAAATGGCAAGGGGTTAGCCCCTCATTTTGGCCCAAATTCATGAATTTTTAAAAAGGCCTTTTTTCATATCATTTAAACTCTTTGACCCCCGTCTATTAAAAATATGCTTATTGCAGATCATTTCATGAAATGTGAAAAACTGTCACTTTTTGACAAAAATGGCAAGGGGTTAGCCCACCTTTTTGGCCAAAAGTCATGAATTTTTAAAAAGGCCTTTTTTCATATCATTTAAACTCTTTGACCCTAGTCTATTAAAAATATGCTTATTGCAGATCATTTCATGAAACGTGAAAAAATGTCATTTTTTGACAAAAATGGCAAGGGGTTAGCCCCTCATTTTTGGCCAAAATTCATGAATTTTCAAAAAGGCTTATTTTCATATCTTTTCATCTTGAGAAGGTGTTTATGACTCCAGTCTGTTGAAAATATGCTATTGCAGATTATTTTATGAAATGTGAAAAAATGTCACTTTTTGACAAAAATGGCAAGGGGTTAGCCCCGCATTTTGGCCCAAATTCATGAATTTTTAAAAAGGCCTTTTTTCATATCATTTAAAGTCTTTGACCCCAGTCTATTAAAAATATGTTTATAGCAGATCATTTCATGAAATGTGAAAAAATGTCACTTTTTGACAAAAATGGCAAGGGGTTAGCCCACCTTTTTGGCCAAAATTCATGAATTTTCAAAAAGGCTTATTTTCATATCTTTTCATCTTGAGAAGGTGTTCATGACTCCAGTCTGTTGAAAATATGCTATTGCAGATTATTTTATGAAATGTTAAAAAATGTCACTTTTTGACAAAAATGGCAAGGGGTTAGCCCCTCATTTTGGCCCAAATTCATGAATTTTTAAAAAGGCCTTTTTTCATATCATTTAAACTCTTTGACCCCCGTCTATTAAAAATATGCTTATTGCAGATCATTTCATGAAATGTGAAAAACTGTCACTTTTTGACAAAAATGGCAAGGGGTTAGCCCACCTTTTTGGCCAAAAGTCATGAATTTTTAAAAAGGCCTTTTTTCATATCATTTAAACTCTTTGACCCTAGTCTATTAAAAATATGCTTATTGCAGATCATTTCATGAAACGTGAAAAAATGTCATTTTTTGACAAAAATGGCAAGGGGTTAGCCCCTCATTTTTGGCCAAAATTCATGAATTTTCAAAAAGGCTTATTTTCATATCTTTTCATCTTGAGAAGGTGTATATGACTCCAGTCTGTTGAAAATATGCTATTGCAGATTATTTCATGAAATGTGAAAAAATGTCACTTTTTGACAAAAATGGCAAGGGGTTAGCCCCTCATTTTGGCCCAAATTCATGAATTTTTAAAAAGGCCTTTTTTCATATCATTTAAAGTCTTTGACCCCAGTCTATTAAAAATATGTTTATTGCAGATCATTTCATGAAATGTGAAAAAATGTCACTTTTTGACAAAAATGGCAAGGGGTTAGCCCGCCTTTTTGGCCAAAAGTCATGAATTTTCAAAAAGGCTTATTGTCAGATCTTTCGATCTTGAGAAGGTGTTTATGACTCCAGTCTGTTGAAAATATGCTATTGCAGATCATTTCATGAAATGTGAAAAAATGTCACTTTTTGACAAAAATGGCAAGGGGTTAGCCCCTCATTTTTGGCCAAAATTCATGAATTTTCAAAAAGGCTTATTTTCATATCTTTTCATCTTGAGAAGGTGTTTATGACTCCAGTCTGTTGAAAATATGCTATTGCAGATTAATTTATGAAATGTGAAAAAATGTCACTTTTTGACAAAAATGGCAAGGGGTTAGCCCCTGATTTTGGCCCAAATTCATGAATTTTTAAAAAGGCCTTTTTTCATATCATTTAAACTCTTTGACCCCAGTCTATTAAAAATATGCTATTGCAGATCATTTCATGAAATGTGAAAAAATGTCACTTTTTGACAAAAATGGCAAGGGGTTAGCCCCTCATTTTTGGCCAAAATTCATGAATTTTCAAAAAGGTTTATTTTCATATCTTTTCATCTTGAGAAGGTGTTTATGACTCCAGTCTGTTGAAAATATGCTATTGCAGATTATTTTATGAAATGTGAAAAAATGTCACTTTTTGACAAAAATGGCAAGGGGTTAGCCCCTCATTTTGGCCCAAATTCATGAATTTTTAAAAAGGCCTTTTTTCATATCATTTAAACTCTTTGACCCCAGTCTATTAAAAATATGCTTATTGCAGATCATTTCATGAAATATGAAAAACTGTCACTTTTTGACAAAAATGGCAAGGGGTTAGCCCACCTTTTTGGCCAAAAGTCATGAATTTTTAAAAAGGCCTTTTTTCATATCATTTAAACTCTTTGACCCCAGTCTATTAAAAATATGCTTATTGCAGATCATTTCATGAAACGTGAAAAAATGTCATTTTTTGACAAAAATGGCAAGGGGTTAGCCCCTCATTTTTGGCCAAAATTCATGAATTTTCAAAAAGGCTTATTTTCATATCTTTTCATCTTGAGAAGGTGTATATGACTCCAGTCTGTTGAAAATATGCTATTGCAGATTATTTCATGAAATGTGAAAAAATGTCACTTTTTGACAAAAATGGCAAGGGGTTAGCCCCTCATTTTGGCCCAAATTCATGAATTTTTAAAAAGGCCTTTTTTCATATCATTTAAAGTCTTTGACCCCAGTCTATTAAAAATATGTTTATTGCAGATCATTTCATGAAATGTGAAAAAATGTCACTTTTTGACAAAAATGGCAAGGGGTTAACCCACCTTTTTGGCCAAAATTCATGAATTTTCAAAAAGGCTTATTTTCATATCTTTTCATCTTGAGAAGGTGTTTATGACTCCAGTCTGTTGAAAATATGCTATTGCAGATTATTTTATGAAATGTTAAAAAATGTCACTTTTTGACAAAAATGGCAAGGGGTTAGCCCCTCATTTTGGCCCAAATTCATGAATTTTTAAAAAGGCCTTTTTTCATATCATTTAAACTCTTTGACCCTAGTCTATTAAAAATATGCTTATTGCAGATCATTTCATGAAATGTGAAAAACTGTCACTTTTTGACAAAAATGGCAAAGGGTTAGCCCACCTTTTTGGCCAAAAGTCATGAATTTTTAAAAAGGCCTTTTTTCATATCATTTAAACTCTTTGACCCCAGTCTATTAAAAATATGCTTATTGCAGATCATTTCATGAAACGTGAAAAAATGTCATTTTTTGACAAAAATGGCAAGGGGTTAGCCCACCTTTTTGGCCAAAATTCATGAATTTTCAAAAAGGCTTATTTTCATATCTTTTCATCTTGAGAAGGTGTTTATGACTCCAGTCTGTTGAAAATATGCTATTGCAGATTATTTTATGAAATGTTAAAAAATGTCACTTTTTGACAAAAATGGCAAGGGGTTAGCCCACCTTTTTGGCCAAAATTCATGAATTTTCAAAAAGGCTTATTTTCATATCTTTTCATCTTGAGAAGGTGTTTATGACTCCAGTCTGTTGAAAATATGCTATTGCAGATTATTTTATGAAATGTGAAAAAATGTCACTTTTTGACAAAAATGGCAAGGGGTTAGCCCCTCATTTTGGCCCAAATTCATGAATTTTTAAAAAGGCCTTTTTTCATATCATTTAAACTCTTTGACCCCAGTCTATTAAAAATATGCTTATTGCAGATCATTTCATGAAATATGAAAAACTGTCACTTTTTGACAAAAATGGCAAGGGGTTAGCCCACCTTTTTGGCCAAAAGTCATGAATTTTTAAAAAGGCCTTTTTTCATATCATTTAAACTCTTTGACCCCAGTCTATTAAAAATATGCTTATTGCAGATCATTTCATGAAACGTGAAAAAATGTCATTTTTTGACAAAAATGGCAAGGGGTTAGCCCCTCATTTTTGGCCAAAATTCATGAATTTTCAAAAAGGCTTATTTTCATATCTTTTCATCTTGAGAAGGTGTATATGACTCCAGTCTGTTGAAAATATGCTATTGCAGATTATTTCATGAAATGTGAAAAAATGTCACTTTTTGACAAAAATGGCAAGGGGTTAGCCCCTCATTTTGGCCCAAATTCATGAATTTTTAAAAAGGCCTTTTTTCATATCATTTAAAGTCTTTGACCCCAGTCTATTAAAAATATGTTTATTGCAGATCATTTCATGAAATGTGAAAAAATGTCACTTTTTGACAAAAATGGCAAGGGGTTAACCCACCTTTTTGGCCAAAATTCATGAATTTTCAAAAAGGCTTATTTTCATATCTTTTCATCTTGAGAAGGTGTTTATGACTCCAGTCTGTTGAAAATATGCTATTGCAGATTATTTTATGAAATGTTAAAAAATGTCACTTTTTGACAAAAATGGCAAGGGGTTAGCCCCTCATTTTGGCCCAAATTCATGAATTTTTAAAAAGGCCTTTTTTCATATCATTTAAACTCTTTGACCCTAGTCTATTAAAAATATGCTTATTGCAGATCATTTCATGAAATGTGAAAAACTGTCACTTTTTGACAAAAATGGCAAGGGGTTAGCCCACCTTTTTGGCCAAAAGTCATGAATTTTTAAAAAGGCCTTTTTTCATATCATTTAAACTCTTTGACCCCAGTCTATTAAAAATATGCTTATTGCAGATCATTTCATGAAACGTGAAAAAATGTCATTTTTTGACAAAAATGGCAAGGGGTTAGCCCCTCATTTTTGGCCAAAATTCATGAATTTTCAAAAAGGCTTATTTTCATATCTTTTCATCTTGAGAAGTTGTTTATGACTCCAGTCTGTTGAAAATATGCTATTGCAGATTATTTTATGAAATGTGAAAAAATGTCACTTTTTGACAAAAATGGCAAGGGGTTAGCCCCGCATTTTGGCCCAAATTCATGAATTTTTAAAAAGGCCTTTTTTCATATCATTTAAAGTCTTTGACCCCAGTCTATTAAAAATATGTTTATAGCAGATCATTTCATGAAATGTGAAAAAATGTCACTTTTTGACAAAAATGGCAAGGGGTTAGCCCACCTTTTTGGCCAAAATTCATGAATTTTCAAAAAGGCTTATTTTCATATCTTTTCATCTTGAGAAGGTGTTTATGACTCCAGTCTGTTGAAAATATGCTATTGCAGATTATTTTATGAAATGTTAAAAAATGTCACTTTTTGACAAAAATGGCAAGGGGTTAGCCCCTCATTTTGGCCCAAATTCATGAATTTTTAAAAAGGCCTTTTTTCATATCATTTAAACTCTTTGACCCCCGTCTATTAAAAATATGCTTATTGCAGATCATTTCATGAAATGTGAAAAACTGTCACTTTTTGACAAAAATGGCAAGGGGTTAGCCCACCTTTTTGGCCAAAAGTCATGAATTTTTAAAAAGGCCTTTTTTCATATCATTTAAACTCTTTGACCCTAGTCTATTAAAAATATGCTTATTGCAGATCATTTCATGAAACGTGAAAAAATGTCATTTTTTGACAAAAATGGCAAGGGGTTAGCCCCTCATTTTTGGCCAAAATTCATGAATTTTCAAAAAGGCTTATTTTCATATCTTTTCATCTTGAGAAGGTGTTTATGACTCCAGTCTGTTGAAAATATGCTATTGCAGATTATTTTATGAAATGTGAAAAAATGTCACTTTTTGACAAAAATGGCAAGGGGTTAGCCCCGCATTTTGGCCCAAATTCATGAATTTTTAAAAAGGCCTTTTTTCATATCATTTAAACTCTTTGACCCCAGTCTATTAAAAATATGCTTATTGCAGATCATTTCATGAAATGTGAAAAAATGTCACTTTTTGACAAAAATGGCAAGGGCTTAGCCCGCCTTTTTGGCCAAAAGTCATGAATTTTCAAAAAGGCTTATTGTCAGATCTTTCGATCTTGAGAAGGTGTTTATGACTCCAGTCTGTTGAAAATATGCTATTGCAGATCATTTCATGAAATGTGAAAAAATGTCACTTTTTGACAAAAATGGCAAGGGGTTAGCCCCTCATTTTTGGCCAAAATTCATGAATTTTTAAAAAGGCCTTTTTTCATATCATTTAAACTCTTTGACCCTAGTCTATTAAAAATATGCTTATTGCAGATCATTTCATGAAATGTGAAAAACTGTCACTTTTTGACAAAAATGGCAAGGGGTTAGCCCACCTTTTTGGCCAAAAGTCATGAATTTTTAAAAAGGCCTTTTTTCATATCATTTAAACTCTTTGACCCCAGTCTATTAAAAATATGCTTATTGCAGATCATTTCATGAAACGTGAAAAAATGTCATTTTTTGACAAAAATGGCAAGGGGTTAGCCCGCCTTTTTGGCCAAAAGTCATGAATTTTCAAAAAGGCTTATTGTCAGATCTTTCATCTTGAGAAGGTGTTTATGACTCCAGTCTGTTGAAAATATGCTATTGCAGATCATTTCATGAAATGTGAAAAAATGTCACTTTTTGACAAAAATGGCAAGGGGTTAGCCCCTCATTTTTGGCCAAAATTCATGAATTTTCAAAAAGGCTTATTTTCATATCTTTTCATCTTGAGAAGGTGTTTATGACTCCAGTCTGTTGAAAATATGCTATTGCAGATTATTTTATGAAATGTTAAAAAATGTCACTTTTTGACAAAAATGGCAAGGGGTTAGCCCCGCATTTTGGCCCAAATTCATGAATTTTTAAAAAGGCCTTTTTTCATATCATTTAAAGTCTTTGACCCCAGTCTATTAAAAATATGTTTATTGCAGATCATTTCATGAAATGTGAAAAAATGTCACTTTTTGACAAAAATGGCAAGGGGTTAGCCCCGCATTTTGGCCCAAATTCATGAATTTTTAAAAAGGCCTTTTTTCATATCATTTAAACTCTTTGACCCCAGTCTATTAAAAATATGCTTATTGCAGATCATTTCATGAAATGTGAAAAAATGTCACTTTTTGACAAAAATGGCAAGGGGTTAGCCCGCCTTTTTGGCCAAAAGTCATGAATTTTCAAAAAGGCTTATTGTCAGATCTTTCGATCTTGAGAAGGTGTTTATGACTCCAGTCTGTTGAAAATATGCTATTGCAGATCATTTCATGAAATGTTAAAAAATGTCACTTTTTGACAAAAATGGCAAGGGGTTAGCCCCTCATTTTTGGCCAAAATTCATGAATTTTCAAAAAGGCTTATTTTCATATCTTTTCATCTTGAGAAGGTGTTTATGACTCCAGTCTGTTGAAAATATGCTATTGCAGATTAATTTATGAAATGTGAAAAAATGTCACTTTTTGACAAAAATGGCAAGGGGTTAGCCCCTGATTTTGGCCCAAATTCATGAATTTTTAAAAAGGCCTTTTTTCATATCATTTAAACTCTTTGACCCCAGTCTATTAAAAATATGCTATTGCAGATCATTTCATGAAATGTGAAAAAATGTCACTTTTTGACAAAAATGGCAAGGGGTTAGCCCCTCATTTTTGGCCAAAATTCATGAATTTTCAAAAAGGTTTATTTTCATATCTTTTCATCTTGAGAAGGTGTTTATGACTCCAGTCTGTTGAAAATATGCTATTGCAGATTATTTTATGAAATGTGAAAAAATGTCACTTTTTGACAAAAATGGCAAGGGGTTAGCCCCTCATTTTGGCCCAAATTCATGAATTTTTAAAAAGGCCTTTTTTCATATCATTTAAACTCTTTGACCCCAGTCTATTAAAAATATGCTTATTGCAGATCATTTCATGAAATGTGAAAAACTGTCACTTTTTGACAAAAATGGCAAGGGGTTAGCCCACCTTTTTGGCCAAAAGTCATGAATTTTTAAAAAGGCCTTTTTTCATATCATTTAAACTCTTTGACCCCAGTCTATTAAAAATATGCTTATTGCAGATCATTTCATGAAACGTGAAAAAATGTCATTTTTTGACAAAAATGGCAAGGGGTTAGCCCCTCATTTTTGGCCAAAATTCATGAATTTTCAAAAAGGCTTATTTTCATATCTTTTCATCTTGAGAAGGTGTATATGACTCCAGTCTGTTGAAAATATGCTATTGCAGATTATTTCATGAAATGTGAAAAAATGTCACTTTTTGACAAAAATGGCAAGGGGTTAGCCCCTCATTTTGGCCCAAATTCATGAATTTTTAAAAAGGCCTTTTTTCATATCATTTAAAGTCTTTGACCCCAGTCTATTAAAAATATGTTTATTGCAGATCATTTCATGAAATGTGAAAAAATGTCACTTTTTGACAAAAATGGCAAGGGGTTAACCCACCTTTTTGGCCAAAATTCATGAATTTTCAAAAAGGCTTATTTTCATATCTTTTCATCTTGAGAAGGTGTTTATGACTCCAGTCTGTTGAAAATATGCTATTGCAGATTATTTTATGAAATGTTAAAAAATGTCACTTTTTGACAAAAATGGCAAGGGGTTAGCCCCTCATTTTGGCCCAAATTCATGAATTTTTAAAAAGGCCTTTTTTCATATCATTTAAACTCTTTGACCCTAGTCTATTAAAAATATGCTTATTGCAGATCATTTCATGAAATGTGAAAAACTGTCACTTTTTGACAAAAATGGCAAGGGGTTAGCCCACCTTTTTGGCCAAAAGTCATGAATTTTTAAAAAGGCCTTTTTTCATATCATTTAAACTCTTTGACCCTAGTCTATTAAAAATATGCTTATTGCAGATCATTTCATGAAACGTGAAAAAATGTCATTTTTTGACAAAAATGGCAAGGGGTTAGCCCCTCATTTTTGGCCAAAATTCATGAATTTTCAAAAAGGCTTATTTTCATATCTTTTCATCTTGAGAAGTTGTTTATGACTCCAGTCTGTTGAAAATATGCTATTGCAGATTATTTTATGAAATGTGAAAAAATGTCACTTTTTGACAAAAATGGCAAGGGGTTAGCCCCTCATTTTGGCCCAAATTCATGAATTTTTAAAAAGGCCTTTTTTCATATCATTTAAAGTCTTTGACCCCAGTCTATTAAAAATATGTTTATTGCAGATCATTTCATGAAATGTGAAAAAATGTCACTTTTTGACAAAAATGGCAAGGGGTTAACCCACCTTTTTGGCCAAAATTCATGAATTTTCAAAAAGGCTTATTTTCATATCTTTTCATCTTGAGAAGGTGTTTATGACTCCAGTCTGTTGAAAATATGCTATTGCAGATTATTTTATGAAATGTTAAAAAATGTCACTTTTTGACAAAAATGGCAAGGGGTTAGCCCCTCATTTTGGCCCAAATTCATGAATTTTTAAAAAGGCCTTTTTTCATATCATTTAAACTCTTTGACCCTAGTCTATTAAAAATATGCTTATTGCAGATCATTTCATGAAATGTGAAAAACTGTCACTTTTTGACAAAAATGGCAAGGGGTTAGCCCACCTTTTTGGCCAAAAGTCATGAATTTTTAAAAAGGCCTTTTTTCATATCATTTAAACTCTTTGACCCCAGTCTATTAAAAATATGCTTATTGCAGATCATTTCATGAAACGTGAAAAAATGTCATTTTTTGACAAAAATGGCAAGGGGTTAGCCCCTCATTTTTGGCCAAAATTCATGAATTTTCAAAAAGGCTTATTTTCATATCTTTTCATCTTGAGAAGTTGTTTATGACTCCAGTCTGTTGAAAATATGCTATTGCAGATTATTTTATGAAATGTGAAAAAATGTCACTTTTTGACAAAAATGGCAAGGGGTTAGCCCCGCATTTTGGCCCAAATTCATGAATTTTTAAAAAGGCCTTTTTTCATATCATTTAAAGTCTTTGACCCCAGTCTATTAAAAATATGTTTATAGCAGATCATTTCATGAAATGTGAAAAAATGTCACTTTTTGACAAAAATGGCAAGGGGTTAGCCCACCTTTTTGGCCAAAATTCATGAATTTTCAAAAAGGCTTATTTTCATATCTTTTCATCTTGAGAAGGTGTTTATGACTCCAGTCTGTTGAAAATATGCTATTGCAGATTATTTTATGAAATGTTAAAAAATGTCACTTTTTGACAAAAATGGCAAGGGGTTAGCCCCTCATTTTGGCCCAAATTCATGAATTTTTAAAAAGGCCTTTTTTCATATCATTTAAACTCTTTGACCCCCGTCTATTAAAAATATGCTTATTGCAGATCATTTCATGAAATGTGAAAAACTGTCACTTTTTGACAAAAATGGCAAGGGGTTAGCCCACCTTTTTGGCCAAAAGTCATGAATTTTTAAAAAGGCCTTTTTTCATATCATTTAAACTCTTTGACCCTAGTCTATTAAAAATATGCTTATTGCAGATCATTTCATGAAACGTGAAAAAATGTCATTTTTTGACAAAAATGGCAAGGGGTTAGCCCCTCATTTTTGGCCAAAATTCATGAATTTTCAAAAAGGCTTATTTTCATATCTTTTCATCTTGAGAAGGTGTTTATGACTCCAGTCTGTTGAAAATATGCTATTGCAGATTATTTTATGAAATGTGAAAAAATGTCACTTTTTGACAAAAATGGCAAGGGGTTAGCCCCGCATTTTGGCCCAAATTCATGAATTTTTAAAAAGGCCTTTTTTCATATCATTTAAACTCTTTGACCCCAGTCTATTAAAAATATGCTTATTGCAGATCATTTCATGAAATGTGAAAAAATGTCACTTTTTGACAAAAATGGCAAGGGGTTAGCCCGCCTTTTTGGCCAAAAGTCATGAATTTTCAAAAAGGCTTATTGTCAGATCTTTCGATCTTGAGAAGGTGTTTATGACTCCAGTCTGTTGAAAATATGCTATTGCAGATCATTTCATGAAATGTGAAAAAATGTCACTTTTTGACAAAAATGGCAAGGGGTTAGCCCCTCATTTTTGGCCAAAATTCATGAATTTTCAAAAAGGCTTATTTTCATATCTTTTCATCTTGAGAAGGTGTTTATGACTCCAGTCTGTTGAAAATATGCTATTGCAGATTATTTTATGAAATGTTAAAAAATGTCACTTTTTGACAAAAATGGCAAGGGGTTAGCCCCTCATTTTGGCCCAAATTCATGAATTTTTAAAAAGGCCTTTTTTCATATCATTTAAACTCTTTGACCCTAGTCTATTAAAAATATGCTTATTGCAGATCATTTCATGAAATGTGAAAAACTGTCACTTTTTGACAAAAATGGCAAGGGGTTAGCCCACCTTTTTGGCCAAAAGTCATGAATTTTTAAAAAGGCCTTTTTTCATATCATTTAAACTCTTTGACCCCAGTCTATTAAAAATATGCTTATTGCAGATCATTTCATGAAATGTGAAAAAATGTCATTTTTTGACAAAAATGGCAAGGGGTTAGCCCGCCTTTTTGGCCAAAAGTCATGAATTTTCAAAAAGGCTTATTGTCATATCTTTCGATCTTGAGAAGGTGTTTATGACTCCAGTCTGTTGAAAATATGCTATTGCAGATCATTTCATGAAATGTGAAAAAATGTCACTTTTTGACAAAAATGGCAAGGGGTTAGCCCCTCATTTTTGGCCAAAATTCATGAATTTTCAAAAAGGCTTATTTTCATATCTTTTCATCTTGAGAAGGTGTTTATGACTCCAGTCTGTTGAAAATATGCTATTGCAGATTATTTTATGAAATGTTAAAAAATGTCACTTTTTGACAAAAATGGCAAGGGGTTAGCCCCGCATTTTGGCCCAAATTCATGAATTTTTAAAAAGGCCTTTTTTCATATCATTTAAAGTCTTTGACCCCAGTCTATTAAAAATATGTTTATTGCAGATCATTTCATGAAATGTGAAAAAATGTCACTTTTTGACAAAAATGGCAAGGGGTTAGCCCACCTTTTTGGCCAAAATTCATGAATTTTCAAAAAGGCTTATTTTCATATCTTTTCATCTTGAGAAGGTGTTTATGACTCCAGTCTGTTGAAAATATGCTATTGCAGATTATTTTATGAAATGTTAAAAAATGTCACTTTTTGACAAAAATGGCAAGGGGTTAGCCCCTCATTTTGGCCCAAATTCATGAATTTTTAAAAAGGCCTTTTTTCATATCATTTAAACTCTTTGACCCCAGTCTATTAAAAATATGCTTATTGCAGATCATTTCATGAAATGTGAAAAAATGTCATTTTTTGACAAAAATGGCAAGGGGTTAGCCCCTCATTTTTGGCCAAAATTCATGAATTTTCAAAAAGGCTTATTTTCATATCTTTTCATCTTGAGAAGGTGTTTATGACTCCAGTCTGTTGAAAATATGCTATTGCAGATTATTTTATGAAATGTGAAAAAATGTCACTTTTTGACAAAAATGGCAAGGGGTTAGCCCCGCATTTTGGCCCAAATTCATGAATTTTTAAAAAGGCCTTTTTTCATATCATTTAAACTCTTTGACCCCAGTCTATTAAAAATATGCTTATTGCAGATCATTTCATGAAATGTGAAAAAATGTCACTTTTTGACAAAAATGGCAAGGGGTTAGCCCGCCTTTTTGGCCAAAAGTCATGAATTTTCAAAAAGGCTTATTGTCATATCTTTCATCTTGAGAAGGTGTTTATGACTCCAGTCTGTTGAAAATATGCTATTGCAGATCATTTCATGAAATGTTAAAAAATGTCACTTTTTGACAAAAATGGCAAGGGGTTAGCCCCTCATTTTTGGCCAAAATTCATGAATTTTCAAAAAGGCTTATTTTCATATCTTTTCATCTTGAGAAGGTGTTTATGACTCCAGTCTGTTGAAAATATGCTATTGCAGATTAATTTATGAAATGTGAAAAAATGTCACTTTTTGACAAAAATGGCAAGGGGTTAGCCCCTGATTTTGGCCCAAATTCATGAATTTTTAAAAAGGCCTTTTTTCATATCATTTAAACTCTTTGACCCCAGTCTATTAAAAATATGCTATTGCAGATCATTTCATGAAATGTGAAAAAATGTCACTTTTTGACAAAAATGGCAAGGGGTTAGCCCCTCATTTTTGGCCAAAATTCATGAATTTTCAAAAAGGTTTATTTTCATATCTTTTCATCTTGAGAAGGTGTTTATGACTCCAGTCTGTTGAAAATATGCTATTGCAGATTATTTTATGAAATGTGAAAAAATGTCACTTTTTGACAAAAATGGCAAGGGGTTAGCCCCTCATTTTGGCCCAAATTCATGAATTTTTAAAAAGGCCTTTTTTCATATCATTTAAACTCTTTGACCCCAGTCTATTAAAAATATGCTTATTGCAGATCATTTCATGAAATGTGAAAAACTGTCACTTTTTGACAAAAATGGCAAGGGGTTAGCCCACCTTTTTGGCCAAAAGTCATGAATTTTTAAAAAGGCCTTTTTTCATATCATTTAAACTCTTTGACCCCAGTCTATTAAAAATATGCTTATTGCAGATCATTTCATGAAACGTGAAAAAATGTCATTTTTTGACAAAAATGGCAAGGGGTTAGCCCCTCATTTTTGGCCAAAATTCATGAATTTTCAAAAAGGCTTATTTTCATATCTTTTCATCTTGAGAAGGTGTATATGACTCCAGTCTGTTGAAAATATGCTATTGCAGATTATTTCATGAAATGTGAAAAAATGTCACTTTTTGACAAAAATGGCAAGGGGTTAGCCCCTCATTTTGGCCCAAATTCATGAATTTTTAAAAAGGCCTTTTTTCATATCATTTAAAGTCTTTGACCCCAGTCTATTAAAAATATGTTTATTGCAGATCATTTCATGAAATGTGAAAAAATGTCACTTTTTGACAAAAATGGCAAGGGGTTAGCCCCTCATTTTTGGCCAAAATTCATGAATTTTCAAAAAGGCTTATTTTCATATCTTTTCATCTTGAGAAGGTGTTTATGACTCCAGTCTGTTGAAAATATGCTATTGCAGATTATTTTATGAAATGTGAAAAAATGTCACTTTTTGACAAAAATGGCAAGGGGTTAGCCCCTCATTTTGGCCCAAATTCATGAATTTTTAAAAAGGCCTTTTTTCATATCATTTAAACTCTTTGACCCCAGTCTATTAAAAATATGCTTATTGCAGATCATTTCATGAAATGTGAAAAACTGTCACTTTTTGACAAAAATGGCAAGGGGTTAGCCCACCTTTTTGGCCAAAAGTCATGAATTTTTAAAAAGGCCTTTTTTCATATCATTTAAACTCTTTGACCCCAGTCTATTAAAAATATGCTTATTGCAGATCATTTCATGAAACGTGAAAAAATGTCATTTTTTGACAAAAATGGCAAGGGGTTAGCCCCTCATTTTTGGCCAAAATTCATGAATTTTCAAAAAGGCTTATTTTCATATCTTTTCATCTTGAGAAGGTGTTTATGACTCCAGTCTGTTGAAAATATGCTATTGCAGATTATTTCATGAAATGTGAAAAAATGTCACTTTTTGACAAAAATGGCAAGGGGTTAGCCCCTCATTTTGGCCCAAATTCATGAATTTTTAAAAAGGCCTTTTTTCATATCATTTAAAGTCTTTGACCCCAGTCTATTAAAAATATGTTTATTGCAGATCATTTCATGAAATGTGAAAAAATGTCACTTTTTGACAAAAATGGCAAGGGGTTAGCCCACCTTTTTGGCCAAAATTCATGAATTTTCAAAAAGGCTTATTTTCATATCTTTTCATCTTGAGAAGGTGTTTATGACTCCAGTCTGTTGAAAATATGCTATTGCAGATTATTTTATGAAATGTTAAAAAATGTCACTTTTTGACAAAAATGGCAAGGGGTTAGCCCCTCATTTTGGCCCAAATTCATGAATTTTTAAAAAGGCCTTTTTTCATATCATTTAAACTCTTTGACCCTAGTCTATTAAAAATATGCTTATTGCAGATCATTTCATGAAATGTGAAAAACTGTCACTTTTTGACAAAAATGGCAAGGGGTTAGCCCACCTTTTTGGCCAAAAGTCATGAATTTTTAAAAAGGCCTTTTTTCATATCATTTAAACTCTTTGACCCCAGTCTATTAAAAATATGCTTATTGCAGATCATTTCATGAAACGTGAAAAAATGTCATTTTTTGACAAAAATGGCAAGGGGTTAGCCCCTCATTTTTGGCCAAAATTCATGAATTTTCAAAAAGGCTTATTTTCATATCTTTTCATCTTGAGAAGTTGTTTATGACTCCAGTCTGTTGAAAATATGCTATTGCAGATTATTTTATGAAATGTGAAAAAATGTCACTTTTTGACAAAAATGGCAAGGGGTTAGCCCCGCATTTTGGCCCAAATTCATGAATTTTTAAAAAGGCCTTTTTTCATATCATTTAAAGTCTTTGACCCCAGTCTATTAAAAATATGTTTATTGCAGATCATTTCATGAAATGTGAAAAACTGTCACTTTTTGACAAAAATGGCAAGGGGTTAGCCCACCTTTTTGGCCAAAAGTCATGAATTTTTAAAAAGGCCTTTTTTCATATCATTTAAACTCTTTGACCCCAGTCTATTAAAAATATGCTTATTGCAGATCATTTCATGAAACGTGAAAAAATGTCATTTTTTGACAAAAATGGCAAGGGGTTAGCCCCTCATTTTTGGCCAAAATTCATGAATTTTCAAAAAGGCTTATTTTCATATCTTTTCATCTTGAGAAGGTGTATATGACTCCAGTCTGTTGAAAATATGCTATTGCAGATTATTTCATGAAATGTGAAAAAATGTCACTTTTTGACAAAAATGGCAAGGGGTTAGCCCCTCATTTTGGCCCAAATTCATGAATTTTTAAAAAGGCCTTTTTTCATATCATTTAAAGTCTTTGACCCCAGTCTATTAAAAATATGTTTATTGCAGATCATTTCATGAAATGTGAAAAAATGTCACTTTTTGACAAAAATGGCAAGGGGTTAGCCCACCTTTTTGGCCAAAATTCATGAATTTTCAAAAAGGCTTATTTTCATATCTTTTCATCTTGAGAAGGTGTTTATGACTCCAGTCTGTTGAAAATATGCTATTGCAGATTATTTTATGAAATGTTAAAAAATGTCACTTTTTGACAAAAATGGCAAGGGGTTAGCCCCTCATTTTGGCCCAAATTCATGAATTTTTAAAAAGGCCTTTTTTCATATCATTTAAACTCTTTGACCCTAGTCTATTAAAAATATGCTTATTGCAGATCATTTCATGAAATGTGAAAAACTGTCACTTTTTGACAAAAATGGCAAGGGGTTAGCCCACCTTTTTGGCCAAAAGTCATGAATTTTTAAAAAGGCCTTTTTTCATATCATTTAAACTCTTTGACCCCAGTCTATTAAAAATATGCTTATTGCAGATCATTTCATGAAACGTGAAAAAATGTCATTTTTTGACAAAAATGGCAAGGGGTTAGCCCCTCATTTTTGGCCAAAATTCATGAATTTTCAAAAAGGCTTATTTTCATATCTTTTCATCTTGAGAAGTTGTTTATGACTCCAGTCTGTTGAAAATATGCTATTGCAGATTATTTTATGAAATGTGAAAAAATGTCACTTTTTGACAAAAATGGCAAGGGGTTAGCCCCGCATTTTGGCCCAAATTCATGAATTTTTAAAAAGGCCTTTTTTCATATCATTTAAAGTCTTTGACCCCAGTCTATTAAAAATATGTTTATTGCAGATCATTTCATGAAATGTGAAAAAATGTCACTTTTTGACAAAAATGGCAAGGGGTTAGCCCACCTTTTTGGCCAAAATTCATGAATTTTCAAAAAGGCTTATTTTCATATCTTTTCATCTTGAGAAGGTGTTTATGACTCCAGTCTGTTGAAAATATGCTATTGCAGATTATTTTATGAAATGTGAAAAAATGTCACTTTTTGACAAAAATGGCAAGGGGTTAGCCCATCATTTTGGCCCAAATTCATGAATTTTTAAAAAGGCCTTTTTTCATATCATTTAAACTCTTTGACCCCCGTCTATTAAAAATATGCTTATTGCAGATCATTTCATGAAATGTGAAAAACTGTCACTTTTTGACAAAAATGGCAAGGGGTTAGCCCACCTTTTTGGCCAAAAGTCATGAATTTTTAAAAAGGCCTTTTTTCATATCATTTAAACTCTTTGACCCCAGTCTATTAAAAATATGCTTATTGCAGATCATTTCATGAAATGTGAAAAAATGTCACTTTTTGACAAAAATGGCAAGGGGTTAGCCCCCTTTTTGGCCAAAAGTCATGAATTTTTAAAAAGGCCTTTTTTCATATCATTTAAACTCTTTGACCCCAGTCTATTAAAAATATGCTTATTGCAGATCATTTCATGAAATGTGAAAAAATGTCACTTTTTGACAAAAATGGCAAGGGGTTAGCCCACCTTTTTGGCCAAAATTCATGAATTTTCAAAAAGGCTTATTTTCATATCTTTTCAACTTTTGAACCCGTCTATTGAAAATATGCTATTGCAGATCATTTTATGAAATGTAAAAAATGTCACTTTTTGACAAAAATGGCAAATGGCCCCTCATTTTTGGCCAAAATTCATGAATTTTCAAAAAGGCTTATTTCCATATCTTTCATCTTAGAGGGTGTCTATGACTCCAGTCTATTGAAAATATGCTATTGCAGATTATTTTATGAAATGTGAAAAAATGTCACTTTTTGACAAAAAATGGCCAATCATTTTGGCCGAAATTCATGAATTTTCAAAAAGGGCTTTTTTCATATCATTTCAACTCTTTGACCCCAGTCTATTAAAATATGCTTATTGCAGATCATTTCATGAAATGTGAAAAAATGTCACTTTTTGACAAAAATGGCAAGGGGTTAGCCCCTCATTTTTGGCCAAAATTCATGAAAAATTTTTCATCTTGAGAAGGTGTTTATGACTCCAGTCTGTTGAAAATATGCTATTGCAGATTATTTTATGAAATGTGAAAAAATGTCACTTTTTGACAAAAATGGCAAGGGGTTAGCCCGCCTTTTTGGCCAAAATTCATGAATTTTCAAAAAGGCTTATTTTCATATCTTTTCATCTTGAAAAGGTGTTTATGACTCCAGTCTGTTGAAAATATGCTATTGCAGATTATTTTATGAAATGTGAAAAAATGTCACTTTTTGACAAAAATGGCAAGGGGTTAGCCCCTCATTTTGGCCCAAATTCATGAATTTTTAAAAAGGCCTTTTTTCATATCATTTAAACTCTTTGACCCCAGTCTATTAAAAATATGTTTATTGCAGATCATTTCATGAAATGTGAAAAAATGTCACTTTTTGACCAAAATGGCAAGGGGTTAGCCCACCTTTTTGGCCAAAATTCATGAATTTTCAAAAAGGCTTATTTTCATATCTTTTCATCTTGAGAAGGTGTTTATGACTCCAGTCTGTTGAAAATATGCTATTGCAGATTATTTTATGAAATGTTAAAAAATGTCACTTTTTGACAAAAATGGCAAGGGGTTAGCCCGCCTTTTTGGCCCAAATTCATGAATTTTTAAAAAGGCCTTTTTTCATATCATTTAAAGTCTTTGACCCCAGTCTATTAAAAATATGTTTATTGCAGATCATTTCATGAAATGTGAAAAAATGTCACTTTTTGACAAAAATGGCAAGGGGTTAGCCCACCTTTTTGGCCAAAATTCATGAATTTTCAAAAAGGCTTATTTTCATATCTTTTCATCTTGAGAAGGTGTTTATGACTCCAGTCTGTTGAAAATATGCTATTGCAGATTATTTTATGAAATGTTAAAAAATGGCAAGGGGTTAGCCCCTCATTTTGGCCCAAATTCATGAATTTTTAAAAAGGCCTTTTTTCATATCATTTAAACTCTTTGACCCCCGTCTATTAAAAATATGCTTATTGCAGATCATTTCATGAAATGTGAAAAACTGTCACTTTTTGACAAAAATGGCAAGGGGTTAGCCCACCTTTTTGGCCAAAAGTCATGAATTTTTAAAAAGGCCTTTTTTCATATCATTTAAACTCTTTGACCCTAGTCTATTAAAAATATGCTTATTGCAGATCATTTCATGAAACGTGAAAAAATGTCATTTTTTGACAAAAATGGCAAGGGGTTAGCCCCTCATTTTTGGCCAAAATTCATGAATTTTCAAAAAGGCTTATTTTCATATCTTTTCATCTTGAGAAGGTGTTTATGACTCCAGTCTGTTGAAAATATGCTATTGCAGATTATTTTATGAAATGTGAAAAAATGTCACTTTTTGACAAAAATGGCAAGGGGTTAGCCCCGCATTTTGGCCCAAATTCATGAATTTTTAAAAAGGCCTTTTTTCATATCATTTAAAGTCTTTGACCCCAGTCTATTAAAAATATGTTTATTGCAGATCATTTCATGAAATGTGAAAAAATGTCACTTTTTGACAAAAATGGCAAGGGGTTAGCCCACCTTTTTGGCCAAAATTCATGAATTTTCAAAAAGGCTTATTTTCATATCTTTTCATCTTGAGAAGGTGTTTATGACTCCAGTCTGTTGAAAATATGCTATTGCAGATTATTTTATGAAATGTTAAAAAATGTCACTTTTTGACAAAAATGGCAAGGGGTTAGCCCCTCATTTTGGCCCAAATTCATGAATTTTTAAAAAGGCCTTTTTTCATATCATTTAAACTCTTTGACCCCCGTCTATTAAAAATATGCTTATTGCAGATCATTTCATGAAATGTGAAAAACTGTCACTTTTTGACAAAAATGGCAAGGGGTTAGCCCACCTTTTTGGCCAAAAGTCATGAATTTTTAAAAAGGCCTTTTTTCATATCATTTAAACTCTTTGACCCTAGTCTATTAAAAATATGCTTATTGCAGATCATTTCATGAAACGTGAAAAAATGTCATTTTTTGACAAAAATGGCAAGGGGTTAGCCCCTCATTTTTGGCCAAAATTCATGAATTTTCAAAAAGGCTTATTTTCATATCTTTTCATCTTGAGAAGGTGTTTATGACTCCAGTCTGTTGAAAATATGCTATTGCAGATTATTTTATGAAATGTGAAAAAATGTCACTTTTTGACAAAAATGGCAAGGGGTTAGCCCCGCATTTTGGCCCAAATTCATGAATTTTTAAAAAGGCCTTTTTTCATATCATTTAAAGTCTTTGACCCCAGTCTATTAAAAATATGTTTATAGCAGATCATTTCATGAAATGTGAAAAAATGTCACTTTTTGACAAAAATGGCAAGGGGTTAGCCCACCTTTTTGGCCAAAATTCATGAATTTTCAAAAAGGCTTATTTTCATATCTTTTCATCTTGAGAAGGTGTTCATGACTCCAGTCTGTTGAAAATATGCTATTGCAGATTATTTTATGAAATGTTAAAAAATGTCACTTTTTGACAAAAATGGCAAGGGGTTAGCCCCTCATTTTGGCCCAAATTCATGAATTTTTAAAAAGGCCTTTTTTCATATCATTTAAACTCTTTGACCCCCGTCTATTAAAAATATGCTTATTGCAGATCATTTCATGAAATGTGAAAAACTGTCACTTTTTGACAAAAATGGCAAGGGGTTAGCCCACCTTTTTGGCCAAAAGTCATGAATTTTTAAAAAGGCCTTTTTTCATATCATTTAAACTCTTTGACCCTAGTCTATTAAAAATATGCTTATTGCAGATCATTTCATGAAACGTGAAAAAATGTCATTTTTTGACAAAAATGGCAAGGGGTTAGCCCCTCATTTTTGGCCAAAATTCATGAATTTTCAAAAAGGCTTATTTTCATATCTTTTCATCTTGAGAAGGTGTATATGACTCCAGTCTGTTGAAAATATGCTATTGCAGATTATTTCATGAAATGTGAAAAAATGTCACTTTTTGACAAAAATGGCAAGGGGTTAGCCCCTCATTTTGGCCCAAATTCATGAATTTTTAAAAAGGCCTTTTTTCATATCATTTAAAGTCTTTGACCCCAGTCTATTAAAAATATGTTTATTGCAGATCATTTCATGAAATGTGAAAAAATGTCACTTTTTGACAAAAATGGCAAGGGGTTAGCCCGCCTTTTTGGCCAAAAGTCATGAATTTTCAAAAAGGCTTATTGTCAGATCTTTCGATCTTGAGAAGGTGTTTATGACTCCAGTCTGTTGAAAATATGCTATTGCAGATCATTTCATGAAATGTGAAAAAATGTCACTTTTTGACAAAAATGGCAAGGGGTTAGCCCCTCATTTTTGGCCAAAATTCATGAATTTTCAAAAAGGCTTATTTTCATATCTTTTCATCTTGAGAAGGTGTTTATGACTCCAGTCTGTTGAAAATATGCTATTGCAGATTAATTTATGAAATGTGAAAAAATGTCACTTTTTGACAAAAATGGCAAGGGGTTAGCCCCTGATTTTGGCCCAAATTCATGAATTTTTAAAAAGGCCTTTTTTCATATCATTTAAACTCTTTGACCCCAGTCTATTAAAAATATGCTATTGCAGATCATTTCATGAAATGTGAAAAAATGTCACTTTTTGACAAAAATGGCAAGGGGTTAGCCCCTCATTTTTGGCCAAAATTCATGAATTTTCAAAAAGGTTTATTTTCATATCTTTTCATCTTGAGAAGGTGTTTATGACTCCAGTCTGTTGAAAATATGCTATTGCAGATTATTTTATGAAATGTGAAAAAATGTCACTTTTTGACAAAAATGGCAAGGGGTTAGCCCCTCATTTTGGCCCAAATTCATGAATTTTTAAAAAGGCCTTTTTTCATATCATTTAAACTCTTTGACCCCAGTCTATTAAAAATATGCTTATTGCAGATCATTTCATGAAATATGAAAAACTGTCACTTTTTGACAAAAATGGCAAGGGGTTAGCCCACCTTTTTGGCCAAAAGTCATGAATTTTTAAAAAGGCCTTTTTTCATATCATTTAAACTCTTTGACCCCAGTCTATTAAAAATATGCTTATTGCAGATCATTTCATGAAACGTGAAAAAATGTCATTTTTTGACAAAAATGGCAAGGGGTTAGCCCCTCATTTTTGGCCAAAATTCATGAATTTTCAAAAAGGCTTATTTTCATATCTTTTCATCTTGAGAAGGTGTATATGACTCCAGTCTGTTGAAAATATGCTATTGCAGATTATTTCATGAAATGTGAAAAAATGTCACTTTTTGACAAAAATGGCAAGGGGTTAGCCCCTCATTTTGGCCCAAATTCATGAATTTTTAAAAAGGCCTTTTTTCATATCATTTAAAGTCTTTGACCCCAGTCTATTAAAAATATGTTTATTGCAGATCATTTCATGAAATGTGAAAAAATGTCACTTTTTGACAAAAATGGCAAGGGGTTAACCCACCTTTTTGGCCAAAATTCATGAATTTTCAAAAAGGCTTATTTTCATATCTTTTCATCTTGAGAAGGTGTTTATGACTCCAGTCTGTTGAAAATATGCTATTGCAGATTATTTTATGAAATGTTAAAAAATGTCACTTTTTGACAAAAATGGCAAGGGGTTAGCCCCTCATTTTGGCCCAAATTCATGAATTTTTAAAAAGGCCTTTTTTCATATCATTTAAACTCTTTGACCCTAGTCTATTAAAAATATGCTTATTGCAGATCATTTCATGAAATGTGAAAAACTGTCACTTTTTGACAAAAATGGCAAGGGGTTAGCCCACCTTTTTGGCCAAAAGTCATGAATTTTTAAAAAGGCCTTTTTTCATATCATTTAAACTCTTTGACCCCAGTCTATTAAAAATATGCTTATTGCAGATCATTTCATGAAACGTGAAAAAATGTCATTTTTTGACAAAAATGGCAAGGGGTTAGCCCACCTTTTTGGCCAAAATTCATGAATTTTCAAAAAGGCTTATTTTCATATCTTTTCATCTTGAGAAGGTGTTTATGACTCCAGTCTGTTGAAAATATGCTATTGCAGATTATTTTATGAAATGTTAAAAAATGTCACTTTTTGACAAAAATGGCAAGGGGTTAGCCCACCTTTTTGGCCAAAATTCATGAATTTTCAAAAAGGCTTATTTTCATATCTTTTCATCTTGAGAAGGTGTTTATGACTCCAGTCTGTTGAAAATATGCTATTGCAGATTATTTTATGAAATGTGAAAAAATGTCACTTTTTGACAAAAATGGCAAGGGGTTAGCCCCTCATTTTGGCCCAAATTCATGAATTTTTAAAAAGGCCTTTTTTCATATCATTTAAACTCTTTGACCCCAGTCTATTAAAAATATGCTTATTGCAGATCATTTCATGAAATATGAAAAACTGTCACTTTTTGACAAAAATGGCAAGGGGTTAGCCCACCTTTTTGGCCAAAAGTCATGAATTTTTAAAAAGGCCTTTTTTCATATCATTTAAACTCTTTGACCCCAGTCTATTAAAAATATGCTTATTGCAGATCATTTCATGAAACGTGAAAAAATGTCATTTTTTGACAAAAATGGCAAGGGGTTAGCCCCTCATTTTTGGCCAAAATTCATGAATTTTCAAAAAGGCTTATTTTCATATCTTTTCATCTTGAGAAGGTGTATATGACTCCAGTCTGTTGAAAATATGCTATTGCAGATTATTTCATGAAATGTGAAAAAATGTCACTTTTTGACAAAAATGGCAAGGGGTTAGCCCCTCATTTTGGCCCAAATTCATGAATTTTTAAAAAGGCCTTTTTTCATATCATTTAAAGTCTTTGACCCCAGTCTATTAAAAATATGTTTATTGCAGATCATTTCATGAAATGTGAAAAAATGTCACTTTTTGACAAAAATGGCAAGGGGTTAGCCCACCTTTTTGGCCAAAATTCATGAATTTTCAAAAAGGCTTATTTTCATATCTTTTCATCTTGAGAAGGTGTTTATGACTCCAGTCTGTTGAAAATATGCTATTGCAGATTATTTTATGAAATGTTAAAAAATGTCACTTTTTGACAAAAATGGCAAGGGGTTAGCCCCTCATTTTGGCCCAAATTCATGAATTTTTAAAAAGGCCTTTTTTCATATCATTTAAACTCTTTGACCCTAGTCTATTAAAAATATGCTTATTGCAGATCATTTCATGAAATGTGAAAAACTGTCACTTTTTGACAAAAATGGCAAGGGGTTAGCCCACCTTTTTGGCCAAAAGTCATGAATTTTTAAAAAGGCCTTTTTTCATATCATTTAAACTCTTTGACCCCAGTCTATTAAAAATATGCTTATTGCAGATCATTTCATGAAACGTGAAAAAATGTCATTTTTTGACAAAAATGGCAAGGGGTTAGCCCCTCATTTTTGGCCAAAATTCATGAATTTTCAAAAAGGCTTATTTTCATATCTTTTCATCTTGAGAAGTTGTTTATGACTCCAGTCTGTTGAAAATATGCTATTGCAGATTATTTTATGAAATGTGAAAAAATGTCACTTTTTGACAAAAATGGCAAGGGGTTAGCCCCGCATTTTGGCCCAAATTCATGAATTTTTAAAAAGGCCTTTTTTCATATCATTTAAAGTCTTTGACCCCAGTCTATTAAAAATATGTTTATAGCAGATCATTTCATGAAATGTGAAAAAATGTCACTTTTTGACAAAAATGGCAAGGGGTTAGCCCACCTTTTTGGCCAAAATTCATGAATTTTCAAAAAGGCTTATTTTCATATCTTTTCATCTTGAGAAGGTGTTTATGACTCCAGTCTGTTGAAAATATGCTATTGCAGATTATTTTATGAAATGTTAAAAAATGTCACTTTTTGACAAAAATGGCAAGGGGTTAGCCCCTCATTTTGGCCCAAATTCATGAATTTTTAAAAAGGCCTTTTTTCATATCATTTAAACTCTTTGACCCCCGTCTATTAAAAATATGCTTATTGCAGATCATTTCATGAAATGTGAAAAACTGTCACTTTTTGACAAAAATGGCAAGGGGTTAGCCCACCTTTTTGGCCAAAAGTCATGAATTTTTAAAAAGGCCTTTTTTCATATCATTTAAACTCTTTGACCCTAGTCTATTAAAAATATGCTTATTGCAGATCATTTCATGAAACGTGAAAAAATGTCATTTTTTGACAAAAATGGCAAGGGGTTAGCCCCTCATTTTTGGCCAAAATTCATGAATTTTCAAAAAGGCTTATTTTCATATCTTTTCATCTTGAGAAGGTGTTTATGACTCCAGTCTGTTGAAAATATGCTATTGCAGATTATTTTATGAAATGTGAAAAAATGTCACTTTTTGACAAAAATGGCAAGGGGTTAGCCCCGCATTTTGGCCCAAATTCATGAATTTTTAAAAAGGCCTTTTTTCATATCATTTAAACTCTTTGACCCCAGTCTATTAAAAATATGCTTATTGCAGATCATTTCATGAAATGTGAAAAAATGTCACTTTTTGACAAAAATGGCAAGGGCTTAGCCCGCCTTTTTGGCCAAAAGTCATGAATTTTCAAAAAGGCTTATTGTCAGATCTTTCGATCTTGAGAAGGTGTTTATGACTCCAGTCTGTTGAAAATATGCTATTGCAGATCATTTCATGAAATGTGAAAAAATGTCACTTTTTGACAAAAATGGCAAGGGGTTAGCCCCTCATTTTTGGCCAAAATTCATGAATTTTTAAAAAGGCCTTTTTTCATATCATTTAAACTCTTTGACCCTAGTCTATTAAAAATATGCTTATTGCAGATCATTTCATGAAATGTGAAAAACTGTCACTTTTTGACAAAAATGGCAAGGGGTTAGCCCACCTTTTTGGCCAAAAGTCATGAATTTTTAAAAAGGCCTTTTTTCATATCATTTAAACTCTTTGACCCCAGTCTATTAAAAATATGCTTATTGCAGATCATTTCATGAAACGTGAAAAAATGTCATTTTTTGACAAAAATGGCAAGGGGTTAGCCCGCCTTTTTGGCCAAAAGTCATGAATTTTCAAAAAGGCTTATTGTCATATCTTTCATCTTGAGAAGGTGTTTATGACTCCAGTCTGTTGAAAATATGCTATTGCAGATCATTTCATGAAATGTGAAAAAATGTCACTTTTTGACAAAAATGGCAAGGGGTTAGCCCCTCATTTTTGGCCAAAATTCATGAATTTTCAAAAAGGCTTATTTTCATATCTTTTCATCTTGAGAAGGTGTTTATGACTCCAGTCTGTTGAAAATATGCTATTGCAGATTATTTTATGAAATGTTAAAAAATGTCACTTTTTGACAAAAATGGCAAGGGGTTAGCCCCGCATTTTGGCCCAAATTCATGAATTTTTAAAAAGGCCTTTTTTCATATCATTTAAAGTCTTTGACCCCAGTCTATTAAAATATGTTTATTGCAGATCATTTCATGAAATGTGAAAAAATGTCACTTTTTGACAA
This sequence comes from Strongylocentrotus purpuratus, assembly GCF_000002235.5. Lineage (NCBI taxonomy): Eukaryota > Metazoa > Echinodermata > Echinoidea > Camarodonta > Strongylocentrotidae > Strongylocentrotus > Strongylocentrotus purpuratus. The sequence goes on from NW_022145607.1 coordinate 15,305,420, forward strand.
AAATGGCAAGGGGTTAGCCCCGCATTTTGGCCCAAATTCATGAATTTTTAAAAAGGCCTTTTTTCATATCATTTAAACTCTTTGACCCCAGTCTATTAAAAATATGCTTATTGCAGATCATTTCATGAAATGTGAAAAAATGTCACTTTTTGACAAAAATGGCAAGGGGTTAGCCCGCCTTTTTGGCCAAAAGTCATGAATTTTCAAAAAGGCTTATTGTCAGATCTTTCGATCTTGAGAAGGTGTTTATGACTCCAGTCTGTTGAAAATATGCTATTGCAGATCATTTCATGAAATGTTAAAAAATGTCACTTTTTGACAAAAATGGCAAGGGGTTAGCCCCTCATTTTTGGCCAAAATTCATGAATTTTCAAAAAGGCTTATTTTCATATCTTTTCATCTTGAGAAGGTGTTTATGACTCCAGTCTGTTGAAAATATGCTATTGCAGATTAATTTATGAAATGTGAAAAAATGTCACTTTTTGACAAAAATGGCAAGGGGTTAGCCCCTGATTTTGGCCCAAATTCATGAATTTTTAAAAAGGCCTTTTTTCATATCATTTAAACTCTTTGACCCCAGTCTATTAAAAATATGCTATTGCAGATCATTTCATGAAATGTGAAAAAATGTCACTTTTTGACAAAAATGGCAAGGGGTTAGCCCCTCATTTTTGGCCAAAATTCATGAATTTTCAAAAAGGTTTATTTTCATATCTTTTCATCTTGAGAAGGTGTTTATGACTCCAGTCTGTTGAAAATATGCTATTGCAGATTATTTTATGAAATGTGAAAAAATGTCACTTTTTGACAAAAATGGCAAGGGGTTAGCCCCTCATTTTGGCCCAAATTCATGAATTTTTAAAAAGGCCTTTTTTCATATCATTTAAACTCTTTGACCCCAGTCTATTAAAAATATGCTTATTGCAGATCATTTCATGAAATATGAAAAACTGTCACTTTTTGACAAAAATGGCAAGGGGTTAGCCCACCTTTTTGGCCAAAAGTCATGAATTTTTAAAAAGGCCTTTTTTCATATCATTTAAACTCTTTGACCCCAGTCTATTAAAAATATGCTTATTGCAGATCATTTCATGAAACGTGAAAAAATGTCATTTTTTGACAAAAATGGCAAGGGGTTAGCCCCTCATTTTTGGCCAAAATTCATGAATTTTCAAAAAGGCTTATTTTCATATCTTTTCATCTTGAGAAGGTGTATATGACTCCAGTCTGTTGAAAATATGCTATTGCAGATTATTTCATGAAATGTGAAAAAATGTCACTTTTTGACAAAAATGGCAAGGGGTTAGCCCCTCATTTTGGCCCAAATTCATGAATTTTTAAAAAGGCCTTTTTTCATATCATTTAAAGTCTTTGACCCCAGTCTATTAAAAATATGTTTATTGCAGATCATTTCATGAAATGTGAAAAAATGTCACTTTTTGACAAAAATGGCAAGGGGTTAACCCACCTTTTTGGCCAAAATTCATGAATTTTCAAAAAGGCTTATTTTCATATCTTTTCATCTTGAGAAGGTGTTTATGACTCCAGTCTGTTGAAAATATGCTATTGCAGATTATTTTATGAAATGTTAAAAAATGTCACTTTTTGACAAAAATGGCAAGGGGTTAGCCCCTCATTTTGGCCCAAATTCATGAATTTTTAAAAAGGCCTTTTTTCATATCATTTAAACTCTTTGACCCTAGTCTATTAAAAATATGCTTATTGCAGATCATTTCATGAAATGTGAAAAACTGTCACTTTTTGACAAAAATGGCAAGGGGTTAGCCCACCTTTTTGGCCAAAAGTCATGAATTTTTAAAAAGGCCTTTTTTCATATCATTTAAACTCTTTGACCCTAGTCTATTAAAAATATGCTTATTGCAGATCATTTCATGAAACGTGAAAAAATGTCATTTTTTGACAAAAATGGCAAGGGGTTAGCCCCTCATTTTTGGCCAAAATTCATGAATTTTCAAAAAGGCTTATTTTCATATCTTTTCATCTTGAGAAGTTGTTTATGACTCCAGTCTGTTGAAAATATGCTATTGCAGATTATTTTATGAAATGTGAAAAAATGTCACTTTTTGACAAAAATGGCAAGGGGTTAGCCCCTCATTTTGGCCCAAATTCATGAATTTTTAAAAAGGCCTTTTTTCATATCATTTAAAGTCTTTGACCCCAGTCTATTAAAAATATGTTTATTGCAGATCATTTCATGAAATGTGAAAAAATGTCACTTTTTGACAAAAATGGCAAGGGGTTAACCCACCTTTTTGGCCAAAATTCATGAATTTTCAAAAAGGCTTATTTTCATATCTTTTCATCTTGAGAAGGTGTTTATGACTCCAGTCTGTTGAAAATATGCTATTGCAGATTATTTTATGAAATGTTAAAAAATGTCACTTTTTGACAAAAATGGCAAGGGGTTAGCCCCTCATTTTGGCCCAAATTCATGAATTTTTAAAAAGGCCTTTTTTCATATCATTTAAACTCTTTGACCCTAGTCTATTAAAAATATGCTTATTGCAGATCATTTCATGAAATGTGAAAAACTGTCACTTTTTGACAAAAATGGCAAGGGGTTAGCCCACCTTTTTGGCCAAAAGTCATGAATTTTTAAAAAGGCCTTTTTTCATATCATTTAAACTCTTTGACCCCAGTCTATTAAAAATATGCTTATTGCAGATCATTTCATGAAACGTGAAAAAATGTCATTTTTTGACAAAAATGGCAAGGGGTTAGCCCCTCATTTTTGGCCAAAATTCATGAATTTTCAAAAAGGCTTATTTTCATATCTTTTCATCTTGAGAAGTTGTTTATGACTCCAGTCTGTTGAAAATATGCTATTGCAGATTATTTTATGAAATGTGAAAAAATGTCACTTTTTGACAAAAATGGCAAGGGGTTAGCCCCGCATTTTGGCCCAAATTCATGAATTTTTAAAAAGGCCTTTTTTCATATCATTTAAAGTCTTTGACCCCAGTCTATTAAAAATATGTTTATAGCAGATCATTTCATGAAATGTGAAAAAATGTCACTTTTTGACAAAAATGGCAAGGGGTTAGCCCACCTTTTTGGCCAAAATTCATGAATTTTCAAAAAGGCTTATTTTCATATCTTTTCATCTTGAGAAGGTGTTTATGACTCCAGTCTGTTGAAAATATGCTATTGCAGATTATTTTATGAAATGTTAAAAAATGTCACTTTTTGACAAAAATGGCAAGGGGTTAGCCCCTCATTTTGGCCCAAATTCATGAATTTTTAAAAAGGCCTTTTTTCATATCATTTAAACTCTTTGACCCCCGTCTATTAAAAATATGCTTATTGCAGATCATTTCATGAAATGTGAAAAACTGTCACTTTTTGACAAAAATGGCAAGGGGTTAGCCCACCTTTTTGGCCAAAAGTCATGAATTTTTAAAAAGGCCTTTTTTCATATCATTTAAACTCTTTGACCCTAGTCTATTAAAAATATGCTTATTGCAGATCATTTCATGAAACGTGAAAAAATGTCATTTTTTGACAAAAATGGCAAGGGGTTAGCCCCTCATTTTTGGCCAAAATTCATGAATTTTCAAAAAGGCTTATTTTCATATCTTTTCATCTTGAGAAGGTGTTTATGACTCCAGTCTGTTGAAAATATGCTATTGCAGATTATTTTATGAAATGTGAAAAAATGTCACTTTTTGACAAAAATGGCAAGGGGTTAGCCCCGCATTTTGGCCCAAATTCATGAATTTTTAAAAAGGCCTTTTTTCATATCATTTAAACTCTTTGACCCCAGTCTATTAAAAATATGCTTATTGCAGATCATTTCATGAAATGTGAAAAAATGTCACTTTTTGACAAAAATGGCAAGGGCTTAGCCCGCCTTTTTGGCCAAAAGTCATGAATTTTCAAAAAGGCTTATTGTCAGATCTTTCGATCTTGAGAAGGTGTTTATGACTCCAGTCTGTTGAAAATATGCTATTGCAGATCATTTCATGAAATGTGAAAAAATGTCACTTTTTGACAAAAATGGCAAGGGGTTAGCCCCTCATTTTTGGCCAAAATTCATGAATTTTCAAAAAGGCTTATTTTCATATCTTTTCATCTTGAGAAGGTGTTTATGACTCCAGTCTGTTGAAAATATGCTATTGCAGATTATTTTATGAAATGTTAAAAAATGTCACTTTTTGACAAAAATGGCAAGGGGTTAGCCCCTCATTTTGGCCCAAATTCATGAATTTTTAAAAAGGCCTTTTTTCATATCATTTAAACTCTTTGACCCTAGTCTATTAAAAATATGCTTATTGCAGATCATTTCATGAAATGTGAAAAAATGTCACTTTTTGACAAAAATGGCAAGGGGTTAGCCCACCTTTTTGGCCAAAAGTCATGAATTTTTAAAAAGGCCTTTTTTCATATCATTTAAACTCTTTGACCCCAGTCTATTAAAAATATGCTTATTGCAGATCATTTCATGAAACGTGAAAAAATGTCATTTTTGACAAAAATGGCAAGGGGTTAGCCCGCCTTTTTGGCCAAAAGTCATGAATTTTCAAAAAGGCTTATTGTCAGATCTTTCGATCTTGAGAAGGTGTTTATGACTCCAGTCTGTTGAAAATATGCTATTGCAGATCATTTCATGAAATGTGAAAAAATGTCACTTTTTGACAAAAATGGCAAGGGGTTAGCCCCTCATTTTTGGCCAAAATTCATGAATTTTCAAAAAGGCTTATTTTCATATCTTTTCATCTTGAGAAGGTGTTTATGACTCCAGTCTGTTGAAAATATGCTATTGCAGATTATTTTATGAAATGTTAAAAAATGTCACTTTTTGACAAAAATGGCAAGGGGTTAGCCCCGCATTTTGGCCCAAATTCATGAATTTTTAAAAAGGCCTTTTTTCATATCATTTAAAGTCTTTGACCCCAGTCTATTAAAAATATGTTTATTGCAGATCATTTCATGAAATGTGAAAAAATGTCACTTTTTGACAAAAATGGCAAGGGGTTAGCCCACCTTTTTGGCCAAAATTCATGAATTTTCAAAAAGGCTTATTTTCATATCTTTTCATCTTGAGAAGGTGTTTATGACTCCAGTCTGTTGAAAATATGCTATTGCAGATTATTTTATGAAATGTTAAAAAATGTCACTTTTTGACAAAAATGGCAAGGGGTTAGCCCCTCATTTTGGCCCAAATTCATGAATTTTTAAAAAGGCCTTTTTTCATATCATTTAAACTCTTTGACCCCAGTCTATTAAAATATGCTTATTGCAGATCATTTCATGAAACGTGAAAAAATGTCATTTTTTGACAAAAATGGCAAGGGGTTAGCCCCTCATTTTTGGCCAAAATTCATGAATTTTCAAAAAGGCTTATTTTCATATCTTTTCATCTTGAGAAGGTGTTTATGACTCCAGTCTGTTGAAAATATGCTATTGCAGATTATTTTATGAAATGTGAAAAAATGTCACTTTTTGACAAAAATGGCAAGGGGTTAGCCCCGCATTTTGGCCCAAATTCATGAATTTTTAAAAAGGCCTTTTTTCATATCATTTAAACTCTTTGACCCCAGTCTATTAAAAATATGCTTATTGCAGATCATTTCATGAAATGTGAAAAAATGTCACTTTTTGACAAAAATGGCAAGGGGTTAGCCCGCCTTTTTGGCCAAAAGTCATGAATTTTCAAAAAGGCTTATTGTCAGATCTTTCGATCTTGAGAAGGTGTTTATGACTCCAGTCTGTTGAAAATATGCTATTGCAGATCATTTCATGAAATGTTAAAAAATGTCACTTTTTGACAAAAATGGCAAGGGGTTAGCCCCTCATTTTTGGCCAAAATTCATGAATTTTCAAAAAGGCTTATTTTCATATCTTTTCATCTTGAGAAGGTGTTTATGACTCCAGTCTGTTGAAAATATGCTATTGCAGATTAATTTATGAAATGTGAAAAAATGTCACTTTTTGACAAAAATGGCAAGGGGTTAGCCCCTGATTTTGGCCCAAATTCATGAATTTTTAAAAAGGCCTTTTTTCATATCATTTAAACTCTTTGACCCCAGTCTATTAAAAATATGCTATTGCAGATCATTTCATGAAATGTGAAAAAATGTCACTTTTTGACAAAAATGGCAAGGGGTTAGCCCCTCATTTTTGGCCAAAATTCATGAATTTTCAAAAAGGTTTATTTTCATATCTTTTCATCTTGAGAAGGTGTTTATGACTCCAGTCTGTTGAAAATATGCTATTGCAGATTATTTTATGAAATGTGAAAAAATGTCACTTTTTGACAAAAATGGCAAGGGGTTAGCCCCTCATTTTGGCCCAAATTCATGAATTTTTAAAAAGGCCTTTTTTCATATCATTTAAACTCTTTGACCCCAGTCTATTAAAAATATGCTTATTGCAGATCATTTCATGAAATATGAAAAACTGTCACTTTTTGACAAAAATGGCAAGGGGTTAGCCCACCTTTTTGGCCAAAAGTCATGAATTTTTAAAAAGGCCTTTTTTCATATCATTTAAACTCTTTGACCCCAGTCTATTAAAAATATGCTTATTGCAGATCATTTCATGAAACGTGAAAAAATGTCATTTTTTGACAAAAATGGCAAGGGGTTAGCCCCTCATTTTTGGCCAAAATTCATGAATTTTCAAAAAGGCTTATTTTCATATCTTTTCATCTTGAGAAGGTGTATATGACTCCAGTCTGTTGAAAATATGCTATTGCAGATTATTTCATGAAATGTGAAAAAATGTCACTTTTTGACAAAAATGGCAAGGGGTTAGCCCCTCATTTTGGCCCAAATTCATGAATTTTTAAAAAGGCCTTTTTTCATATCATTTAAAGTCTTTGACCCCAGTCTATTAAAAATATGTTTATTGCAGATCATTTCATGAAATGTGAAAAAATGTCACTTTTTGACAAAAATGGCAAGGGGTTAGCCCACCTTTTTGGCCAAAATTCATGAATTTTCAAAAAGGCTTATTTTCATATCTTTTCATCTTGAGAAGGTGTTTATGACTCCAGTCTGTTGAAAATATGCTATTGCAGATTATTTTATGAAATGTTAAAAAATGTCACTTTTTGACAAAAATGGCAAGGGGTTAGCCCCTCATTTTGGCCCAAATTCATGAATTTTTAAAAAGGCCTTTTTTCATATCATTTAAACTCTTTGACCCTAGTCTATTAAAAATATGCTTATTGCAGATCATTTCATGAAATGTGAAAAACTGTCACTTTTTGACAAAAATGGCAAGGGGTTAGCCCACCTTTTTGGCCAAAAGTCATGAATTTTTAAAAAGGCCTTTTTTCATATCATTTAAACTCTTTGACCCCAGTCTATTAAAAATATGCTTATTGCAGATCATTTCATGAAACGTGAAAAAATGTCATTTTTTGACAAAAATGGCAAGGGGTTAGCCCCTCATTTTTGGCCAAAATTCATGAATTTTCAAAAAGGCTTATTTTCATATCTTTTCATCTTGAGAAGTTGTTTATGACTCCAGTCTGTTGAAAATATGCTATTGCAGATTATTTTATGAAATGTGAAAAAATGTCACTTTTTGACAAAAATGGCAAGGGGTTAGCCCCGCATTTTGGCCCAAATTCATGAATTTTTAAAAAGGCCTTTTTTCATATCATTTAAAGTCTTTGACCCCAGTCTATTAAAAATATGTTTATTGCAGATCATTTCATGAAATGTGAAAAACTGTCACTTTTTGACAAAAATGGCAAGGGGTTAGCCCACCTTTTTGGCCAAAAGTCATGAATTTTTAAAAAGGCCTTTTTTCATATCATTTAAACTCTTTGACCCCAGTCTATTAAAAATATGCTTATTGCAGATCATTTCATGAAACGTGAAAAAATGTCATTTTTTGACAAAAATGGCAAGGGGTTAGCCCCTCATTTTTGGCCAAAATTCATGAATTTTCAAAAAGGCTTATTTTCATATCTTTTCATCTTGAGAAGGTGTATATGACTCCAGTCTGTTGAAAATATGCTATTGCAGATTATTTCATGAAATGTGAAAAAATGTCACTTTTTGACAAAAATGGCAAGGGGTTAGCCCCTCATTTTGGCCCAAATTCATGAATTTTTAAAAAGGCCTTTTTTCATATCATTTAAAGTCTTTGACCCCAGTCTATTAAAAATATGTTTATTGCAGATCATTTCATGAAATGTGAAAAAATGTCACTTTTTGACAAAAATGGCAAGGGGTTAACCCACCTTTTTGGCCAAAATTCATGAATTTTCAAAAAGGCTTATTTTCATATCTTTTCATCTTGAGAAGGTGTTTATGACTCCAGTCTGTTGAAAATATGCTATTGCAGATTATTTTATGAAATGTTAAAAAATGTCACTTTTTGACAAAAATGGCAAGGGTTAGCCCCTCATTTTGGCCCAAATTCATGAATTTTTAAAAAGGCCTTTTTTCATATCATTTAAACTCTTTGACCCTAGTCTATTAAAAATATGCTTATTGCAGATCATTTCATGAAATGTGAAAAACTGTCACTTTTTGACAAAAATGGCAAGGGGTTAGCCCACCTTTTTGGCCAAAAGTCATGAATTTTTAAAAAGGCCTTTTTTCATATCATTTAAACTCTTTGACCCCAGTCTATTAAAAATATGCTTATTGCAGATCATTTCATGAAACGTGAAAAAATGTCATTTTTTGACAAAAATGGCAAGGGGTTAGCCCCTCATTTTTGGCCAAAATTCATGAATTTTCAAAAAGGCTTATTTTCATATCTTTTCATCTTGAGAAGTTGTTTATAACTCCAGTCTGTTGAAAATATGCTATTGCAGATTATTTTATGAAATGTGAAAAAATGTCACTTTTTGACAAAAATGGCAAGGGGTTAGCCCCGCATTTTGGCCCAAATTCATGAATTTTTAAAAAGGCCTTTTTTCATATCATTTAAAGTCTTTGACCCCAGTCTATTAAAAATATGTTTATAGCAGATCATTTCATGAAATGTGAAAAACTGTCACTTTTTGACAAAAATGGCAAGGGGTTAGCCCACCTTTTTGGCCAAAATTCATGAATTTTCAAAAAGGCTTATTTTCATATCTTTTCATCTTGAGAAGGTGTTTATGACTCCAGTCTGTTGAAAATATGCTATTGCAGATTATTTTATGAAATGTGAAAAAATGTCACTTTTTGACAAAAATGGCAAGGGGTTAGCCCATCATTTTGGCCCAAATTCATGAATTTTTAAAAAGGCCTTTTTTCATATCATTTAAACTCTTTGACCCCCGTCTATTAAAAATATGCTTATTGCAGATCATTTCATGAAATGTGAAAAACTGTCACTTTTTGACAAAAATGGCAAGGGGTTAGCCCACCTTTTTGGCCAAAAGTCATGAATTTTTAAAAAGGCCTTTTTTCATATCATTTAAACTCTTTGACCCCCGTCTATTAAAAATATGCTTATTGCAGATCATTTCATGAAATGTGAAAAACTGTCACTTTTTGACAAAAATGGCAAGGGGTTAGCCCACCTTTTTGGCCAAAAGTCATGAATTTTTAAAAAGGCTTTTTTCATATCATTTAAACTCTTTGACCCCAGTCTATTAAAAATATGCTTATTGCAGATCATTTCATGAAATGTGAAAAAATGTCACTTTTTGACAAAAATGGCAAGGGGTTAGCCCACCTTTTTGGCCAAAATTCATGAATTTTCAAAAAGTCTCATTTTCATATCTTTTCAACTTTTGAACCCGGACTATTGAAAATATGCAAGTGCAGATCATTTTATGAAATGTACAAAAATGTCACTTTTTGACAAAAATGGCAAATGGCCCCTCATTTTTGGCCAAAATTCATGAATTTTCAAAAAGGCTTATTTCCATATCCTTTCATCTTACGAGGGTGTCTATGACTTCAATCTATTGAAATTATGCTATTGCAGATTATTTTATGAAATGTGAAAAAATGACACTTTTTGACAAAAAATGGCCAATCATTTTAAGCCGAAATTCATGAATTTTCAAAAAGGGCTTTTTTCATATCATTTCAACTCTTTGACCCCAGTCTATTAAAAATATGCTTATTGCAGATCATTTCATGAAATGTGAAAAAATGTCGTTTTTTGACAAAAATGGCAAGGGGTTAGCCCCTCATTTTTGGCCGAAATTCATGAAAAATTTTTCATCTTGAGAAGGTGTTTATGACTCCAGTCTGTTGAAAATATGCTATTGCAGATTATTTTATGAAATGTGAAAAAATGTCACTTTTTGACAAAAATGGCAAAGGGTTAGCCCGCCTTTTTGGCCAAAAGTCATGAATTTTCAAAAAGGCTTATTTTCATATCTTTTCATCTTGAAAAGGTGTTTATGACTCGAGTCTGTTGAAAATATGCTATTGCAGATTATTTTATGAAATGTGAAAAAATGTCACTTTTTGACAAAAATGGCAAGGGGTTAGCCCCTCATTTTGGCCCAAATTCATGAATTTTTAAAAAGGCCTTTTTTCATATCATTTAAACTCTTTGACCCCAGTCTATTAAAAATATGCTATTGCAGATCATTTCATGAAATGTGAAAAAATGTCACTTTTTGACAAAAATGGCAAGGCCCCTCATTTTTGGCCAAAATTCATGAATTTTCAAAAAGGCTTATTTTCATATCTTTTCATCTTGAGAAGGTGTTTATGACTCCAGTCTGTTGAAAATATGCTATTGCAGATTATTTAATGAAATGTGAAAAAATGTCACTTTTTGACAAAAATGGCAAGGGGTTAGCCCATCATTTTGGCCCAAATTCATGAATTTTTAAAAAGGCCTTTTTTCATATCATTTAAAGTCTTTGACCCCAGTCTATTAAAAATATGTTTATTGCAGATCATTTCATGAAATGTGAAAAAATGTCACTTTTTGACAAAAATGGCAAGGGGTTAGCCCACCTTTTTGGCCAAAAGTCATGAATTTTTAAAAAGGCCTTTTTTCATATTATTTAAACTCTTTGACCCCAGTCTATTAAAAATATGCTTATTGCAGATCATTTCATGAAACGTGAAAAAATGTCATTTTTTGACAAAAATGGCAAGGGGTTAGCCCCTCATTTTTGGCCAAAATTCATGAATTTTCAAAAAGGCTTATTTTCATATCTTTTCATCTTGAGAAGGTGTATATGACTCCAGTCTGTTGAAAATATGCTATTGCAGATTATTTCATGAAATGTGAAAAAATGTCACTTTTTGACAAAAATGGCAAGGGGTTAGCCCCTCATTTTGGCCCAAATTCATGAATTTTTAAAAAGGCCTTTTTTCATATCATTTAAAGTCTTTGACCCCAGTCTATTAAAAATATGTTTATTGCAGATCATTTCATGAAATGTGAAAAAATGTCACTTTTTGACAAAAATGGCAAGGGGTTAACCCACCTTTTTGGCCAAAATTATGAATTTTCAAAAAGGCTTATTTTCATATCTTTTCATCTTGAGAAGGTGTTTATGACTCCAGTCTGTTGAAAATATGCTATTGCAGATTATTTTATGAAATGTTAAAAAATGTCACTTTTTGACAAAAATGGCAAGGGGTTAGCCCCTCATTTTGGCCCAAATTCATGAATTTTTAAAAAGGCCTTTTTTCATATCATTTAAACTCTTTGACCCTAGTCTATTAAAAATATGCTTATTGCAGATCATTTCATGAAATGTGAAAAACTGTCACTTTTTGACAAAAATGGCAAGGGGTTAGCCCACCTTTTTGGCCAAAAGTCATGAATTTTTAAAAAGGCCTTTTTTCATATCATTTAAACTCTTTGACCCCAGTCTATTAAAAATATGCTTATTGCAGATCATTTCATGAAACGTGAAAAAATGTCATTTTTTGACAAAAATGGCAAGGGGTTAGCCCCTCATTTTTGGCCAAAATTCATGAATTTTCAAAAAGGCTTATTTTCATATCTTTTCATCTTGAGAAGTTGTTTATGACTCCAGTCTGTTGAAAATATGCTATTGCAGATTATTTTATGAAATGTGAAAAAATGTCACTTTTTGACAAAAATGGCAAGGGGTTAGCCCCGCATTTTGGCCCAAATTCATGAATTTTTAAAAAGGCCTTTTTTCATATCATTTAAAGTCTTTGACCCCAGTCTATTAAAAATATGTTTATAGCAGATCATTTCATGAAATGTGAAAAACTGTCACTTTTTGACAAAAATGGCAAGGGGTTAGCCCACCTTTTTGGCCAAAATTCATGAATTTTCAAAAAGGCTTATTTTCATATCTTTTCATCTTGAGAAGGTGTTTATGACTCCAGTCTGTTGAAAATATGCTATTGCAGATTATTTTATGAAATGTGAAAAAATGTCACTTTTTGACAAAAATGGCAAGGGGTTAGCCCATCATTTTGGCCCAAATTCATGAATTTTTAAAAAGGCCTTTTTTCATATCATTTAAACTCTTTGACCCCCGTCTATTAAAAATATGCTTATTGCAGATCATTTCATGAAATGTGAAAAACTGTCACTTTTTGACAAAAATGGCAAGGGGTTAGCCCACCTTTTTGGCCAAAAGTCATGAATTTTTAAAAAGGCCTTTTTTCATATCATTTAAACTCTTTGACCCCAGTCTATTAAAAATATGCTTATTGCAGATCATTTCATGAAATGTGAAAAACTGTCACTTTTTGACAAAAATGGCAAGGGGTTAGCCCACCTTTTTGGCCAAAAGTCATGAATTTTTAAAAAGGCCTTTTTTCATATCATTTAAACTCTTTGACCCCAGTCTATTAAAAATATGCTTATTGCAGATCATTTCATGAAATGTGAAAAAATGTCACTTTTTGACAAAAATGGCAAGGGGTTAGCCCACCTTTTTGGCCAAAAGTCATGAATTTTTAAAAAGGCCTTTTTTCATATCATTTAAACTCTTTGACCCCAGTCTATTAAAAATATGCTTATTGCAGATCATTTCATGAAATGTGAAAAACTGTCACTTTTTGACAAAAATGGCAAGGGGTTAGCCCACCTTTTTGGCCAAAAGTCATGAATTTTTAAAAAGGCCTTTTTTCATATCATTTAAACTCTTTGACCCCAGTCTATTAAAAATATGCTTATTGCAGATCATTTCATGAAATGTGAAAAAATGTCACTTTTTGACAAAAATGGCAAGGGGTTAGCCCACCTTTTTGGTCAAAATTCATGAATTTTCAAAAAGTCTCATTTTCATATCTTTTCAACTTTTGAACCCGGACTATTGAAAATATGCAAGTGAAGATCATTTTATGAAATGTACAAAAATGTCACTTTTTGACAAAAATGGCAAATGGCCCCTCATTTTTGGCCAAAATTCATGAATTTTCAAAAAGGCTTATTTCCATATCCTTTCATCTTACGAGGGTGTCTATGACTTCAATCTATTGAAATTATGCTATTGCAGATTATTTTATGAAATGTGAAAAAATGACACTTTTTGTCAAAAAATGGCCAATCATTTTAAGCCGAAATTCATGAATTTTCAAAAAGGGCTTTTTTCATATCATTTCAACTCTTTGACCCCAGTCTATTAAGAATATGCTTATTGCAGATCATTTCATGAAATGTGAAAAAATGTCGTTTTTTGACAAAAATGGCAAGGGGTTAGCCCCTCATTTTTGGCCGAAATTCATGAAAATTTTTTCATCTTGAGAAGGTGTTTATGACTCCAGTCTGTTGAAAATATGCTATTGCAGATTATTTTATGAAATGTGAAAAAATGTCACTTTTTGACAAAAATGGCAAAGGGTTAGCCCGCCTTTTTGGCCAAAAGTCATGAATTTTCAAAAAGGCTTATTTTCATATCTTTTCATCTTGAAAAGGTGTTTATGACTCGAGTCTGTTGAAAATATGCTATTGCAGATTATTTTATGAAATGTGAAAAAATGTCACTTTTTGACAAAAATGGCAAGGGGTTAGCCCCTCATTTTGGCCCAAATTCATGAATTTTTAAAAAGGCCTTTTTTCATATCATTTAAACTCTTTGACCCCAGTCTATTAAAAATATGCTATTGCAGATCATTTCATGAAATGTGAAAAAATGTCACTTTTTGACAAAAATGGCAAGGCCCCTCATTTTTGGCCAAAATTCATGAATTTTCAAAAAGGCTTATTTTCATATCTTTTCATCTTGAGAAGGTGTTTATGACTCCAGTCTGTTGAAAATATGCTATTGCAGATTATTTAATGAAATGTGAAAAAATGTCACTTTTTGACAAAAATGGCAAGGGGTTAGCCCCTCATTTTGGCCCAAATTCATGAATTTTTAAAAAGGCCTTTTTTCATATCATTTAAACTCTTTGACCCCAGTCTATTAAAAATATGCTTATTGCAGATCATTTCATGAAATGTGAAAAAATGTCACTTTTTGACAAAAATGGCAAGGGGTAAGCCCCTCATTTTTGGCAAAAATTCATGAATTTTCAAAAAGGCTTATTTTCATATCTTTTCATCTTGAGAAGGTGTTTATGACTCGAGTCTGTTGAAAATATGCTATTGCAGATTATTTTATGAAATGTGAAAAAATATCACTTTTTGATCCCTGTCTATTTAAACAATGTTATTGCAGATCATTTCATAAAATATAAAAAACTGATACTTTTTGACAAAATCGGCAAGGGGTTAGCCTACCATTTTGGCCAAAATTCATGGATTTTCAAAAAGGCTTATTTTCATATATTTTCATATTATTTCATCTCTTTGATCCCTGTCTATTCAAACTATGTTATTTCAGATCTTTTCATGAAATATGAAAAAATTACCCTTTTTGACAAAAATGGCAAGGGGTTAGCCCATCTTTTTTGGCCAAAATTCATGAATTTTCAAAAAGGCTTATTTTCATGTCTTCGAGCTCTGTTTAAAATATGTTATTGCAGATCATTTCATGTAATGTTGAAAAATGATACATTTTGACAAAAATGGCCCATTATTTTTGGCAAAATTAATGAATTTTCAAAAAGGCTTATTTTCATGTCTTCGAGCTCTGTTTAAAATATGTTATTGCAGATCATTTCATGTAATGTTGAAAAATGATACGTTTTGACAAAAATGGCCCATTATTTTTGGCAAAATTCATGAATTTTCAAAAAGGCTTATTTTTATATCTATTCATATCTTTTCATATCTTTGACCCCTGTCTATTCAAACTATGTTATTGCTGATCTTTTCATGGAATGTAGAAAAATGATACTTTTCGAAGAAAATGGCAAAGGGTTAGCCCATCATTTTGGGCCAATATTCAAGAATTTTCAAAGAGGCTTTTTTTAATATCTTTGACCCCTGTCTTTGACCCCTGTCTTTAAAATATGCTACTGCATAAATGGCGAGGGTTTAGCCTATCATTTTTGGCCAAAATTCATTAATTTTCAAAAAGCTTATTTTCAAATCTTTTCATGTCTAGGTGTCTATGACCCCTGTCTATTCAAAATATGTTATTGTAAATCTTTTTATGAAATTTGGAAAAATTACACCTTTTGACAAAAATGGTGAGGGTTAGCCCATCATTTATGGCCAAAATTCATTAATTATCAAAAAGCTTATTTTCATCTCTAGGTGTCTATGACCGCTGTCTATTAAAAAAAAATGCTACTGCAGTTCATTTCATGAAATTTGGAAAAATGACACTTTATGACAAAAATGGCAAAATATTGAACCTTTATGACAGATATGACAAAAATGGCAAATGCATCGTTTTTGGCCAAAATTCATGAATTTTCAAAAAGGCTTATTTTCATATCTTTTCATCTCTAGAAGGTGTCTATGACCCCTGTCTATTCAAAATATGTTATTGTAAATCATTTCATGAAATTTGGAAAAATAACACCTTTTGACAAAAATGGCGAGGGGTTAATAGCCCATCATTTATGGCCAAAATTCATTAATTTTCAAAAAGCTTATTTTCAATTTTAGGTGTCTATGACCGCTGTCTATTAAAAAAATGCTACTGCAGTTCATTTCAAAAAAATTGAAAAAATGACACTTTATGACAAAAATGGCAAAATATTGACACTTAATGACAGATATAACAAAAATGGCAAATGCATCATATTTGGCCAAAATTCATGAATTTTCAAAAAGGCTTATTTTCATATCTTTTCATCTCTTTGAACCCTGTCTATTCGAATTATGCTACTGCAGATCATTTCATGAAATTTGGAAATATGACACTTTTTTGAAAAAAATGGCAAGGGGTTAGCACATCATTTTTTGGCCAAAATTCATGAATTTTCAAAAAGGCTTATTTTCATATCATTTCATCTCTTTGACCACTGTCTATTCAAAATGTTATTGCACATCATTTCATGAAAATTGGAATAATGACACTTAATGACAAATATGGCAAGGGGTTAGCCCATAATTTTTGACCCAAAATTCATGAATTTTCAAAAAGGCTTATTTTCATATCTTTTTATCTGTAGGTGATTATGCCCCCTGTTCATTCAAAACATGTTATTTCAGATAATTTCATGAAAAGTCGAAAAATGTCCCCTTTTGAAAAAAATGGCAAGCCCACCAAGCCCACCAATTTTAGCCAAAATTATGAATTTCAAAAAGGCCAATTTTCATCTGTGGAAGATGTCTTTGACCCCTGTATTACGCTTCCATGTTCATGTGTATTTGTGCATCTATCAAGAGTTGCAGGGGAGAAATGAAATCAAATTGCATTCATTAAGAGACAAAGTTCATCTTCAAGGTATCACTATCTCATTCAACATATTTTGTCTCAATTTCCAAAACACTTTTCCAGCCAAATATTTGAGCCCTCAAAATTAATGGAAATGAGAATTCTGATACATTATGATTAGTCTTTTCATCAATTGATCATGCATTTAATTCATACAGGTTCATTCTTTTTCATTGCACTGATAAGTTTCTATAATATCTTAGCATAGCATTAACAGACATGCCAACTGTTCAGATTAAAGACGAACATTCCTCTTTTTGGGAGAAGATAATTATCATTTTAATGCAGGTGTTCCTCTTCCTGTACAAATTTGTCTGTAGTATTGAATAGGAGAGTTAGGATTGTTCCTCTCTTTTTTTGAAAATAGCATAATTTGTAAAGATTTCTGATTTTCAAATGTTGGCATGTATGCATTAATATTTAATTGCACTTCTTATACATTATACAAATACAAATACAATACATGTACTAACAGAGAGAAAAGGAGAGTGAAGAAACACATAGCAATGACAAAAAGAACTACATCAAAAGAAAATAAATTACTGTAAACACAAGTTATTTAAAGGAAATTTGCAAAATTGGGTATTGCGCTTGTTTTTAAAGATAAAGTCCAGTTTTGGAAACGCCCCCCGCTCAAAAAATGAAATAGAAGCTCTTAAGTATATGAAAGAATATGTTTTGACTAATATGTGATGATACAAATTTTTTGTAGAGAAACCGCCTATTACATGTAATTGAAATATTTGGTAAATTATTATATCCATTTGGACATGATAGATATTGCGCACGTGTCGAGCACGTGTCGAGCACGTGTCGAGCACGTGTCGAGCACGTGTCGCGTAGTCCAATATACATCTTTTTGTGTACAGTGCTTGTAACTTTACCAAGACTGGGCCAAATTTCTTATCATTTTGATGATTCCAGAACATTGCAGTACACACCAATACTTATATGTTAGATGATCAACCTTTTCTGAGTGATTCCAAAACGTTTATTTCACAATGCAATAACATGACCATAACTGGGCAATTCCACGGTAACGGAAGGACACTCAGACAAGATTTTTGAACTTCAGGTTCATACTAAAAGAAATGTTTTATTAGTATGTATTAAACTATGGGGAACAAAATGTGTTTCAGTCAAGTGGAAAGCTTCATCAACTTCACAAAGTTTGGATAAACACTAATTAGCTGGAAAAACCATGTCCATTTTTATGTCCTTCCGTTACCGAGATAATTAATATGCACATTCTTAAACTACTTAACTATAATGACAATTTTTTGGGGAGAATTAAAGGCAGTTATATAGGTATTATATCTGTACTGTTTCACATCTTATACTATTAAAACAGTTCTTTTAGTATGAACCTGAAGTTAAAAAATCTTGTCTGAGTGTCCTTCCGTTACCGTGGAATTGCCCAACTGGCCTTTATCTTCAAGTCTGATCCAACAATTTTTCAATCATGAAACTTTTTGCTGATCTTGCCCCCTCATGCAATGTGCTAACATTGTACGCATTCTATTCTCATAAATGTACATGCATAAATTTCTGAATTTTGTTTCACAGAACATACCGGTAGTCCGGTAGACATAACAGAAAAAACAATAAGAATTAAGGACTAGAGGCAGACTGGTAATGAGCATAGGGTAACAAGATAATATGCTGCATTTGCTACATATTTGAGAAGACTTAAAAGTTCGACCCTCAATAGATGAGAAACATTAATGGTAGCAAAAGGTAATGAAAAATGGTGAATATACAGTCTCATATTGTTCTACCATTTTTTTATAAACTTGCAAAATATCTGAATGTTACATCTCTAAAGAGAAAGTCGAGTTCTGGGGAGAGGTGAAAAATAATTTTGCAAGTGTGGAAATACATCAGAGTCAAAATATCCCCTGATAAGCATGGCTCTTCAAATACCTTCATATTCTAAATATGAATAGTCACAGCTTAAAAATGCTTTTATGCCAAATGTTTGTGTAGTCCCATATACATTTTTCTGTGTACACTGCTTGTTACTTTACCAAGACTTGGTCAATTTTCTCATCATTTTGATGACTCCAGAACCTTGCAGTACATATCAATACTTACATGCTACATGATCAACCTTTTCTGATCGATTCCACACGGTTTCTTTCTCAATGCAATCGCATGACCGGAACTTTATCTTTAATTTCTGATGAATTTTAGTGAACATTCTTAATGTAAGAAAACATCTTCTGTGTGAATGTTTTAGTCAGCATCTTTGGAAAGAAATGCAGCAGCCATGATATATAGATGCTAGGATCCTTTGTTGGTCATTTGCACCGATGCCGGAGGTTTGCAAGTACAATGTATCATGCAAATGTAGCTGATCTAAAGTTTTACAAGCATCTGTGATCCCTGCCAAATTACATCCATAACAATTATGCTTTGCCTCTCATTTGTTTAATTTACTGATTACAGCTCTAAGCAAAAAACTCTAAGCAATTAGTGTTAAAGCTAGTATATTGTCCTTTATCAATTAGAATCTGTATACAAAAAAATAAAACAAGGCTCACCAAAAAGTTGAAATGCGTAGGAGTTGTGCCAAGCTGTCTTTTTGGTTTACTTGTAACATTATCTATCGCCAACCCCTTAAAGTTGTTTATTTTGCTCAAGTGGTTTCTGCCTCGATTTGGAAGTAAACAAATAGGATAGACAAAAAAGTACTTTTGAACACACTTTTTAGAAAAAATTGTGTTTGAAAAAAAGACAATTTACATTAACTTCTTGCTTTCTGTCCAGGTAAATTATTTTTTGAAATATTGAATAACACATACATGTACATATATAACACATTTTGTTTCCATCCACTCTACAAACTTGTATCCTCAGCTGAAGTTCCCTGCGATAAAACTTCTCACTCAAATTGGATTACGAGTTGAAGCTGGAAATAAAACGTCTTACAGTGAAAGACTTGATTTATGTTTATTTTTACATTTATTATTGTCCTTTAATAGATTAATGACCAAGAAATCTGGAAACTGTTGAAATTTATACTGAAGAATGCACCTGCCCTCCTTTAGAACTCTGCATGATAGAGTGATTTCTCTATTCTCTTTGGCATGGAGGTGTCATGGTCTAACAGATACGTCACCAGACCATGAATCGCTTGGTTCGCGATTAAAGTCCTGTCACTGCACTGCACTGCACTAATGTCCTTTGGCAAGACATTAATCTACACTAACCACTCTCCACCCAGGTGTGGTAAATAGTTACCGTACCTGGTAGGAAATTATTCCATGAATGCTTAGAGAGCCTTTAGGCAGTGGGCCTAAAGCCAGGGTAACCTAGTACTTTGAAGGCACCTCGAACATCCCCTGCAATGGATGTGTGAGGAATAGAATATGTGTGCAACATAAATGTAACTATCAATATTATTATGATTTAGTCTGTCATCAGTTTACTGAATTGTCTCACTTCCGTCAAGACATTCTGCAGGTAAGTACTTGTATCACTGATCGCCATCAACGTGTATAAATGTACAAATAAATGTACATAAACAACCAAAAACCATCTGGGAGCTGCGCCTCATCATGATCCATTGGATGGAAAGTTAAATTCTGGCAAATATCCACTTGTACTGATGATGTCCAGTTTTTCATTGGTGCGCTTGATGTCGTCTGAGAAATGTCGCATACTGTAGCATACATCCTGCAATAAAAAAATGCAAACCATGATGCATGTTGAATTTGGACGTTGCAAAATACTAACTCAACTAAAAGTAGGTTATACTTATTTTAATCCTACATCTGTGATAGTCTTGTACATTTCCTTTCTATTAAAACAATGCCCTAGCTATGTTATGCTGAGCTTTGGTCTACTTATTTCTTCTACTCATTTTGTAGGACATTTACATTTACATCTAATTGTTTGCTTGTGCAAGAGCATCAATATGAAGCATTCAACCACAATGATGCAATTAATTGGTTCTATGACACATGCTCCTATGACAGTGGCTCAGAACTCAATTTTGAAAACCAATCAAATTCTTGAGTTCAATCCTGGACCTAATACTTTCCATCGCGTCAACCCTAAACCTAAGCTAAAAAACAATCAGGGCAAATGCCACTGTAGCTTACATTTTTGATGACCCATTAATTTTCTAGGCAGAATTGGTATTCACGGGGGGGGGGGGGGGGGGGGGGGGGGGGGGGTAGTGTTTTGAGGGTCCCATACACATATGTTACGTTATGTTCTTCTTGGAATACCAAAACAAAACTTTAATTTTCCTCTGATCCAAGTTACAGTAGAGCTATCAAATTAATAAGCGCACAATCATTAGGAATTTTAAAATATATGTAGTCTGTTACAATAAAGTACACAATAAAATACACAATGAACTTTGAACTTGCCGGCCTACCTGAAGATATTAAACCTGTTGAACATCAACAATTGATGAAATTGTCTGTCAATCAGAAGTTATTTACAGACTATTTTGATGACGTATTTGAATGCATTAGAAGCTATTGTTACTATTGTCACAATGTCAATTTGATCCCCTACATACATGTACATTGTGTGCGGGTAAGCCTGAATCCAATGACCGGGGTAATAATGTAAAGCGCCTTGAGAGGGCCTTCGGTCCTGAAAAGCGCTATATAACAACTAGCTATTATCATTATTTTTACCTGGATGACCATCTGTGACTTGGTGAGCATCTGGTTGGTGTTGCTGAACTCCTTGTGCTTGGCCTGTATGGCCTGAGCTACGGCCTCCTGGAGACTGACCTGAAGACTGATGTTGCGCTCTCGTAGCTTCCTGTGGAGGAGGGTGTCGTACCGGGGCGGGTCCAGCGGCGACACCTTGACCTGCGAGGCCGAGGAGACTGACTTGATGGATGACTGGCTGCCGATGGATGGAGAACGAGATGCTCGGTTAACTGGGAGAGGGAAACAAAGTAGTGCTGTAAGTTAGACGCTATGTTCGTGTTCGGTTCGGCAGAGTTCGGCAATTTTTCACCCGAACTTGGTTCGGTTCGGGGTTCGGTAATATAATAGCAAGCAGCGTTATAGCCACGGCAGTCGGCACTGGGCGGGCCGGCCGGCCGGGCCCGACCAGCACGAAGGACTTCTGCCCACTCCTGCTGAAAAACAGTGCTTCCGACCAGCACGAATTTCACGCTAAAAAACTGCTCTAAATGTAATTATTTGTGAAGAAAAGTACTACTTACATTAGTATTTCCGTCTTGAATTGTGTTTTATTTTCAATTTTTAAAGAATCATGTTTTCAATTTGTCAATAAATGATATTTTTTCAAGATTTTTCGAGACGATTGTTGTCTAATGTTAGAGTCATGAAAGCTGCCATTTTGAATAGCAACAAAAGGTACAAAATGACAAGTTTATTAGCTTGCAAAAACGTTAACATTTTTCTGCCGAACATCCGAACCAGGCCTTTGCGTTCGGTTCGGCTACAGCACTAAAACAAAGGAAAACGTCAGAGTAGGAATAAGAGGATTATCGAATTATATAAATCAAGGGGATGTGGTGCAATATCCTTACGTAGGATTAGAGGAAAAGAAATTTCAAATTCAGACTGCCATGGCAACTCCTTTTTTCAGGATTGTTCTCTTTTTAGTTCAAACAGTAACAATATTTAAGGACTTTCACAATCTTAGTTTAGAAGTTTTAAATAATTCTGGAGAAAAGATTTCTAAAAACGTATTGTGTCTTAATTTAATAGCCACCTATCACTGGCACTGCCATTACATGCCCCCTCCTCCTCTGTAATTGATACCTATTGTTCAGGGGAAGATGATCTATTCATTCATCCCCCCCCCCCCTGAACAATAGGTATTACGTTAGGATTGACGCCCATGATTAAATGATTGAATAAGTGGGAAAGGACAGTGTAGTGATAGCTACATGTAGTTTAACAGAGTCTGCAAATACAGACTAGCATGTATAACTAAATATAAAATGACCTGCAACCCATGACTCATGCCAGGTCATGTTATGAAACAATGAGTACTTGTACATGAGATGCTACAAAGATGTCTGACTGACATAGAGCCTCAATAAAGCTATACAACTTATTAGTTCAAAGCTCTCCAACTGGTCTTTTATAAGAACATAATATGGTGTCAGAACTTAGCAGCCAGTGTTTGTGCTGAGCAACCCAGCCTACAATATATATATATGGAGGAATCATTGAAACCAGGCCAGTTCAATCCAATTCTTTGTGATGTGAGAGATGATGAGAGGGCTTAGAGTCTAAGTGTACTGTATGTCCAGTGAATGTAGTTATGTCCATAATAGTTAGCGCTGTCGTTGTATGGATTGGAGTGCATAGTTCTGTGCCGGGCCAGTTCCAGTATAACGGGCAGTAAGCGTGACATATATGGGACATGAACATACAGAATAACTCAGTGAAAGTTAATAGTTGAGCTTAAAGTAATTGTTGCAAAGATACAAAAAGAAAAAGCTAATTGTTATGCTGTTCATGTGAGTGACTACACTAGGCTAAGAAACAAAAAGAAACAAAATGGCAAATCTCAGTCAACCTCCTCCACTCGAATTAAAGGGAAATATGTCCGAGAACTGGAGAAGATTTAAACAGAAATTCACTCTATACAATGTTGCCTCAGGAATGTCTGAAAAAGATGAAAAGTTACAAACATCAATGCTTCTACACGTGATTGGCGATGCTGCCTTGGAATTGTATAATACGTTTGTATTTGCTGAGGGTGAGAGCATGAAGCTTGAGAAAGTGTTGAACAAATATGAGGAATATTGCATACCGAAACGTAATCTAACGTATGAGAGACATAGATTTTTCACAAGATCTCAGTTAGTGCATGAGAGTGTTGATCAGTACGCAACAGAATTGCGGAGTCGTGCTCAGTCATGTGAGTTTTCCATGTTGAAAGAGAGTCTTATCCAGGACAGAATTATCTGTGGTATTTTAGACGATGGTCTAAGAGAACGTTTGTCGAGGCAAGATGATCTTACATTGGTTAAAACGTTGCAAGTATGTCGTGCGGCTGAACAAACTCGAACGCAGGCACAAGCGTTGAGTTCCGCAGGGGAAAACGCCTCAATTCCGGTAGATTCTTTCAGCAAGACTAAGAAGAAATTTCCTGGTTCAAAGTCAAAACAGTCAGAACCTCAAGGTCGTACTAAAAGTGATGCATGTAGCAGGTGCGGAAACCGACATAGCAAAGACAAATGTCCCGCACAAGGTCAAACATGCAAGAAGTGCGGTAAGCAGAATCATTTTGCTAAATGTTGTAAAACCCCAGTAGCCAAGGTCAATGAACTGCAGCACTTGGAGGTAGATTCAGAGGGTTTCATGATTTGCTCTGTTGAATCAAAAGAATCCAAGGATGAATGGATAGTTAATCTACTAGTCAATAACCAGCCGGTTGACTTCAAGGTAGATACTGGTGCTCAGGCGAATGTTCTTCCTGAGACAGTATTTCACAAATTGAAACCAAAACCAAAGCTACAAAAAGCCAAAGTGATGTTGACAGGTTATTATGAGACAGATATCCCGGTCAAAGGTCGTTGTTGTGTACAAGTTGAGTACAAAGGGATCAAACGCAATGTGCCGTGTCTAGTCATTCCTGGAAATCGTCAGCCTTTGTTAGGATTACGGACGAGTGAAGACTTGTATCTGGTGAAACGGGTGTATCATGTTGAGAAACAAACTGAACACGTAACGGATAAAAGTGTAGTTCAAGACTATCAAGATGTGTTTGTAGGTCTAGGTTGTCTTCCTGGTAAACACCACATCACATTGAGAGAGGACGCACATCCTGTTCAGCATGCATGTCGCAAAGTTCCATTTCCACTTAAAGATAAACTCAAAGACGAGTTAGATAAGATGGAACGAATGGACGTAATCACACGAGTTGATGAGCCAACTGATTGGGTTTCTTCTCTCGTGGTGGTGATGAAAAAGAACGGTCAGCTCAGGGTCTGTCTAGATCCAAGAGACCTGAACCGAGCAATCAAAAGAGAACATTATCAATTGCCATCAAGAGCTGAAATAACTGCACATTTTGCAGGAGCCAAATACTTCAGCAAGTTAGATGCATCTAGTGGTTTTTGGCAGATCCAACTAGATGACGAAAGCTCCAAGCTTTGTACGTTTATCACGCCATACGGAAGGTACAAGTTCTTGAGACTACCTTTTGGTATTTGTAGTGCTCCGGAAGTCTATCACAAGATAGTGCACCAACTGTTTGCACATATTCCGGGAGTTAACACAATGATGGATGATGTGATTGTATGGGGAACTACCCAACAGGAGCATGATGACAGATTGAGAGAGGTTCTCAGCATTGTGAGAAAAACGAATCTCAAGTTGAACAAAGACAAATGCGAGTTCAATGTCAAGAAGCTCAAATTCATTGGTGACTTCATCAGTGATCAAGGAGTTCAACCGGATCCAAACAAAGTGTCTGCTATCTTGAACATTGGGAGACCGAAATGTCGGAAAGATGTCCAACGGTTCTTGGGTATGATCAATTACCAACGGAAGTTCATTCCAGATCTGTCGACCAAGTCAGCAGCGCTGAGACATCTACTAGACAAAAAGAATGTATGGACATCGGATCATGCACAAGAGGATGCATGGAATCAGCTGAAACAAGCTCTGATACAAGAGCCAGTCCTACATTTCTATGACAGCAAGAAACCAACCAAGCTGTCAGCAGACGCATCAAAGGATGGTATTGGTGCAGTGCTACTACAGCAATATGATCAAGATTGGGTTCTGATCGCATATGCATCTAGATCAATGACTGACGCAGAGACTAGATATGCACAGATCGAGAAAGAATTGCTGGCAATCACATACGCATGTGAAAGATTCCATCAATTCATCTATGGACAACAAGTAGAAGTGGAGACTGATCACAAGCCACTTATTCCACTGTTTGTAAAGTCACTGGGTGACTGTCCCCTACGCATTCAAAGGTTACTCATCAGGGTACAGAGATATGATCTCAAGGTCTTGTACACGCCTGGAAAGTACATGTATACTGCTGATACATTGTCCAGAGCAGTAGATCCAAAGGCTGAGTTGAATGCTGAAACTGAGGAAGATATCAGAGTCTACGTAGATGCTATTGTCAAGAGCATGCCAGTTACATCGAACAAACGAAATCAGATTGTCGAAGAGACAAAGAAAGATGATCAACTGCAAGAGCTGTTAGGCATCATCAGAGATGGTTGGCCGGAAACGAAGCAGCAATGTCCAGTTAGAGTCAGGGAATACTGGAACATCAGGAGTGAACTCTCTGAAGCAGATGGCATCATCTTCAAAGGCAGCAAAATAGTGGTTCCCACTACTATGAGAAGGTTCATGCTAAACAAAATCCATGAAGGACACTTAGGCATCGAGAAGTGTAAGAAACGTGCTAGAGAAGTCATCTATTGGCCCAGAATCTACACAGACATCACTGAAATGGTCCAAAGTTGTACTTCATGCCTAATGTACAGACCAAAACAGCAAGCTGAAAGTCTACATCCTCATGACGTGCCGAACCGCCCGTGGGAAAAAGTTGCTGTTGATTTGTTCACGCTGAACAATAGAGAGTACATGGTCATCGTCGACTACTATTCACAGTTCATTGAAGTATGTACTATGACTTCTACTAGTAGCAAGGCCGTGATCAACCACATGAAAGCAGTATTTGCTCGCCATGGAACGCCATGTGAACTCATGTCGGATAATGGTCCTCAATTTGCAAGCCAAGAGTTCCAGAGCTTTGCAAAAGAATGGGATTTTCACCATTCTACATCGAGTCCATATTATCCGCAATCCAATGGCCTCGCAGAGAATGCTGTGAAGATTGTAAAAAAAACTCATATTGAAGTCACAGCACAGTGGACAGGATATCCACAGAGCTCTACAAGTCTAACGCAGTTCACCACTAGCATGCGGAAAGTCTCTGGCAGAACTCCTCTATATTCGTCAACTTCGATCAGATCTCCCCATGCTTGACAGTTTACTCGACAACCAACAGGTCAATACTCGATTGGTGAGGGGAAGAAAGGAGAATCATAAGGTGAAGCAAAAAGAGCGATTCGACAAACATGCTCGAGACTTGTCAAAGCTAAAGCCTGGAGATCATGTGATACTTCAAGACATGAAAACCAACACCTGGTCGAAACGTGGTATTGTCAGGTCTGTCCAGGATCGAAACAGACCATACCAGATCGAGACAGAAACAGGAGAGATACGTCGCAGAAACAGACGTCACCTCAGGCCAGTCCCACGTCAACAACAAGCCGAGTCTATTCCACTACCAACACATGATGACTTCGAGCTAGATGACACTGCAGAAGCTACAGAGCAACCAGCATCTGAAGAAAGCTCAACTACGTCATCAACCAGAACCAGAAGCGGACGAGTTATTAAACCGCCAGATCGCTTGAACTTGTAAATAAATGAAAGCGAACTACAGAGAAAGACTTTCGCGTTTTGTAAATAGTTTATAGTTACAGAGTTCAACTTGGACTTTAAAACATAACTGCAGGATTTCATGAGCATGATATATATTTGCATGTTATAGTTTAAAAATATAACCGGATTCAATTAGTCACTTTGATTACAAAAATCAACAGATATCACTCAACCTCAACGGAGAATTCCAGTGTCGCGAATGGCAACCTTGAAAGATATGGACTGTCGCGTAATAAGTTATATATTTGAAAGCGACAGTACTCCAGCTTTAAGGGACAGAATAATGCCCTAGTACAGTCGCGAGTGTACAGGTAGTCCACCCTGTCACTCTGTACAGTTTAAGAAGTTTTATATATGTATATGTAAACCTCTTTTAAAGAAGGGAGGTGTAGTGATAGCTACATGTAGTTTAACAGAGTCTGCAAATACAGACTAGCATGTATAACTAAATATAGAATGACCTGCAACCCATGACTCATGCCAGGTCATGTTATGAAACAATGAGTACTTGTACATGAGATGCTACAAAGATGTCTGACTGACATAGAGCCTCAATAAAGCTATACAACTTATTAGTTCAATCAAAGCTCTCCAAGTGGTCTTTTATAAGAACATAATAGACAGTCCCTTTCTGCCTGGTTATAAAAAAAATTGTCGCCTAAGGGGACATGGTGTACATTTTTTTAAAACATTAATCATTACATGCCTAATTTTTAACACTTTAATGTTTCACTCACATTCTGAAAAGTACTGTAATGTACAAGCAACCTTTGGGAGAAATTATGTGCTCACATTCCTGAGGTTCTTTGGAGTTAGGGCTTGTAATTAAAAAATGAGAACTTTCCACGAGGAATACATTGAAGCCCTAACCTGAGGCTTCCCAATGTCGGATGTGATCAAATTCAGGTGGAGTATGGATATGGTTATGATTAAAATTAGTAAAAAATTGGGCTCAATTTCTTTGCTAAGAATGATCGATATGAAAATGGTAAAAACATGGATACAAAAGTACACTAGCGCCGTAAAATGTTAGATGTGTAGACATAGCCATAGGGCTCCGAGCTCCCTCTCCTCTCCACCACTCTCATCTTGGTTTTACACTTACTCACTCAGCCCAGACTCGTCAAGTGACATGACATGCAACACATTTTCAATTCCAGCTAAACTTGTTCAGTTTAATTTTGTTTTCATTTTCATACAAACCTTTCAGCGGTGGAATGTTTGACTGTGAAGGAAATTGCTGTTGTTCTGCCCTAGCTAGATGCATTTCTTCATCTTCCTCGCTATCCGTTTCCGAAGCCTCGCCCTGGACCACGACACCTGCTTGCCGCAGCTCCTCCCCGATGGACGACTGGCTGCGGCCCGCTACAAGCTCGGCTGCTGCAGTCAGTTCGTCGTCCGAATCTGATTCGCTTGCCTCCCCAGAAACGACTCGTGTAATAGTAGACATGCTTTTTTTTTTTATATGAATGACGATAACAACAGAAAATGTAACTGCACCCGTTTAATTAGTGTGATTTACAGGAGTAGACTAGGCTTTAAAACTAAAGACACTTCATGAACAATATTATTGACCGTCCTGTTTTCCGAGCCCGAAAATGTTCCTTTCTAATTCGGACCTTGAGATGGCGCTCTTTAATTTCTCTGTGACATAATTATATCGACATACCATGGGTTTAATTTTCTGGATGCTACAATGTACGAAACGGAAGAGGGGGGGGGGGGGGGGGGGGAGGTGGTGTTTTTTCGTTCTGTTGGATGGTATGGCCACTGTGGGGCAGTCTGCTGTGGGGGCACTGGCGTACTGAGGAGGGAGGCTGGGGGGGGGGGGGCAGTTCCCCCTCTCAATAAAGTTCAAACGTAACTTACAAATGTTGCTGAACTTTTAATATGATTTTTCCTCACTATTTTGTAAATTATACTTTTTATGCGTTTCTTGGAAAAAATCAAATTCCCAAATTTACTGTCAGGCAAAACTACAACAAAAGATAAAACAAAACTTACAACAATGTTCAGAATACCACCCCCGGAGTTGGGGGGGGGGGGGGGCGGGATCAATAGTATTCACAAAACACGCAGAGGGAAACATTTACTGATAGCAAATAATGATAATTAGTATCTTTCATATTGTATGCATCTAGCCAACTTTATAGCAGACATACCTTGCTGTAAATAACATCTTTGGTCCACCAGAAGAAGAAGACAAAATTACTGGGGGGAAATGTAGTGCTTTTTTGGTTTCAAGAAAACTGCACATCTATCAACCTTTATCATGTCATATTTCTTCAAACTCGTCACGCTGAATTTCATTTATTTCTTCATTTTCTAAGTTTCCTTCATGGTAAGGCAGAATGGTATCGTGGAAATGTCATTTTTATAAACATGTTCTATAAAACACTATTGAATGAATATAATTATTTATGTTTATCATATATATATATATATATATATACTTCAATCTGTCAAAAAAAATCAAGTTCAATAAAATGCCTATTTGTCTACGCCGGTCAGTGTGTGCATGGAGAACTAACCACTGGAAAGAGAAACAGACAGAGGAGGTCGGTGCAAACCAGGCCCAAATCCAAGATTTTTAGGGGGGGGGGGCCAAATTTGAAATTATGCAAAACAAATATTGGTACGTAATGGTGACACCGACATTGGCAAAAAAAGTTTGCGGAAGGGGGGGTAGACAACAACAAAAACCCCATCACCCCACCCTTATACATGCAGGCCCCGCTAACATTTCTCGGAGGGGGTCAAGGGGTGGAGCCCCCAGAAGCTCAGGCAGTATAGACATTTAATTACTGTCCGATGAGCATATTTTGATACCTTATTAATTTGTGACGCTGGCAGGATATAAATTGGTGTGGGGTCCAGGGGACGGAGCCCCCAGAAGCTCAGGGGTCTTATACATTAAATTACTGTCAGATGAGCATATTTTTATACCTTATTTGTGACACTGGCAGCTTACAAATTGACCTGGGGTCCCGGGGGCGGAGCCCCCGGAAGCTCACGAGTTTAGGGCAATAAATTAATGTCAGATGAGCATATTATTTTGATACCCTATTTGTGACACTGGCAGGACACAAATTGGTGTTGGGTCCAGGAGGCGGAGCCCCCTGAAGCTCAGGGGTTTTAAGCATTAAATTACTGTCAGATGAGCATCCAGGTGCCTGACTTTGGGCCCTAGGTGAAATCTAGGGGCAGAGCCCCCGGAAGCTCAGGGGTTCTAAGGCATTTAATCACGGTCAGATGAGCAGATTTTGTTTTTGTTTTTTGCCCCGGATTTTGGAAAATTACGTCGTCAGATATTTCGTCCAGTGGCTTGGGGGGACGGGGAAGGAACTTCTTTTTTTGTTGCTTTCATTAGCAAAAAATAATAATCTTTCCCCCCTTTTTTGCCCCCCCCCCCCCCACCCCCTGGATTCGCCACAGGTGCAAACGTGACAAGGACAGTCTTAAGAGAAATCTGAGTTACTTCAGCATCACTTCCCAGACTTGGGATGTGACTGCTGCAAACGGAGTCTAAATGTAGACAAGCTTTAAAAGATGTCAAACGAGCAGTAAGAAAGACCAAAGGCACAACAGCACTTTTCAGGACGAACGTTAAAGGTAAAGACCAGTTATGGTCTTGCAATTGCATTGTGAAAGAAACGTTGTGGAATCGATCAGAAAAGATTGATCATCTAGCATCTAGCATCTGCAAGGTTCTGGAATCATCAAAATGATAAGAAATATGGCCCATTCTTCGTAAAGTTACAAGCACTAAACACAGAACGATGTATATGGGACTACCCTATATCTCTCACAGACCATGAGAGAAACAAATTTACCAAATATATGAATTAGTAGGCGGTTTCCCGGCAAAGTTTTTATCATCATGTATTAGTCAAAACATATTCTTTCACATGATTGGTAATGAGAGCTTCCATTTCATTTTTTGAAATTGGGGCGTTTCCAATACTGGTCTTTACCTTTAAACTTTCAGACGATACACAGGAGACTCCGCAACCAAGTAGCTCAACACTTAAAATCGAGGCGTCAGTCATCTTCATGGCATAAAGGAAAGTGTCTAAATCTTCTTAGTAATTAAAATGCATATTGCATCATCGACAAAAACGGCAACATAGAGCTAAACAAATATATTGTACTGCATTTTATGAAACTGTAGCAACCACTACAAAACGATCTCACAAAAGTCAGTTCAGTTCAGTTTATTAAGAGCATCATTTCGCAGCCTCGGCTGAATTGCATGATAATTTGCAAGTTAAAACATGTCATACTTCGTTAAAAAGTTTGTTTCAAATTATTTTTTGTTAAAATACAATATGATTAACAAACACAATGAATCTTAATCAATACTTTGTATCAGGCGCGTACACAGGGGGGGGGGTTGGGGGTTAACCCTCCCCCTTTGGTATTTTTATGTGTGTAAACCCCCTAAAACCCCCCTTTTTTCTTTTTTTTTTAATTATAAAAAAAATAAAAAAATAAAAATTATGCCCATGGCTGACCAAAAAAAGGTGACCTTACCCCCCCCCCCAACGAAAAAAAATGTCAAATTTTCAAATTTCGAGACCCCCCCCCCCCCAAAAAAAAAAAAAAAAAAAAAAAAAAAAAAATATTGAAAAAGAAAAAGAAATATTAGATTAAATGCTAAAAGATTGACAGATTAATTAAATAGATAATTTACTATGCGCATGAGTTTCATGAGACCCTACAAAACTAAATGAAATAGCAGATAAATCGAATATAAAGTCAAAACATCATTGGTGCAAACGTTTTTGATACAATGTAGCGAAAACGAAACACTACATACGACAGAGATTTTATGCAACGCAAAATGTTTGTAACAAATAGAAAAATCGGTTTGGAGTGTACACTGACCAAGATTCTACAACTCAATAATAAAATATGAACCTAATATAAAGCGCAAAATATTTTTATATTTTTATCACTTAATTGCTTTGGCCCTAGGGTTTCTGAGATTCTACCAAACAAAAGAAAACAGATTTAATTCATAATATAGCTTAATTGGAAGCTGACTGTATACTTATCATATTTTCTTTGGCATTATGCGTACCCATTAACGTTGAAAATAATAAATATAAGCACAGTTGGCTCAATGGTAGAGCAGAGATCTTGTTACCGGGATGTCCCGGGTTCGAAACCCAATTCGATGCGCTATGGTGCCCTTTGGTAAGACATGAATTCTCATTACCAAGTCCCCGGAGAGGACTTAAAGCCGTCGGTCCCCTGGTTGCTTACCTAAGAGCATACACATGCTTTCTTAGCCGTCAGGTAAAACAATCTAATGAAATATAAACAATAAAATCCCTCAAAAACGAATAGAGGGTGGGGTTGGGTTGGGGTTGGGGTTGGGGTGGGGATGGGGGTGGGGGACGGGGTGGATGGGACACGGGGATCAGAGTTCTCCCTTTAACCCGCCAGGTCCTGTAGCTGTATCACGTGACCCATCCACAAGACCGTCTGGCGTCTCTCCATCTTGAACAGCGCCCTCCCGTTGTGCCTTGGCTTTTTCTGAAGCTGCGTTTGACGTCTCTGAAGAACCAATATCGATGTCTTCACTGGATGATTTTGTGCCTGTCGAAGAATCCACAGTGGATGCGTCTGTTTCCTCCTATCGCTTTGTACTGTCAATGCTGGCTTGGATCCTGGTACTGCGTGCTTCGCAAAATATTTCTTATGAAACTCCATTTGTCTGCAAACGCAAATTTAATAAATACGTTATAGTTTGCTGTGAATAATAACAATTGATAATGATGATGATGACTATTGCAGTAATCTCATTTCAAGTCAATTGCTGAACCTGTTTCCAGTGGCGATTATCGAGGTTTTGGGGGGAAAGAGGGAGCTTGAGTCCCCTCTTCCCAAAAAAATTGGGAAGAAAAACAAAATTCAAAATTTGCAAGGGGTAAGGTTGTTATTTTTGGCAAAAATACTCATATTCTCTAATTGGGTTCCGGTTTGGTGTCTTGAGGTTTTCAGGCATCCTAAAGGTGACCTCGATGTTTCAGAAAAATGGCAATGAATTTGATTTTGGGGTCATTATTCGAAATATGCTGACGTCTGAAAACACTTGTCATGTCATCGTTTTTGCGAAAACCGAAAGTTCTTTACTAAGGTTTATGTTTCGGATTCAGGCGTTTTTGGACAAAACAAGAATGTGTTCAATAAAAATGGCAATAAAATGAATTTCTCAAAAATTGTTTTGACATACCCGATCGCGAATTAAGATATCAAAAGTGAAAAGGTTAGGCTGCACCTACCAAAGGTCCTCCTAGAATTTCGCGAAAACTCGAAATATGACATTTTGCACAAACCCACATGCACGCACGCGCACACGCACACGCATACACACACACGCGCGCGCGCGCTTACCCACCTCATGTATTCGGATTTGTTGGAAACCTGAAAAATAAGTATATCGGGGATCATCGTTGATATACCACACGCGCAAGGTAAGGGAATACGTTGGAAAACTCACTGACTGTATATGTCATCTACAGCTATCCAGTTGTTTGCTATCCACTTGACTCCACGCTTTACTTTACATCCACCATGTAGAGAATATTTATCCTGTGCCCCTAGCCAACCTGAAAATGTCACATATATATTTGTTTTAATATATAAAGAGAAGTTAGGATGTTATGCGACGGAGAAGATGAAAGTGACACAAGACAGAATAAAAAAAAATTCTGTTCAGACGCTATAGTCAAACGAAATTTCGCCAATTGGCTATTGTTTTATTGGGTAGGAAAGTCTTTTCTGAGGGCTTTTGATTTTATTGCCATTTTTGTAAGGAATATCGTTTTCAAAATGTGTAATGACATCTAGCAGTTCCCTTCCTAGAATTGTACAACAGATATACCCACTGGCGTACTGATGGGGGGGGGGGGGCAGTCGACCCCCAAATAGATTTAGGAGGGGGAGGGGGGAACAGTGCCTCCAATTTTTCAGGTACCTCCAAAAAGCCCATTATTACATAGGACAAGTGCCCCTTTTCTTTTCTAATAATTGTCCGCTCCCTCTCTTTTCATTTCTGGTGACTACGTCTTTTCAGGTGCGAGAAATTTCCTTTTTAACCTCTGATATTTTGGTCCTTTTTTTAATTTGACACGTACCTCTTTTCCTTTTTAATTAGTGTACTTTTTCCTTCTTAATAATAACCCTCTTCCCTTTATCTTAAATGCTACTTTCCAACTTTGATAAGAGCCTCTTTTACTTTGACACGTGCCCCTTTTCCTTTTTAATAAGTGCCATATTTCCTCCGGATAAGAGCCCCTTTTCCTTTTTCATATGAGCCCCTCCCTCTTTTCAAAATGCCCTTTTTTAACATCGGATAAATGCACCTATTAAAATTTGATAGCTACCTCTTCCCTTCAACATTATGATATTCCCCATTTAAATTCTCACATGTGCCTTTTTTCATCTCTGTTCCCTTTAAGGTGCAAGAAGTGCCAATTTTATCTCTGATAATTGCCTTTTTACTTCGATACGAGCACCTACTCTTTTCTAATAACTGTCCTTTTCCCTTTTGATAAGTGCCTACTTTCTTTTCCCCATAACACGCACTCCTAATTTAAGACGATTTAGAGCCCCTTTTCTACCTAAAGCTCACTCGCTACGCTCGCTCGCATTTACAAACGTTGTAATTTTGTTACTTATAAAAGAGCTTTTTAGTCTTTCTTGATTATATTGTGCTAAATACTCATCAGGGTTTTTTTTTTTTTTTGTCTTCTTTATAAGATGTAATTTTTCGCACTGGGACCTCACAAATCTTAAATTATTTGCTCGGTCGCTTCGCTCGATCGAAAATTAATATTCAGACCATTACACCCAAATGCAAATTGTTTTGCTTAATTATTAGCAGTATCTTGTACCAGGTAAAGAAACAAATATTGATACCAATACTGGTAATGTAATCACCATCATGACGATGGAGGGGTATATATACCAATGTCTCCCTATTTAAGAAGACGCTCCGCTGCCCCTGCATTATGCTAATTGGTGGTGATGCAGATTTGATGAGTTCTGACCCCAACAAAGTTTTCGCTCATTAAGCCACTGGAAATACCTGTTTCCGGGTCGACTAGGTGATTATACCACATGACAGTCTTGCCCTTGGCAGGGTGTATTACCATATTGGCATCATGACAATGGTTCTTCAGATCTGTCGTGGTTGGCTCATTTTCAGCGGCAACCTGAATGAATTATAAACGTTAGAAAGTTTTACTAGTGAATCATTATTGTCAATTGCTTCAAAGTACATGTCAAGCACTTTCTAACGTGTCTCATCATAAGAATAATAAATGTTCTTATATGTTTTCGGGAATTTAACTCTGCTACAAATCGAAACTAATATGAAACCCAAAAGTGGAATGAACAAGAAAAAGGGTATACCTCAGCCTTGAGTGGTTGCAAAAATACATGCTAGTTAATATGTAAAGCTGTCTTCAGTCAATACAATGAAAGATTTCACGAGCTGCAGGTTTTTTTCCAAAGCTGAAGACAGGCTTATGCTGAAAAAACTACGTATCACGCTAACGGCTTTATCATCAGGACTGATCACGATGCTTCAATTCCGCAACTCTAATCAAGGGCAACTGGGTACATTATAATGCACAATAGTGGACTAGAAACAGCATCTAGCCTCTACATTATTGCAGATGCAAGTTCTTGATGCATGAAAACCAGGGCATGGTGTGAAGTTTCGGGTTTGATGTTCATGGTTCTGTTTGTTATAAACTTGTAATTCACAATGATCTGAACTACTAAAGGAGTGGCATAAAATTTTCTGTCAGTAAATGTGTAATAGATTTGTGGCAGTTGATATCAATAATTAAGTCTTATGACACAGGCCCCTTAGCCCCGTCTCATTAACAGTTGATATCAATTGCAAATATGCACAAAAGAGATTGGAGACTGCAAACTTGCGATTGATTGAAGGACTTGCGATTGATTCGGATCAATCGTAACTCTTCATAACACGGGACCCAGGTCTTTACCTCAGCGCTGTATGTTGCATTATCAGCATATGGAAATGCTGTCTCACCCCCTTCCTCGACGTCATTCAAATATGTCATGATGGTGATGTACCTAAAAAAAAGGTATTGAAGTTAGTTCAAATTCAATCTAGGAACAAATACCTGTGAGAAGACATATCGTATATACAACAATCTTAAGCACTCTCATTTTGGTCATATTAAAAAACTAATTATTATACTTTTATCTTTTCTACTAACAGTAGCTACCATATTTAAATATTCCATCATCATTATGTCTATGTTCCTCTGATTTTACGATATTTAACTTAAATTTATCTCATTTGAAAACTATATTAGCATTGTACATTGAAAAAAGCGTTTGACTGACACCTTTTCCAGCAAGCGATACCACCAGAGGTCACATTTACATGTTTACACTACAATTGACATTTAAACTGACTTCAGTTTTGGCAAGGGTGAAGTATATGTAATCATATTGGCACGCCTTTAGGGAAACAAATAAATATATGCGACACTTTCAAAAAATATATTTCACTCAAATGTATATATTCGACAATTTCAGAAAATATTTGACAAGTTTTATTTGACAAGAATTTTATTCGACATAAATTTCATTCGACACATTGTTCGTCAAAAATTGTATTTGTCAACAATTTATTCGACAAAAATTTATTCAACAAAATTTCATTCGACAAAAATTTCATTCGACACAAATTTCATTCGACAAAAAATTGTATTCGACAAAAATTTCATTCGACAAAAATTTCATTCGACACAAATTTTATTCGACACAATTTTATTCGACACAAATTTCATTCGACAAAAATTTTATTCGACACAAATTTTATTCGACAAAATTTCATTCGACAAAATCTTATTTGGCACATTTTGTTTTGTTCTACAAAAATATTATTCCAAGGAATTATTTTACTTTTTATTCGACAATAAAGGTATTCAATGAAAAAGATGTATTCAACAAAGGAGCTATTCGGCGTTCCATACATAATGCATGCCACGAAAAAGTATTCGTCTCAAAAATTTCATTCGACACAAATTTTATTCGACACAAATTTTATTCAACCAGAAATACATGCGATACTTTACACAACCACCTGAACCGTGCAGTAGTACACACGCGCGCAACAGGTAGTCTGCAAGCACAGACCCTAATTTAACACTTTATTAACAAATAATTGTGTCTTGAGAGAAGCCTAGCCCAGCTACCTACTGGGTGTGTCAGGAGAAGCTATAGTACATGGCCTATGGTAGTCTTATAGTGCAGCCTCTCTTTTAAGACTGACCAGGATTTGTGCCTGCAAACTACACAACAGGCGCGTTTACAGTACGAAGACTAGGAAGGCCTATAGCCTCTGGTCGGACCCACGCACCGGCATGTAGGTAGTCTAGGCATGCAGCGCGGCTACATAGCTACATGTAGCTGTGCTAGCTGGCTCAGACAGGCCATCAATTTATCCTATACTTTTGTTTTGTTGATGTTATATAACATTATACACTGTATGTACTTTTAATAAATTGTCCGGGGCTTTTGTATCTTCTCCTTTGTTGTGCAAGTTTGAACAATAAAGTGATGTTTAAAAAAGAAATGTTTTTATTATTTCTAGTTCCTAACTATACAGTCAACTATGGTGGCCCTGAAGGGACATCGCGAATAGACTAAATTGTGAAAAATATGCGATAAAATTCACGATATCGTCAATTTTATCGCATATTTTTCACACGAAGAAATTCACGAAATTGACGATATCGTGAACTTTATCGTGAACTTTTCACGATGAAATTGACGATATCGTGAATTTTATCGTGAAAAGTTCACGATATAAAGTTCACGATATCGTCAAGTTTATCGTGTACTCTCCTGACGGGCGCTTCGTAAACAAAACCAGCCCTAGCTGGGGGAGACAGAGAGAAGGAAAAAAGGGAAAGGGAAAGAGAAGATAAAAGGAAAGAAAGAATAATAAGAAGAAAAAGAGGAAACGGGGGGGGGGCGAAGGGCTCTTGCCTCCTCCTCACTCCCCCCCCCCCCCCCTCCCCGCCAAAAAATAAATCAGAGAGAGAGAGAGAAGGGAAAGGGAAAGGGAAAGAGAAGATAAAAGGAAAGAAAGAAGAGGAGAAGAAGAAAAGAGGAAAACGGGGGAAGGGCGAAGGACTCTTGCCCCCCCCTCCCCCCCCCCCCCACCAAAAATAAATCGGAGAGAGAGAGAGAAGGGAAAGGGAAAGGAAAGAGAAGATAAAAGAAAGAAAGAAGAGGAAGAAGAAGAAAAGAGGGAAACGGGGGCAAAGGGCTTTTGCCTCGTCCCCCCGCCCCCCGCCAAAAAATAAATAAGAGAGAGAGAGAGAAGGAAAGGGAAAGAGAAGAAAGAAAGAGAAAAACGAAAAAGAGGAGAATAGGAAAGAAAGGAAAGAAAGAAAAGAAAGGAGGCAAGAGCCCTTCGCCCCTGTTTCCCTCTTTTCTTATTCTTTTTCCTCTTCTTTCTTTCCTTTTATATTTTCTTTCCCTCTCCCTTCTCTTTCCCTTTATGGCGGGAGGGGGGGGGGGAGGTAAGAGCCTTTCGCCCTTCCCCCGTTTCCTCTTTCCGTCTTCTTCTTTCTTTCCTTTTATATTTTCTTTCCCTTTCCCTTTCCCTTCTCTCTATCTCTCTCTCTCTCCTATTTATTTGTTGGTGCGGGAGGGGGAGGAGGCAAGAGCCCCTCTTTTCTTCTTATTCTTCTTCCTTTCCTTTTTTATTCTCTTTCCCTTTCCCTTCTCTCTCTCTCTCTCTCTCTTATTTATTTTTTTGGGCGGGGGGATGCAAGAGCCCTTCGCCCCCGTTTCGCTCTTTTCTTCTTCTTCTTCCTCTTCTTTCTTTCCTTTTATCTTCTCTTTCCCTTTCCCTTTCCCTTCTCTCTCTTATTTATTTTTGGCGGGGGGGGGGGGGGGGAGAGGCAAGAGCCCTTCGCCCTTCCCCTGTTTCCCTCTTATTCCTCTTCTTTCTTTCCCTTTCCCTTCTCTCTCTCTCTCTCTTATTTATTTTTTTTTGGCGGGGGGGGGGGAGGTAGAGGGCCTTTCGCCCTTCCCCCGTTTCCCTCTTTCCTTCTTCCTCTTCTTTCTTTTCCTTTTATATTTTCTTTCCCTTTCCTTTCCCTTCTCTCTCTCCTTATTTATTTTTTGGGCGGGGGGGGGGGGGGAGTGAGGAGAGGCAAGAGCCCTTCGCCCCCCCCCCCGTTTCCCTCTTTTCTTCTTATTATTCATTCTTTCCTTTTATCTTCTCTTTCCCTTTCCCTTTTTTTCCTTCTCTCTGTCTCCCCCAGCTAGGGCTGGTTTTGTTTACGAAGCGCCCGTCAGGAGAGTACACGATAGAGTACACGATAGAGTACACGATAAAATTGACGATATCGTGAACTTTATATCGTGAACTTTTCACGATAAAATTCACGATATCGTCAATTTCATCGTGAAAAGTTCACGATAAAGTTCACGATATCGTCAATTTCGTGAATTTCTTCGTGAAAAATATGCGATAAAATTGACGATATCGTGAATTTTATCGCATATTTTTCGCGATTTAGTCTATTCGCGATGTCCCTTCAGGGCCACATAGTCAACAGCTCTACATACACATGTGTATATAAGACGCACGTGCGGGTGTTAAAGTGACACACTGGTTATTGAATCTACAGACCTACTTTTGTGGGGGGGGGGGGGGGGGGGGGGATTGTGCACATACTGCACCCCTATTAAAACGGATGAATATTTTTAATGTTAATGCAGCTCGGTCAATTCATGTTCCACAAACATAACAACTTGCCACCTGTCTATGATGACCTTTTTATACAGAACTCTTCTATGGCAAAATGAAAGTATAGCTCAGACTTTCTTACAAAAACGGAAAGCCTTCAATTGGCCTATATGTTATGGAGTCATGTTCCACCTGATATAAATTGTTCATCATTGTATTCATTGAGGCTAAGTTAAGGTTATTCCTGATACTCAAGTAAGGCCATCATTATTTTTTTAAACATTCACGGAAGCACTCTCCCCCCCCCCCCCCGTCTTTGATATTTTCTCCTCGCTTCTTTCTCGTTATTGGTACCACCTCATTATTTGACTTTATATTTACCTTTGATTGTATAATTTGTTATTATTATTGGGGGGGGGGTGGGGTAGTCCGACTACCCTTTCTACCTTTGCTGATTTGTTTCTATTTCAACATAACTTAAGTAGAGTCGTTCTATTGCATGTATGTATTTGATTTAATGTATTTTCCTATGTTTGGCATTTGTGGAGAAATACATTGAATTGCATTGAAGTTCAATGGCCTGCTTTCAAAAGAGTATGTATACAGTATATGTATGAGTATATATACCTATTTCTTAATTATTATTAACAGTGGGTAGGATTGTTTGCATGAGGATGATGAGAAGAGGGAGGGCATAGTGATGTAGACTGGAATTGAATGGATAGGGGATAGTGGTGGCGGTGGGGTGGCGTTATTGGAATATAAAGGAGTGTATATTACCTACTTCGTT